>NC_059210.1:52596985-53302610 GCF_020615455.1 Coregonus clupeaformis | reverse complement strand
GCCGCTAAGCATAATGTTGAAGATAAACTTTAGACACACAATCCATCTTCCCCTTGGGTCCTGGGTGAGGAGTTGGCTGGTTTTGATCACGTCTTAGTGCTTGATCATCTGAAGTAAAGTTGGCAAGAATCCCTCCTCGCCTCAAACGTCTGTGAAATCACTACCACACACCATCTAACATTAACATTGCCTGCCCTAGCTCATCATTATTAAACCCAGTTTTGCTCTGTAATTGCAAGGGGCTTTTGTGTGTGTGTGTGTGTGTGTGTGTGTGTGTGTGTGTGTGTGTGTGTGTGTGTGTGTGTGTGTGTGTGTGTGTGTGCGTGCATGCGTGCGGGTTGGTTCTTCTATCCTTGTGGGGACCTAAAATCCCCAAAAGTCCCCACAAGGATAGTAAAGCATGAGGACAAAGGCTATTTTAAGCTTAGGGGTTAGGGTTAATGTTAGGATTACAATTAGGGTTAGGGTAAGGGGAAGTGGTTAGGTTTAGGGTTAGGGTTATGGTAAGGGATAGGGTTAGGGTTTAGGGAAAATAGGATTTTGAATGGAAATGTGTTTTAGGTCCCCACAAGGATAGAACAACATAACGTGTGTGTATGTGCGTGTGTTTGTGTGTACATTTTATGCGTTTGTGCGTGTATGAATTTGTATATGTGTGTGTTTTTATCTGCCACAGATATCCCAGCCCCAGACATTACAGGGTCTGATACATGCTGGTACCACAGCAGACCGCTGTCATTCCTGGTGGACCACAATGCTTACCACAGCACATGTCAAACTGTTGGCGCCAGCCGCCAGGCACCGACCTCACAGGGAAACACTGGATAAGGCACAAAGGAGCCCTGGCCTGAATGGAACCCCCTGACTGGAACTTCAACCTACACATTCTCTCACAGCTACAGTCTTCATAGACTCTAGATACACACCCAAACACAGCATACCATACTGACATAAAACATCTTATTAACTTAAGCCTAAATGAAACAAGCCTCGTGTCTAACGTGCGCTGCAGCAAAATAAAATAAAAATTACGGAGGAAAATGTTTGTTGCTTAAATGTCACTTTTTGATTGACGTTGCATTGAATTCCACCCCTAGTTCCCAGAAGGCCTATTCATCCTAAATGTATACTATATCCTAGTGCTATATTTTCAAAGAGCTATGTATTCTACGAAGCATTTCTGTACTTGGATGTCACCGTTTGATAGAGGGGAAGCTGTGTGAAGGGTAAAATGCCATGGGAGAGGGTTCTACCACACGAGGTGAGACCCTCCTCCCAGCTACCATCTATCTCCATAACATCTGCCCAGACTTGAAAAGGTGCATCACTAAAGTCACGACATCTCACAGCCAAGGTGTGATTTCGAGTTGTCCTCAGGGGGTAGAAGCCCCTGGGCATCAGTGTCCTGTTTCTCGATACATTTTTTGTGACATGTACAAAGGGAAATTACAAGCAACCCCTGCCTTGAGCTTGCGGGGGCTGCCACTGCGAATCCGCCACCGAACAAGCTTCCTGTCTTGACAGGATACCACAGGCAGAGAGGGGAACCCAACACCTGAGCAGAATACTGAGGCAGTAGCTGCTGAAATGAACCCCTGGGGTGTGTGGGAGGGGTGAGCCAGGGTTACCATATGCCTGATGTGCCAACGGAGAACAGCTAGTAGCTACAGTATACATGAGTACAGGGGGAAGGAATAGGAGGAAGAGTGTTGTGTAAGCAGAAGTAGTGTGTGGTCGTGGTAATGGACCCTGTTGTGTTCCAATGGTTCCCATGACTTGAAATGCTCACCACATACAGTACATTAATACACCTTTACTTCACACCGGAAAGTGGGAAATGTAGAGGATTGTATAATAATAGCTCTTTCCAATGAATGATAGTTAGTTTCTTTAGATATAACATGCTGCTCTCTTGGTCTTGGACATTTGAAAAGTAAGGCGTTAACTAAAACTAGGTTCCAATAGTATTTACTAACCACATGACCTAACGAGGACCTCTGGGACCTTAGCCTATAAGGCCCAGATTTTTCCCTGGTCAGATCACATGGTCAGGAGAAACTCTGGGCCCTATAACAATTACACTTGCAAAACAGGTGTTCTGACCTCTAACTTGCAGGAAAAATACACTCTCTCTGACCAAGGAGCCCACTCTGCCAGCACAGGGGGCTACTCTAGGGCTTCAGGGGGGAGGGGAGGAGAGGATGGATGAAGAGGGGAGCGGGAGGAGGAGTCCTACAGGGAGATTTAATAGGGAGATTTAATCACCTCAATGTATTTGGAGTTCTATTTATGAAAAGCACCAGCGAAAGAAAATAGCTCTGGTTGCAGCAGAGATGCTATAAAGATGCATCACTTGAGTCAGAGAGGGGCCGTCATGACCATAATACTGAAGAATCACCTCAATTACCCTACTCCTACTTGTCAGAGAAAGAATGGCTGGAAAGATATAAGGGGTTGAGGTTGGGATGGGGTGAAAAGGCCAACCAGCACTGATATATTTGATAAATCGTTACAAATTGGAAATGAGAATGCTGTGAAAGTCATAATCTTCTACAGTTAGGCCACAGTTAAGGCCTTCTCTTGTTGCAATTGCAATAGGTGTGACAATGTGCTATGGAAAGATTGTTTGTCTTTAGGAGCCACCACCTTTTGACCATTGTGTGAGCCATTTGACATGTCCTCTTTCTCCTGCCCCTTAGCTCTCTTTAAAACAGCATCAGTAGGGACCTCTCCTCTGTGTTTTCAATCTCAGTCCCATTCACATCACTCAAAATAACGCATGATAACACTTATGTGTCCTGGGGCTCTGTATTACATAAACCTGTTGGAGTATGGAGCCACAGCAGCACTTTGAATGCATCTATCACAGAGGTAATACAGTCTGTTATTAAATGACCTTATTATTACATTAGGTTATTAGGTTATAACTGATTAAATGTATTGCTGTATGGATGAGCAATTAAGAAGTCTGAAGGTAAGAGCTTACGTTTAAATTGCAATTTTTTAGGTTTGAGAAACAGCCATTGAGAAAGCTGTAATGCAATGAGATAATTTCCCTTATATGATTTGCATGAGAAGCTAAAGACATGAAAGAAAATCCCCAAGATATTCCCCAGGTGAATTATAGCCTGATTCAATGTATCATGCATTCACAATACTGAGAATGTCATCTATTTAATAGATAGATCATAGCCAATAGGGGTTAGGTGCTCCAGGTTGCCCCCCCCTCACAATACCACTTTCCATCATCATAAATAAACCATGCTCAGTGAGGTTACCCAGGACCCAGGATGATCCTGCCATGTCAGACACAGGAAAAAATTCAGAGGAGATATGTGAGGTCATGATTATTTCTCCTTCCCTGTCCATCGGAAATGTTGTAGTATGAGAAAGTGAACTCCTAACTTGATAATGACTATATTACAGATGGTGATAAGAAAGCACTTCACCATGTTTTGGGCAAAATTATGAAGAATTCGTCAGAATTACGCACTGGGTAGGTGCGTCACAGAACTAGTCATGTACACACAACTTACCACTTGCATTCTTCCCACAAATGAGGTATTGATACTGCTGCAGGAACCCCCATAACTCCGAGTCGTTGTTGATGGCCTGTTCGAGGGACTCAACAGTGAACTTCGGGATCCCATTATCTTTCTCCACGAGCGCGCTGCGCAGTGCGCGTGCGTACACCTCTCGGAATAGACTCTCCATGCACGCTGTCAGGTAGATGGCAGCGTGTTCGTGGATCCTCACCGCAACCCGGCTGTCCACCATCCACCTGAAGAACTTCCCTACGTTGAAAATGAGTCCGCATCTGAGTGACTTTCCGCGGCTGAACTTGTCCTCAGTGCTCATGTTGTACATAGACAAGGCACTGAGTGCGGCGGTGATGCAGTTCACCGAGACTGTCCAAGACATGACAACCTTTATGGCACTTTGAATCTCATATTTGGTGCATTTGGCATAGCGCAAACTCAGGCGCTGCGCTTCCTTGGCGACCCTCACGAGTGCGCGGCTGATGAGGACCGAGAGCCTAGCCAGGATCTCCTGTGACACGACCCCCAGCCTCAACTCTTCGTCCTTGTTCAGTGCGCTCTCTACTTCCCCGAGGCTCCATGGCACGTCCTCTAGCTCGGGTAGTTTAGCGCACTGGCCGGAGCAATCCAGGATCTCGGCGTCTTCGACCAAGACGGTGTTGACGGTGTCCAAGCTGTTGTGGCGACTGTGCATGGAGTCGGTTAAATGCCAAACATTCCCCCCATGCGCATAAGGTATATGTGCCTCGGAACAGCACAGGGAAGCACTGGAAGACCTAAAGGAGTCTGCTGCTCCACCATAACCCGAATCAAGCGTCAGATCCTCCAGGGTCCTCGCCACTGACTTCTTACTACTGCTTGCCATAACTGCACCTCATACTGTAAAGAGGACTTTGGAATTAATGGCACAAAATGTCCCACAACGTAGCCCAATGCAATTAAATGAACGCAATTAAAGCCCGACTGCGATGTATTTTGAAGCGTAACTATTTTATCCCGTTGCCTTCAATGAAAACGAATCAAGTTGATATTTCTCAATCCAAACTAAAACTTCGAAGTGTTTGCATCATAGCACATAGAGCAGCTACAGTGGTCTGTGTTTTACGCAGTAAGATCCTGGTAGATGGAGGCGGGGCTATGTGCTTCAAACGTCCAATACACTCTCGGGATAACTCGAGCAGTGAGAGAGATTTTGAATTAGGACGTCTCATCATACAATTTCATTTACATAAGGCTACTCAGCTCAATGTATAGCCCATATGAGGAGCGGATATTAAATATCTATATAATTATTTTCTCTTCAAATCCATCTAATTTTCTTTATTTTTTTTGCTTACTATTTCAAACAATACCTTCATAAAGTAAGCAGTCCTTTCATGTGCTGTAACTTGAACATGAGGTCAAAGATCAAGGCTAATGGTCTGACTGTAATGGATTGGATAAACTGGATAATGTGGTTATCCACATAATGTGTCATGCTATGGATAGCAAAGGCATTTGTTCTGACAGCAATGATGGTAACATGACTCAAGTCCATTATTAATGGATGACATGCATAATGTATCTCTCTCTGTGTTCCCTTACAAGGAGATAGATAGAGCTCATTGAAAAGTAGACTGAATTCCTTGCCAAGGTCATACATTATACTGCATCATTGACTATTAAAGATGCATCATTTACTTGACCGAGGCTTGATCACAATCAGAGAGAGAGAGCGATGTGTGAGTGTGTGTGTGGATTGAGCCTTCGACAGGCTGAAAATTATATTTACATTTTTGTACAAGCACACACAAACTGCATGTGTTTGAGAGATAGATAGATAGATAGATAGATAGATAGATAGATAGATAGATAGATAGATAGATAGATAGATAGATAGATAGATAGATAGATAGATAGATAGATAGATAGATAGATAGGGATGGAGAGGGATAGGGATAGGGGGGGAGAAAGAGAGAGACATGTACATACCATATTATGTCATCATGTATGTGCAACAACAGAAAATGTCCCTAAGCTGATCGATAGCCCTATGCCATAGATAGCCATGGGTGCATCCCAATAATAATAATCCCAATAATTCTCCTAAAGTGTACACTCGTTCACTAGGCTACTTCACACAAATGTAAAAGCATTGGATTGGTGGAGGCTTGGGCTAGTGGGATGTTCCACCATATTAGTCAGTAAAGGGAAGTAAACTATCACACACTTTGGGAGGAAGGAGAGATGATTGGGACAAAGAATATTTATAATTTAACTGTAAATCATCCTGATATGGGGCACTGTTGATATCTGTGGGATTGAGCAAGAGTATTTGACTGTAGTTGTAGGCTGCTTATCACTGAAGCAACACTGAATCCTGGTGCTCAGTTTACAAACCCAATCATTATGTCAAAGATCTATCCCCACCATACATTTCCAGATAAGGAAGGCTACTATATAAAAACAATTGTTATATATATATTTTTTACATATGCAAAGGTCACACAGTCATGTCTCTGAACCTTTCCTTGATAAAAGTAGCCTATATCATTCACTATACTATCCTTGTTTAGTGATCGCATGTTGCCATCTAGTGTCTAGATATTCAAACTGCATGTTTCCTCCCCCAACTACCCACCCATCCCTTGTCTCATGAATACAAACTACTGACTACAGTTTCACGGTCACCATCACCCAAATGATGATGTTCGCCTTACCTCATGCTTCAGGACAATGTCATTAAATTGTAGGCCCTAATGCAATACAGTTTTATTATTAGATTCATCTCAGAGAAAAGTGGTTGCTTATTTTAGGTGTTTACCTTATGATCCTTGCAGAGGTTTTTGATTGAAATCTGATCACATCTGAACTTCTGCATTGGTAGAGCTCATATCTAGCCTAGAATAGGCGTTATTTGGTCGAAATCAATTTTGAAATAATTGCATTTTAACGTAAATACATATAGGTACATACATAGTCTCACCGCAATACATCACAAAGAGTAGACTATTTGAGATTCATCACATGCGTAGGCTTGTGATTGTGACCGGCTGCCCACTAGGCCTACCTATATACTTGCGTAATAATTTTTTGCCTTGCCTTAGTAAACGTGCTCATCCAGGTCCTACGCAGCTAATCATGACCCGGGAAGGCAGCAAACACTTTTGCCAACAACCTACAAAACTAATCTCAATATTCAGACTATATTGTTTAAAGTATGCTGTAAATAACTGATTAAACATAAAATATTGTGTTGCTTGGATAGTAACTATAAATGATGCCTTTGTGGAAAAAACACAAAATAGCAAGCAGTAAGCACACCACAGAAACGTGAGCGAGAAAACCTTACATAACCAGTGACATTAACCAATCAGATTCGTCCATTTCTATCCTCTGTGGGTGGAGATGTTGGCAAAGAAAATGTCTTTCGAATGGTCGACAATGCCGTCTGAAAACGAAGAACATTATAATTGCTAATCGGAATACATTGAAATGATATTGGAACAGTCATTTCTTTCTCATTTGTGATCAAAACTTTGTAGCTAGCTATTGCTATAGGCCTATTTTAGTTCACTCACTACGACTCAACGCAAGGAGAATTTTTTTTCGAGCTGCTACCGGCAAACAAGCAAGACAGCAGGTCATTTTTAAGTGTTCTTTTTACTTGCGTGTTGAAAAGAATCATCAAAGATAAAGCAATGTCTTACACTTAATGCGCTCGATACAAAGTTGATGAGAGCGAGACCTGTCGCTACACTGTATTTATCAGCGGTCACCAAATCATATGCGGCAACAGAGAATGCAATGGACAAATTCATGGAACAAGGTTAGATAACTTGAGTAACTACATTATAAAAACAGTAAGGCGAAAGAACCGAAACACATTTTGGGCAGGCGAAGGGTTATTGTTTTAAGTCGTGAGCGTTTTGTGGTCAACGCTGCGGTATCACCGAAGACTCGTGTACATAAAAGAAGGGACAGCAAGTGAAATGGTAGGCAACACGATCCACTGGTTCAGGAAGGGCCTGCGGCTCCACGACAACCCCTCGCTGAAGGAGTCTATCCGGGGAGCTGACACCCTTCGCTGTGTTTACATCCTAGACCCCTGGTTTGCAGGGTCTTCCAACGTGGGCATCAGCAGGTGGAGGCAAGGACGTTTTTTGTTTTACACTCACACATTATGTGGCACTCACACCAAGCAGATGTAGGTCACACATCCTGCTTTTCGCATTCAGAAATATTTAGTTATGAATGACATTAGTGTGTTTGGTGTGCCACCTAGACAGGAATGTAGGGCATTCCTAGAAGCACCACACGCAATAGGCTACTGTTATGCAGTGCATGCACATAGTTATATTAAATTGTAACAGTAGGGCCTAGTGGTTAGGAATGACATTAGTGTTTGTGCCTCTAGGTAAGAAAGAAGGGCATCCCTAGAAGCACCACACTTATGTACGCAGTTATACAGTGGTGTAAAAAGTACTCAAAAGTCATACTTGAGTACAAGTAAAGATACCTTAATAGAAAATTACTCAAGTAAAAGTGAGTCACCCAGTAAAATACTACTTGAGTAAAAGTACTTGCTTTTAAAAATACTTAAGTATCAAAAGTATATGGAATTGCTAAAATGTACTTAAGTATCAAAAGTAAAAGTATTAATAATTTCAAATACCTTATATTATGCAAACCAGACAGCACAATTTCTTGTTTTTTAAAATTTACGGATAGCCAGGGGCACACTACAACACTCAGACATTAATTTACAAACAAAGCATTTGTGTTTAGTGAGTCTGCCAGATCAGAGGCAATTGGGATGACCAGGGATGTTGTCTTTATAAGTGCGTGAATTGGACCATTTTCCTGTCAAAATGTAACAAGTACTTTGGGGTGTCAGGAAAAATGTATGGAGTAAAAAGTACATTATTTTCTTTAGGAATGTAGTGAAGTAAAAGTTATATAAATAGTAAAGTAAAGTACAGATACCCCCAAAAACTACTTAAGTAGTACTTTAAAGTATTTTTACTTAAGTACTTTACACCACTGCAGTTATAGTGCATTATGACTGCAAATGACTAAGTTATTACAAAAAATACTGAGCAAATTATTAGCCTACAGTAAATTGAGTTAAACAACTGTGTGCAAAACTGGAAGCAAGGGCATTCCAGGGGGACCAATGACTGTTGCAATAACTGCTTGACCTTGAATTCCCTTTCATTTAGCCCAGATACTATGTTGCTTTAGTTTGGCCAATTATGACAATTTTCATTTAAGGCATGAAGAGACTGGGAGAATAACATACTCAGTTTAGAGACGCGAAAGGGAGAATGACATGTAGAAAAAATCAAATTTTATTGGTCACATACACGTGTTTAGCAGATGTTATTGCGGGTGTAGCGATATGTTTGTGTTTCTAGCTCCGACAGTGCAGTAATATCTAACAAGTAATAGCTAACAATTTCACAACATATACCCAATACACACAAATCTAAGTAAAGCAATGGAATTAAGAATATATACATATATGGACGAGCAATGTCAGAGTGGCATAGACTAAGATAGAGTAGAATAGAATACAGTATATACATATGAGATGAGTAATGCAAGATATGTAAACATTATTAAAGTGACTAGTGTTCCATTTATTAAAGTGGCCAGTGATTTCTAATCTATGTATATAGGCAGCAGCCTCTAATGTGCTAGTGAAGGCTATTTAACAGTCTGATGGCCTTGAGATATAATCTGTTTTTCAGTCTTTCGGCCCCAGCTTTGATGCACCTGTACTGACCTCGCCTTCTGGATGATAGGGGGGTGAACAGGTAGTGGCTTGGGTGGTTGATGTCCTTGATGATCTTTTTGGCCTTCCTGTGACATCGGGTGCTGTAGGTGTCCTGGAACATCCCATGTATGTGGGACAGTCTATTGTTTCTATTACCATAACAATGGTGAGCGTTGTGATGTGTTCTTCGTTGAAACGTGTGTTGAGGAGAGTACATTTCTGCAGGTTTAAGAACATGCATAGCAGTAACGATGATGTAAGTTACCCTCCCCATCCTGCCTGAGTGCAGGCAGGCAGGGCTTAGTAGGGGAAACAGGGCACTGTGTCATTAGGGTGGTTATGGCACTCTGCTCTCCTCGCAGCTCTGACCTACATTCCACCCCCGCTCAACCCCCCCTCCCCCCCTCCTCCTGAAAACTAGCCTCCTCTTATGGTAGCTGCCCTAGCATCCGGTGATTGAGCCCGGGCCAGCCCAGGAAACACACATAGTCCAGGCAGCTCACAGAGCTGTAGCAGCCAGAACAGAAAGGCACAGGCTGTCCCTGCTAAGAAATAACTTATCTCCTCTTGAGAAACAGACGCCTCACAGGTCCTCAACTGGCAGCTTCATTAAATAGTACCTGCAAAACACCAGTCTCAACGTCAACAGTGAAGAGGCGACTCCAGGATGCTGACCTTCTAGGCAGAGTTGCAAAGAAAAAGCCATATCTCAGACTACCCATCTTAATCTTTTCTTTTTATTGGCCAGTCTGAGATATGGCTTTTTCTCTGCCTAGGAGGTCAGCATCCCGGTGTCGCCTCTTCACTGTTGATGTTGAGACTGGTGTTTTACGGGTACTATTTAATGAAGCTGCCAGTTGAGGAGCTGTGAGGCATCTGTTTCTCAAACTAGACACTCTAATGTATTTATCCTCTTGCTCAGTTGTGCACCGGGGCCTCCCACTCCTCTTTCTATTCTGGTTCGAGACAGTTTGCGCTGTTCTGTGAAGTTAGTAGTACACAGCGTTGTACGAGATCTTCAGTTTCTTGGCAATTTCTTGCATGGAATAGCCTTAATTTCTCAGAAAAATAATAGACTGACGTGTTTCAGAAGAAAGTTATTTGTTTCTGGCCATTTTGAGCCTGTAATCGAACCCACAATTGCTGACGCTCCAGATACTCAAGAAGGCCAGTTTTCAGCTGTGCTAACATAATTCCAAAAGGGTTTTCTAATGATCAATTAGCCTTTTAAAATGACAAACTTGGATTAGCAAACACAACGTGCCATTGGAACACAGGACTGATGGTTGCTGATAATGGGCCTCTGTACACCTATGTAGATATTCCATTAAAAATCAGCCGTTTCCAGCTACAATAGCCATCTAAAACATTAACAATGTCTACACTGTATTTCTGATCAATTTGATGTTATTTTAATGGACAAAAATAATGCTTTTCTTTTGAAAACAAGGACATTTCTAAGTGACCCCAAACTTTTGAACGGTAGTGTACATGTAGGTAGAGTTATTAAAGTGACTATGCATAGATAATAAACAGAGAGTAGCAGCAGTGTAAAAGAGGGGTGGGGGGCAATGCAAATAGTCTGGGTAGCCATTTGATTAGATGTTCAGGAGTCTTATGGCTTGGGGGTAAAAGCTGTTTAGAAGCCTCTTGGATCTAGACTTGGCGCTCCGGTACCGCTTGCCGTGCGGTAGCAGAGAGAACAGTCTATGACTAGGGTGGCTGGAGTCTTTGACAATTTTTAGGGCCTTCCTCTGACACCGCCTGGTATAGAGGTCCTGGATGGCAGGAAGCTTGGCCCCAGGGATGTACTGGGCCGTACGCACTACCCTCTGTAGTGCCTTGCGGTCGGAGGCAGAGCAGTTGCCATACCAGGCAGTGATGCAACCAGTCAGGATGCTCTCTGGTGCAGCTGTAGAACCTTTTGAGGATCTGAGGACCCATGCCAAATCTTTTCAGTCTCCTTAGGGGGAATAGGCTTTGTCGTGCCCTCTTCACAACTGTCTTGGTGTGCTTGGACCATGTTAGTTTGTTGGTGATATGGACACCAAGGAACTTGAAGCTCTCAACCTGCTCCACTACAGCCCCGTCGATGAGAATGGGGGCGTGCTCGGTCCTCTTCTTTTTCCTGTAGTCCACAATCATCTCCTTTGTCTTGATCACGTTGAGGGAGAGGTTGTTGTCCTGGCACCACAAGGCCAGGTCTCTGACCTCCTCCCTATAGGCTGTCTCGTAGTTGTCGGTTATCAGGCCTACCACTGTTGTGTCATCGGCAAACTTAATGATGGTGTTGGAGTCGTGCCTGGCCATGCAGTCATGAGTGAACAGGGAGTGCAGGAGGGGACTGAGCACGCACCCCTGAGGGGCCCCCGTGTTGAGGATCAGCGTGGCGGATATGTTGTTACCTACCCTTACCACTTTGGGGCGGCCCGTCAGGAAGTCCAGGATCCGGTTGCAGAGGGAGGTGTTTAGACCCAGGGTCCTTAGCTTAGTGAAGCTTAGTGTTCATGTCACATAAACAACGAAAGCTGGTGAGTGCGTTGTAGGGATGGGCATTTTACCTTTTTTGACTGTTCAAGTACTCACATGACTTTATTTTCGAGTACTGGAATTGAAGAAAAAAAATGCTATAAATGTTTTTTACAAGGGCAGCACTGGGGGGAATTTTTTTTGCATTTAACTATATGCCAACAGTGCGTAACAATGCCTAATTTATTATAACCATTACAGATAACGAATCCTAAATGCTAAAATGCCTCAGTCAATAAAAAAAGTGCAATTTTAAGATTCATTTATTGAAACTGTAGTATCAACTGGTTATATTATATCGTGGAAAACAATCTTCAAAAAGGTAGTAACTTCAGCAGTGTGGTGCTTGCTTGTAGAAGCCTATGGCTGTGCGTTGGCATAGCCTTGTTACATTCCATGAGACTTTTGAAAAAAACATGCAGGACTTGACATTAACCTGTTTATCCACTTGTCCTTCAGAAAGGAGATGACTGAAAATGTTGTTGTTTGATGCAAGAAACCACTTTACAAAATAAAATGCATTATTATTCCCATACCATTATTACAGAGAATCAGACACATTATGCTACTGCCTATTGGCTACTTAGCAACAAATACAACATTGCCCATTTTATCATTTACATTTTAGTCATTTAGCAGACGCTCTTATCCAGAGCGACTTACAGTTAGTGCATACATTATTTTTTATACCCCCCGTGGGAAGCGAACCCACAACCCTGGCGTTGCAAACGCCATGCTCTACCAACTGAGCTACATCCCCGCCGGCCATTCCCTCCCCTACCCTGGACGACGCTGGGCAAATTGTGCGCCGCCCCATGGGTCTCCCGGTCGCGGCCGGCTACGACAGAGCCTGGATTCGAACCAGGATCTCTAGTGGCACAGCTAGCACTGCGATGCAGTGCCTTAGACCACTGCGCCACTCGGGAGATAAGACAAAAAAAATATCTCTTTATCAGACTCGCTTTTCAAAGATGTCTAGAAATGTCCACGTTTTGTGCTCTTGTAGAAAGCAATCACTCCCCCATTGCTGACTACACATGATCTATACCTGGGCTAATAACTCATTAACTAGCAAAAGGATATGAACAAATGTGCACACATGGCTACATGCAGCTCTCGCTTTGATCTCAAAACAAGCGCATCTACTCACGACCGTAAACACAGTCCAGTTCAAAGTGAATGGCACAGATCCAAATATGGCAATGGTCTATTTGCATATAGGCCTACTGCAGCTCTGATTGGTTATGCCTCACAGGTCTGTGTAGAGTACGGGCTGAGTAGTGTGTCAATGCAATAGAATCCTACTCCGATGTGTTCTGCCTACAACAAAAATCTCTTGCATAGTTAGTTTAGCATATTAAGTCTTGCATAGTTATGTTGCATTGAAAGAGGCTAATATTGTGTTAATTCGATCACAGTAAAGGGAAATGTTGATAGTAACTAAGGGGGAAAACTCTAGAAAGTTGAGTGAAGTTCAATTTGTGCTTCTCTGCGTGGGCTGATATTTCTTCTGTGTGGCAGTCCCGGGGAACTTAGAGGGAACATTGGCCAGGACATCTGTTTGGTGAGTAGGCTTAATGATTCTGAAGAAAAATACGCTCTTTGTCTTTATCAAACTAATGTTTGACATATTTTCAGTGTGGAACCTGTCTATATTTAGGGCGGTAATAGCCTAGGCTAACCAATTCAAAATGCCACTAGCAGTTGGCAAAGTAGGGCCGTCACTAACATTAGGTTCTACAGCCACAAAGTCATGAACGCTGCCTGTTTCTACAATTTCGCTTCTTAAAATCTGATTTTAACCCTAACCACACTGCTAACCTTATGACTCACCCTAACCTTAAATGTAAAAAAGCAAATGTTTGTTTTCATGAATTTTTACGATATAGCCAATGTTGACTTTGTGGCTGTGGGAACTAGTGACAACTGCAAAGTAGCCTAAGCTAAATTGCGCAATTATTCCAAAACTGCAGCTCATTGTCGGAACACATATTCCCCTACTTCAGTTAACCAGTCCATTTTGTGTCCAATTTGTGATACAACTGTCGTCATTTGACAAGGAATGTAGCTTGTGTATCCATCCCATCAGTTAGATACGTTTTTATAGTAATTTATTCAGTGGTGTAAAAATACTTTAAAGTAATACTTAATAAGTAGTTTATTTGGGTATCTGTACTTTACTATTTATATTTTTGACAACTTTTACTTAACTACATTCCTAAAGAAAATAATATACTTTTTACTCCATACATTTTCCATGACACCCAACAGTACTCGTTACATTTTCAATGCTTAGCAGGACAGGAAAATGTTTCACTTATCAAGAGAACATCTCTGGTCATCCCCTACTGCCTCTCTGTTCTGGCGGACTCACTAGACACATGCTTTGTTTGTAAAAGATGTCTGAGTGTGCCTCTAGGTACACTCAACACGTGTGTGTGTGTGTGTGTGTGTGTGTGTGTGTGTGTGTGTGTGTAGAGGGAGCGGTCGGAACACAATTGAGTGAGACATGAAGGGGAAAGGAAATTTAGGAAGCAGAAATGTGTGATGCTTGGCTTGGTTTCTTTTTTTGTTGTATCCCGCAAATGCGCATGTACAATTGGAACACGAGTCAAAGCACATTAACGTTGATCTTCAAGACTGAATTTTGAGCAAATACTTTTACAGTATTTGAACTAAATGTGATCTCTGGTTAAAGATCGATTTTTGACGTCATTCGAGTACTCGATTACTCATGTCCATTCCTAGTGCGTTCTGTTGTTTTTTGCTTGAGATGTAGGGCCTGCTCTCTCAGTGATTACATTTTGTGCTGATAATTGGCTGTAGCATTGTCACTGGCTTGTTCTATCCAAACAATACCATCCTGCCTCTCTTCTCACCTGTCTCAGTGCGCACCATTCTGGCTTTTTCAAAATCCTAACCGCTGAGCCTCTCACATTAAACAACTGTCTTTTTATTTTTTGGTCTTGCCAATGTAGTGGTGTGCACACTAAACGATGTGGCATAGACTGGGGTCACACACTACAAGATTCTTCAGTTGGTCGTGAGGATTCTCCATACCACACTGTCTCGCTAAAACAATTATGTGATGATTTGATTACATTTAATGTAGATACAACGAGCTGTGGCTCAAAGCAGCATCATAAACGTTTTCAGCCAACATTTTAAATTGAATAACATTGCTTGTGAACTTCAGAGCTGTAAAGATTTGACTCTTTGGTTAAAGGCAAGGACAAACGCATATTAGTAGTAGTCATCGCTACTGCTTGAGAGTCTACTCATTCTGGGTGAAGCCAAACAATGTAATCATCTCACTGGTTTCTTCTCTGGAGAGCTCTCATTGGCTATTGCTGATCACCGTTCTCAAAACTTGTCGTTGCACATCTCACACTACAAGAGCATTGCAGATTTTGTGCCGATAAAATCAAACATGTTTGAAAATATCAGGACTTCAGGGAATGCTCGAAGACGAGATCCGTAGCCCTCAGATTGCGTCTCTGACCCGCTCACATTAAACGAGCGTCAGTGACGGCAGCGCGCCCCGAGTAGGCAACGGCGTGGGGATTATGTCTTCGATCTCAAAAACTTGTCGGTGAAAGCTAAATCTCTGCCAAAATCTTGCAGTGTACATCTGGCTTAAGGCTCAGAATCAGAATAATAATAATTGGAGATGCCATGATCGATTCTTCCCATCTGAGTCATTTTCATTCAGATTTTGTAGGAACGCTAACACAACGTGCATCCATTCGTCTTGGTCTTCTTGCCATTGTAAATTACGCACGCTCTCACTGTGTACTCAAGTAGGCCAGAGTAACCCACTCTACTATACTCCTTGCCCGTCAAATAAAATATTGAAATATTGATAATTCATTTGACCTAGACGTGCGCCAACAGAAAGAGACCCATCAATCTCAGATAAATCATCAGAGCGAACGAAACAGCGCCCCTCTGCCTCCGTATGTGTGGACCATGTATCTGATGCTGTCTGGACAAAAAGAGTATGGCATGTCATACTTTTTCTGTCCAGACAGCATCAGATGCATGGCTACATATAGTAAAATCACGTTTTATTGGTCGCATACACATATTTAGCAGATGTTATTGCGGGTGTGTCATGTGAATTTCTATCTCTAATTCACCCTAAGCTTGAAGCATTACCAGAGGTTGTAAAGCTCTGGTTTTAATCATCAATGATTCAAGGTCCACAATCCACAAGTAATTATCGGTATATTTATTCATGGGGAGCTCTGACCAAAAACACAAACATACTGTTTTTATACCCCTTGACAAACAAAGGCACTATGCTCCTCCCACCTTTAGGTGGCTTTCTTAAACAGTTCCCGCCTTCCCCCTTGAATGTTTAGTACCGCCCCCTCTGTTAGTGGGTTGACACTACATGATAATTCTAACATTTATACTGTGTTTGTGGTGAAATTCTTTAGTCATTATTCTTAAAATCCAAATTAATCTAACAGGGTGTAGCGACGCTGTTTCGCTCACTAGTTTCAGCAGATAGGAAGAGGCAATGTGATAGGGCTCTTTCTCGCCAAAATCTATCCTGAATAAGCCCAATGCGTTCCTATGGTCATAATATGCAGACCTAAGCTTGTCACCTGTATTCCCGCCTTTGGGACAACGACTCACATTGTTAAACAGAGACATGAGCATCTCGTCATTGTATACAGATCTCTGGTTTCAGCCTCTTGTGAATTAGAAAGGAAAGTTGGCAGGTGCACTGTTCGGATGCTGGCTTCCCCTAAAGTAAATTTGATGTTTTGCCAAAGTTCTATCATTACTCCTGTCTAAGTAAAATAATTCAAAATACTTTACCAGACAGCTTGACTGAGCCACAGAGGATCATTAGCTTCTTAATTTGTGTTGTTGCTGTGGATTGTTTCAAATCACAAGTGCTTAGGCCTATGCCTATTTGGGAAGCCAGCAATTTGGGCAGCGCGCCTGGCAATAGGCCTAGCTGATTATTCAGTTGCGGCTGTCAGTGAACAGCATCTCAAATGTGTGAAAACGTGTCTTGAGTATAATTTAAAATGTTGAGACAAGAAGAAGGGGAGGGGTGTGTGGCGAAGATATGGGCGTCTCTCTCCAGAATGCATGCACTCAGCTCTCCATAATGTGCTCCGCTGTCTCCCGCCAATTCTTGCACATGCATTGTGTCATTGTGTGAATTGTTTGCCCTTTGATTGTTTATTTTGATCAATTCCCCATTAGGCCCAGTACATGTACCGTTAATCCCTGTCATTTGGTTACATTCATTTCAGTTATTTGATGTATTAGTCATTTACCGTTCTCATTCTTGGAGTGGAAACGTTGTTTGCAGAGTTCACAACCTGCTACACTTGTGAGAAACAAGTTTTGGTTTATGTCATAACCATCATTTAGGAGTTTTGTCAATTTTTTCATATTTTGTTTGGAATGCTCCATGTGAGCAATGAGCAGCTGTGTGGTTTCTCTGTCCTGATAACGTTGAGGGAGCTCGCGCGCCTGAGCATGCCGACCTGCTGAGTTGATACAATGTTGCACTTCACTAGTGATATCTCAAGTCAAGTTAGATAGAAAGGGAGGCAGACAGGCAGAGTAGCGATTGAAAGAACCTGAATTTACTGTTTTTATTTTGTCAGCTTTAGGCCTATGTATTTTATTTAGTTGACGATGGAAGTTATAGGCCTGCTGCTGCATTGGCATATAGGCTATCTCTGAGTTCCATGCGCTAATTTCTTTAGCCGCCCATGGATCACGGTGTACCAATGTGTCCATATGGCAAAGGCTGGTGATCTAGCATTTTTATGATTAACCATGTGACAATTATTTTGAGAAACTAAAACGTTATTATTGAAATGAAACTGTTTACCATGAAAATGTGCATATAAAAAATTATCATAACTGGTACGTAGATTGGTAGGATAACTTGTAAGCTTCCCCAAGCCTATGGCTTTTATTATAACACCCATTGCACACAGGAGGTCCCGTGAAAACAATGGGCCTGCCTATAGAAATCAAATGGCTGTCCATCTGATTTGTTCTGGCGCCGGCCCTGCAAATAAATAATACAATATTTTATTTGGACGGGCAAGGAGGTAGGCCAGGCCCCCTAAGGGCCGCCCATAACGCTGTCCCTGAGCCCCATAGCATCTATTTTGTAGTCTGGTAATGTCTCACCATTGGATACAAAGAGGCTTGCATCCATTCAAATTCAGTTTGCAACCTTTCAATATTGTGCCATGTTCACTTTGTGGTCACCTTGCATTACCCCACTGTTCAAGTGTATGCATGAAGATGACATTGCTTGTAGGGCCACTAGTCATCATACATTTTAGTGATTTTGCAGACGCTCTTATCCAGAGCGATTTACATGAGCAATTAGGGTTAAGTGCCTTGCTTAAGGGCACATCGACAGATTTTTTCACTTAGTCGGCTCGGGGATTAGAACCAGCGACCTTTCAGTTACTGGCACAACACTCTTACCCACTAAGCCACCCATAAAGTCATAATAGGCTACACTACCCTTTCATATATCACATTTTAAAACTTGTCTGCAGTGCTGCTGCTAATCACTCTACATGTTTCATAAGAGTTCCAAGTAGAGTACAGCTGGTGACAAGCCCCAGACAGCATTCACTGTGAATGGAGGAAGACAACAGGAGGACGCCATTTTCAGTTGAGGGTATAGGCCGGGTGATGGGATGCCACCCTAGGGGACAGTTAAGTCACCTGACACCTAACACAGAACAGGACGTTCAGACAGTCGCCCTCTCTTAACTTGATTGATATCCATGTTGTCATAACAAACAGTAGGGTAGGCTAATTTATTGGCTGCGTGACACAATGACGACACTAATATATGCCATTTAGCATATGTTTTTATCCAAAGCAACTTAAAGTCATGTGTGCATCCATTTTACAAATGGGTGGTCCTGGGAATCAAACCCATTATCTTTGCGTTGCAAGTGCCATGCTCTACCAACTGAGCTACAGAGGACCACTCAGTGTTGTTATCAACACTGCCTATGTAGTTTGAGGACAATATCACAGCAGAATGGGGAAGTTCGAGCCGAGGCCTATTTGTAGAGTGTCAGTCCAGCAGTCCTGCCCCAGGAGCCCAGGCTTATCACAAAGTATGCTAGTTTACCTCGGCAGAGAACTACTGTTAGCCAGAGATGTTCTTTAAATGTTGATACAGACTTTGTGTTAGCTTAGTCAGGAATGTGAGGCTTTACAGTTTAAAGTACACCCATTCTTATGAGGCCTTGTTGCACTAGCTGTGGTTTGCCTGTTGAGGAAGGCAAGCAGCTGTAATTTTGTTGAACTACTTTGCTGTGAGCTGAAGTGTACTACAAGGGATGTTAGTGACCTTATTGTTAAGGTAATGGAACATAAGTTCCATTCAGTCAAGATTTTCCACTGGATGTTTCCACTTGGTGTTTTAAATGGTACGCCAGTTTTATACCAGCAGACAGAGGAGTAGGCCTATATATGTAGGTTAACTGTAAGGGCATGAATCATTTTGGTGGTGAAATGTTTTCTTTCATCCTTAGCCTAGCTTATATTGTCACCTGTGTGTATGAGGGAAAATGATTTAGGGAATATCCATCTAACATCTTCTAGCCTAACTGATTGACTTGTTGTTCAGGAGGACATTGTTCAATAAGCTAAGATGCTAAGTAGTTCTGAATAATGTTACGAACTGAGAGAAGTAGCATCGCATGTTTGTACTTCCTCTCCACTAGCCCTCTGATCTTTCCGGTTCAAGCTATAATCACTTTGAAGGAGCCGAGGCTTTTGACATGAAGACCTATATGATACAACATGGCTCACATGATGGATCATATGGAAAATGTGTTCAACTTAAATACCATGACCTGTTGTTTCCCTGAAGACAAGTATCCAATGCACTGCAGTACCCATTCATTTACTGTATTTAACTAAATCAATGCTTAAAACTATTTCCTCTCTGATATACAATCACTTGATTGATCATCACCTCTGTTTGATTCCAGGTTCTTACTACAATGTCTGGAGGACCTAGACGCCAGCCTCCGCAAGCTCAACTCCCGTCTGTTTGTCATCCGGGGCCAGCCTACTGATGTCTTCCCCAGACTGTTCAAGGTACAGTCAACACAGTCACACTTACTTTACCGTAGTAAACAATTACACTACTGTAACCGTACATACACTTACGGTACTGTACATGTAGCCTATACCTCATAGAAATACAGTATGCTCTGTTGCATAGAAATACAGTATGTCCCATAAATCCTGTCACAGTAAATGTACCGTATATACACTGTATCAGATACGCTCAAATATATGAAGAGAATCTAATTGAAAAAAATTATCCTTATTCAGGTATGTGCTACGGATACTGTATGTAGTCTTAATGTGATATATACACTGAGTGTACAAAACATTAAGAACACCTGCTCTTTCCATGACAGACTGACCAGGTGAATCCAGGTGAAAGCTATGATCCCTTATTGATGTCACTTGTTAAATCCACTTCAATCAGTGTAGGGGAGGATAAGTATTTTTTAAGCCTTGAGACAATTGAGACATGGATTGTGTATGTGTGCCATTCAGAGGGTAAATGGGCATGACAACAGATTTAAGAGCCTTTGAACGGGGTATGGTAGTAGGTGCCAGGCGCACCGGTTTGTGTCAAGAACTGCAACGCTGCTGGGTTTTTCACGCTCAACAGTTACCCTTGTGTATCAAGAATGGTTCACCACCCAAAGGACATCCAGTCAACTTGACACAACTGTGGGAAGCATTGGAGTCAACATGGGCCAGCATTCCTGTGGAACGCTTTCTGTGACATCCACTATCTCTATATTTACAACGGTAAAGGTCCCCTATTTATCATGTTGGCTGACTGTGGCATGACTGACCTTGTTCCGATGTCTCTGCTTCCCAGGAATGGCAGACCAGCCGGCTGTCTTATGAGTACGACTCTGAGCCCTTCGGCAAGGAACGTGACGCCGCCATCCAGAAGCTGGCCAGCGAGGCCGGGGTGGAGGTTACTGTCAAAGTCTCCCACACGCTCTACGACCTGGACAAGTGAGTGGCTCACACACACAGTCAAGGAGATTTAGATACTGTAGTTCCTAGCTGACATACATTAGATATTGTGAGAATACAACCCATTTTAAGTGATCAAGTTGTGCAAATACGCAAACATGATGTATTAGCAATATATTCATGAATAATGCCGTCATGCTAGGGTTACTTGATGCACTAAATGCCTCTATCTCTGTCCATGTGTCTCTGTAGGATCATCGAGCTAAACGGAGGCCAATCCCCTCTCACCTACAAGCGTTTCCAGGCGCTCATCAGTCACATGGATGCCGTAGAATCGCCCGCTGAGACCATCACTGCCGAGGTCATGAGGAAGTGTGCCACTCCCGTCGGTGATGACCATGACGACAAGTTTGGCGTGCCCTCCCTGGAGGAGCTTGGCTTTGAGACCGAAGGCTTGGCTACAGCAGTATGGCCCGGAGGAGAGACTGAGGCCCTCACTCGCCTGGAGAGGCACCTGGAGAGAAAGGTGGGGAGTAGTCCCTTTCTATCCCACCACTACTGAACCAGTGTGGTGGACACATACAGTGCCAGGTTTGGGGTCAATTCCATTTAAATTCAGTCAATTCAACCCCCACTAACCTTCTGTGTTCCAGGCATGGGTGGCCAACTTTGAGCGTCCCCGGATGAACGCCAACTCCTTGCTAGCCAGCCCCACAGGCCTTAGCTCCTACCTCCGCTTCGGCTGCCTCTCCTGTCGCCTCTTCTACTTCAAACTCACTGACCTCTACAGGAAGGTGAAGAAAAACAGCTCGCCGCCCCTCTCGCTCTATGGCCAGCTGCTGTGGCGTGAGTTCTTCTACACCACGGCCACCAACAACCCCCGCTTTGACAAGATGGAGGGCAACCCGGTGTGTGTGCAGATCCCCTGGGACCGCAACCCGGAAGCGCTGGCCAAGTGGGCCGAGGGGAGGACTGGCTTCCCCTGGATTGACGCCATCATGACCCAGCTAAGGCAGGAGGGCTGGATCCACCACCTGGCCAGACACGCTGTGGCCTGCTTCCTCACTAGAGGAGACCTGTGGATCAGCTGGGAGGAGGGCATGAAGGTAGATACCTGTTAGAGGGAGACGAAGGGGGAGAGGGAGAGGGGAGACAAAGAGAGAAGTAGGTAGATAATGTATGACTGTGATATCTGACCGTGTGTGTTTATTTGCCTGTCAGGTATTTGAGGAGCTCCTCCTGGATGCAGACTGGAGTGTGAACGCAGGTAGCTGGATGTGGCTCTCCTGCAGCTCCTTCTTCCAGCAGTTTTTCCACTGCTACTGCCCCGTGGGCTTTGGCAGGAGGACGGACCCCAACGGAGACTACATACGGTGAGAAGACTCCCTACACCCAGTTGTCCACCCCTCCACTATATTTAGACAGTGTGGTACACTCTATTTATTTTCCTCTTGAAGTACTCTCCAAGTAATAGACCTCAGTGTTTTATTTCACCATGCTTGTGACAAGACATGTAGGACATGCAGTATACCATGACAAACAATTCTGTACATGACCTGCTAGACCACAATGTCACGTCATACACTTCATAGAGTCTTGGTTAAATTTCCATGCTGTACCCACTAGAAATTGTTTCTCGATTGTTCATTGCAAAATAAGTGTGTCATCAACAGGTGACATTTGATTTCTCTGTTTGGTTCTTCCAGGCGCTATCTGCCCATTCTGAAGGCCTTCCCGGCCAAGTACATCTACGACCCCTGGAACGCGCCCGAAAGCGTGCAGAAGACGGCCAAGTGCGTGATCGGCGTGCATTACCCCAAGCCCATGGTGCACCACGCCGAGGCCAGCCGCCTCAACATCCAGAGGATGACGCAGATCTACCAGCAGCTCTCCTGCTACCGCGGCTTGGGTGAGCACAGAGCACGACCTGCTGAAATTACAGCTAATAGCCTGAAAATTCGCTTTTCTGGTACTTACTCAAACGATTTCAATGATAAGCTATTCAAAGCGTCTCAGAGTAGGCTTGCTGATCTAGGATCCGTTTTGCCTTTTAAATCAAGGGAGGGCGGACCTGACCATAGACCAGCACTCTTATTCTGAGATTCTTTGTGGATACAGTGACTTTGTCTTTTATATTATCATGATCATTTGTTCTCTATGGGGGTGTGGTGTGGTAGACTGACTGTACAACTCTTCTTTTGTCCCCACTTCACAGGGCTGCTCGCAACAGTGCCTGCTAATCCTAACAATGGTGGAAACTGTGTGGGGACCTCCCCTGAAGAAAACCAGCATGAGGCAGCCGCTCAAGCAGGTAAAGACCCTCTCCATCCTCCTTGGTTCCTTGGCTGGCCTTACCACAGCAAAACCTGCCTTTTTCCAAAGAGTAGGGTTAAAGGACAAATTAACTTTCTTTGAACCAAAGTGAACTTGTCCTTTAACCTGCATCTTATCTACCCATCTCATCTACATCGAGGTTGATATGTGGGCTTGAACTGTGACTTCATCCATCTCAGATATGTGGGCCTGAACTGTGACTTCATCCATCTCAGATATGTGGGCCGTGGGTGGAAGTTACAAGAGTCAAAGCAGACACCATAACCAATTTCATAGGGAAAAATGTGTTTTTTTAATATATTTTTTTACTCAGGCAGAGGACATGCTGCCGTGAAGCGTCCCAACGAGGACCTCACACCGGGGGGTAGCAACAAGGCCCGGAGGCAGACCAGCAACTAGTCCCTGATGTGGAGGGGTAGAGGAGAGGGGGTACCAGCTACCCTGTCGATCTCCAGCAGGCTCCACCGGCACCTGAAACACTGCATCGTCCTCCCCTGACTCTTCAACTCTACAGGAGCACATCTACCTCAGTGGTGTGAGCAGCAGTAGGAAGAGATGGACAAGAGGAGAGGAAAGGAGGCTGTGAACATCCCACATTGAACTATGGGGAACATCAAATCACATGATGCCCAGAGAACTGATCGCTGTTTGAGCCTGAGGGCATGTTATGTGCAGTCCTAGCCATGGGGAATGGCATCAGCCTCAAGCTGATAATACGACTGACGACCCAACCTGGAATCATCAGGTCAAATGGTCAGGAAACACTTATTATACGGGGTACAATGCTGTCAGAAGTTCAGAAATACCAGGTTCCGAGGAGTATTTATAAGGCAGCATAAGCACCACTCTCATGAAGTGCATCATACATTTTGTACAAACTTTTCATGTTATTAACCTCTGTAAAACCTTTTTAAGGGAATTATATAACCGTTTCTGTATAAGCGTGTGAGTAATTCAACTCAAAATGTATACAGTAAAAATGTGATATTGCATGTTTTGTTTTATTATTTTTTCTGGTGAAGTTGTAAACCAATTGTTATTTTTGTATAAAGACTGACTGTTCTATATGGTGCTGTAATAAAAGGTGTCAAATGTAACACCGACTCAAAGTAATATTTATTGCAGGCTAATGGTTTGTTTGTCATGGGCATGCAAATATTCTCTGTTGTAAAGCTCAATGAGGAATGCAAAGTAAAAATGATACAAAGTAAATGCAATAAGAATGCAACATAAAATGAATCAAAACTAAGCCTCCAATTGCTGCAATGTATCTATGCCGTAATCAGTGGTAAACATGGACACCCCCTTTGGTCACGTTGCATCCAGAGAAACTGGTTCCAGATGTGTGGCCAAAAGGCCGTATTAGCATGGGCAGCACCATTGAGGGCTTCCACCATTGTAATGTAGTCAACTGGGTGGGACTTCCAACTTCATTGGCTGATCCATCCTGGTGACCCAGTCATGTCCAACTGGGTCATCAGGAGGGATCAGGCAATCCTGAAGAGAGCGGAATAAGTGGAACGTTATCAAATTCATCAAACACATGGTTTCCATGTGTTTGATGCCATTCCATTCAGCTCCATTCCAGCCATTATTATAATCTGTCCTACCCTCAGCAGCCTTCATTGATGTCCACAGTTGCCTTTGTCATACCCAGAAGAACAAATCAGTGATTGTTGTTATTATGCAATGAAATATCCTCATCCAATGTGTTAAACTAGCCTGCATATCAGAGTGTGTTACATAAACACTTGTAATCTCGCAGGCTGGTCTCATAGACCACACGTAACACAGTAAACTTAAATCCAGAACATTCAAATTAGTATGATATGTTACATTTGGTATGGTTACATAACACAGGTTACTTAAGGCAAAAACTAAAGGAGGGTGGTTGGTCAGTGTGGATGGGTAGGTTTAAAACGCGAACGTCTAGCAACCCAATTAAGTAAAGGTTGCGTGTTCGAATCTCATCATGGACAATTTTAGCTAATTAGCAACTTTGCTACTACTTAGCATGTTAGCTAACCCTAACCCTAACCTTAACCTTAACCCTTCCCCTAACCCTAGCCTATTGTAGTTATTGCAATTCGTAACATGTAATTCGTGACATATATGAAATGGTTGATGGACATCCACAAATTAATGTATACCATACGAAATGTAACATATCATACTATATGGAGTGTCTCGGATTTATTTACAGAATAATACGAAATGTTCTGAGACCACGTTGCATCTCGAAGTAAACCAGACAGTTCATCATGTTTTACCTTGTATTGTATCGAAGATGTGTGCGGACAAAGTACAGAGGAAACCGTGCAACATTGGAATAGGAAAAAATTGACAGTTGCCATGGCATTATTCCCTTTTCCCTTAAGGCGATGTTATGTAATGTAACGGTTTCAAGTTTAGGCTATTTAAAAGCCAGTATTACAAATGACATAATTGCGTGATTGTTAGAATTATTCAATGATAACAATGTGATACATTTCTTTTTTCATAGAATTTAGGCTACTTGATCTCCATTAACATGTATACTGGATCATTAATTGATGCGCATTCTACATTTGTGTCCTAAATGCATAATTAGCATTCAATGTACTTAGAATAATTAGAATTCAATGTATGCATTCAATGTTGGCCAGTTGTCAACAGGTGACATGTGATTGAAGTCGGATTCCATTACGCTTATTAAGATAGTGGACACAGTGTAGCAAAGGATCTTGTGTAAATTCAGAATTAGTGGGACACTTTTTGCATTTCAGTCATCTTTGTCACCTCTTTTGACATCTATCCAACATATTAGCCCAACACATGATACATTTTCTGAAATCCTCAAGATGTTTCCTAATCACACAAAATAAGCAAATGTTGATATCATATTCACAGGAGACATGACACAGCCATTTGTGTACCATATTTTCAGTTCGCATTTGGTAGACTGGGACAGGAGGTTAGATAAATTGGGACACCGTAATTATAGTCCTAATTGTACCCCAATTACAATTTAATTACAGTTGTGTAATTAGGAAACATCTGAGGATTTCAGAAATGTATCATGTGTTTGGCTAATATGTTGGATAGCTGTCTGAAGCGGTTACAGACAGACGACGGAAATGCAAAAAGTGTCCCACTAATTCTGAATTTACACAAGATCCTTTGCTACACTGTTATTAAATGTTATCAAGTTACTAAGTGTCCACTATGTTAATAAGCGTAATGGAATCCGACTTCAATCACATGTCACCTGTTGACAACGGACCTTTTTCTGAATTCAATCAAATAACAGTACTACAAGAACATTTACAGGATATAGTACTACAAGAACCAGATATGGGATTAAGGTCTGGAGACTGGCTAGGCCACTCCAGGACTTTAACGTGCTTCTTCTTGAGCCACTCCTTTGTTGCCTTTGCCGTGTGTTTTGGGTCATTGTCATGCTGGAATACCCATCCACGACCCATTTTCAATGCCCTGGCTGAGGGAAGGAGGTTCTCACCCAAGATTTGACAGTACATGGCCCCGTCCATCGTCCCTTTGATGCGGTGAAGTTGTCCTGCCCCCTTAACAGAAAAACACCCCCAAAGCATAATGTTTCCACCTCCATGTTTGACGGTGGGGATGGTATTCTTGGGGTCATAGGCAGCATTCCTCCTCCTCCAAACACGGCAAGTTGAGTTGATGCCAAAGAGCTCGATTTTGGTCTCATCTGACCACAACACTTTCACCCAGTTCTCCTCTGAATCATTCAGATGTTCATTGGCAAACTTCAGATGGCCCTGTATATGTGCTTTCTTGAGCAGGGGGACCTTGCGGGTGCTGCAGGATTTCAGTCCTTCACGGCGTAGTGTGTTACCAATTGTTTTCTTGGTGACTATGGTCCCAGCTGCCTTGAGATCATTGACAAGATCCTCCCGTGTAGTTCTGGGCTGATTCCTCACCGTTCTTATGATCATTGCAACTCCACGAGGTGAGATCTTGCATGGAGCCCCAGGCCGAGGGAGATTGACAGGTCTTTTGTGTTTCTTCCATTTGCAAATAATCGCACCAACTGTTGTCACCTTCTCACCAAGCTGCTTGGCGATGGTCTTGTAGCCCATTCCAGCCTTGTGTAGGTCTACAATCTTGGCTCTGACATCCTTGGAGAGCTCTTTGGTCTTGGCCATGGTGGAGAGTTTGGAATCTGATTGATTGATTGCTTCTGTGGACAGGTGTCTTTTATACAGGTAACAAACTGAGATTAGGAGCACTCCCTTTAAGAGTGTGCTCCTAATCTCAGCTCGTTACCTGTATAAAAGACACCTGGGAGCCAGAAATCTTTCTGATTGAGAGGGGGTCAAATACTTATTTCCCTCATTAAAATGCAAATCAATTTATAACATTTTTGACATGCGTTTTTCTGGATTTTTTTGTTGTTATTCTGTCTCTCACTGTTAAAATAAACCTACCATTAAAATTATAGACTGATCATTTCTTTGTCAGTGGGCAAACGTACAAAATCAGCAGGGGATCAAATACTTTTTTCCCTCACTGTAAGACTGTCCCACTTTAGCTACTCCATGCTGCCCTACTTTAGCTAGCTATGGTTGGTAAAGCAGGACAAAAAAAAAGGCTGAATTACAACATTTAAACAAAATATTGGCAACTTTTGTATGTGTTTTGATGCACCAGTACATAGTAGGCCTGTGCACATTTACATCACAATTTGGCACTGTGAATTATTTATGACAGCTTTTTTTATGCTAAATTATATAACTATGTCACTGATTTTATGATGTGCTTTACGGGGTGAGCTTCCTGTTTGAAGCTTGCTCTGCCCCGCTCGATAATGTCACACCAATGAAGTGATCTGATTTTGATCATGTGGTTTCTCTGCAAGGGTTTAGTAAAAATAATTTCGATTTTCTCTTGTCAGACCGGTAAATGAAGCGTCAGGATTAAGCTGTCCCGGTTTATATGATGTCCCACTCTTTCTGAATTCACCCCACATGTATTTCAATATGAATAAAACATTTTAAGTTTGTGTTTCACTGCTTTAAGTCCATACATAGGAGCATTGGGAAAGGATATTGGTCCAATGGTAATCAATGTATGAAATATTGCTTTCACAGGACAGAATTCAAATTATTTTTGGACACTACCACAAATGTCTCCCAACCAGGTAATTTTGATTGATTTCCAATATGAGTCCAAGGCTTTTAGCTTACATGTATAATGGAATAGTAGAGCACAGGGAAATGCAGACAATGAAGCTGGGTTGAAATGCAATTGACCTTTGCACTTTTTATGTAACAAGCGTAGATAATATAACTTGAGTTAATCAGCCATTGATAGTTTGAAAGCAATATCCACTATTAGGAACTAAATAGTTACTAGTTCCAAATGATCTAGCTACTCTTTGCCATGTGAGGATGAACATGATGGTGTGGGGCAGGGGCTGCTGGTTCTCCAACCCAGACAGTCTGTACTCAATGCTGCCCAATGTCCTCCATGTGGTCCTGAGTACCACTCTGAAGTAAGTCGATAGTCACACTAGGCCTACTACCAATCACACACAGTCCACAACCTAACACAATGTTTTTAAACTTCAATGAGTGGTATTCAAAGTTCATCATGTAAATCACTTCAGTAGATCATTTAGCCTAATGACAACAGAGTCAAAGATAGTCAATATAGATTTAGAAATGATTGGTTATTTTGGGTGTCACTCACTCCTCCCAGCACTGTCCCGGAGCATGCCCACTTCCTCTGTCAGGATTTTGACAGTGGTGTCGGCCTCCATGCAACCCCTCTGTGACCTGGTGGAGACCATTTGGGTGGTGGGTGGCCCACAGGTCTATCAGGTAACTGTTGTGTCTCATTATGGGTGGTCGAAGTTTGTGGTACAGTATGATCTGGGACCTTATTCATAAAACCTCTCAGAGTAAGAATCCTGATCTAGGATCAGTTTTTCATTTTAGACCATAATGAATAACATTACATGGATAGGGGGGAACCTGATCTTAGATCAGCACTACTCTGAGATGCTTAATTAAAATGGGCCCAGGACTTTACATCCAATATGTGGGTTAGGAATTTTAAGTGGATCAAAATTGATTAAGTTGTTCATTATACTAGGACAGTCCATCCACTAAATTAGCGCATTACCTTTCCCTTGTCATCAGGAGGCCTGATGCATCCCTGGTGTGACCTTGTCTACCTCGCTGACATCATGGCTGACTTCCACTGTGATGTCTTTTTCCCACAGTTTGACCAAAGCATTTTTAGAAAACAAGAGATATAAGGAAGCATATTTTATTCTCTGCTCTCCTGGCTCTAAGCAGTGCAGCACTGTTTGCTTACACTTTGGACTGTTTTGATAAGCTATATTCTCTGTTCTGATTTACCAGGTCCACTCCACACATGTCAGGTCAAGTGTTAGAAAGCTTGTTGTGTCATCATCAATCTGTCTAAGTTGTCCCTTTGTTTCCCTTAACCTCAAACTAGGTTTCCTGGAGTACCAAATGAGATTCAAGAGGAGAATGGGGTTACATTTAAATTTGACGTTTTCAAGAGGGAGATCTGTGGAGCTGAATAAATACAAACGTTCTGACTATTCTTTGTCAGACCATCGGTGCCTTTTTGAACTGGCTTTGTGGATTGAGATGTTATGTTGATGTCGGTTTCTACCCATGTATATCCCGTTTTATTTTTATAATGTTGAGATCTTTTTCCAGATCTACTCGTGAAACTAACATAAAATGTAGTAAATAACTATATGAATGCACTAAACAATGTTTACTACACCACATACAATAAGCAGGGTATCCTATCGGAACCTTGTGTTCTGTTGTCCAGTGCAATTCTAATAAAAATCTTTATCCATTTGTATATTACAAATGTCCCACTCACTCTGCCTCTCATCTCATGTGTCTGTGACTGCATCAGCACAGTTCCATAACACTAATGAATCAAATTAGTCAACATGTCCATCCCAGTCATATTTGTTACTGTTAGTCATCAAATCAAATCAAATTTTATTTGTCACATACACGTGTTTAGCAGATGTTATTGCGGGTGTAGTGAAATGCTTGAGCTTCTAGCTCCGACAGTGCAGTAATATCTAACAAGTAATATCGAACAATTTCACAACATATACCCAATACACACAAATCTAGTAAGGAATGGAATTTAAGAATATATACATATATGGACAAGCAATGACAGAGCGGCATGGACTAAGATACAATATTATAGAATAGAATACAGTATATACATATGAGATGAGTAGTGCAAGATATGTAAACATTATTAAAGTGACTAGTGTTCCGTTTCTTAAAGTGGCCAGTGATTTCAATTGGCAGCAGCAGCCTCGAATGTGCTAGTGATTGCTATTTAACAGTCTGATGGCCTTGAGATAGAAGCTGTTTTTCATTCTCTCGGTCCCAGCTTTGATGCACCTTTACTGACCTCGCCTTCTGGATGATAGCAGGGTGAACAGGCAGTGGCTCGGGTGGTTTGGTTGATGTTCTTGATGATCTTTTTGGCCTTCCTGTAACATCGGGTGCTGTAGGTGTCTTGGAGGGTGGGTAGTTTGCCCCCGGTAATGCGTTCAGCAGACCGCACCACCCTCTGGAGAGCCCTGCGGTTGTGGGCGGTGCAGTTGCCGTACCAGGCGGTGATACAGCCCGACAGGATGCTCTCAATTGTGCATCTGTAAAAGTTTGTGAGGGTTTTAGGTGCCAAGCCGAATTTCTTCAGCCTCCTGAGGTTGAAGAGGCTCTGTTGCGCCATCTTCACCACACTGTCTGCGTGGGTGGACCATTTCAGTTTGTCGGTGAAGTGTACGCCAAGGAACTTGAAGCTTTCCACCTTCTCCACTGCAGTCCCGTTGATGTGGATAGGGGGGTGCACCCTGTGCTGTTTCCTGAAGTCCACAATCATCTCTTTTGTTTTGTTGACGTTGAGTGAGAGGTTATTTTCCTGGCACCACACTCCCAGAGCCCTCACCTCCTCCCTGTAGGCGGTCTCGTCATTGTTGGTAATCAAGCCTACTACTGTTGTGTCGTCTGCAAACTTGATGATTGAGTTGGAGGCGTGCTTGGCCACGCAGTCATGGGTGAACAGGGAGTACAGGAGAGGGCTGAGAACGCACCCTTGTGGGGCCCCAGTGGTGAGGATCAGCGAAGTGGAGATGTTGTTTCCTACCTTCACCACCTGGGGGCGGCCCGTCAGGAGGTCCAGGACCCAGTTGCACAGGGCGGGGTTCAGACCCAGGGCCTCGAGCTTAATGATGGGCTTGGAGGGTACTATGGTGTTGAATGCTGAGCTATAGTCAATGAACAGCATGCTTACATAGGTATTCCTCTTGTCCAGATGGGATAGAGCAGTGTGCAGTGTGATGGCGATTGCATCGTCTGTGGATCTATTGGGGCGGTAAGCAAATTGAAGTGGGTCTAGGGTGACAGGTAAGGTAGAGGTGATATGATCCTTGACTAGTCTCTCAAAGCACTTCATGATGACAGAGGTGAGTGCTACAGGGCAATAGTCATTTAGTTCAGTTACCTTTGCTTTCTTGGGTACAGGAACAATGGTGGCCATCTTGAAGCATGTGGGAACAGCAGACTGGGAAAATAAGAGATTGAATATGTCCGTAAACACACCAGCCAGCTGGTCTGCGCATGCTCTGAGGACACGGCTAGGGATGCCGTCTTGGCCGGCAGCCTTGCAGGGGTTAACATGCTTAAATGTCTTACTCACGTCGGCCACTGAGAAGGAGAGGCCACAGTCCTTGGTAGTGGGCCTCGTCGGTGGCACTGTGTTATCCTCAAAGCGGGCGAAGAAGGTGTTTAGCTTGTCTGGAAGCGAGACATTGGTGTTGTCAAATACAGACAGCTTTTCACGTTTGCCACAGATGATTGAGCCACTGCTGTCTCATATAGTGGCCTTCCTTGTCTGATGCATAATCAATACCCTATTATCCTCTCCCCTCATTAGTAATATTCTGCAAGGTCCAAACCAATGGCTCTCTCTGAGTCAGAGCCTACGTCAGCGCAAGTGGGCACCAGGGATGGAGGTGGTTGTTCCTGACAGTGCCCACGTTGCTATGACTCACCCCAGGCCACTCTTGCTCTAACGTATGCTCTGATATTTAAGACGATTTATGTCTGAATATTTCATATCATATGGCGATTTACGGTATGGAGTCATTGCCCAAAGGCTGGAATGGTTTTTATACTTGTAATTATGATGATTTCAAAAGAGTGTTTCATGTCAACTGGTGCTTTAAATGATACAGGAAATATATATTATTGAATGTTTATTCTGAATTATGTTCCTTGAAAGGTGTAGGAGAGCTATTAGATTTCTTGCAAATGTTTACTATTGAAGAATGTCTCCAATGTAGTGATGAAAGTTGTAATGATACTTAAATACAGTTCCTTTAAATTCTTCAACTTGGCATGATATTGTATGTCATCATGGCTAATCGAATACTTGTCATCAGTAAAAATGTATTCAACTCCATCTTCCAGTATACAGTGTTGGAGTAAGTGATCCTCTAGATGGAGACACAAGACAGGACATAGAGAACAAAGTGTGTATGGCCCCTGAAACCAATTTCCGTTTTCCCTCCCTCTTACTACAACATTATCCAATGTCATGGATGTGGATAGGATGTGATGTTTGAACCAGTTTCTTAGAACTTTACTTAAACTGACCGATTACTGTCAGACAGATTATGACCTTATGTCCTCTATATAATTGTGTTTCAAAGAACTTCTTATCCACATCCATTCAGACAACTTTTGTAGGAAATTACTATGGGGAAATGTATCCCATAAGGGTAACCTTTACTGAGGAACATTATTGATATGTCCCAAATGGCACCTAAATCCTTATGGGCCCTGGTCAAAAGTAGTACACTACATAGGGAATAGGGTGTCATTTGGGACGCACATTATGTCTGGGAGATCCTGGTATTATAACAGCTGAGGAGAAAGATGCTTAGCAGTGGTCTCTGAGCACACATTAATTCTCCAAGCCCTACTGACCTCAGACATGGAATATTTACCACCTTAATACTCTGCCATGCTATCGCTGCAGCTGAAAATCATACATTTTAATTGCAAGTGTCGTCTATTTTCATATTTACCCTGAGTTATGCCCCATAAAAGCAATGTGTAACCCGGGCTAATAATACCTGGTGTCACATTGAAATGGAAAAGCACAATTTATACTCCCTCTTATTAACCTCTCCTGCTTTAGGAGATAATTCAGACTGACAGTCGCCGTGGAGCAGCAGACAGGACGTGGTGACAGTGGATCATCATTGAGAGGGAAAGAGGGAAGAGCGAGGGAGAGAGAAAGAGAGAAGTAAAGACATAATTAGCATTTATGCACTTCGCATGGTCTTGTTTATTACACTCAAATGGAAGCAAACCTTTTAACAGAAAACATACTGTATTTGAGCTCGTAAAAAAAGTTAAGGTAGTACCAAAAGAGGTCAGTACTCAGTTTTAAAAATGATGGCACCAATTTGGAGGTTACTGAATATAACTCGGTGTGACAACGTATGAGGGAGAAGTCACTGACATTGAAACTGACTGTAGAAAATAAAAGTGAACTTTTGGGACTGCAATATGTCCCCAACCCAAACATATCCTTATAGCCGTCTGGTTTTGAAATTGTACATGACTCGGTACTAGAACCAAATCACATAAAAATACCCTTTGGAGAACCCAATTTCATTAACATGTACATATTTTGCTTTTGCCATGACTACAGGCACTTGCTGTTAACAATACAGGCTATGGGGGAATGATGAAGCAGTCTTGTTAAGCTGGATCTCTTCCCCCCTCTGGTCAGACTATAGAAGCATCTGAAATGGCACCCTATTCCCTAGGGCTCTGGTCAAAAGTAGTTCACTATATGCAATAACATGCTGTTTCAAATGCTGCCAAAGTCTGTTGGTTGGCAGTGAGCTGGCGACCTTGATGCATAAAGTCATGACTTCGTTAGCTGTGCTGCTCACTCCCCATTAAAAAGCACTCTGCGCATGTTTCAAGGGCTCCAGCAGGCTTTAAACACTGAGCGAGGCCTTTAAAACAAGCTTACAGTACAGTATGTTCAGCTAAGGTTTGGGGTAGGCCTATATGCTCAGCAAGGCTGCATAGTGATTCTTACCTTGAAATAAACATGTGCGCACTAATCTAAAACCACTCATATTTGTTGTATGGCAGGTGAAAAGCAGACCAAATTTGTTTCTGCACATATTAACTCCACTACAGTTTTCTCAATACAAGCCAAGTTGGCAGTTGCATTTAAAAGATCAATATCAGTTCTATACCCATGACAAATCAGACAAGACAGTGTGTTAGACATATACGCACAGGTAATAAAGCTCTTGCAAATCCAACCAAATAAATCATATTTTGCTTTCCCTGTCAGGCAGAAATTAACTGGTATTTGATTTCAGCACTTCAAAGACTAATAGAGTAATCCTATCTGCCAATAAAACAAAAATCCTGTACAAAACATTTGCTTAAGGGGACAATAGTGATGCTGCCATCGAGACACTGAGATCATGTTATCCACAATGACACTGGCTGTAGAGCAAATTAGTGTATAGAGCTCATTACTGTTTATAAAAGTGTACCTTCAATGATACCTTTCATACACAAAACCATGAATAATCAATACAATTGTTTTATTATGATGTTCTGATGGGGTTATTTTGACACATATTGGCTTCAATACATAGGCAATTCCCCACACACAGCAAAACATCTGTTTAACACGTATTCAACATTGCATCATAATATCCAAATATTATTACTATCCAAATAGTATTTAAATATTGCACAGATAAAATCAAGCGTTGCCTCTTTCAAGGTAACCTTATCCCCAGGCTAAATGCACTTAGGGAGGAATTGTCTGCTGCGTGAGACTACTTTCAAGGCAAGCTTGTCTCCTAACCTCAGTAATACCCTTCAGTTGAAAGAAAATCCTGATTCAAGTTTCCTCCCTATGGTGATATAAGAATGTTCTGCATTTTAGACCATGAAATCAAGGTCAATCATCACCCTTTAACGGGGCAACAGGGTTGAAGAGTGGTCTTTCCCGTCGCAGCTGCAGTTTACCAGAACTCATCTCAAAGTCCTTCTTAGTGCCGTTGAGGGCCTGTAGGCTGCCTGTCCGTACATCATAGCCATAGGACTGCAGTCTCTGGATCCGGTAACTTACTATCTGTTTGGTCAGCTCCAGAACGGTCAGAGTCTGTGTAATCTGAGCTATAGTGACTCCAGCTCTGAGCAGGCCCTCGAAGCGTTCAGCCAGGATGACCTCAGGGTAGTAGAGCAAGGCTGGGCAGTTGAGGACCATGTCCCGGAGCTCGGCCTCTGAGCAGCCCAGGGTCTCCTGCGAGTAGGCCAGGGTGTGGCGCATGCAGTCTGGGTTGAGCTCGATGACAAACCCCCTGAGCTTGGAGAGGAGGCGGAGGAGCTCTGAGGTGGTGAAACCCCGGTCTCTGAGGAACAGCAGGTTGTCCCTCAGCACCTCCGGGGGCTTGAGGAGAACAAAGGGGTTCTGACTGAGCAGCTTCTGCAGCCAGATCTTCATGTTAGCCGCGTCGCCCCCCAGCTCCAGATAGGCCTGCTGCAGGGTGCGGACCATCTCTTCGTTCTGCCCCACAGGGCAGCTGAAACTCTGGGGGGCACTGGCCATCAGCTTGGTGACAATGCGCTTGTTCAGGTGTAAACTCTGGAAGTAGTCGATGTTGGCCCTCTGGTTGGCGTGGTGACTGGAGGAGGTAAAGAAGGAGGCGGGGAACTTCTCGATGATGCCCACTAGGTCTCTCTCTCTGGGGCAGACGGACCTCCACAGCTCCCTCTGGGCCTGCTGCTGCTCCGGGCTGCAGAGGACCGCCTCGGGGTAGAGCTCCAGGACCCGGGCAATCATGGGCCCCTCTGCCCCCATGTCCCGCAGCAGGCTGGCCGTCTCACTCACGTAGGCAGGGCTCTGATGCAGGACCCAGCCCTTGAGCTGGCGGATCTTCTGGATGTCCACAGAAAGGTCATAGAGGGCTTCCACGGTCACCTGGTTCTCTGCTGTGCCTCCCGGGTTTGAGAAGGCCCTGAGAGGGGGGAGACGTCGAATCCGCTGACAGTGGAGGCATAGCGACGTTGTGACTAATCGCAACATGGGTGCAGAGTCACACACCAATGCAGGTCTGACCTAGGGGTGATATAACAAAGACAGTAATATGACATTTCCTTTTCAAGATAGCTAGCTAACTTGCTACAAACTCGACTATAAAAAATACAAAAAATGTATTTTTTGTGAATCAAAACAAAGTAAACATAAACTCAGCACTTAACAACTTAGTAATAATGAAGAATTGTACAAATATCACATCAGTCATATGGTCATAACATTGGTTTGTCAATGTGTGATATCAGTTAGCTAGCTAGCTAACGTTAGCTAAATTAGCTAGCTGCCTTGACAGCTTTGATAGGCTGCTAAAGAAGGATTAATTGTGATGACATCCGACGATGCTTGGAGGACAAAAACGGACTATTGATTCAATTAAAATGCATGTTCTTTCATGTCCCTTGTACTTTCCAAATAGAAACAAAATAGAAGTACATAACAGTACCTGAGTTTGTTAGCAGCGTTCAGCGGATGTGACGTTTCGTTATGAAACTGAACTTTGCTTCTTTGATGTATGGCTGTGTGGTACTATCTGCAGATGCACCACAGCGCAACGAAGTGTACAAGAACGATAATGCACAGCTGACACGTACTAGTATGCAAAAATCTAAACTCATCCCTCAAGCCACTGAAAGACCGACAAAAATTATTCCAGTTGAAAATGGATACTAAACTAAGTTTACATATTTCATATAGATCACTGAAGAGATGTAATGTGGGTTGTAGCAATGCTTTCCTTCTGCTTCAGACTACACTTGCTTGCAGGAAGCAGAACAGTAACGACGCCCAGTATCCTTTTGTCTTATCTTCTTATCTTCGAATTTCTCCATCAGAGCACTGGTCTTGCACCATACACTTCCAGTAATTAGGGTGTTTTGGCAAACGTATATTTCAAATCAAATAGCAGTCGATGCATCTCAGAAGCAGCAACATATGGGACAGACACTGATCACTGCAACCAGCACAGAGCTAAACTGGAGTGAACAGAGAGAGGGAGAGTTTCTCACAGTTGGGGCTTAATCACACTGCTTGATCACCAGCTCCACAAGCTGTTCTGCCAGCCCAGCTCAGGCAATGTCTGCAGCTTCCCAATCTGGTGACTGAGAGGAAATTGGAGCTCATTATTGCAAGTCTGCATAATATTTAAAGGCACCTGAGGATAATGGCTTGAATGCAGGCAGCCAGACAGGTACTATGGCATAATTAGATCTGATCTACCTAATCAGCAGTACTATTGTATGTTGCTCATGTAATCAGCACCCCATTGGTTTTTGTAGAGGTCAGGGATGATTTTTGGGGACCGCGGCCGCTGACATCATTGTAAAAATCCCTTCAATTAGCTGCACAACTTGTAGTACAGTCCAAATGCTTAAAGATAATATATAATAATGAATGTAAGAAACTCTAGTTATTGAGTAACTCCAGTTATTGACAACCTCCTTATCTCCTTACCTGTCTGCTCATGGCTGTTTGAGCAAAGAGTCCTTAGCGGTATGTAGTTTGTACATGATGTGTGATTCACAGAGAGAATGTTGTGTGAACTTCCTCTTTATGCTGTAAAGAATAAGATTTTCTTCTGGCATTACACATTTGTCTGAACTTTAAAGCCTAACCAATACTTATACAATATCACAATGTAGCCCACATATAAAGGACATGGGTTATAATGTAGCTAACAGAGGTGGGACCAAGTCACTATTATTCGACTCACAAGCAAGTCTCAAGTCATAAGGTCCAAGTCTCAAGTTGAGTCCCAAGTATAACGGGTCAAGACTCGAGTCAAGTCCAAGTCGTACATTCTAAGAGCAAGTCAAATCGAGTAGAGTCACAAGTTTTCAAGTCAAGTCTCAAGTCAAGTCAAAAAAATAATCTATACATGCAATGACTTGTTCAACTACAAATCTTTGTCTATTTATTGAGGCTGCAATACAGCCCTTTTCATTATTTCGTCTACAACCCATTTTGACTAGCCTATGTAATTGTAAAATAGGGACCTTGTAGCAGTTGTAAGGGCATGAAAGCAGCAGAAGGCAAGGCAGGTTGACGTGCTCAGAGTGTTGACTTATTTACAGGTCTTGGTGATCCAATTGTGAAAGTGCCATATCATACAAAATATACAAGTAGATTTACCAAATATACAGGGGCAATAGCCCAAAATAAATAGCCTCTGTATCAGGCTTAACCTGTCCTATCTGAACGGACACAAGTAGAGCGCAAGACTGTACAGCCTCCCTTTGAGAAACCAAATCGAATCTGTCTAACAGGAGCTCAAACAGGTAGGCCTACATAATACAAGCACTTGGCCCCCAGGACCATACAATTACCTAATAGGCAATTATAACCAATAAACTGGTTCTATAATGTAAAAGGCAATTTCCACATACATTGGTACATTCGTCTTAATCAGACTTCATTATTATTCATGATATTTCAAGACCATGCATACATGGAGCAAACAATCATTTTCTCTGACATGCTGACTACACCGCTCGCGTTGCAAAATAAATGTACACATACATGTTATTCAATCATTGCAACCACACTGCGTTCCAGGCACTAAAATATAACTTGGTTCTATTTGTGACGCTTGATGCACTGCAAGTCCTGGCTCTCCCATCTCCTCATTGGTTTTTAGGAGCATATACCTACGTGGGTGATTGAAATATGAACTGAGGTCCACAATCCAGTCCAGTTGGTAGTGGTAATGCACCTTAAAGTTGGTTGCCAACCGCCATATAAAGTCCAAAGAATAAGAAGAAGCCGAAAGGAGGAGAGATTACTAGAAACGAACTCGGTTTACCCTTTTATCTGTGGATGAATTGTTGGAGTAGAGGACCTTGTGCATTTCAGGTAAAATAACAACCCAATGTTTATATCCCAGGACAAATTAGCTAGCAACAGCAAGCTAGCTAGCTAAGTTTCCATAAATGTTTAATGATTTTCAACCTGTCCTCTAATTAAAATAGTAGGTTAAGAGTTCATTCTGATATTTCAACCTGGGTGTCCTGATCGTTTCTGGTGTGGGTGGACAAAATATGCACGCTCGCGCCCGGTCTAGTCAGCATGTGAGGCTCGCTCTCCTATTATGCACAACCATAATGACAGATGCTATAGGACAGAAACACGGAACTCCGACATAACCCGGTAAATATGAACGAAGGAAGCCATACTTTGGATTAAATTAACAGAACTTCTAGCTCATGAGTCTTGCGAACGTTCATGTGCACTATAAACATCGCGCCCACTCAGAGTAGGGTAAGCAATGGTTGGCTAAATGAAAATGTATCATGTCTATTCTCAAGTCATTAAATTTGTGACTCCGACTCGAGTCCAAGTCATGTGACTCCAGTCCACAACTCTGGTATCTAATGACTGGTTTCAGCATAGTTCCCAGATCCAGAATGAGGAAGTTGAACACCAAGGACAAAGACGTTTACATTGTATTACATTCATACTTTTTTTGTATTACATTTGTTGTATTACAGATTTATGCTTGGTCTTAATGTTGTAGGAGTTTACGGCAAAAGTCTGTGTTGGCTCAATTCTGGGAGACATAGAATGTTCACATTTTCAATTAAAGCTTCTTCAAAGCTAGCTAGCTAAATTGACATACATGTTTAATGCTTTTCGACCTGTCCCCAAATTAATATAGTTGGTTCAGAGTTCGTTTTGATATTTGAACCTGTTTGTCCTGATCGCGTCTGGTGTGGGTGGCCAAAATCGGCAAGCTCGCGCCTGATCTAGTCAGCATGTGAGGCTCACTCTCCTATTATACACAACCATAATGACAGATGCTATAGGACAGAAACACGGAACTCCGACATAACCCGGGAAATATGAACGAAGGAAGCCATACTTTGGATTAAATAAACAGAACTTCTAGCTCATGAGTCTTGCGAACTATAAACATCGCACCCACTCAGAGCAGGGTAAGGAATGGTTGGCTAAATGAAAATGTATCGTAAGCCTATCAAACATCAAATAGAAATGTCTACATGTTGCAATAAACGGTACTGGATGGAATGATGAAACGCTAGCAATTATTGTAGTATTAGATGGAATATAGATTTACCACATAGGGCCTATGTCAGTGGAGGCTCCTCAGAGGAGGAAGGGGAGGACCATCCTCCTCAGTGAATTTCATAAAAAATATAAATTGTAAAACATTTAAAAAGTTATCCTTTTTAGATAAAACTGTACTAAATATATTCACATCACCAAATAATTGATTAAAATACACTGTTTTGCAGTGAAGGTCTACAGTAGCCTCAACAGCACTCTGTAGGGTAGCACCATGGTGTAGCCGGAGGACAGCTAGCTTCCCAGTCAAAGGATCAGAGAATTACTCTAGTACTGAAAGCATAAGCTACAGCTAGCTAGCACTGAAGTGCATAAAATGTGGTGAGTAGTTGACTCAAAGAGAGAGAAAGACAATAGTTGAACAGTTTTGAACAAATTAATTTCTTCCAAAATGAAGGAGGAGCAAGAGAGAGTAAGTTTGACTTACTTAGCTAGCAAATGCAGCTAGCTAGTTTAGCCTACTCAAACACCCTGCTCAAAAATAGGGATGCTATGTTAGCTAGTTGGCTATGACTATCCAACACAACACTGGAACTCTTCCAAGTCAATATAAGATTTTGATTTTACTAATTTATTCCCACCGGGGCACGCCGGTGTAAGTGCTAAACTGCTTACTGAATGTACACTTTAACGTTACTGCATGATCGTAGCGGGTTTACTAACGCGTTAGTTCTATTAGCTGTGTTGACTATTACGTTACTTTAGCTAATATGGTGAAAACGATATAGGCTGTGTGTAGCGGTTATGATATGGTTTGGCTTGTAAAGTTGTTTTCACCTGGTCACATACAGCTGATGTGTTGAGCACTGAAGTCCATAAGCGAAGGGAAAAGGTGAGAGGAGGAGAGCGCATAGATGCGAGAAGGAATACAAGGTGGCTGCTATGAAAGTGAACTGTGTTTACACATGATCAGGGGTGCATTAATTCTGCCGATTCTGTTGAAAAACGTTTCTTAAACGGAAGCAAACGGAACAAAAATGGGGATAGAAATACCTGAATTTGTCCAACAGAAACTCTTGTTTGCAACTGATGGACTAATGATTACACCCTAGATCAGCTAGATGCAGGCAAAAGTGTGCAAGGCAGTATTGAATGTGTCACTATCAGTCCATGTGTCACTGTCTGTCACCTCAAATGTTTCTCTCGACCTATGTTGTAAACTTTCCTTCATAGGCTAGGTTGTAGAAACCGCATGATGGGTACAGGGAGAATCATGTAGTAGCTTAAACCTATCGCTGTTACATTGAACTGGGTGAATGGAATATGAATGATAGTCATCCAATATGCTGTAATAGAAATAAGGCCATGCTCATTAAAAAAAAACCTTAAACGGCACCGACCGCCACTGGCATATGTATTTAAATGTGTGAAAGCAACAGCGAACATTTCAACAAGATAAAAAAAATCCCTCTCCACTGGCGGGAGTTTGGAGAGCACTAGTAAAGAGCCTTGCCTATAGGGCATCTTCGCCACAGTAATATTTCATTTTAACAACAAATTCCAAATGCAAGCTTCATAATTAAATTATCCATTTCAAGCAATTGTTACATACCAAAATTGCAGTAAACCTATGCTAGTAATTGTTGCCCCATTGCTGGTGAGCTTGCAAAGTAAACAGTTAATATTTTTGATCACCAAAATGTTTTGGAGCTACATATTTATTTATTATGGCAATCCTCTCTACCTACAATCTCATGTTTGCACTGCACCCGATCCTATAGCTGTACACTACAGCAAATCAGCAATCTGTTCACTAGCTCATCTGACCGGTGTTGATTGACAGTTTTCTGCTCCAATCAGAGTGCCTAGTGTGCGTTTCACTAGCCAATCTGTTGCAGTTTTTCCTTTTGCAAGGGCGATGCTGCGGCTACCGTCTCTGGCTGCGTGTAGAGTAATCCACGTAGACTCTGTGCCACAAAATGAGTGACAAAACATTACAAAACCTGGCCAGAGCATTTCAAGTCATCAATCTCAAGTCAAAGTCGAGTCCCGAGTCTTGAGGCTCCAAATCCAAGTCAAGTCTCAAGTTATTTTCTTTTCTATCATGTCTATTCTCAAGTCATTACATGTGTGACTCCGACTCGAGTCCAAGTCATGTGACTCCAGTCCAAAACTCTGGTATCTAAAGACTGGTTTCAGCATAGTTCCTAGACCCAGAATGAGGAAATTGAACACCCAGGACAAAGAAGTTTACATTGTATTACATTCATACTTTTTTTGTATTACATTTGTTGTATTACAGATTTATGCTCGGTCTTAATGTTCTAGGAGTTTACAGCAAAAGTCTGTGTTGGCTCAATTCTGGGAGACATAGAATGTTCAAAGGGATTTGTATCCAACTACAATGATACTGGATCAGTCTATAAAATTGATTGTATTTAAAACGATAGTGTCACAACTAAAATGACGAAAATTAGATATGAAAAAATGCCTTGTGTGAAGAAAGTACAAAATAGCAATGTGCAGTGTGCCCGGTGTGAAATGAAAATCCAAAAATAAAAGCTAAACTGTACAATGTAGCCACATGTAGAATGTGGTGCAGCAGAATTATGTTTCTGCGTGCTATTCTGCCCATCCTTGACCTTGCCCTATGATATAGGCCTACCAAAGTATTTTGGCTTTTGATTTGGCATTGGTTGTATTACACCATGCACACTAAATGACTATCATCAAACAACAAAACTGATCAAATCGTACCAGATACAGAGCAAGTTGCAACTTCCAGCTCGTTGCACAATGGCGAGGAACACTTGCATACACGCACTCATACATGCACGCACGCAAGGAGACACACACACACAGACACACACATGCCTCTCTTGCAACCGCCCTCAGAGGCCCTTGGCATGGTGATAAACTGCACCCATGACTGAGACAAAACCAGTCCAACCACGCATCAACACTGCAGCAGGGAACATTACTTTTAATTAATATTTTATTTCCTTACACTTATTGTTTTGTCTTCTTAATGCTCTTCTCACTCTTTTAGAGTGAGAATGAAAGAAGAATGATTCTAATGACTTTTGACAACTTTCCACCTACACCTGACACATTTCCATACTCAGGTCCATCCTAGCTAAGATAATGAGAGAGAAAGTGTACGTGTTTGTATGTGCGTGTGTGCGTTTGTGTGTGTGTTTCTTTGTGTGTGTGTATGTGTGTGTGTGCATGACTGGGTGTGTATGTGTGTGTCTGCTTGTGTTGTGTGTCTGCTTGTGTGTGTGTGTGTGTGTGTAAGGAGGAGGATCTCAGTGACAACCCATAAGAGGTTACTCTGAGTTGGCATAGTTGGAGGGCACATCCCCAGAGTGTGACTGACACATGGAGAAGGAGTAAAGTACGGAACAGAATGACCACTGTTAGGGAATTTCTGCTGTTCTTTCTAGTTAACACAGCCTACTGTGAGGTGCCAGAGGTACCAGAGGCCATCTTCAGACCAGAGGGAGGTGTCATAGAAATGGGATACTGCTTTGGAGTCGACTATATCACTGTTTTCAGATCAGCTCTAGAGGGAAACCAGCAACTGTGTAATTCCTCGGACGAGGCGGCACCCCTTTCGCCTCCCACAGACTTCCAGGGCCGCGTCAGACTCACCAACCAGCACCAGCTCCTGGGCCTCCAGATCAGCCAGCTCAGACAGTCCGACTCAGGCATGTACAGGAGGGAATGCTGGAAGGACAAGGCGCTAGTCAACAATCGTGAACTCGAGCTGTCTGTGTGTAACCAGGAAATCAGCTCTGTGGACATCTCTGAGCGGCCAGACGGAGGGGCAGAACTGAACTGTAACATCACTGCCACAAGTCTAGAAGGGAAAACCATTCGATGGTACCATGAGGTGTTCCCCAAATATAAGGCTACCCTGTTCATGGACACCAGTGTGTCTCTGGTACCCCTACAGGAGGCGCTACAGGGGGTCATCGAGGTGAAGGACAGAGGCGTTTTGCTCAATGTTTCTGGTAGCATGCTGAAGGACAGTCATCACTTTTACTGCCTAGTGATGGATAGACAGAGATGCCTCAGCTTTCAGAACATCTACATCCCCGACATTGACTATGTCGACCCCAAGACTGTCTTCACGTCTGTGGGAGAGAAAGTGCTTCTCACCTGTCCTTCTGAGGCGAAGAGCCATGATCAGAAATGGGAGACACCAATGGGCAATATTAACTCAGAGTCAGTAAAGTCTGCCATCTTGGTCAGTGGTGATGATGATGATGATGATAACTTCTCATTGGTTGTTCATGTACTTTCTGCCAACTACTCTGGGGAATACAAATGTTTCTCTGCCTCACTACTTGTTGCTGAGTATGCCTTGGTTCTTTGCCCCAGTGGAGAACCCACTGAGAGACAGTTTTCTGAAGGAGGGGATGCTGTTCTACAATGTTCCCAAGGCAAAGAGGAGTCTCACAGTGTACAGTGGTATCGCAGAAGACCACTGGAAGAAGAACACCTGATTCTGGACTCGAAGGATATAACTATCGCTATTCCTGCTGATCTGAGTGGCAGAGTGGTTTTCTCTGAGCAGGATTCCTCTCTCCAACTGTCTGACCTCAACGAGGGGGACAGAGGGGAATTCTGGTGCGTGATTCTAGGTAGCCCAGACTATATTGACGATTACGACTACGCAGGCAGTGATGATGATGATGATGATGATGATGGCAACAAGGACATCATCTGGCAAGAGGACAACATAGACACATGCATTTCTAAACAGGTGACCTCTCTGACTCTGACAAGAGAGAAACCAGAGGACATAGGTAAAGGCAGAGGAACCGACCCCAACACATCACCGGAACCAGAACCAGACAATGACTCCAACACAATGGTAATTGCTGTGTGTGGAGTGCTGGCTGGGATTGTAGTCGTGGTGGTCATAGCAGGTGTGGTGGTTGTGCGTCGGAGAAGAGCCGCCAATACAGAGAGAGGAGTGGCCATGGTGTCTGGACTGAAAACAATGGACACTGGGCTGAGTGAAGAGGAAAAACTGGACCCAAATGGACAAGACCCCTAACAGCTTTGGACTTGTGTTGTGTTTTTTTATTAGATAACCCTTTAAATACAGTTCAAAACAATTTACTGATATGATGGATACAATGGTTGATCCCGTGTAATGATTCTGTTTTCACTGCAGAGCTTCATTTGATAGCCTAGTCCTAAGGATGTGTATTGGGCCAATAAGACATACATTTTAGTCATATAGCAGATGCTCTTATCCAGATCAATTAACAGGAGACATTATGGTTAAGTGCCTTGCTCAAGGGCACATAACTTTTCACCTAGTTGGCTTGGGGATTCGAACCAGAGATCTTTTGGTTACTGGCCCAACGCTCTTCCCACTAGGCTACCTGCCACTCCATGAATCTATGGGTTCAAATGGACACTTTTCTCAGCTGATCGCCAGCTTGTTTTTTTTTTTACTAATCATAGCTCTAAGTTTCTGTCATTCTCCTTATTTCCTGATGACATGCTTTCATAATTCTGTGTTTTAAAAAGTGATTTGTGGTATACAAAATTGCACACCACAAAAAAAGGTCTGATTTGCAAAAGTATTGTAATCAGAAACATCATGGCAACATTACTGTAAATATTAAAAACAGATTAGCAATAACTTTTTGTTCAAATTGAATCTAAAGAAGGAGAAATATATATTTGGCACAGATACATAACTGAAATGAGGTATGACTGTAATCTGAAATAGCTCTATGCCATTTCCTGTCGACTATGTGCATAACACAGTTGGTATGCGAAAATAAACAGACTTTAAAAAGTACCTTGTAAAGCTTTCCCAATGCTTGAGAGGTATTTTTCTTACCTACCATATAGTCCTTTATGTTCATGTTGCCGTGATGGTTGACGAGATATTTTTTGTTGTTGTTGCCAAAATGTATTTGAAATCTTTGTTGTTTTTATATGTTTAAGAAGAGAGGAATTTAAATGGGTGGGATTAGGTTTCAGTCTTGCAACTGATATGAGTATCTGATTTTACAGTGGGTGGAAATGTATACACTTATTATCGTAATAAGTTTTTTATGATTTTTATGTGTACAAGTTTATTCATACAAATACAGTGCCTTCGGAAAATATTCAGACCCCTTGACTTTTTCCACATTTTGTTACGTTGCAGCCTTATTCTAAAATTGATTTTTTTAAACAAAGAAAATCTCAGCAATCTACACACAATACACTATAATGACAAAGCAAAATCAGGTTTGCTAATTTATAAAAAATAAAACAAATGAAAATATGACATTTACATAAGTATTCAGACCCTTTACTCAGTACTTTGTTGAAGCACCTTTGGCAGCGATTACAGCACCGAGTCTTCTTGGCACACCTGTATTTGGGGAGTTTCTCCCATTCTTCTCTGCAGATCCTCTTAAGCTATGAGGATATATATTTAGTCCTATTTTTTTGCAAGGTGACCCTCAGCTTTCATACATGATTTTATAATACGTTACATTATGACATTAAATAACTACATTAAAGAAGTCACAAATACTCAGGGGACAAGCTGTACAACTCACCTTCACTAGAACAAAGGGCAGTCTCAGTGCATAACCAGGAGGATAATTCACTGCTAGATACATTGATACACTGCAGACAGGAACACTTCCTCCATTATAAATCTAGGTTTCCCAACTAGAGAGAGAGAGAGAGAGAGAGAGAGAGAGAGAGAGAGAAAACTGTCCATATTCAAACGTTTTTTTCTAAATACAAAGGATCAAATGTGTAATTGAGTTTATTACATTTTACATGTACATTTTAGTCATTTAGCAGACGCTCTTATCCAGAGCGACGTACAGTTAGTGAGTGCATACATTTTTATGTCACTCAATAACACACACAGTACACACACACATCCACACACACAAGCAAACGTACGCACACACAAACACACACACACATACATACACACACACACACATACATACACACAGTTACATTTATCAACTATCACCGTTTTCTGTCCTTTTTTAAACCCAACTTGTCAAAGGGAGGCCGGAACGTGGATCGATAACTGCACAGATGTTAGAGATGAGCAGCTGCTTCTGGATCTCATGCCTATTTAATAATGGACACACACACACCGGCCCTGAGAGACCAAACACGCAAATGTGATGGCAAAGAACACCCCTCAAACACACTCTTCTAATTTGTAGGGAAGACTGGGAATGGATCAGCCTAACTGTGTGTGTGTAATGCAACAAAGGGGATCTTAGCAGAGGGAGATATTAAAACAACACATGGCACAGTAAGGGAAAGATTAAAAGAGTGATTAGTAGCATAACTAAATATTCTACAAACTCACCAATGAAATGATGTATGAAATTAAGCTAGCCCAACTGTTTACCCAAAGTCTCCCTTTGTTTCACTTGGGCCCGTACACCCCTCTCCAGAAAACATTTGGCCGCTGACCAGAATCCCAATACACCGATTATCTCCCCCACATCTCTCGCCATCACAATCAAAAACAGATGCAGGCAAGATCCCTCAATGCCCCTCCAGCCTCATGTGATCAGGGGGCATGTAGAATCTGGATATGTGCTGCTTGGTGTCCCTGGTGAGTCCCTGGTGGCTGAGCCTGTGGTGCTGCTTAGTGTCCCTGGTGAGTCCCTGGTGGCTGAGCCTGTGGTGCTGCTTAGTGTCCCTGGTGAGTCCCTGGTGGCTGAGCCTGTGGTGCTGCTTAGTGTCCCTGGTGAGTCCCTGGTGGCTGAGCCTGTGGTGCTGCTTAGTGTCCCTGGTGAGTCCCTGGTGGCTGAGCCTGTGGTGCTGCTTAGTGTCCCTGGTGAGTCCCTGGTGGCTGAGCCTGTGGTGCTGCTTAGTGTCCCTGGTGAGTCCCTGGTGGCTGAGCCTGTGGTGCTGCTTAGTGTCCCTGGTGAGTCCCTGGTGGCTGAGCCTGTGGTGCTGCTTAGTGTCCCTGGTGAGTCCCTGGTGGCTGAGCCTGTGGTGCTGCTTAGTGTGCTCGACTGTAATTTGCCAGGTCCATTACTCCTGCCTGTGAATATAATGGATGTGAGCCCTGTGACTGTGAGTGTGAAATAGTTGGCAAGAGAGGGGAGAGGAGAGAGAGGTAGCTGGGCTGTTGGTGTCTGGAGAGCGATGTGCTGTGTTAATGGCCCCAATTATGCACCAGAGAGCAGTGTTGATGGGGGGGTCAGAGAGAGAGGGAGGGAGGGAGGAAATTGCCTAAACAATATGAGCCAGACAGGGGTGAGGACAAGTCATTGGGGTCTGAACACACACACACACACACTAACCATTTCTATTACTGGTTTGGTCTCTCCTGTCAGGTGTCTAGTCTGTCCCGGGGAGACAGAGATTTATGTTTGTTTTTCTATGAGAACATATCGGTGCAGTTGCTGCCGTTGGCACGAAAGGGCTGGGTTTTGATGAATAAACTAGTTGTGGGTGCTTCGAGGCTTGGCCCCTCGCTGGCCAATCAGAACGTGCTCCATGGCTAAATATGTGGTTGCTTCAAGTTGTGTATTTACGGTATTTTATGTATTGCCTTGGAATCAACTCCAATTCCAATTTTAGTCCATTATAGTTTATTAAACGGCTTACAGAAACAAAATAACAAAATGTAGACCTATCCCATCTTTGCTAAATATGTTAACTTGAACCTGTTTTCAGTACACATTGTTCTGATTAATTGCATGGCTTCAATGTTGAAATATATACATAGCATTCACACTGATAGAGGGGCTAGGCCTACTGTAAATTGCATTATGGCTGAGCATGGACATGCCAAATGTTGTCAATAAGTAAGATTAAATTCACTAAAAAGAGAGCGAATAATTCTAATCAAATTTTAAACAAAATTAAACAACTACTTGTTTCAAATAGGCTATGTCTAAATACACTTACAGGCACCATATTTGCTTCCTGTGGGCATATAATATGAAAACAACGCAGACTATGGAGGGTTTTAAGCACATCTAAACTTTTCACAGTAGCTGGACAAAGATATAATATAAAGAGAAAGGGAGAATGTCCACTCACCCTTATACTGCTCCCAAATAGAATGTTTTATATAGGCCTACATATTGGAACCATCTTAAAGATCGCATTCACACTTCTCCAGAAGTTGCTTGCATGCAAGCCATGGACATTCTCACCATAAACCCAGGACAGTGAATAATTCTAATACGTTTGTTTTTAAAACAATTAAATGAAAAACAAGCAATCTGTTGGGTTTTTTTCAACAACAATAAATAAATGAAAAAATGTCATGATATCATAAAATCGGCAGGATAAAGAAATACGAGGTTCGCCGGTATTCACTGAGGTTCTCATCTCTTGTTTCATGATGGCATGGACACATGACGCCTCATCATGGAGGGGGTTTTACGCACGTCCAAAGCATGGCTAAAACAATGTAGGCCTGCCTACAGTACATAGATAAAAAGGGAATGTCAGCTCACTGTTTTGCTCCTCTCAAACTTGATCTTTTAATAAAGTTTTCGTGACTGAGATTTATTTCCAAGCGGTCTCATGAGCCAAACACTTTATCAACAGTCTTGACTAGCCTACTTGATTACATTGGGCAGGACAAAAAGAAAACAGCCTTCATTGAGAGGAAGGGAGGCTATGCTTGGTTTTTACTCAAATAAAACGAAATGGGGAAAAAACATGACTGTTTTATGTTTTTAAATACGAAGTATACAGGCTCCAAAAGCACATCTTGTTCCATGTGCACATGGGCAGTGTGCATCACAGCTAGATAGGCTGCGTTTCCACCATCAAAATTCATGCCATAACCAACTGCGTTACCGCTAAAACCAGCTTTTGGTTGGTCTTAAATATCCCTAACAACGCTGCCTGAAATTAGCACTTTGGATCATGTTTTTAAGGACACACCTCAAATATTTCCACCGCCCATCTGAGTGCAAGTAGCTGATATAAGACAGGTAAATTGCCGAACCGTGTTACAGTATGGCTGGAAAATGCGCCAGTTTTTACATGACGAAATTGCAAACTAATGTGCGTTTGACACTAGCTCCTCCTTAACCGCTGTCAAAAATAGAGCCCTACAAGTTTTACATTTCCTGCATTGCAGGAACGTTCTTCTGCAACAGGGTGATCAAATTAAGATCTTACATCTGTATAGTATCATCAACTAGAAATAAGGGAGGGTTAGAAATGCTCTCATCATCAGGCAAAAACGGCAAGTAATAATTTTTATTATAACTCATGGACTCACTGATTGTTGTCATTGTCTCGATGTTCATGGGGTATGGCTCAGGCTGCCTCTGTGCCAGAAATTATTTTTCTTCTTTCTTTTTTTTGTTTAAGTTGTGCCATTATGGAATGCTCGCTCGAGAATCCTCAGGCGAGCAACGAGAGATGCAGGGACCGGTTAGACAGAGAAAGTCTTAGTCAGGTAATTAACTCATTTGACATGTCAGAAGCACTAGCATCTTCTTTAACAGACACGATGGGTGATAGGACATTTCTGATCCCACGCATTGACATAAAGCTACCCACATACCATGGTTTCACTGTAATTGCTATTCTTTGCTCTAAAGCTGCAGGCTTGCATTTCTGAAGAAAATGTTCTCAACAGTATTCAAATATAGACTTGTCCATTCACATGAGCATCTTGTAGTTGAAAGATAACATCATAAAAGGATATGAGGTAAGGTTGTATCATGCAAACAACCCACATCCCATTATGGTCAATCTATGCCTTGCGTTTCTTTCGGGTGAGGAGTAACTGATGTTCCTGAACACAAGTGGAGTCAAAAACCATTCAAAAACAATCCTACAGTCATGTTTAAAGCAAAACACATAGATAAGCACATGCCAGAAGAAACACATTTAAAACACAGAAATATAAAACACACACTTCACTGTTAAAATAAAAAAATATGAGACACCAAACCCATTCACAGGGATGGTTAACTCTCAAGGTTCCACTAGTACGTACAGATCCAGATAAATCCGCCTTCAATTTTAGTGCCCCCCATTTTTGGAATAGCCTACAAAACGACCTACATCTTGACTCTCTGGTGCCTCTAGGGCAGTTTAGGACTTTAATGTTTAATGAATTTAATGAGAATTGCAACTGTTTGGATTGAATGTAAATAATTGTATTTGTGGTGTTTGAAGCTGTAGTGTTTATTCTATAATTTGTAGTTTATACATTTTTTATAAATTAATATAATTTTGAATGTGTTTCATTGTTGTCCTCAGGCCACTCAATGTGTTCCCCTGAATAAATACAAGTAAAAAAAAAAAAAGAATGTCTGTAGAGTCATCTGTGACCTGAGATTTGACCTACTGTAACAAACAGTACACAATCTCTACACAAACTTTGAAGATACTCGAAACGTAGATAATAAACTAAGGCTGAGACTGGCCACTTAAATGAATGTCACATTGTATAAAGTTAAACTATATTAATAAACAATATATATTTCAAACAATTAAATATATTTGTAGGCTATAAACTGTATTTGTTTCTATATTACTGCCAAATTACTGAAAACATCTTCCCAAACAAATTCTGAAATCCTACCTCTTCAAAGGATATCTTAAGTAATCCCACAGCCCCCCCATAAAAAACTAACACCCTTGCCTTTCGTGAGCTAACAATCCCACTTTTATTTTTATTTTTTCTCCTAGCACTGACTTTGCTGATAGCTACTTTATTGAGGAAAATGTACTTACTATGACTGAGATACAGTGGGGAAAAAAAGTATTTAGTCAGCCACCAATTGTGTAAGTTCTCCCACTTAAAAAGATGAGAGAGGCCTGTAATTTTCATCATAGGTACACGTCAACTATGACAGACAAATTGAGAATTTTTTTTCCAGAAAATCACATTGTAGGATTTTTTATGAATTTATTTGCAAATTATGGTGGAAAATAAGTATTTAGTCACCTACAAACAAGCAAGATTTCTGGCTCTCACAGACCTGTAACTTCTTCTTTAAGAGGCTCCTCTGTCCTCCACTCATTACCTGTATTAATGGCACCTGTTTGAACTTGTTATCAGTATAAAAGACACCTGTCCACAACCTCAAACAGTCACACTCCAAACTCCACTATGGCCAAGACCAAAGAGCTGTCAAAGGACACCAGAAACAAAATTGTAGACCTGCACCAGGCTGGGAAGACTGAATCTGCAATAGGTAAGCAGCTTGGTTTGAAGAAATCAACTGTGGGAGCAATTATTAGGAAATGGAAGACATACAAGACCACTGATAATCTCCCTCGATCTGGGGCTCCACGCAAGATCTCACCCCGTGGGGTCAAAATGATCACAAGAACGGTGAGCAAAAATCCCAGAACCACACGGGGGAACCTAGTGAATGACCTGCAGAGAGCTGGGACCAAAGTAACAAAGCCTACCATCAGTAACACACTACGCCGCCAGGGACTCAAATCCTGCAGTGCCAGACGTGTCCCCCTGCTTAAGCCAGTACATGTCCAGGCCCGTCTGAAGTTTGCTAGAGTGCATTTGGATGATCCAGAAGAGGATTGGGAGAATGTCATATGGTCAGATGAAACCAAAATAGAACTTTTTGGTAAAAACTCAACTCGTCGTGTTTGGAGGACAAAGAATGCTGAGTTGCATCCAAAGAACACCATACCTACTGTGAAGCATGGGGGTGGAAACATCATGCTTTGGGGCTGTTTTTCTGCAAAGGGACCAGGACGATTGATCCGTGTAAAGGAAAGAATGAGTGGGGCCATGTATCGTGAGATTTTGAGTGAAAACCTCCTTCCATCAGCAAGGGCATTGAAGATTAAACGTGGCTGGGTCTTTCAGCATGACAATGATCCCAAACACACTGCCCGGGCAACGAAGGAGTGGCTTCGTAAGAAGCATTTCAAGGTCCTGGAGTGGCCTAGCCAGTCTCCAGATCTCAACCCCATAGAAAATCTTTGGAGGGAGTTGAAAGTCCGTGTTGCCCAGCGACAGCCCCAAAACATCACTGCTCTAGAGGAGATCTGCATGGAGGAATGGGCCAAATTACCAGCAACAGTGTGTGAAAACCTTGTGAAGACTTACAGAAAACGTTTGACCTGTGTCATTGCCAACAAAAGGTATATAACAAAGTATTGAGAAACTTTTGTTATTGACCAAATACTTATTTTCCACCATAATTTGCAAATAAATTCATTACAAATCCTACAATGTGATTTTCCGTATTTTTTTTCCTCATTTTGTCTGTCATAGTTGACGTGTACCTATGATGAAAATTACAGGCCTCTCTCATCTTTTTAAGTGGGAGAACTTGCACAATTGGTGGCTGACTAAATACTTTTTTTCCCCACTGTATGTGGTTGTCCCACCTAGCTATCTTAAGATAAATGCACTAACTGTAAGTCAGTCTGGATAACAGCGTCTGCTGAATGACTAAAATGTAATGTATTTATGTACTGCATATTTCTGGAAACCAAGCAGAAATAACATTGCTCAGACTTTCTAATAAGTTCCTAGAACAGTTTAGGAGCACATTACATTAGAGGAAAAGTTTGCCTGTGTGCCCTTGTGGTTGTTTGCTGAATCAAATTTCACTTCCGCTGTTGGCATACTGGTAGGTTGAAATTAGATTTCCTTTCACCTGCTTATTATCTTGCAGCAGAGACTGCTCTGAGGGGTGCTTTTTACTCACTCAACTCAGACAGAGCATAGAGGGAACTCAGGGAAGTTAACTTTTCCTCCTAGATAGAATTCCTCCTCAGAAAATGTCTGAGAGCTGTACTTTCCCCCCTGTCACAGTCTGACTGACAGCTTATCTGATTGACAGAACAAACCTCAAAGAAAATAAACAGTGCATAAAGTTACTGAGCCCAGATCTCATAAGAAAGTGTGTGTGTGTGTGTGTGTGTGTGTGTGTGTGTGTGTGTGTGTGTGTGTGTGTGTGTGTGTGTGTGTGTGTGTGTGTGTGTGTGTGTGTGTGTGTGTGTGTGTGTGTGTGTGTGTGTGTGTGTGTGTGTGTGTGTGTGTGTGTGTGTGTGTGTGTGTGTGTGTGTGTGTGTGTGTGTGTGTGTGAAGAAAAAAAAACGGAAGGAGGGTGGTTGGTCGGGGTGGATGGGTAGGCATATAACATGAACTTCTAGCAAGCCAAAGGTTGCGTGTTCAAAGCTCATCACAGACAGCTTTAGAATTTTAGCTCATTTGCAACTGCAACTACTTACAATTTGTTTGCTACTTTGCACCTACTTAGCATGTTAGCTAACCCTAACCTTAACCCTTTAACCTAACTCCTAACCCTAACCCCTAGCCTAGCTAACATTAGCCACCTAGCTAACATTAGCGTTAGCCACCTAGCCAACGTTAGCCACAACAAATTGGTATTCGTAACATATTATACGTATAGCAAATTTGTAACATATTGTACTAATTGCAATTCGTAACATACTAAATGGATGATGGACGTCCACAAATTAATACACACTATACCAAACGTAACATATCGTACTAATTTGAGGGTCCCGGATTTTTGTTTACTATGTTATGTCTACCCATGAGTCCAGGTTGCAATAGTGGGCATGAGGCAACAGGGCAACCCAGGGAGTCTTACATCACACACAGAAAAAAATCACTATTCTCTTAATGGCGGTCTGAACCCCCACTAAAATTCAAGATTAGTTGTCTAAGGGAGAAGTGTGGGCATTATGTTGGTTAGAGTTGAGGATGGGGTGGTACAATATAACAGGAAGGCAGGAATGGAGGACCAGAGAGAGATACAGTTGAGAGCCAGGCTCCCCCTCAGTGTTCTTGGCAGCTCAAACTCCTTTGTGTGTGTTTGCCTTGTACAGAACAGGATAACTTTGTTTGGGAATCTGCCTTGGCCTAGCTTTGTGTTTTGATGCAGCGGTGCTCTGTGTAGGTAGACAGGGCCCAAAATCCTGCTCGGGGATCACTTTTGTTTTGCTTTGTTTTGCTCTGTTTTCTGAAGACGTTTAAAGGTTGAAATAAGGGTCAGAATAGGGCACACAAACTCAGGTGGTTATAAATAGCACTGTCAGAGGGACAAACAATTATAAGATGAAAGGGCAGCTCCAAAAAAGAATCCTGAACTGCAATAAAGGAAATATACTGGGACGTCTGAGAAATATAATCTCCAAGACAGCTGCTGCCGTGTGTAGCCAATCTCTGAGCCAATATCCTACTATTTGCAATGTGACTTTGTCATAGCGTGGAAACAGTAGGATAGATCTGAAACACTGTTAACAAAATCGACCACCCGGGAGTAATTGAGCTGTTAAAGGTGAGCACTGACCCCAAAATAACCCCTCGGTCAAGACGAGCTAGAGGACCCTTCCTCCCACAGGCACAGAGTCAACTGAGCGAGCCTGCTAGGCTGCTATCAGGGTTATGATAGCAGGTATCCTCCACAGAAAATGAAGAAAAATAGGGGTCATTTTGTCACAGTAATCTTGTGGGGAGGCTGTGTGTGTGCTGACATGGAGAGAAATGATTGCTGTTGCCGCTCCATTTAAGGGGTAAGTAGTGGGTCCAGGGTAAATCCCTGTGGAGAGCATGTCAGTGAGGTATTGTAAACTGCCTCTTCTGGCTGCATTGATGAAAATAGATCTTGAAGATCAAATCAAAGTTTATTGGTCGCATACACAGATTTGCAGACATTATCGCAGGTACAGTGAAATGCTTGTGTTTTTAGCTCCAACAGTGCAGTAATACCTAGCAATAAAATGTTTAAAACAAAACACACATAATCCAGAGAAATTAAGAAATATCAGAACGAGCAATGCCAGAGACTGGAGTATAAATATATATATATACATACAGTATAATGTGTATATACAGTGAGGGAAAAAAGTATTTGATCCCCTGCTGATTTTGTACGTTTGCCCACTGACAAAGAAATGATATATCTATCCATAATTTTAATGGTAGGTTTATTTGAACAGTGAGAGACAGAATAACAACAAAAAAATCCAGAAAAACGCATGTCAAAAATGTTATAAATTGATTTGCATTTTAATGAGGGAAATAAGTATTTGACCCCCTCTCAATCAGAAAGATTTCTGGCTCACAGGTGTCTTTCATACAGGTAACGAGCTGAGATTAGGAGCACACTCTTAAAGGGAGTGCTCCTAATCTCAGTTTGTTACCTGTATAAAAGACACCTGTCCACAGAAGCAATCAATCAATCAGATTCCAAACTCTCCACCATGGCCAAGACCAAAGAGCTCTCCAAGGATGTCAGGGACAAGATTGTAGACCTACACAAGGCTGGAATGGGCTACAAGACCATCGCCAAGCAGCTTGGTGAGAAGGTGACAACAGTTGGTGCGATTATTCGCAAATGGAAGAAACACAAAAGAACTGTCAATCTCCCTCGGCCTGGGGCTCCATGCAAGATCTCACCTCGTGGAGTTGCAATGATCATGAGAATGGTGAGGAATCAGCCCAGAACTACATGGGAGGATCTTGTCAATGATTTCAAGGCAGCTGGGACCATAGTCACCAAGAAAACAATTGGTAACACACTACGCCGTGAAGGACTGAAATCCTGCAGCGCCCGCAAGGTCCCCCTGCTCAAGAAAGCACATATACAGGGCCGTCTGAAGTTTGCCAATGAACATCTGAATGATTCAGAGGAGAACTGGGTGAAAGTGTTGTGGTCAGATGAGACCAAAATCGAGCTCTTTGGCATCAATTCAACTCGCCGTGTTTGGAGGAGGAGAAATGCTGCCTATGACCCCAAGAACACCATCCCCACCGTCAAACATGGAGGTGGAATCATTATGCTTTGGGGGTGTTTTTCTGCTAAGGGGACAGGACAACTTCAAAGCATCAAAGGGACGATGGACGGGGCCATGTACCATCAAATCTTGGGTGAGAACCTCCTTCCCTCAGCCAAGGCATTGAAAATGGGTCGTAGATGAGTATTTCAGCATGATAATGACCCCAAACTCATGGCCAAGGCAACAAAGGAGTGGCTCAAGAAGAAGCACATTAAGGTCCTGGTGTGGCCTAGCCAGTCTCCAGACCTTAATCCCATAGAAAATCTGTGGAGGGAGCTGAAGGTTCGAGTTGACAAACATCAGCCTCGAAACCTTAATGACTTGGAGAAGATCTGCAAAGAGGAGTGGGACAAAATCCCTCCTGAGATGTGTGCAAACCTGGTGGCCAACTACAAGAAACGTCTGACCTCTGTGATTGCCAACAAGGGTTTTGCCACCAAGTACTAAGTAATGTTTTGCAGAGGGGTCAAATACTTCTTTCCCTCATTAAATTGCAAATCAATTTATAACATTTTTGACATGCGTTTTTCTAGATTTTTTAGTTGTTATTCTGTCTCTCACTGTTCAAATAAACCTACCATTAAAATTATAGACTAATCATGTCTTTGTCAGTGGGCAAACGAAAAAATCAGCAGGGGATCAAATACTTTTTTCCCTCACTGTATATATATATATATATATATATATAGTACCAGTCAAAAGTTTGGACACACCTACTCATTCAAAGGTTTTTCTTTAGTTTTACTATTTTCTACATTGTAGAATAATAGTGAAGACATCAAAACTATGAAATAACACATATGGAATCATGTAGTAACGAAAGAAGTGTTAAACAAATCAAAATATATTGGAAAAGCATTCCAGGTGAAGCTGGTTGAGAGAATACCAAGAGTGTGCAAAACTGTCATCAAGGCAAAGGGTGGCTATTTGAAGAATCTCAAATATAAAATAGCGTTAAACAAATAAAAATATATTTTATATTTGAGATTCTTCAAATAGCCACCCTTTGCCTTGAAGACAGCTTTGCACACTCTTGGCATTCTCTCAACCAGCTTCACCTGGAATGCTTTTCCAACAGTTTTGAAGGAGTTCCCACATATGCTTAGCACTTGTTGGCTGCTTTTCCTTCGCTCTGCTGTCCGACTCATCCCAAACCATCTCAATTGGGTTGAGGTCGGGGGATTGTGGAGGCCAGGTCATCTGATGCAGCACTCCATCACTCTCCTTCTTGGTAAAATACATAATGGTGTGTAACGACGGTATGGACAGTATATGAATAGAAAAGGTGTGTACAGCAGTAGTTATATAGGATGAGACATGACTCAAATACAGTATATACTTACATATAAAGTGGGTAAAACAGTATGTAAAAATTATTTAAGTGACCAGTGTTCAATGACTCTATGTACATAGGGTAGCAGTCTATAAGGTGCAGGGTAGAGTACTGGGTGGTGCATTGAGCTGACCGCACCACCCTCTGGAGAACCCTGTGGTTGCAGACGATGCAATCGTCGTACCAGGCGGTGATACAGCCCGACAGGATGCTCTCAATGGTGCATCTGTAGAAGTTTGTAAGGGTCTTATTGGCCAAGCCTAATTACTCCCGCCTCCTGAAGTTGAAGAGGCGCTGTTGTGCCTTCTTCACCACACTGTCTGTGTGAAGGGACCATTTCAGGGTGTCAGTGATATGCACGCAGAGGAACTTGAAGCTTTTTACCCTCTCCACTGTGGCCCCGTCGATGTGGATGGGGGTATGCCGTCTCTGCTGTTTCCTGTAGTCCACGATCAGCTCCTTCGTTTTGTTGACATTGAGGGAAAGGTTATTTTATTGGTACCACTCTGCCAGGGCCCTTACCTCCTCCCTGTTGGCTTTCTGATCGTTGTTGGTAATAAGGCCTACCTCGGATGTATCGTCAGCAAACTTGATGATTGAGTTGGATACGTGCATGGCCACGCAGTCATGGGTGAATAGGGAGTACAGGAGGGGGCTGAGCACGCACCCCTGTGGGGCCCCCGTGTTGAGGATTAGCATGGCGGAGGTGTTGTTGCCTACCTTCACCACTTGGGGTCAGCTTGTCAGGAAGTCCAGGACCCAGTTGCACAGGGAGGGGTTCAGACCAAGGGCCCTGAGCTTAGTGATGAACTTGGAGGGCACTATGGTGTTGAAGGCTGAGCTGTAGTTGATGAATAGCATTCTTACATAGGTATTTCTCTTGTCCAGGTGGGATAGGGCTGTGTGCAGTGCAATGGCGATTGCGTCGTCCGTGGATCTGTTGGGGTGATATGCGAATTGTAGTGGGTCTAGGGTGTCAGGTCAGGTGGAGGTGATATGGTCCTTAACTAGCCTCCCAAAGCACTTCATGATGACTGAAGTGAGTGCAACGGGGCGATGGTCATTTATTTCAGTTACCTTCGCTTTCTTGGGTACAGGAACATTGGTGGACATTTTGAAGCAAGTGGGAACAACAGACTGGGATATGGAGAGATTGAATATGTCCATAAACACTCCTGCCAGCTGGTCTGCACATGCTCTGAGGACGCAGCTTGGGATGCCTTCTGGGCCGGCAGCACCAGAAAGGGTTAACACGCTTAAATGACTTACTCACGTCGGCCACAGAGAACAAGAGCACACTGTCCTCGTAAGCGTTGTGGGCCCGCGTCAGCGGCTCAATGTTGTTTTCCTTGAAGCGGGTGAAGGTGTTTAGCTCGTCCGGGAGCGAGGCATCGGTGTCCACGACGTGGTTATAATCTGTGATTGTCTGGAGTCCCTGCCACATACGTCTAGGGTCTGAACCTTTGAATTGTGACTCCACTTTGTCCCTGTACTGTCATTTTGCCTCTTTGATTGCCTTATGGAGGTTGTAGCTGGTCTGTTTGTACACGTCCATGTTCCCAGTCACCTTGCCATGGTTAAATGAAGTGGTTCGCGCTTTCAATTTTGCGCGAATGCTGCCATCTATCCACGTTATTTTGGTTTGGATAAGTTCTAATTGTCACAGTGGGAACAACATTCTCTATGCACTTCTTGATGAAACCTGTCACCGAGTCAGTGTATACGTTGATACTTTTCTCATAGGTGACCTGGAACATTTCCCAGTTTCCCAAAACAATCTTGAAGCATAGATTCCGATTGGTCAGACCAACGTTGAACAGTCCTTACCACGGGAGCTTCCTGTTTAAGTTTCTGCCTATAGGTGGATAGGAGCAGAATAGAAGCTTGATATGATCTGCCAAAGGGGGGGGGACTGAACGTTAGCGAGTAATATACACAGAAGGAATGCATGCTGTCCGAGTCTGACTACGGCGACCGCGTCTGTTGGTGCGATGTTATTGATATATTCTGCACACTGCTGAATTACAGTATATATCCACACTGCACTGATATATTATGTTAGAGAAGAGTTTCAATAGTTTCCAATATCCTATCACCCAGCTAGCACATAATGTTTTGAGAACCATATGCTTCTTAGTGCTTGGTGAGAGCGTGGTTGTCATATGGTTATTTTACATGCAACCTTCCCACAACTTTCTGGAAATGGTGCAGGATAGTTGCTTGGCTTTGGAACATTCTCAGCACTTTTAAGGAACTTGACAAAAAAAACTTTACCCTCTGGGCAGAAACTGGTTGAATCAACGTTGTTTCCACGTAATTGCAACAAAACAATTGTTGAATCAACGTGGAAAACTGATTGGATAGGTGACAAGTTGCCTCCCGAGTGGTGCAGTGGTCTAAGGCACTGTGTCACAGTACTAGCTGTGCCACTAGAGATCCTGGTTCGAGTCCAGGCTCTGTCGCAGCCGGCCGCGACCGGGAGACCCATGGGGCGGTGCACAATTGGCCCAGCGTCGTCCGGGTTAGGGGAGGGTTTGGCCGGCCGGGATGTTCTTGTCCCATCGCGCTCTAGAGACTCCTGTAGTGGGCTGGGCGCAGCGCATGCTGACATGGTGTACGGTGTTTCCTCCGACACATTGGTGCGGCTGGCTTCCGGGTTAAGTGGGCATTGTGTCAAGAAGCAGCTCGGTCGGGTTGTGTTTCGGAGGATGCACAGCTCTTGACCTTCGCCTCTCCCGAGTCCGTACGGGCGTTGCAGCAATGGGACAAGACTGTACCTACCAATTGGATACCATGAAAGAAATAAGGGAGTTTCTTATTTTATTCACCCAATTTTGGTTGATTTCACGTTGAATTCACTTTAATTGACAACACAACCAAACGTAATACAAAACTAAACGTTGAACTGACGTCTGTGCCCAGTGGGTATTTTCCTGGTATTTCATTACTTTAACAGAACGTTTCATTAAAATTCAAACATGATTGCATTTCATTTCAATTTTGGTAATGTTCGAGGAACGTTCTCCAACTGGTTTGACATTGGGAATGTTCTCAAATAGTTCAGAGAATGTTAAGAAACAACGTTCTTCTGTGGGAATTTCAGTACTTCAGCATAAGGTTTTCTACAGGTTTCCTCATGGTTCCTCATTTAAAGTCATGTTCTCAAATTGTTGCAAGAACGTTGAGAAAACGTTCCATTAAAACCACAAGAAAACTTTAGTAACGTTCAGAGAACATTCTACGAAATTATTTAAAAACATACATTCCGTTCTCAGAACATGAAGAAAACATTTTTAAAAACCACAAGAAAACTTTTGTAATGATCAGAGAACATTCAAAGAATGTTATTTAAACACATATACAGTGCCTTTTTCCTATTTTGTTGCATTACAACCTGTAAATTAAATTGATTTTTATTTGGATTTCATGTAATGGACATACACAAAATAGTCCAAATTGGTGAAGTGAAATGAAAAAAATAACTTGTTTCAAAAAATTCTAAAAAATAAATAACGGAAAAGTGGTGCGTGCACTTTGCTAAGAAGCCCCTAAATAAGATCTGGTGCAACCAATTACCTTCAGAAGTCACATAATTAGTTAAATAAAGTCCACCTGTGTACAATCTAAGAGTCACATGATCTGTCACATGATCTCAGTATATATACACCTGTTCTGAAAGGCCCCAGAGTCTGCAACACCACATGGAGATTGGAGTATCTGTCCATAGGACCACTTTAAGCCGTACACTCCACAGAGCTGGGCTTTACGGAAGAGTGGCCAGGACAATGCTTAAAGAAAAAAATAAGCAAACACATTTGGTGTTCGACAAAAGCCATATGGGAGACTCCCCAAACATATGGAAGAAGGTACTCTGGTCAGATGAGACTAAAATTGAGCTTTTTGGCCATCAAAGAAAACTCTGTCTGGCGCAAACCCAACACCTCTCATCACCCCGAGAACACCATCATGCTGTGGGGATATTTTTCATCAGCAGGGACTGGGAAACTGGTCAGAATTGAAGGAATGATGGATGGTGCTAAATACAGGGACATTCTTGAGGGAAACCTGTTTCAGTCTTCCAGAGATTTGAGACTGGGACGGAGGTTCACCTTCCAGCAGGACAATGACCTTAAGCATACTGCTAAAGCAACACTTGAGTGGTTTAAGGGGAAACATTTAAATGTCTTGGAATGGCCTAGTCAAACCCCAGACCTCAATCTAATTGAGAATCTGTGGTATGACTTAAAGATTGCTGTACACCAGCGGAACCCATCCAACTTGAAGGAGCTGGAGCAGTTTTGCCTTGAAGAATGGGCAAAAATCCCAGTGGCTAGATGTGCCAAGCTTATAGAGACATACCCCAAGAGACTTGCAGCTGTAATTGCTGCAAAAGGTTGCTCTACAAAGTATTGACTTTGGGGGGTGAATAGTTATGCACGCTCAAGTTTTCTGTTTTTTTGTCTTATTTCTTGTTTGTTTCCCACAAAAAAATATTTTGCATCTTCAAAGTGGTAGGCATGTTGTGTAAATCAAATGATACAAAGCCCAGAAAATCCATTTTAATTCCAGGTTGTAAGGCAACAAAATAGGAAAAATGCCAAGGGGGGTGAATACTTTCACAAGCCACTGTATGTACTTGAAAATGTATCAATTGACCAATTCGGCACATTTGGGCAGACTTTATACAAAATAGTCCAGTATTGCAATGCTTCACTGGATCAATCTGAAACTTTGCACACACACTGTTGCCATCTAGTGGCCAAGATCAAAATTGCGCCTAAACTGCAATATTATATTGTGGCCTTTCTCTTGTATTTCAAAGATGATGGAACAAAAAAAATTGACCAGATCTAATGTGTTATATTCTCCTACATTAATTTCACATTTCCACAAACTTCAAGTGTTTCCTTTCAAATGGTGTCAAGAATATGCATATCCTTTCTTCAGGTCCTGAGCTACTGGCAGTTAGATTTGGGTATGTCATTTTAGGCGAAAATTGAAAAAAAGGGTCCGATCTTTAAGAGGTTAAATAACTTTTTTAGAACTTTCTCTGAACATTACTACATTTTCTTGTGTTTTTTTATGGAAAGTTTTTTCTTAACGTTCTCAGACCAATGTGAGAACATTACTTTAAATAGAACCATGAGGAAACCTGTAGGAAACGTTGTGCTGAAGCACTGAAATTCCCACAGAAGAATGTTGTTTCTTAATGTTCTCTGAACTATTTGAGAACATTCCCAATCTCAAACCAGTTGGAGAACACTCCTAGAACATTAACAACATTTAAATCAAATGTAACCATGTTTGAACTTTTAGGAAATGTTTTGTTAAAGTAATGAAATATCAAGAAAATATATATTTTTTGTCAAGTTCCCTAAATGTGCTGAGAATGTTCCAAAGCCAAGCAACTATCCTGCACCATTCCCAGAAAGTTGTGGGAAGGTTGTATGCAAAATAACTATAGGACAATGTTACGTGTGACGTGTTTTTCTTTCTCCCCATTTCCCTTTGTAGTGTGTTTGTGTGTTCTGGGGATTACAGGTGTGCTGAGTTGCGGCTGACGATGGTGGGCGTGGCTTCGGTCCGCAGTCCTGGCAGCTGTAGCTGATTGATGAGAGTATACCTGTTTGCCGTGTGAGCTCAAAGAGGGGGGGAGAGGACACTTGTCGTTTGGCTGTGTTCCAGCCTGTCCTCCTGATGTACTCCACCCTACTTAGGTCCTGGAGAAGGGAAAGGTAGATCTGCCCATGGGTGTACATTCCCACGTAGATAACCCATTGTTTTACACACTAGGTTAGCCGGGCGGGTGTCACCCCTGTATTTTTTGGTAAACAGGCAGGAAAGTGGGTTAGGGTTAGAGTGTGATAGGAAGGTTTAGGTGTGTAGAAGAGGAGGGACCTTTTGTTTATTTTCATTAATTGGACCCCGTTCCCAAATATTCCCTTCTCTTACCTTCCCTGGTTTGTTTGATTGAGTTTTGTTTCATTACTGTTTCTTTATGGGTGTTGTATATTTTGTTTAAGTACCTTACTAAACGTCCCCCGAGGGCTAACCTTGAGATCTGGTTATTTTAGTTCATTACACCCCACCTTTCTTCCCCATCCATCTAGTTTACCTTGTGTGCGCAGCCACAGGCATTTACGTCTCCTCCTCAGACTAACTACACCCGAGGGGAGAACGTAACAGACAACCACACTCTCACCAAGCTTTAAGATTCATATGGTTCTCAGAACATTAGGTGCTAGCTGGGCAATACGTTTCCTTCAGGAACTACTTGCAGAACTAATCTCAATGAGTAAGTCTGAGGAGAGTGTCTCAACAGTAAAATACATGGGCTGGTGTCTGGAGATGGCACGTTCCCTCTCACTGGTTTGGGCACTGAGGCCAATTGCAAATGGGAAAACTGGCAAAGGACCCACGGCTGTCTCCTCTCCTGCTTGTGAGATGCAGCCTGCCATAGAGAGGCGATTAGATAAACTAATTGGATCATAGGCTGCCCAACTAGCACATTTGGTTCCTTGGAAGTTGTGGGAATATACGTTTTTGGTTTCCCATTGGTTCTGGGAACTAAGCCATACAGGTAAAACGCTTTTTAAAGGTTCTGAGAACGGAACATGAAAATTAATTTGCTTAGGCATTAATCATGCAAACACGTCTTTTTTTATTGTGGCACGGTGTCAGTGGAATTCAAACTTATGATCTTCTGTTTTCTATCTATGGAATTAGTCCACTGCACCACCAGGATAGAGCTAGCATGCCATGTTTGTTTTTTTACTCATACAAAGCTGTTCATTTTAGTCTATACAAACTGACCTCTTTTAACGGAAACAAGCACTCATTAAGATCAGGTGTGGCCAATTAGTGGGTGCGGCCAACACACCTGAACACACTAAACAAGATAGAGGATAGAGCTTTGTTGATGCTGAGAAAGGAATGTATATGTTTTTAAATAACATTCTTAGAATGTTACTGTTTTCTTGTGTTTTTTTTATTGGAATGTTTTAATGTTCTGAGAACATGACTTTAAATAGACCCATGAGGAAACCTGTAGAAAATGTTATGCTGAAGTACTGAAATTCCCACCTAAGAAACATATGGTTCTCAGAACGTTATGTGCTAGCTGGGTATCCTGCGCCATTCCTAGAACATTGTGGGAAGGTTGTATGCAAAATAACGATAGGACAACCATGCTTTCACCAAGCTCTAAGAAACATATGGTTCTCAGAACATTATGTGCTAGCTGGGAGTATTGTTATCAAACTTTTAGCATTACACATCAATTCTGTCCACTAGGATTCTCTCAGAGTCAATACTATTGATTGTTTATTTCCCCACATCAACAATGACAAGATTTAGGTTTGGTTTGAAGACAATCCAAAATCGATAGGAGCGGAAATAAAATGATAGATGTTGAATTAGCACCAGGCTCAGTTACATAAATGATTCTAACCACAATGTCCTTGTCTGTAGTTTATCATTTTGATATTGAAGGACTGTCGTTTGACTGACTTCAGCACAATTAGCCTAACTTGATCAAATAAACACAACTTGTTTATGTTATATTGATTGATTTAGAAAATGTTACATCTATAAACAGAGCATTATGATATTTTGACAAACCTGATTTACAGTTGACAGTTACAAACTTAAGACAAAGCACTGACACCTTTTCTTTTGATAATCGATCTTACACATATATTATAGTATATACAGTGCACCAACCAAAGGCCTCTGTCTGAAGTGTTCTGAAGTGTACATTTGAAATGAGGTTGCAATACAAAGTAGGATACAGGCTCTGATCTTCATGGTGTGGTTACCTGTGACATTTTAAGCCATTTCCAGGCAGCATTCAGAGCATTTTCGAAGATGCTTTGTCAGGCAAGCACTATAATTTTCATTTCACAAAAATCCCCTCCATCCCTTTAAGGTGAGCATAAATGGATGACTTGCATCTAGGCATCAGCACCATTCTCAGAAAACTTAACACCATTAGTGTGACTTGAGGCTAGAATTACTCTACTAAGCGCTGGCATCAGTTGAACATCAGCAATTGATATTCTAGGAAATAAAACATGAATACAAAGTGTTGGACATAGACACATTGAATTTCCAGGAAAAATAACATAGAAACAATATTATTTCCAGGAATAAAAACATAATATTCTAAGGTAAAGTATAAATCTGGCCTTAAGTTTGCATGTAGCTTCCCCGGGTCGTTGCTGTAAAAGAGAATATGTTCTCAGTCAACTTACCAGGTAAAATAAGGCTGAATGGAACTTTGAATGGAGCAGCACATTAACACATACACTAAGAAGCTTTATCTAAGACCACTCAAAAATCTGAGATTCTCCTCCATACATTCAGGTAACATTCTGGACTGGCAGCTGAGTTCTGTCGGTTTTTGGAGTGTAATTTTCAAACCACATGCAAACTGTAAATGAAATGCATTCCAATTCCAATAATTTTGGGGGGGAAATATCTTAAACTGCTAGGCATAAACAAAACATGCTTGGAGAAATTAAATGCAATGAAGACACACACAGACAGAGGCATTGGTCTCTAATCATAGTCATAAAACGTTTCTGTGAAGTACAACTTTGTATCATTGGCTGTGTTTACACACGCAGGCCTATTCTGATCGTTTGCCCAATTATAGGCAAAAGAGCTGATCTGATTGGTCAAAAGACCAATTAGTGGAAAAAGATTAGAATTGGACTGCCTGTGTTCAAGTGAAGACACAGAAAACATATATGTTACACTATGGAGCTCTTGTAGCATTACATCCAACCACCTGCATGGTCACAGTTATAGGAGAGTCTGAAAGGTCCTGGGCTCCACCAGACTATTAGACATGTTTCTCAGATCAGCCACAGAGTGGACCACCCTATAGCCTAGAAGAGAGAGTGTATCATTGCACAGAGACTGCAAAGTCCTCACTATATCAAACCCTAGTCTCAGCCTCCAGCTCTCCGCTGTGGCTTTGGAGTCTCTGGTGGTGGAGTACTTATAGTTCCACTTGGACGTAGGAGGCGCGCTGTTGTTGGTGTTCTGTGCGATCCACGAGTGCACGTTTTCATCCATCTCCAGCCCCACGAACCTGTAGATCTCCTGGGCCTTCTCCTTGGGGTTGAGGGCCAGGTCCTCGTAGCGAACCAAGAGGTAGCGTCCACGCAGCCATGCCGGCCTCTGCAGCATCGTCTCTGCCGAGTCTGCCATGTCCCTGCAGGTGCTGGTTATCTGTGATAGGTCCACGTAGCGCGGCTGCCTGCCTGTAGCGTTCCAGATCTTCCAGGCACGAAACTGCTCAGAGAATGCCATCATGCGCGAGGCCAGGATGGCTCTGGGGTCGCGCACCAGGTGGACGATCCTCAGGTCCAGCCGTGGGTCCTCAGTCAGGGTGCGCAGGTCCCCCACCTCAGGGACACGCACCGTCTTGATGGCCACGTGGCCCCGTGACAGACACGCAATGGAGGCCAGGGTGAGGTTCAGCGCCCCGCACTTCTTGGGGCACCAGGTCTCATCAGGCTGACTCCCAGAGGCAGAGGCCCCCTCCCCACCCTTGGGGCACACAGGTGCAGAGCAGAGAGCTCGGCTGGAGCTCCGTCGGAAGAAGGACCCAGTTACGTGGTCCTGGGGCTCAGGGCGGATGTAGTTCTCCAGGAAGCGCAGGTCGCAGGTGTAAAGGTTGAGGAGGAGATCCCGGTAGGCCCCCAGCAGGGCCCGGCGGTCCAGGGCCCGACGCAGTCTGCCGCTGGAGTTGGTGAAGGCCTGCTGGACATGATAAAGGGGCTCGAACGCGTAGAAGATGCCCGGATGCTGGTTGAAGAGCTGACCAGTGAAGGAGGAGCCGCTGCGCGTGGTGGAAAACAGGAGGATGTGGCGCCGGGAGGCCATGGCCGAGGTCTCCATGGGCAACGTGTTGTCGTCACACAGAGCTCTCCACCTGGAGTCTAGAAGGACAAGGGGACAAGGAGAGGATATCTGTACCCATGTAATACACATAGTAGCCTATTGTACTGTGACGAGTTTCAATAACTACAGTAGCTGCATATGCTTCTAGAATATGATACAGTTCATTAAGTATTACAAAATCTAATGTACAATAGTATGGGTCTTGGTTGACTTATTCAGAGGACAACTTAATGATTCTTCTTTATTTGACTACTTTATGAATACAACTTTTAATATTAATTGGTTGACATTCAGACAATTTCGGACAAAGATGTTCTGCAACCAATCCTAAACTCTTGGCACATGGACACGTGGAATGAAAAAACCTTATAAAATTAAAATAGAATCCAGTTTCATCATCATAACAGAGGACTGAGAAAAACCAAATGAAGACTCTATCAAGCCAATTTGCTTAAATAATTCAGAAGGTAAACATGCATGAGTAAGATGCTTGTCTGCCGATGTTTACCCAAGGACTGGTGAAATGTCTCCTTTCTAAATATAGAGTGGATTGCTAACGTGTAATTACTGCTGATGAGGAGTTGATTGCAAAGGGCTTGTTACTTTTATGTGGAGATGAGCTTGACGAAAGGTGCATACAGTATGCAGTTGAAGTCGGAAGTTTACATACACCTTAGCCAAATACATTTAAACTCAGTTTTTCACAATTCCTGACATTTAATCCTAGTAAAAATTCCCAGTCTTAGGTCAGTTAAGATCACCACTTTATTTTAAGAATGTGAAATGTCAGAATAATAGTAGAGAGAATGATTTATTTCAGCTTTTATTTCCTTCATCACATTCCCAGTGGGTCAGAAGTTTACATACACTCAATTAGTATTTGGTAGCATTGCCTTTAAATTGTTTAACTTGGGTCAGACGTTTCGGGTAGCCTTCCACAAGCTTCCCACAATAAGTTGGGTGAATTCTGGCCCATTCCTCCTGACAGAGCTGGTGTAACTGAGTCAGGTTTGTAAGCCTCCTTGCTCGCACACGCTTTTTCAGTTCTGCCCACAAATGTTAAATAGGATTGAGGTCAGGGCTTTGTGATGGCCACTCCAATACCTTGACTTTGTTGTCCTTAAGCCATTTTGCCACAACTTTGGAAGTATGCTTGGGGTCATTGTCCATTTGGAAGACCCATTTGAGACCAAGCTTTAACTTCCTGACTGATGTCTTGAGATGTTGCTTCAATATATCCACATAATTTTCCTTCCTCATGATGCCATCTATTTAGTGAAGTGCACCAGTCCCTCCTGCAGCAAAGCACCCCCACAGCATGATGCTGCCAACCCCGTGCTTCACGGTTGGGATGATGTTCTTCGGCTTGCAAGCAACCCCCATTTTCCTCCAATCATAACAATGGTCATAATGGCCAAACAGTTATATTTCTGTTTCATCAGACCAGAGGACATTTCTCCAAAAAGTACGATCTTTGTCCCCATGTGCAGTTGCAAACCGTAGTCTGGCTTTTTTATGGCCGTTTTGGAGCAGTGGCTTCTTCCTTGCTGAGCGGTCATTCAGGTTATGTCGATATAGGACTCGTTTTACTGTGGATATAGATATTTTTGTACCTGTTTCCTCCAACATCTTCACAAGGTCCTTTGCTGTTGTTCTGTGATTGATTTGCACTTTTCGCACCAAAGTACGTTCATCTCTAGGAGACAGAACGCGTCTCCTTCCTGAGCGGTTTGACGGCTGCGCGGTCCCATGGTGTTTATACTTGCGTACTATTGTTTGTACGGATGAACGTGGTACCTTCAGGCGTTTGGAAATTGCTCCATAGGATGAACCAGACTTGTGGAGGTCTACAATTTTTTTTCTGAGGTCTTGGCTGATTTCTTTTGATTTTCCCATAATGTCAAGCAAAGAGGCACTGGGTTTGAAGGTAGGCCTTGAAATACATCCACAGGTACACCTCCAATTGACTCAAATGATGTCAATTAGCCTATCAGAAGCTTCTAAAGCCATGACATCATTTTCTGGAATTTTCCAAGCTGTTTAAAGGCACAGTCAACTTAGTGTATGTAAACTTCTGACCCACTGGAATTGTGATACAGTGAATTATAAGTGAAATAATCTGTCTGTAAACAATTGTTGGAAAAATTACTTGTGTCATGCACAAAGTAGATATCCTAACCGACTTGCCAAAACTATAGTTTGTTAACAAGACATTTGTGGAGTGGTTGAAAAACGAGTTTTAATGACTCCAACCTAAGTGTATGTAAACTTCCGACTTCAACTGTACAGTGAGGGAAAAAAGTATTTGATCCCCTGCTGATTTTGTACGTTTGCCCACTGACAAAGAAATTATCAGTCTATAATTTTAATGGTAGGTTTATTTGAACAGTGAGAGACAGAATAACAACAAAAAAATCCAGAAAAACGCATGTCAAAAATGTTATAAATTGAATTGCATTTTAATGAGGGAAATAAGTATTTGACCCCCTCTCAATCAGAAAGATTTCTGGCTCCCAGGTGTCTTTTATACAGGTAACGAGCTGATATTAGGAGCACACTCTTAAAGGGAGTGCTCCTAATCTCAGCTTGTTACCTGTATAATAATATAATAATAATAATAATAATAATATGCCATTTAGCAGACGCTTTTATCCAAAGCGACTTACAGTCATGTGTGCATACATTTTTACGTATGGGTGGTCCCGGGGATCGAACCCACTACCCTGGCGTTACAAATGCCATGCTCTACCAATTGAGCTACAGACACCTGTCCACAGAAGCAATCAATCAGATTCCAAACTCTCCACCATGGCCAAGACCAAAGAGCTCTCCAAGGATGTCAGGGACAAGATTGTAGACCTACACAAGGCTGGAATGGGCTACAAGACCATCGCCAAGCAGCTTGGTGAGAAGGTGACAACAGTTGGTGCGATTATTCGCAAATGGAAGAAACACTAAATAACTGTCAATCTCCCTCGGCCTGGGGCTCCATGCAAGATCGCACCTCGTGGAGTTGCAATGATCATGAGAACGGTGAGGAATCAGCCCAGAACTACACGGGAGGATCTTGTCAATGATCTCAAGGCAGCTGGGACCATAGTCACCAAGAAAACAATTGGTAACACACTACACTGTGACGGACTGAAATCCTGCAAGGTCCCCCTGCTCAAGAAAGCACATATACAGGGCCGTCTGAAGTTTGCCAATGAATATCTGAATGATTCAGCGGAGAACTGGGTGAAAGTTGTGGTCAGATGAGACCAAAATCGAGCTCTTTGGCATCAACTCAACTTGCCGTGTTTGGAGGAGGAGGATTGCTGCCTATGACCCCAAGAACACCATCCCCACCGTCAAACATGGAGGTGGAAACATTATGCTTTTGGGGTGTTTTTCTGCTAAGGGGACAGGACAACTTCACAGCATCAAAGGGACGATGGACGGGGCCATGTACCGTCAAATCTTGGGTGAGAACCTCATTCTCTCAGCCAGGGCATTGAAAATGGGTCGTGGATGGGTATTCCAGCATGACAATGACCCAAAACACACGGCCAAGGCAACAAAGAAGGCTCAAGAAGAAGCACATTAAGGTCATGAAGTGGCCTAGCCAGTCTCCAAACCTTAATCCCATAGAAAATCTGTGGAGGGAGCTGAAGGTTCGAGTTGCCAAACGTCAGCCTCGAAACCTTAATGACTTGGAGAAGATCTGTAAAGAGGAGTGGAACAAAATCCCTCCTGAGATGTGTGCAAACCTGGTGGCCAACTACAAGAAATGTCTGACCTCTGTGATTGCCAACAAGGGTTTTGCCACCAAGTACTAAGTCATGTTTTGCAGAGGGGTCAACTACTTATTTCCCTCATTAAAATGCAAATCAATTTATAACATTTTTGACATGCATTTTTCTGGATTTTTTAGTTGTTATTCTGTCTCTCACTGTTCAAATAAACCTACCATTAAAATTATAGACTGATCATGTCTTTGTCAGTGGGCAAACGTACAAAATCAGCAGGGGATCAAATACTTTTTTCCCTCACTGTATACAGTCCAGCCACTTTGTGCTTGTTCTGTATTAGTGGTTACATGTTTGGCAGCGATATGCCTTTACCTTTGGGCTGCTGGCTCTGGCAGTAGTAGACACACATAAAGTAGGCTAGAACATACAGCAGAATGTGTGCTCCCTAAGCCATATACTAGCATAGCCACTTTGTGCTTGTTTTTCTGCGTTAGTGGGGACATGCTTGGCAGAATTTTGAACCTACCTTTGGACTGTGGGCTCTGGCAATGATAGACTCCTCAGTAGACACACAAGGTAGATACACTGGAATGTGTGCTCACTAAGCCATGTAGAGTACAGCCAATTGTGCCTGTTATTGTGCATTAGTGGTTTCACGCTTGAGTTTTGTCCTACCTTTGGGCTGTCGGCTCTGACAGTGGTAGACACCACCGTGGCAGGGCCCAGACAAGGAGTCTCTAAGGGTGCGGATGGCCGTGTACTGGACCCCCAGAGAGGCACACACCAGCAGCAGCACTGTCTTCCAGGAGCACTCCATCCTGCGCCCTCCTCCGCCACTACATCCTTCACGCTGCAGCCACCAGGGGAAACACAAAGAGGTGACACTCCTCATATACTGTCCTCAGGGAGAACAAGAGCGGTGCAGAAGAGTAGTCCTCTGGGATTTTACATTTTCACGTTAATCTTTCTGCAGACATTCTGACCAGAGCAGGACAGACACAAATATTTCAAGAGCAGTTTTTTTCCATCTTCGTAACGTTGCAAAAATCAGAAACCTTTTGTCAAAAAATGATGCAGGAAATGTATCCATGCCTTTGTCACTTCAAGATTAGACTACTGCAATGCACTACTATCCGGCTACCCGGATAAGGCACTAAATAAACTTCATCTAGAGCAAAATACAGCTGCTATGATCTTGACTAGACCCAAAAAGTGAGATCATATTACTCCAGTGCTAGCCTCTCTACATTGGCCTCCTGTTAATGCTAGGGCTGATTTCAAGGTTTTACTGTTAACCTACAAAGAATGACATGGACTTGCTCCTACTTACAGTGCCTTCAGGAAATATTCACACCCCTTGACTTTTTCCACATTTTGTTGTGTCACAGCCTGAATTTAAAATAGATTAAATCGAGATTTTGTATCACTGGCCTATACACAATAACCCATAAAGTCAAAGTGGAATTATGTTTGTAGGAATTTTTACAAATTAATTCAAAATCAAAAGCTGAAATGTCTTGAGTCAATAAGTATTCAACCCCTTTGTTATGGCTAGACTAAATAAGTTCAGGAGTAAAAATGTGCTTAGCAAGTCACACAATAAGTTGCATGGACTCACTCTGTGTGCAATAATAGGGTTTAGCATGATTTTGGAATGACTACCTCATCTCTGTACCCCACACATACAATTATCTGTAAGGCCCCTAGTCAAGCTGTGAATATTAAACACAGATTAAACCACAAAGACCAGGGATGTTTTCCAACGCCTCACAAAGAAGGGCACCTATTGGTAGATGGGTAAAAATAAAAAAGCAGACATTAAATATCCCTTTGCGTATGGTGAGGTTATTAATTACACTTTGGATGGTGTATCAATACATCCAGTCACTACAAAGATACAGGCGTCCTTCCTAACTCATTTGCTGGAGAGGAAAGAAATCGCTCAGGGATTTCACCATGAGGCCAATGGTGACTTTAAAACAGTTAAAGAGTTTAATGGCTGTGATAGGAGAAAACAGAGTTTTTAAACAAATTATAATGTAATTGAAAAGGAGAAGAACCATCGAAACGAAACAAGGAGGGGGTGAACAATGGGAAGTTCTTAACTCTTAATCAAAAAAAATATATATATATACACTACCGGTCAAAAGTTTTACAACACCTACTCATTCAATGTGAAATTACACATCTGGAATCATGTATTAACCAGAAAAGTGTAGAAGTAGAAGTTTAAGTGTTGTTGTACATTAGTTTACTCCAATTAGGGGAGGGGTGATAGGGTTAGGAGAAAATAATAATTAAAAATATATAAAGATATATACAGTACCAGTCAAAAGTTTGGACACACCTACTCATTTAAGGGTTTTTCTTTATTTTTACTATTTTCTACATTGTAGAATAATAGTGAAGACATCAAAACTATGAAATAACACATATGGAATTATGTAGTAACCAAAAAAGTGTTCAACAAATCAAATCATATTTTATATTTGAGATTCTTCAAATAGCCACCGTTGGCCTTGATGACAGCTTTGCACACTCTTGGCATTCTCTCAACCAGCTTTACCTGGAATGCTTTTCCAACAGTCTTAAAGGAGTTCCCACATATGCTGAGCACTTGTTGGCTGCTTTTCCTTCACTCTGCGGTCCGACTCATTCCAAACCATCTCAATTTGGTTGAGGTCTGGGGATTGTGGAGGCCAGGTCATCTGATGCAGCACTCAATCACTCTCCTTCTTGGTAAAATAGCCTGTACACAGCCTGGAGGTGTGTTGGGTCATTGTCCTGTTGAAAAACAAATGATAGCCCAAACCAGATGGGATGGGATCGCTGCAGAATGCTGTGGTAGCCATGCTGGCTAAGTGTGCCTTGAATTCTAAATAAATGACAGACAGTGTCACCAGCAAAGCACCCCCACACCATAACACCTCCTCCTCCATGCTTTACGGTGGGAAATACACATGCGGAGATCATCTGTTCCCCCACACCGCGTCTCACAAAGACATGGCGGTTGGAACCAAAAATCTCCAATTTGGACTCTAGACCAAAGGACACATTTCCACCGGTCTAATGTCCATTGCTTGTGTTTCTTGGCCCAAGCAAGTCTCTTCTTCTTATTGGTGTCCTTTAGTAGTGGTTTCTTTGCAGCAATTCAACCATGAAGGCCTGATTCACACAGTCTCCTATGAACAGTTGATGTTGAGATGTGTCTGTGACTTTTATTTGGGCTGCAATTTCTGAGGCTGGTAACTCTAATTAACTTATCTTCTGCAGCAGTGGTAACTCTGGGTCTTCCATTCCTGTGGCGGTCCTCATGAGAGCCAGTTTCATCATAGCGCTTGATGGTTTTTGCAACTGCACTTGAAGAAACTCAAAGTTCTTGAAATGTTCTGTATTGACTGACCATCATGTCTTAAAGTAATGATGGACTGTCGTTTCTCTTTGATTATTTGAGCTGTTCTTGCCATAATATTTTACATTTATATTTACGTCATTTAGCAGACGCTCTTATCCAGAGCGACTTACAAATAGGTGCATTCACCTTATAGCCAGTGGGATAACCACTTTTTTTTTTGGGGGGGGGTAGAAGGATTACTTTATCCTATCCCAGGTATTCCTTAAAGAGGTGGGGTTTCAAATGTCTCCGGAAGGTGGTGAGTGACTCCGCTGTCCTGGCGTCGTGAGGGAACTTGTTCCACCATTGGGGTGCCAGGGCAGCGAACAGTTTTGACTGGGCTGAGCGGGAACTATGCTTCCGCAGAGGTAGGGGAGCCAGCAGGCCAGAGGTGGATGAACGCAGTGCCCTCGTTTGGGTGTAGGGACTGATCAGAGCCTGAAGGTACGGAGGTGCCGTTCCCCTCACAGCTCCGTAGGCAAGCACCATGGTCTTGTAGCAGATGTGAGCTTCAACTGGAAGCCAGTGGAGTGTGCGGAGGAGCGGGGTGACGTGAGAGAACTTGGGAAGGTTGAACACCAGACGGGCTGCGGCATTCTGGATGAGTTGTAGGGGTTTAATGGCACGGGCAGGGAGCCCAGCCAACAGCGAGTTGCAGTAATCCAGACGGGAGATGACAAGTGCCTGGATTAGGACCTGTGCCGCTTCCTGTGTAAGGCAGGGTCGTACTCTCCGAATGTTGTAGAGCATGAATCTACAGGATCGGGTCACCGCCTTGATGTTAGCGGAGAACGACAGGGTGTTGTCCAGGGTCACGCCAAGGCTCTTCGCACTCTGGGAGGAGGACACAACGGAGTTGTCAACCGTGATGGCGAGATCATGGAACAGGCAGTCCTTCCCCGGGAGGAAGAGCAGCTCCGTCTTGCCAAGGTTCAGCTTGAGGTGGTGATCCGTCATCCATACTGATATGTCTGCCAGACATGCAGAGATGCGATTCGCCACCTGGTTATCAGAAGGGGGAAAGGAGAAGATTAGTTGTGTGTCGTCAGCGTAGCAATGATAGGAGAGGCCATGTGAGGATATGACAGAGCCAAGTGACTTGGTGTATAGCGAGAATAGGAGAGGGCCTAGAACTGAGCCCTGGGGGACACCAGTGGTGAGAGCACGTGGTGCGGAGACAGCTTCTCGCCACGCCACTTGGTAGGAGCGACCGGTCAGGTAGGACGCAATCCAAGAGTGAGCCGCGCCGGAGATGCCCAGCTCGGAGAGGGTGGAGAGGGAGGATCTGATGGTTCACAGTATCAAAGGCAGCAGACAGGTCTAGAAGGACAAGAGCAGAGGAGAGAGAGTTAGCTTTAGCAGTGCGGAGAGCCTCCGTGACACAGAGAAGAGCAGTCTCAGTTGAATGACCAGTCTTGAAACCTGACTGGTTTGGATCAAGAAGGTCATTCTGAGAGAGATAGCAAGAGAGTTGGCTAAAGACGGCACGCTCAATAGTTTTGGAGAGAAAAGAAAGAAGGGATACTGGTCTGTAGTTGTTGACATCAGAGGGATCGAGTGTTGGTTTTTTGAGAAGGGGTGCAACTCTCGCTCTCTTGAAGACGGAAGGGACATAGCCAGCGGTCAAGGACATAGCCAGCAACACGGTTTAGCGCCAATACTCGACGACAACAAACCACCAGTGTATCAACACGCAAGCAGATCGTTCGTGTCCGTATCTAACGTTGTGGGTTAGTCCCGACAGCTTGAGCGAGTCCGTCGTCAACTTATTGTCCAAATATAATATGGACTTGGTCTTTTACCAAATAGGGCTATCTTCTATATACCCCCCCCTTCCTTGTCACAACACAACTGATTGGCTCAAACGCATTAAGAAGGAAAGAAATTCCACAAATTAACTTTTAAGAAAGAACATCTGTTAATTGAAATGCATTCCAGGTGACTACCTCATGAAGCTGTTGAGAGAATGCCAAGAGTGTGCAAAGCTGTCATCAAGGCAAAGGGTGGCTATTTGAAGAATCTCAAATATAAAATATATTTTGATTTGTTTAACACTTTTTTGGTTACTACATGATTCCATATGTATCATTTCATAGTTTTGATGTCTTCACTATTATTCTACAATGTAGAAAATAGTAAAAATTAAGAAAAACCCTTGAATGAGAGGTGTTCTAAAACTTTTGACCGGTAGTGTGTGTGTATATATATATATATATATATATATATATATATATATATATATAAATAATGGAAATGTAATGTAATTTACAATGTATGATATTAATCCCGTTTTAAAATAATAAAAATATATTTTTTTTTAAGCAACAAAAAATTACTAAACAACTAATGATACAAAACTGATTGTATCTCATGAAAGAGAAAATAAACAGAGAAATCAGGTTTTAAAACTGATCTTGTTTCAAATAAATACAAAATAAATAAATAAGAGAAAACAGAGGATGGCTCAACAACATTGGAGTTACTCCACAATACTAACCTAAATGACAGTGAAAAAAAGAAGGAAGCCTGTACAGAATAAAAATATTCCAAAAAAAGGCATATAAATTAACTTTATTTCCTGAATACGAAGCGTTATGTTTGGGGAAAATCCAACACAACACATCACTGAGTATCACTCTTCATATTTCCAAGCGTGGTGGTGGCTGAATAATGTTATGGGTATGCTTGTCATTGGCAAGGACTAGGGATTTTTTGGGATAAAAAGAAACAGACAGGCAAAATCCTAGAGGAAAACCTGGTTGTCTGCTTTCCAACAGACACTGGGAGACAAATTCACCTTTCAGCAGGACAATAACCTAAAAGACAAGGCCAAATATACACTAGAGTTGCTTACCAAGTTGACATTGAATGTTCCTGAGTGGCATAGTTACAGTTTTGACTTAAATCGGCTTGAAAATCTATGTCAAGACTTGAAAATGGCTGTCTAGCAATGATCAACAACCAACTTGACAGAGCTTGAATATTTTTTTTAAGAATAATGTGCACATATTGTACAATCCAGGTGTCACGCACGTTTACTGATGACTCGTGGAACCAAGGCGCAGCGTGATAAGCGTACATTTTATTAGTACACAACACACGAACAAAACAACAAAACGAATGATACGTGAAGTCCTGAGGTTACAACAACACAAACCTTTACGGAACAAGATCCCAAAAACTAACTGGTGCCAACAGGCTGCCTAAGTATGGTCCCCAATCAGAGACAACGAGCTACAGCTGCCTCTGATTGGGAACCACCCTGGCCAACATAGATCTAAACGATCTAGAACAAAAAACATAGAAAACTAAACAATGAAAATCCACACCCTGGCTCAACATTTAAGAGTCCCCAGAGCCAGGGCGTGACACCAGGTGTGCAAAGCTCTTAGAGACTTACCCAAAAAGACTCACAGCTGTAATCACTGCCAAAGGTGATTCTAACATTGACTCAGGGGTGTGAACACTTATGTAAATTAGATATTTATGTATTTCATTTTCAATAAATCTGCCAACATTTCTAAAAACATGATTTCACTTTTTCATTATGGGGTATTGTATGTAGATGGGTGAAAAACATATTATTTGAATTCAGGCTTTGACAACAAAATGTGGAATAAGTCAAGGGGTATGAACACTTTCTGAAGGCACTGTATCTCTCCGATTTGGTCCTGCCATACATACCTACACTTACTCTACGGTCACAAGACGCAGGCCTCCTTATTGTTCCTAGAATGTCTAAGCAAACAGCTGGAGGCAGGGCTTTCTCCTATAGAGCTACATTTTTATGGAATGGTCTGCCCATTCGGTCTCAACCTTTAAGTCTTTAATGAAAACTCATCTCTTCAGTAGGTCCTCTGATTAAATGTAGTCTGGCCCAGGGGTGCGAAGGTGAACGGCAAGATACTGGAGTGACGAAACACCCTTGCTCTCTCTGCTTGGCCGGCTCCCCTCTCTCCACTGGGATTCTCTGCCTCTGACCCTATTACGGGGGATGAATCACTGGCTTGCTCGCACACTCCCATGCCGTCCCTAGGAGGGTGCATCACGTCATGCCAGGATTTTATTTTCCACTATACTCGACTTGAGTGGGTTGAGTAACTGATGTGATCTTCCTTTCCGGTTTTGCGCCCCCTTGGGCTCGTGCGGTGGGGTATTAAGTTATTCATCTGTTGATATCCCTTTGGTGGTGTGGGGGCTGTGTTTTGGTAAGTGGGTGGGGTTATATCCTGCTTGCCCCTGTCCGGTGGTAACTTTGGACGGGGCCACCTTGTCCCCCGACCCCCCCCCCGTCTCAGTCCCCAGTATCTATGCTGCAATAGTCTATGTGCCGGGGGGCTAGGGTCAGTCTATCCTATCTGGTGTAATTCTCCTGTCTTATCTGGTTTCCTGTCTGATCTTAGGTATGCTCTCTCTCTCTCTCTCTCTCTCTCTCTCTCTCTCTCCGTCTCCCCTCCCAGAGAACCTGAGCCCTAGAACCATGCCTCAGGACTACCTGGCCTGACGACTCCTGGCTGTCCCCGTCCACCTGGTCGTGCTGCTGCTCCAGTTTCTGCTGTTCTGCCTGTGGCTATGGAACCCTGACCGGTTCACCGGAGGCGCTACCCAGACCTGCTGTTTCGACCCTCTCTCTCTCGCTCTCAATTTCTCTCTCTCTACCGCACCTGCTGTCTCGAACTCTGAATGCTCAACTATGAAAAGCCAACTGACATTTACTCCTGAGGTGCTGACCAGTTGCACCCTCTATAACCAGTGTGATTATTATTTGACCCTGCTGGTCATCTATGAACCTGGGCGGAGCTTGCTTGCCAGAATCTCTACCAACTCTCTCCTCTGCCAGGGGGGCAAGTCACATACAGTAGCTTACATGCAACAGCCACAGGCAGAGAGCTGAGAGAGAAGAGAGCACTCTCACAGAGAGAGGAGCTCTACTGACCCGAGGCTACAGACTAACCCCGGTGATATGATAGAAGATTAATCTAGTCCTACATGCCTCCCTGATCTCACAGAAAAGAGAAATGCAAACTGGCACTTTGAGATGTGTAAAGGTCAATTGTGGATCTTATCTTGTACATGCTGACTTACAGCACCTGTCTTTACACTGAATGCATAGACATTTTTATTAAACAGGACACGGATGCCTCATGCAACATGCAAAATTATGCAGGTGTGTGTATTTACACACACACAATCACATAGGCTATATACACCCCACAGATCACCATCAAGTAGTTAGACAATAGATAAGCTACAAAGGAAAAAAATAACATTTGGTGGTGGTGGTGTTGGGGTGCTCATGAAAGTGATATAATCATCTCATGTCAGAAATGGCAAGTGTTAATAATATATTGATCATAATAGGTGCATTTTAAACAAAAGAGTGATATCTAAATGCTATTCAAATAAAACTTTATATCTGTCTCCTCCATAAACTCAGAGCAACAGGGTGGAAGGCGTCGTGCACCTGCGTGCCAAGAAAAAAACACAGTAAAAAATCTACAATTACATGTTCTCTAAGATATAAGATAAGAAATCACATAATAATGTCAACTATCGGTGGCGCAGCGCCAACATCCTCCAACATAACCGTAGCCTATATGGCGCACGTTTCGGTAACCTGTGTAGTCCAGGTAGGCCTAAGCGTGAGTTCAAGTCCGTCGTAATTCATCACTGGCAGTTACTATATCTGATAATAACAGTGTACATAATATACTAGTTCACAGTCACACACATTTTGCCGTGTGAACCAATACGCATAGCAAGCGAAAAACAATAAAGCAATAAATAAATAAATGCATCTTCATCTTACCATATAAACTCTTTGCCAAATCAGCTCGGTAAAGTCAAATTCATTGGTGGCACCCTTGTGAGAGTAGCTCCGTGAGCATCTTCGTGTTCTCGACGTTTTGTCCAGTAGCGGAGTGGGATGAGCATTGGGAACTGAGAGAGCGAGCAGCGCGAGGGTTGTGGAAAGGCGCGAAGGGATGGAGCAGCAGAGAGCGCTTGAAGAGGCAAAGCAGAAACCTCCCCCATGTCATTTTCAGCCCATAGCTGACTCAATAGTTGGTTTCTTTCGATGTCTTACACTTTGAATCATCACACATTTTAGAATAACTGTAAAACGATATACTAGATTTGGGCAAACAGATGCATATGGTAACCAAAACAACCTGCCCAGATAGCACATTTGGTTCCTTGGAAGTTGTGGGAACATATGTTTTTGGTTTCACATTGGTTGTGGGAAGGAAGCCATAGGTTTCCTGACCAGTAAAAATGTAATGTTTTTTAAATGTTCTGAGAACAGAAGTGAAAGTTTTGCCTGTTCTGGGAACATTTATTTTTAGGTTGCAGGGAGGTTCTGAGAATGTTTTACTCTGTTTCCTTGAAAGTTTTCCTGGGAGGTTTTATTAACGCTCTCAGAATGGAAATTATAGGTTATTTGGAGGTTTTTTAATAACTTCCTCAAAACTTTAACTGAATGTTTCAATAAGACGTTTAATAACACTGCTAGGTTATTTTGTGTTAACTTTTTTGAACTCCAAGCACATATAGAAATTATTTTCCTTAGACATCCAACCACATTTATTTTTTATTGTGACATGGCATCAATGAGACTCGAACCTATAATCTTCTGTTCTCTGTCCATGGAATTAGTCCTCTGCGCCACCAGGATGGAGCTAGCACGCCATGTTTTTTTTTACGCATACAAAGCTGTTCATTTTAGTCTTAAAACAGACCCCATTTCAAAGGAAAACAAGCACTCATTAAGATCAGGTGTGGTCAATTAGTGGGCGCGGCCAACACACCTGAACAGACTTAACAAAATAGAGGATAGAGAGAGTTTTAATGATGCTGAGTATGGAATGTACAGTGGCTTGCGAAAGTATTCACCCCCCTTGGCATTTTTCCTATTTTGTTGCCTTACAACCTGAAATTAAAATTGATTTTTTGGGGGGACTGTATCATTTGATTTACACAACATGCCTACCACTTTGAAGATGCAAAATATTATTTATTGTGAAACAAACAAGAAATGAGACAAAAAAACGGAAAACTTGAGCGTGCATAACTATTCACCCCCCCAAAGTCAATACTTTGTAGATCAACCTTTTGCAGCAATTACAGCTGCAAGTCTCTTGGGGTATGTCTCTATAAGCTTGGCACATCTAGCCACTGGGATTTTTGCCCATTCTTCAAGGCAAAACTGCTCCAGCTCCTTCAAGTTGGATGGGTTCCGCTGGTGCACAGCAATCTTTAAGTCATACCACAGATGCTCAATTGGATTGAGGTCTGGGCTTTGACTAGGCCATTCCAAGACATTTAAATGTTTCCCCTTAAACCCCTCGAGTGTTGCTTTAGCAGTATGCTGACAGTCGTGGTCAAAAGGTTTGAGAATGACACAAATATTAATTTTCACAAAGTCTGCTGCCTCAGTTTTTATGATGGCAATTTGCATATACTCCAGAATGATAAAAATAATTGCAATTAATTGCAAAGTCCCTATTTGCCATGAAAATGAACTTAATCCCCCAAAAACATTTCCACTGCATTTCAGCCCTGCCACAAAAGGACCAGCTGACATCATGTCAGTGATTCTCTCGTTAACACAGGTGAGAGTGTTGACGAAGACAAGGCTGGAGATCACTCTGTCATGCTGATTGAGTTAGAATAACAGACTGGAAGCTTTAAAAGGAGGGTGCCGCTTGAAATAATTGTTCTTCCTCTGTTAACCATGGTTACCTGCAAGGAAACACATGCCGTCATCATTGCTTTGCACAAAAATGGCTTCACAGGCAAGGATATTGATGCTAGTAAGATTGCACCTAAATCAACCATTTATCGGATCATCAAGAACTTCAAGGAGAGAGGTTCAATTGTTGTGAAGGCTTCAGGGCGCCTAAGAAAGTCCAGCAAGTGCCAGGACCATCTCCTAAAGTTGATTCAGCTGCGGGATTGGGGCACCACCAGTGCAGAGCTTGCTCAGGAATGGCAGCAGGCAGGTGTGAGTGCATCTGCACGCACAGTGAGGCAAATACTTTTGGAGGATGGCCTGGTGTCAAGAAGGGAAGCGAGGAAGCCACTTCTCTCCAGGAAAAACATCAGGGACAGACTGATATTCTGCAAAAGGTACAGGGATTGGACTATAGAGGACTGGGGTAAAGTCATTTTCTCTGATGAATCCCCTTTCCGATTGTTTGGGGCATCCGGAAAAAAGCTTTTCCGGAGAAGACAAGGTGAGCGCTACCATCAGTCCTGTGTCATGCCAACAGTAAAGTATCCTGAGACCATTCATGTGTGGGGTTGCTTCTCAGCCAAGGGAGTGGGCTCACTCACAAATTTGCCTAAGAACACAGCCATGAATAAAGAATGGTACCAACACATCCTCCGAGAGCAACTTCTCCCAACCATCCAAGAACAGTTTGGTGACGAACAATTCCTTTTCCAGAATGATGGAGCACCTTGCCATAAGGCAAAAGTGATAACTAAGTGGCTCGGGGAACAAAACATAGACATTTTGGGTCCATGGCCAGGAAACTCCCCAGACCTTAATCCCATTGAGAACTTGTGATCAATCCTCAAGAGGCGGGTGGGACAACAAAAACCCACAAATTCTGACAAACTCCAAGCATTGATTATGCAAGAATGGGCTGCCATCAGTCAGGATGTGGCCCAGAAGTTAATTGACAGCATGCCAGGGCGGATTGCAGAGGTCTTGAAAAAGAAGGGTCAACACTGCAAATATTGACTCTTTGCATAAACTTAATGTAATTGTCAATAAAAGCCTTTGACACTTATGGAATGCTTGTAATTATACTTCAGTATACCATAGTAACATCTGACAAAAATATCTAAAAACACTGAAACAGCAAACTTTGTGAAGACCAATACTTTTGACCACGACTGTAGGGTCATTGTCCTGCTGGAAGGTGAACCTCCGTCCCAGTCTCAAATCTCTGGAAGTCTGAAACAGGTTTCCCTCAAGAATGTCCCTGTATTTAGCGCCATCCATCATTCCTTCAATTCTGACCAGTTTCCCAGTCCCTGCTGATGAAAAACATCCCCACAGCATGATGCTGCCACCACAATGCTTCACTGTGGAGATGGTGTTCTCGGGGGGATGAGAGGTGTTGGGTTTGCGCCAGACATAGAGTTTTCTTTGATGGCCAAAAAGCTCAATTTTAGTCTCATCTGACCAGAGTACCTTCTTCCATATGTTTGGGGAGTCTCTCATATGGCTTTTGGCGAACACCAAATGTGTTTGCTTATTTTTTTTTAAAAGCATTTTTCTGTCCACTCTTCCGTAAAGCCCAGCTCTGTGGAGTGTACGGCTTAAAGTGGTCCTATGGACAGATACTCCAATCTCCGCTGTGGAGCTTTGCAGCTCCTTAAGGGTTATCTTTGGTCTCTTTGTTTCCCTCTCTGATTAATGCCCTCCTTGCCTGGTCCGTGTGTTTTGGTGGGCGGCCCTCTCTTGGCAGGTTTGTTGTGGTGCCATATTCTTTCAATTTTTTAAATAATGGATTTAATGATGTTCCGTGGGATGTTCAAAGTTTCTGATATTTTTTTATAACCCAACCCTGATCTGTACTTGTCCCTGACCTGCTTGGAGAGCTCATTGGTCTTCATGGTGCCGCTTGCTTGGTGGTGCCCCTTGCTTAGTGGTGTTGCAGACTCTGGGGCCTTTCAGAACAGGTGTATATATACTGAGATAATGTGACAGATCATGTGATACTTAGATTGCTCACAGGTGGACTTTATATAACTAATTATGTGACTTCTGAAGGTAATTGGTTGCACCAGATCTTATTTAGGGGCTTCATAGCAAAGGGGGTGAATACATATGCACGCACCACTTTTCCGTTATTTATTTTTTAGAATTTTTTGAAACAAGTTATTTTTTTCATTTCACTTCACCAATTTTGACTCTTTTGTATATGTCCATTACATGAAATCCAAATAAAAATCAATTTTAATTACAGGCTGTAATGCAACAAAATAGGAAAAACACCAAGGGGGATGAATACTTTTGCAAGGCACTGTAACTATAGAGAACATACAAAAATGATATGGTAATTCAAAATGTTAGTTTACACACTCCCAGGAATGTCATACATGATGGATCATTAGCTTATACACTAACTTTCACACATCTAGATGGCCGGGCGGGGTGGGTGTGGAGCCAGAGATTCAAACTGTAGAACCCAGTTCCTACATTTGAATATAACAATGGATTTTGTCAAACTATGCTACATTTTTACTCTGGGACACTTAGGATGACAAATTAGAACAAGATTACTGAATGTAAGTACATTATTTACCTTCAGAGGTGACTGTGGTCCTCTGTAGCTCAGCTGGTAGAGCACGGCGCTTGTAACGCCAAGGTAGTGGGTTCGATCCCCGGGACCACCCACAAAAAAAAAAAATGTATGCACGCATGACTGTAAGTCGCTTTGGATAAAAGCGTCTGCTAAATGGTATATTATTATTATTATTTATTATTACTGTATCAAATTAGTTGCCGTGATAAGTTTTTTGTTGTTGTGGACTCTCCTCAACCAATAGCATGGTATTTTCCCCTGTAATAGCTACTGTAAATTGGACAGTGCAGTTAGATTAACAAGAATTTAAGCTTTCTGCCCATATAATACATGTATATGTCGTGGAAAGTTTGCTGTTACTTACAACAGTCATGCTAATCACATTAGCGCATGTTAGCTCAACCGTCCCATATACGGGACACCGATCCCGTAGGGATTAAAAACATATACATTCCGTTTTCAGCATCAACAAAACTCTCTCTATCCTCTATCTTGTTAAGTGTGTTCAGGTGTGGCCACACCTGCTCTTAATGAGTGCTTGTTTCCTTTGAAATGGGGTCAGTTTGAATAGACTAAAATGAAGAGCCTTGTATGTAAAAACAAAAAAACTAAATGGCATGCTAGCTCCATCCTGGTGGTGCAGTGGACTAATTCCATGGATAGAAAATAGAAGATCATAGGTTGGAATCACTGAAGCCGTGCCACAATAAAAAAGAAATCTGTTTGCATGATTAATGCCTAAGCAAATTCCCATGTGTCCTATCTGTGCTTGGAGTTCAAAACAGTCAACCTAAGCTAGCTTTGTTATTAAAAGTCTTATTGAAGGGCCTCCGAGTGGCGCAGTGGTCTAAGGCACTGCATCGCAGTGCTAGAGGCGTCACTACAGACCTGGGTTTGATCCCGGTGCACAATTGACCCAGCGTCGTCTGGGTTAGTGGAGGGTTTGGCCGGCTGGGATGTCCTTGTCCCATCGTGCTCTAGCGACTCCTTGTGGCGGGCTGGGCGCATGCATGCTGACTCGTGTCGCCAGTTGTACACTGTTTCCTACCACACATTGGTGCGGCTGGCTTCCGGGTTAAGCGGGCAGGTGTTAAGGAGCGTGGTTTGGCGGGTCATGTTTCGGAGGACGCATGACTCGATCTTCGCCTCTCCTGAGGCCGTTGGGGAGTTGCAGCGATGAGACAAGATCGTAAATGAATATCATGAAAAGGGGGATAAAATATAAAAAAATAAGTCTTATTGAAACATGTTCTCAAATAATCTATAATTTCCGTTCTCAGAACGTTAATAAAACCTCCTAGGAAAGCTTTCAGGGAACCATAGTAAAACATTCTAAGAACCTCCCTACAACCTAAAAATGTACGTTCCCAGAACAGGAGAAATGTTCACTTCCATTCTCAGAACATTTCAGTTTTAACGGTCAGGAAACGTATGGCTTCTTTTTGAAAAACCAAAAACGTACGTTCCCACAACTTCCATGGAACCAAATGTGCTAGCTGGGATTGCATTAATCATTGTATATAGCTAGCAATATTGATTGGATTTTGATTTCCCACCCTTTCCAGTGCACACATTGCAGCTTTCCCCTTTGAAGACAGTGATTCTTAGCTTCCTCAGGGACTATTAATGTCAATAACGAGCAAATCATACCAAAATGGCAGACATTTGTATTCTTTGATTAGCACAGTCATGCTCTCCTCTCCAGTGCTGAAAGGGTTAAATAGGCCCTGTGGTAATGTAACTTCACCCAACCCCATAGCTGTTCCATAGCTGCTGACTCCGGGGATATTTCACAGCCGCCCTGAGAATCTATCTACAGGAAACTGAATAGAAACAGGATTTAAGATGCATGGCGAGAAAGAGAGGAGCTGTCTTTCTTTGAACCTAATCTGCAAGGCTACACAAACCGGCCATAAAGCAGGGTTTATGACACCCTTAGAAAAGTGTTTCATTGGCTTTTCCATCCTACTCTGACACACAAAGCTGCGAGTGGCCTGACTCAGTCTGCCAGCTAATCGCCCATCTCTTCACATTCGATACCAGGCCCCCTTCTCTCTCTTATCCCTGTCCTTAACCCTGCTGACAAATTTGGAGGCTGGCCACCACCAATGGCTGTCATCAGATGCGGTGCTGACATTGTAAAGTGTGAGTGCGTTGTGTGCATGTGCATCAGAGGAGGCTGTTGGGAGGAGATATAGGAGGATGGGCTCATTGTAATGGCTAGAATGAAATCAATGGAATGGTACCAAACACATCAAAGACATGGAAACAACGTGTTTGACTCTATTCCATTGATACCATTTCAGCCATTGCAATGAGCCCGTCCTCCTATAGCTCCTCCCACCAGCCTCCTCTGATGTGCACATGCGTGTGTATTTGTGTGTGTGTGTGTGTGTCAGTACTGTAAAGACGACACTTGGGGGGGGGGGTGAATAACACAAATTACCTCCTTCTCAGGAAACATTGATCAAGCAAGGGCCACACGCTGGTGAAAGAAGAAAGCACAGACTTTCCAGTTACAACGGCTGCGGAAACAATGGTGAAATGCTACCAGCCTGCACTCAAAGATCGGTCCACACCTAAAATTATCAATTCTTATTGCTTTGACATTTCTAGCATTAGGCTACGCCTTGTTCTTAGACTTCCTAAAGGTTCATATTTATTTTATACAAAATCCAGATGAAAAAATTATCTCTCCTTGACATTATACAGTATGCAAACTGTTTTCCAGACGCTTTCAAGGTCCCAACAGTGGGCAAACTGTTAGCATTTTTCACTCGCCTCTCGGGGAGCCGAACATGTCATTTACTGAGGGATTAAGGAGCGGTTAAGAGACCACTCTGTGGCTCCGTATCTTTATTACAGGAGCCCACAGGCCCTGAGCACACATCAGCTTCTGTCACCCTCATCACTCACACACTGTTATTTTCCCCAGCTCAGAGATGCACCCACCATCCTCATCTAGCCCACTCATAGTCCTACACCTCAACTATACTTCATTTCTCACCTACTGTACTGACAGTGGAATCCTCATGATGGATTTAATGGGAAGATTCTGACATTCACACGTGCATGCATACACGGACAAGGCACCCACATGGCACACTCACTCACACACACACAAACATAAACACACTACATTTTTCAACATGTTTAGGCCTATATAAAGTATGCGGAACACGTACCAGAAGAGGCTGGTGGGAGGAGCTATAGGAAGACGGGCTCATTGTAATGGCTGGAATGGAATGAATGGAAAGGAGCTGCAAAGCTCCACAGCAGAGATTGGAGTATCTGTCCATAGGACCACTTTAAGCCGTACACTCCACAGCAGAGATTGGAGTATCTGTCCATAGGACCACTTTAAGCCGTACACTCCACAGCAGAGATTGGAGTATCTGTCCATAGGACCACTTTAAAGCCGTACACTCCACAGCAGAGATTGGAGTATCTGTCCATAGGACCACTTTAAGCCGTACACTCCACAGCAGAGATTGGAGTATCTGTCCATAGGACCACTTTAAGCCGTACACTCCACAGCAGAGATTGGAGTATCTGTCCATAGGACCACTTTAAGCCGTACACTCCACAGCAGAGATTGAAGTATCTGTCCATAGGACCACTTTAAGCCGTACACTCCACAGCAGAGATTGGAGTATCTGTCCATAGGACCACTTTAAGCCGTACACTCCACAGCAGAGATTGGAGTATCTGTCCATAGGACCACTTTAAGCCGTACACTCCACAGCAGAGACTGGAGTATCTGTCCATAGGACCACTTTAAGCCGTACACTCCACAGCAGAGATTGGAGTATCTGTCCATAGGACCACTTTAAGCCGTACACTCCACAGCAGAGATTGGAGTATCTGTCCATAGGACCACTTTAAGCCGTACACTCCACAGCAGAGATTGGAGTATCTGTCCATAGGACCACTTTAAGCCGTACACTCCACAGCAGAGATTGGAGTATCTGTCCATAGGACCACTTTAAGCCGTACACTCCACAGCAGAGATTGGAGTATATGTCCATAGGACCACTTTAAGCCGTACACTCCACAGCAGAGATTGGAGTATCTGTCCATAGGACCACTTTAAGCCGTACACTCCACAGCAGAGATTAGAGTATCTGTCCATAGGACCATTTTAAGCCGTACACTCCACAGCAGAGATTGGAGTATCTGTCCATAGGACCACTTTAAGCCATACACTCCACAGCAGAGATTGGAGTATCTGTCCATAGGACCACTTTAAGCCGTACACTCCACAGCAGAGATTGGAGTATCTGTCCATAGGACCACTTTAAGCCGTTCACTCCACAGCAGAGATTGGAGTATATGTCCATAGGACCACTTTAAGCCGTACACTCCACAGCAGAGATTGGAGTATCTGTCCATAGTACCACTTTAAGCCGTACACTCCACAGAGCTCGGCTTTACGGAAGAGTGGCCAGAAAAAAGCCATTGCTTAAAGAAAAAATTAAGCAAACACGTTCGCCAAAAGGCATGTGGGAGACTCCCCAAACATATGGAAGAAGGTATTCTGGTCAAATGAGACTAAAATTGAGCTTTTTGGCCATCAAGGAAAACACTATGTCTGGCGCAAACCCAACACCTCTCATCACCCCGAGAACACCATCCCCACAGTGAAGCATGGTGGTGGCAGCATCATGCTGTGGGGATGTTTTTCATCGGCAGGGACTGGGAAACTGGTCAGAATTGAAGGAATGATGGCGCTAAATACAGGGAAATTCTGTTTCAGTCTTCCAGAGATTTGAGACTGGGACGGAGGTTCACCTTCCAGCAGGACAATGACCCTAAGCATACTGCTAAAGCAACACTCAAGTGGTTGAAGGGGAAACATTTAAATGTCTTGGAATGGCCTAGTCAAAGCCCAGACCTCAATCCAATTGAGAATCTGTGGTATGACTTAAAGATTGCTGTACACCAGCGGAACCCACCCAACTTGAAGGAGCTGGAGCAGTTTTGCCTTGAAGAGGAGCTCAACAAGAACATGACTGGACACAGTGGACTAAACCGGACTAACCTGGACTGGACTTTGCTGCATCTGCTACTACAGGAATTGGACTAAATCGGATTAAACAGGATGGGACCGGACAATGCTGCACTCTCTACTGTAGGAGATCTATAAAGACATACATGTACTAGTCCTCCTCATAAGCAGAGCCACACTGTTCAGTTCAATATAACTTTATTGTCCCCTTAGAGCCAGTACTGACTGTTATTGATAGCAATACGGTTACATAATGATGTTATGTGTATATTCATGTACATTTTACATGTGTGTATATGTATATATTACTGTTTGGTACATGGTCTTCTCTATGCATGAGGTGTGGAATAAAAAATGTGGCCACTCAGCTGAATAATATTTAGTTAGATAGATATGGTACTGTAGGGATTTCACTACAACAGTAACACTAATGGAGATACCAGACCAATTATGTAGAGCTCTTCTTCCAGAGTAATGTTGTGAATGGGTACTACTGCCCCAAATGAGTCTGTTGCCAAAACTTGGCAAACCTTTTTTTAACAGGTTGCACTTCACATTAGGGGGAAAATTGAGTACAAGTCTCATGAGTGCATTTGGATGTTTGCTGTTAAGGAAATTGTTTATTCAGGTTACAAAGTATTTATAAGTTCTAAAGAGACTATATAGAAGTTGCTTAACAACAAATGGTGTAGGTCAAAAGGAAAACGGGATGGTGCAGGTCAAAAGGAAAACGGGAAACGGGTGTTGATTAATATGGATAGTGTTAGAGTTAGAAAAACAAGTTATTTCTCTTTAACACAACATAAACTTGAGCCTCTACCCTTCCTTGGTTATACTGTATTCAACTGAATATTGTAATGTTTATTTTGTTTATTTTGTTTGTAAAAAAAAAAATGTCATACCTCTCAGAATCGTTTCATACACTACTGGTACTGTTAGCAGTAGAGCAATCTAAATAATAGTTCATGTTGTGCAATATTTTACTATTCTAGCCTATTGTCAATGTTGCGCAGAATCTGAAGAATCTGCTTGTCTGACTCATCAAATAATCTGTTAATGATTTGATTCTTTGAGGCCCCGTGTAGCTCAGTTGGTAGAGCATGGTGTTTGCGACGCCAGGGTTGTGGGTTTGTTTCCCACGGGGGGGCCAGTATGAAACATTTATGCACTCACTAACTGTAAGTCGCTCTGGATAAGAGCGTCTGCTAAATGACTAAAATGTAAATGAGTCAAACATGGTTTCCATTAATGCCATTACAATGTGCCTGTCCTCCTATAGCTCCCCCCACCAGCCTCCTCTGACATGCACCATAGGCACTGTATAACATCACTATCAGATATTTGTTTGTAAAGTTTAAGTTTAATTATTATTATTCCATTGTCTTGTACTCTGGCCTATGTTCCATTTTGAGGTAATAGATGTCATAAAATTACAGTTCAAACTGCGTCAACATTTCCTAAAGAGGGGAGAGCTATTTTAAGTATTTTATATGTAGTATGGCATTAAAGGAGAGAGATAGGGACTTATGAAATAGAGAGGTAAACACAGTGACACATGTTGTACATCCCTGTATGGATTGATGTAGCCTGGGTGTCAGTCTGTTATTGCTCTCTTCTCACGTTTGGCATGACAATTCCATAAGCAAAATCAGAAACAGACCTTCACCCAGGCTTGGATTGATGTTGTGAGTATTCCAATGCTGTAGTTATTGAACATAACACTGGTCTACTGAACTTAGAACAATACTGTATATTAAATGAAAGGGTTGAAGTGCTTGAGTTCCAGGTAAAAGAAGAAAGGGAAATCTAGATGCTATAGGGTTAATTCTGTAGCTCTTTAAATGTAGGCTACAGTATGTATCCTCTTACTGTTTCACACATGAAATGCACATCGCTAAGAGCAGTGTTCTAAAGGCTGCTTTGTGCCTGTGAATCTTCTCTCGTCTAAACTTTTCAATACTATAAAAGTCTTCAATCTCAGTGGGATACTCACATCTATCATCAGGCAGATCCCTTACAGAGAGTGGCTACACAATCTTTTCAACGTGGCTGTTGTTCCCTACTGGCTTGCATCTCTCCTTTCTTTTATTCCATCCAGCTTTGCTTTTTAATAGACATCTCAAGGAGGAAGTTGTTTTGTTTTCATGGAACTCTAGAGCTGGGCCTGTATTCATCTCAGAATAGGAGTGCTGATCTAGGATCAGATTTGCCTTTTAAGTCATAAAGAATAAGAGGGGGGGCCTGATCTTATAAGCACTCCTAGTCTTAGATGCTTTATGAATATCGGCCCTGACCATTAGGGGAGGTAAGGAGGTACAATGTATGTATGACACCTGAGAGACTACCCACTGGGCAAAAACTGGTTGAATCAACGTTGTTTCCACATCATTGCAACCAAAAAATGTAATGTGATGATGGTGAATCAACGTGGGAAACTGATTTGATTTTCAAAAAGTAATCAACATGAGGGAATTTAGTTGAATTCACATTAGTTGACAACTCAACCAAATGTAAATCAAAACTAGACATTGAACTGATGATGTCTGTGCCCAGTGGGTAGAGACCTCAGACATACTGTATCTGAGAGACTGTGAGAAGGTGTGTTAGGATCATAACCCTCCTGAATCTCAACAGATCACACCTGCTGCTTATATTAGTACCATTTACCTCTCCCCTGTTACCGGGAGCTTCACGCCCCCTTATATAAAACTTCCATGCTATGCCAGGAGAATGGGGGGTTCTGGGGGGGATGCTGCGGCAGTCTCTCCCTCTATGCTAATATTCCAACACGCTGAAGGGGATAGGCTCACTTTACATTGGACTCCTTTTATTTTTTATTTTTGTGTCTTTTTCCCCTCTGGATAAAGGTGCACCAGAAGAACTGTCAGCAGTTCCTCAATGAATCCCACACTACTCTCATCTTCACAGGGAAACTCATACATAATTCACTGGCGAAGGGCACAGAACGGAACTGAACCTAACTGGGTAATATGCTTCTTCAATTAGCTTCACCTCTTGGTCTTGTTTCAATAGGCTATGTGTAAATTAGCGAGGCAGTGTATTGTGACCTAGGGACTATAATGTTAGATCTGCGCATAGCATAGTTCTGAGATATTGAGAATCAAAGTTTTCACATCCCAGATCTCAGAACTGTTTTTTTGAAGTGAATTCTTCTTTCATAACCCATTAAGGTCCTTACTTTAAAGGTACCTAAAGTGCAGAGTATCAAAATCCTGAGACATTTGTAAATCAGTTTTTTTAGGGGGGTGCAATCGCACACAGAACCTTATAGCTCTGAAATGTCAATCTGGGTTCAGCCATAAAGTTCTATCTGACACTTCTGAATTAGGCATGTTGAGTTATGAAAACTGTAGCTATTTGAATACATAAATTATATTACTATTTTACCAAGATAGAGTCAGAACACATTATAAAATACATAAAGAAATGTATTATGATCATCAGATGGATTACTATCATCACTGAACAACAATGTGACAAGATCATTTACTTAAAGATTTTCAGAGTTTTTTAGTTTTTTTGCTTGCGTGCCATTATTGCTGGCTAGACAAGCCTAGACCATCATTAAAGGGAGATGGCAAAGACATGTTCTGATTGGTCCATCTGTATTAGTTCAGGCTTGTGATTGGATTGCAGATAGAACCATATAGCCCTAAGTTCAAATGGGTTTATGCAGATAGAACTTTCTATTTCTTCATTTTTTTCACTTAAAATGTACTTTAAAAAAAAATCTAACTTCACAGATTTATGAAGACAAACTAATTTTTGACAAAAATGTCAGACAGAACCTTCTAGTCCCAAGGTCTTGGTATGGCTCATTTCAATATGCGAAAGGGACAGAAACAGGCAAAGAGAGGGAGATAGAACCAAACATACAAGATAGTGTAGCAATCGCTGGTGGTGACACACACATGAAGCTGTCTCTTTGGGTTCAAATGAGGTAATTTAAGTGTTTTTAATGTTGTTTATATTTTTTATGGCGCAGATCCAAACTCAGTGGAAGTAGTAAGAGTTTGAATGGACCTGTGAGTAACTTTTGTTGGGAAAGATGGCATACAGTCTAATCCTGGGCTTTCACCAACCAATGGAAGATCTGCCCTGAACCTGACAGACCAGCTGCTCTCACTGCAGACCTCCTCTCTCATCTCCGCTCTCCCACTCTCCCCTCCTCTTGTTTCTAGTCACACAGTTTGGGTCCCATCGGCACCCCTGGCTGACACGTCAGCTGATGCTAACAAATGACGGGCGGCCTCCCCCCTGACAGCGGCTCCATCTGTCTATGTCAGAGTAATTTAATTTCATAAATATAATCATAGGGTCTGTATACTGCTGCTCTCTCCTCTCCTCTGTCCCCTGTTTTTCAGAGTACACACCACAGATACTCCAACCAGATTAACAACAGAACAGGGAACGGGCCCACATGGCAAATGCACGCTATTGATGTTCATCCATCAGACCCAATGTTGTTTTGCGTCCTATGAATAATGAACAGGAAACCAATTCAGCCAGCCCATTTGTCAGCCGATCTAATGGGAGGAGGAAGTAACAAGTGACAATGCCCCAGCTATATTGATTGGTTAATGGAAGAGTAAATGATGCCCCCTCTGGAATCATGATTATTTGTTTTTGTGTATGAGACTGGAAATGGTGTTGCTTCGAACTCCACCAGACAAATTTATATTGATGAAGTGAATGAATATACTGTACCAGAAGGTAAGTGACTACTGTTGGTTAAAACAATCACAAGTGATGAATGGAAAGTGAACTTGAAAACAATGGCATAGCTCATTCATAATTTGACCATAGTCAGCTATTATGCCCATCGCCCAATATTTAGCAATTGACTTACTTAATCCTCTACGTTCTTGTGTGAACATAGCCTGTACTAAAGTTTTCCAACGTTGCCGGAATCTTTAGGAAAGGGTCATTGAATAGGCTCAAACAACATGTTCTGCTGAATCGGAGCCTCTTTCAAAAGCATCCATTCTCAATAATAGCTAACCTAATTAGCTGTAAACGAGTCCTAGCTGCTTTGGCCTCAAACGCACCCTGAGAATGGTAATCCCAGTTGATGGTTGTTGAGGATCATCATCATCGATCCAGAGGCCCAGCTTTTGGTCCATGAGAATGCTAGCTATATCGACTAGGCTTCCAGAGCTTCAGTCTGTAGATTTAAAACCAGTCAGGGTGCAAATGATCTTAACGAAGATACAATTGACGGGTTCTAGCAGGTTCTCAAAGACTGAGGGTCTAATTAGCACTGATGAAGGCTGCCGAAAGTCCTTTGAGAACGTCAGTATCCTGACAACAGAAAATCTTCTCTGCTCCTCACATTGCCCCCAGAAGCAGGAAGAGATCTGGAGGCTCTTGATGCTAGCTACAGTAAGCAGAGTGAGAATTGCTGTTTCTTGCAGTTTCTTTGGGTGTTAACACCAACAAAGCACATCATATCTATTCTCATAGAAAATCAAATGATGAATTCTGAAACTTTGTATTATGAAAGGCTGTGGGAAATTATGTCTTCACCTGATTTGATTACTATAAAAGAGCAGAAGTAGCTAATGGGTACTTGGACAGTGATGGGCACCTGTCAATGACTCCCAAACAGGAGAAACCATAGTATTCAGTGCTGGAGCTGAGCTAACGTATAGTCTATATGCCAGGACAGCCTAGATTTGAGCAGTCATCATTGAGTGTTGAAGGTCTCTGCTGTCTATGTCCTCCTGATAGGTTTAATTTTCACAATCATTGATAGTTTGTCAGAGCATCTGCTGTGCTGGGGGAGAGTGGCAACATATGGCATGTTTAATTAGTGTAAACCATCTCATCTCCCTCCCCATAGATGTGTTAGACCTGGTGGAGCCCATTCCTTGCAGAGCGGCCCGTAGCGTGGGATTCACAGGCATTTCCAGCCCAATTCACATTGTTGAGTTCACTTGCTGAATTAATTAGCATGCTTCCTGGCCACCTGAGCCTAGGTCTCCACACACAAGCACATATTTACACACACACACACACACACACACACACACACACACACACACAGGGGCAGATACACACACACACAAACAAGCGCAAACAAGGGCACACACACACACACACAATATGCCCCCAAAGATTGGAAAAACAATCCTTTACTGGAGCTGATTTGTCTGAAAGTGATATCTGTGAAGCAGGCTTTTGTACCCCAGATACATTTCTGACCCCAGGACTATTGTGTGTCTGTTTTCATATTACTTAAGTAGTATTATTTATAAGCATTTTGGGTAATTATTTTTAAGAGAGTGGTCCCTCTAATGGATTTGAACATTAAACTGATGAAGAAGAATATATTGGCTTATCGGGGACATAAAGCAGGTTTTTAGGCAAGCTTTTAGAATCCGAGTTCTTGTCACTAATAGAATACACATAATGGTCTTGTCTCAAATTGTGATTGTGGAGATCCGCCCTTGCCAATGGACAAATATATTAAAGAAGATACCGAGAAGCATTGGCTCATGCACTATTTTAAAAATCAGATTAAAATGATTGAGCCTTGTGTCTGCTGGCAGGCCCCCTTGCTGTGTGTTTTTTTTACTTTTATTGCCAGTTGCAAGTAGGCTTGAATGTTGAAATTAAATTACTTTAAAAGTTAATTATATTTACAGCAGGAGCCTTACTTGGCTATTTAGTGTAGTAGTATACTGTAGGTCCTATAGTATGCTGCCTTTTGAGAAAGCATTTGAGTGAACTGACCTGAATTGGTTTGATCCAGGCATATAGCCAAATGTAGGCTACCTCACAATGCAATAAGAGAATAATACAATGCCATGCATTTGTTAGCAGCATGTAGCCTAGCGGTTAAGAGCTTTGGTCCGATAACTGAAAGGTCGCTGGTTTGAATCCCTGAGCTGATTAGGTGTAAAATCTGTCGCCATGCCCTTGAGCAAGACACTTAAACCTAATAGCTCCGGTAAGTCACTCTGTGTCTGCTAAATGAAAAATATATATATTTGAGCACCGGTTTCCATCTACAACAGTGAACAACATAGCTTTTCTAGTCTTGGAAGTCAAGAGCGGCTATGAGAGGTAAAAAAAAGACTTTGAAGTTAAAGTGCCTGGCTTTATTATCAATAAGAACACTTTTCCACTAAAGTCAGAAACCATAGACACAGACGTGCAGCATGGTTAGCCTTAGACTGCATTCAACCTTTTCCTTAGTAGTGTGGTTACTGGTTTATATCTCCAGTTTCAGGAGAGGGAAAGACCTTCTGTGGTGAAAAAGATGAATATAGCCGTGAAAAGGCTCTCATTCAACTGCTTCCAAAGATGAATACAGACTCTGTCAACCATGCAGAACATGAAAGGGCCCCCTTTATTCTGATAAACACGAAAGTCACAGGAAATTGATGGCTCTGAAAGCCACACTTTCACCGTTTTGAAAAGGCCTTTAAGTCGTATGATGATAAGTGTGAAATCTCATACAACATTATCTTTCTTTCTGAGAAGAGATCGGAACTCAAAAAAGGAAAAAATGAAGATAAAAAACTTGAATGGATTAAACCTCACTCTACTGAATTCAGACAGGGCACCATGGTTAAGGATTTCTTCAGAGAAGTAGTAGGCACAGGGTTATCCTTTTATGGATGGGATCTTCTTTGAGCGCTAATTCTTGCCCTTGGCATATGAATTTCAAGGAAATTCACATCAATGTTGGGCAAAAACTCTCTCCTCCACCACAAACCTGTCTTCAACATCAGTGGTCCATTACCATACATTAATTCTCTTATATTCTCTTTAGCAAAGAACCCCTACTGTGACTCTGATGCCCCCCTGCAAATAGCCTACATGCCTCCCACACAGAGGGGCATCATATATATATATACAGTGGGGAGAACAAATATTTGACACACTGCCGATTTTGCAGGTTTTCCTACTTACAAAGCATGTAGAGGTCTGTAATTTTTATCATAGGTACACTTCAACTGTGAGAGACGGAATCTAAAACAAAAATCCAGAAAATCACATTGTATGATTTTTAAGTAATTCATTTGCATTTTATTGCATGACATAAGTATTTGATACATCAGAAAAGCAGAACTTAATATTTGGTACAGAAACCTTTGTTTGCAATTACAGAGATCATACGTTTCCTGTAGGTCTTGACCAGGTTTGCACACACTGCAGCAGGGATTTTGGCCCACTCCTCCATACAGACCTTCTCCAGATCCTTCAGGTTTCGGGGCTGTCGCTGGGCAATACAGACTTTCAGCTCCCTCCAAAGATTTTCTATTGGGTTCAGGTCTGGAGACTGGCTAGGTCACTCCAGGACCTTGAGATGCTTCTTACGGAGCCACTCCTTAGTTGCCCTGGCTGTGTGTTTTGGGTCGTTGTCATGCTGGAAGACCCAGCCACAACCCATCTTCAATGTTCTTTCAAGATCTCGCGATACATGGCCCCATCCATCCTCCCCTCAATATGGTGCAGTCGTCCTGTCCCCTTTGCAGAAAAGCATCCCCAAAGAATGATGTTTCCACCTCCATGCTTCATGGTTGGGATGGTGTTCTTGGGGTTGTACTCATCCTTCTTCTTCCTCCAAACACGGCGAGTGGAGTTTAGACCAAAAAGCTCTATTTTTGTCTCATCAGACCACATGACCTTCTCCCATTCCTCCTCTGGATCATCCAGATGGTCATTGGCAAACTTCAGACGGGCCTGGACATGCGCTGGCTTGCGCAGGGGGACCTTGCGTGCGCTGCAGGATTTTAATCCATGACGGCGTAGTGTGTTACTAATGGTTTTATTTGAGACTGTGGTACCAGCTCTCTTCAGGTCATTGACCAGGTCCTGTCGTGTAGTTCTGGGCTGATCCCTCACCTTCCTCATGATCATTGATGCCCCACGAGGTGAGATCTTGCATGGAGCCCCAGACCGAGGGTGATTGACCGTCATATTGAACTTCTTCCATTTTCTAATAATTGCGCCAACAGTTGTTGCCTTCTCACCAAGCTGCTTGCCTATTGTCCTGTAGCCCATCCCAGCCTTGTGCAGGTCTACAATTTTATCCCTGATGTCCTTACACAGCTCTCTGGTCTTGGCCAATGTGGAGAGGTTGGAGTCTGTTTGATTGAGTGTGTGGACAGGTGTCTTTTATACAGGTAACAAGTTCAAACAGGTGCAGTTAATACAGGTAATGAGTGGAGAACAGGAGGGCTTCTTAAAGAAAAACTAACAGGTCTGTGAGAGCCGGAATTCTTACTGGTTGGTAGGTGATCAAATACTTATGTCATGCAATAAAATGCAAATTAATTACTTAAAAATCATACAATGTGATTTTCTGGATTTTTGTTTTAGATTCCACCTCTACATGCTTTGTAAGTAGGAAAACCTGCAAAATCGGCAGTGTATCAAATACTTGTTCTCCCCACTGTATATATATATGTTGTTGTTGTTGTTGTTGTTGTTGTTGTTTTTTGGGGGGGGGGGTCAACTGTTTGGACACACCTACTCATTCAAGGGTTTTTCTTTATTTTTACTATTTTCTACATTGTAGAATAATAGTGAAGACATCAAAACTATGAAATAACACAAATGAAATCATATAGTAACCAAAAAAGTGTTAAACAAATAGCCATCCTTTGCCTTGATGACAGCTTTGCACACTCTTGGCATTCTCTCAACCAGCTTCATGAGGTAGTCACCTGGAATGCATTTCAATTAACAGGTGTGCCTTCTTATAAGTTAATTTGTGGAATTTATTTCCTTCTTAATGCTTTTGAGCCAATCGGTTGTGTTGTGAGAAGGTAGGGGGGTATATAGAAGATAGCCCTATTTGGTAAAATACCAAGTCCATATTATGGCAAGAACAGCTCAAATAAGCAAAGAGAAACAACAGTCCATCATTACTTTAAGACATGAAAGTTTCTTCAAGTGCAGTCGCAAAAACCATCAAGCACTATGATGAAACTGCCTCTCATGAGGACCGCCACAGGAATGTAATGGAATCAAATTAACTTATCCTCCTGCTGCAGAGGATAAGTTAATTTGAGTTACCAGCCTCAGAAATTGCAGCCCAAATAAATGTTTCACAGAGTTCAAGTCACAGACACATCTCAACATCAACTGTTCAGAGGGGACTGTGTGAATCAGGCCTTCATGGTCGAATTGCTGCAAAGAAACCACTACTAAAGGACACCAATAAGAAGAAGAGACCTGCTTGGGCCAAGAAACACGAGCAATGGACATTAGACCAGTGGAAATTTGTCCTTTGGTCTGGAGTCCAAATTTGAGATTTTGGGTTCCAACCGCCGTGTCTTTGTGAGACGCGGTGTGGGTGAATGGATGATCTCTGCATGTGTAGTTCCCACCGTAAAGCATGGAGGAGGTGGTGTTATGGTGTGGGGGTGCTTTTCTGGTGACACTGTCTGTGATTTATTTAGAATTCACACTTAACCAGCATGGCTACCACAGCATTCTGCAGCGATACGCCACCCCATCTGGTTTGGGCTTAGTGGGACTATAATTTGTCTTTCAACAGGATAATGACCCAAAACACACCTCCATCCTGTGTAAGGGCTATTTGACCAACGAGAGTGATGGGAGTGCTGCATCAGATGACCTGGCCTCCACAATCCCCCGACCTCAACCCAATTGAGATGGTATGGGATGAGTCGGACCGCAGAGTGAAGGAAAAGCAGCCAACAAGTGCTCAGCATATGTGGGAACTCCTTCTGTTGGAAAAACATTCCAGGTGAAGCTGGTTGAGAGAATACCAAGAGTGTGCAAAGCTGTCTTCAAGGCAAAGGGTGGCTACTTTGAAGAATTTGAAATATAAAATATTTTTTGATTTGTTTAACACTTTTTTGGTTACTACATAATTCCATATGTGTTATTTCATAGTTTTGATGTCTTCAGTATTATTCTACAATGTAGAAAATAGTAAAAATAAAGAAAAACCCTTGAATGAGTAGGTGTCCAAACTTGACTGGTACTGTATATATCTTTTTCATTATTATTTTCTCCTAACCCTATCACTCCTCCCCTAATTGGAGTAAACTAATGTACAACAACACTTAAACGTCTACTTCCAGTTTATTCATACTATATACATTTTACGGACACAGTATATTTTACAATAGTTATCTTTTGTTTGTTTTTAGTCCCATCCTTCAGTTACCCTCAACCCCTCCCATCTATCTCTGAAGACCATCCAGTTTTTATTTTTATTTGCCATATTTTTCAACTGTGCTATTTCACAAAAGTTCTGTACCTACAGTACACATAGCCCCTGGGCTCTACATATGAACTGTGTTGAGCGGTGGCAAAGGCTGTTGGTTGTTCCATCCTGCTCAAAACCTTTTCAGCATAATGACTGTGCTCCTGGAACATGACCCACACCCCGGACAACGTGAGCCGGGAGGGCCACTGTGACTTTGCTGTAGGAGAACCCTACTTCTCTCCCCCAATCAGGCCACTGAGCCAGCCCAGACACCTGCCTCTTTGGAGAGAAAAGGGGCTCACAGTGTGTTTACCGCATACAGTGTATTAAGTGTTGAAGACTAGACAAGGGGAGAAAACGAGATTCGAGGAACACGCCCTTCTGCAAGACAAGTCTCCCTATAACACTGACTGAGGGTTTGTTCTCCATTACTATTATGTGTGCTAAAAGCAAAGTGTGGAATGAATAGGGTCTCTAGGGATGTCTGCACAAGATGAACTGTCAGCTCTGCTCGATTGTATTTTCCCAGAGAATCTAAAACCACACTGAGCGCAAATTGTACAGTGGGGAAAAAAAGTATTTAGTCAGCCACCAATTGTGCAAGTTCTCCCACTTAAAAATATGAGAGAGGCCTGTAATTTTCATCATAGGTACACGTCAACGATGACAGACAAAATGAGATTTTCTTTTCCAGAAAATCACATTGTAGGATTTTTAATGAATGTATTTGCAAATTATGGTGGAAAATAAGTATTTGGTCAATAACAAAAGTTTCTCAATACTTTGTTATATACCCTTTGTTGGCAATGACACAGGTCAAACATTTTCTGTAAGTCTTCACAAGGTTTTCACACACTGTTGCTGGTATTTTGGCCCATTCCTCCATGCAGATCTCCTCTAGAGCAGTGATGTTTTGGGGCTGTCGCTGGGCAACACAGACTTTCAACTCCCTCCAAAGATTTTCTATGGGGTTGAGATCTGGAGACTGGCTAGGCCACTCCAGGACCTTGAAATGCTTCTTACGAAGCCACTCCTTCGTTGCCCGGGCGGTGTGTTTGGGATCATTGTCATGCTGAAAGACCCAGCCACGTTTCATCTTCAATGCCCTTGCTGATGGAAGGAGGTTTTCACTCAAAATCTCACGATACATGGCCCCATTCATTCTTTCCTTTACACAGATCAGTCGTCCTGGTCCCTTTGTAGAAAAACAGCCCCAAAGCATGATGTTTCCACCCCCATGCTTCACAGTAGGTATGGTGTTCTTTGGATGCAACTCAGCATTCTTTGTCCTCCAAACACAACAAGTTGAGTTTTTACCAAAAAGTTCTATTTTGGTTTCATCTGACCATATGACATTCTCCCAATCCTCTTCTGGATCATCCAAATGCACTCTAGCAAACTTCAGACGAGCCTGGACATGTACTGGCTTAAGCAGGGGGACACGTCTGGCACTGCAGGATTTGAGTCCCTGGCGGCGTAGTATGTTACTGATGGTAGGCTTTGTTACTTTGGTCCCAGCTCTCTGCAGGTCATTCACTAGGTCCCCCCGTGTGGTTCTGGGATTTTTGCTCACCGTTCTTGTGATCATTTTGACCCCACGGGGTGAGATCTTGCATGGAGCCCCAGATCGAGGGAGATTATCAGTGGTCTTGTATGTCTTCCATTTCCTAATAATTGCTCCCACAGTTGATTTCTTCAAACCAAGCTGCTTACCTATTGCAGATTCAGTCTTCCCAGCCTGGTGCAGGTCTACAATTTTGTTTCTGGTGTCCTTTGACAGCTCTTTGGTCTTGGCCATAGTGGAGTTTGGAGTGTGACTGTTTGAGGTTGTGGACAGGTGTCTTTTATACTGATAACAAGTTCAAACCGGTGCCATTAATATAGGTAACGAGTGGAGGACAGAGGAGCCTCTTAAAGAAGAAGTTACAGGTCTGTGAGAGCCAGAAATCTTGCTTGTTTGTAGGTGACCAAATACTTATTTTCCACCATAATTTGCAAATAAATTCATTAAAAATCCTACAATGTGATTTTCAGGATTTATTTTTCTCAATTTGTCTGTCATAGTTGACGTGTACCTATGATGAAAATTACAGGCCTCTCTCATCTTTTTAAGTGGGAGAACTTGCACAATTGGTGGCTGACTAAATACTTTTTCCCCCACTGTATGTTTGACAGATTAGTCAATGAAACCTTTGAGCAGCTGAATTAGGCCAGTTATTAGATCATTATTGATCACATGGGAATAAATTAGTCCTTATACTGCCAGGTCCATGACCATGAGTGAAAGAAACTCAAAGACACTTGTTCTCAATCTGTGTAATCTGTCAGTGCAATCTGTTTCTTCAGTACCTATATTTTACTCTGCTTTTCTCCATTGCATTCATGGTTTTCTGGGCTTGTCCATCAGGCTAATAGGAACAGTAAGAGCATATCAAAATCCTGAGAGCTGGACTGCATACAGCAGGGACAGAGCATGAATACATCAACATAACAACAAATAAGCCTTTCAGAACATAATTCAAGAGCAAAATCAGGTATTATGTGTTCTACAATAACAACTCTCAAGCAATCAGCCAGCTAAAAAGCCTCTGGGAGCTTCTCACTAATCTCAGTCTTGTAAAATGTTATCTAGACGGTTGTCTGCGAGAGTGGGTGCTCAGTGAACGGAATGATGTGTGGAGTCAGGACACCTGAGTCTACGTATTCAGTTCACCTTCAGTTCATTTCATTGTCAAATATCCAGATATTTAACAGTTCTCATAATATTATACTCCAAAATCTGTACCTTTGTTTGACTAAAGGGTTGTGAGTTACACAATCCAACATCAATAACCTTGTCCCATTGGGTACTATGATACCTTGCCAAATGGACAGAGGAAGCTGAATACAGAAGGCCAGTCTTTTTACTTACAGTTGAAGTCGGAAGTTTACATACACCTTAGCCAAATACATTTAAACTCAGTCTTTCACAATTCCTGACATTTAATTCTAGTAAAAATTCCCTGTCTTAGGTCAGTTAGGATCACCACTTTATTTTAAGAATGTGAAATGTAGGAATAATAGTAGAGAGAATTACTTATTTCAGCTTTTATTTATTTCATCATATTCCCAGTGGGTCAGAAGTTTACATACACTCAATTAGTATTTGGTAGCATTGCCTTTAAATTGTTTAACTTGGGTCAAACGTTTCGGGTAGCCTTCCACAAGCTTCCCACAATAAGTTGGGTGAATTTTGGCCCATTCCTCCTGACAGAGCTGGTGTAGCTGAGTCAGGTTTGTAGGCCTCCTTGCTCGCACACGCTTTTTCAGTTCTGCCCACACATTTTCTATAGGATTGAGGTCAGGGCTTTGGGATGGCCACTCCAATACCTTGACTTTGTTGTCCTTAAGCCATTTTGCCACAACTTTGGAAGTATGCTTGGGGTCATTGTCCATTTGGAAAACCCATTTGCGACCAAGCTTTAACTTCCTGACTGATGTCTTGAGATGTTGCTTCAATATATCCACATAATTTTCCTTCCTCATGATGCCATCTATTTTGTGAAGTGCACCAGTCCCTCCTGCAGCAAAGCACCCCCACAGCATGATGCTGCCACCACTGTGCTTCACGGTTGGGATGGTGTTCTTCGGCTTGAAGCAACCCCCTTTTTCCTTCAAACATAACGATGGTCATTATGGCCAAACAGTTCTATTTTTGTTTCATCAGACCAGAGGACATTTCTCCAAAAAGTATGATCTTTGTCCCCATGTGCAGTTGCAAACCGTAGTCTGGCTTTTTTATGGCGGTTTTAGAGCAGTGGCTTCTTCCTTGCTGAGTGGCCTTTCAGGTTATGTCGATATAGGACTCGTTTTACTGTGGATATAGAGACTTTTTTACCTGTTTCCTCCAGCATCTTCACAAGGTCCTTTGCTGTTGTTCTGGGATTGATTTGCACTTTTCGCACCAAAGTACGTTCATCTCTAGGAGACAGAACGCGTCTCCTTCCTGAGAGGTATGACGGCTGCGTGGTCCCATTGGTGTTTATACTTGCGTACTATTGTTTGTACAGATGAACGTGGTACCTTCAGGCATTTGGAAATTGCTCCCAATGATGAACCAGACTTGTGGAGGTCTACAAATTTTTTTTGGGAGTTCTTCGCTGATTTCTTTTGATTTTCCCATGATGTCAAGCAAAGAGGCACTCAGTTTGAAGGTTGGAAATACATCCACAGGTACACCTCCAATTGACTCAAATGATGTAAATTAGCCTATCACAAGCTTCTAAAACCATGACATCATTTTCTGGAATTTTCCAAGCTGTTTAAAGGCACAGTCAACTTAGTGTATGTAAACTTCTGACCCACTGGAATTGTGATACAGTGAATTATAAGTGAAATAATCTGTCTGTAAACAATTGTTGGAAAAATTACTTGTGTCATGCACAAATTAGATGTCCTAACCGACTTGCCAAAACTATAGTTTGTTAACAAGAAATTTGTGGAGTCGTTGAAAAACAAGTTTTAATGACTCCAACCTAAGTGTATGTAAACTTCCAACTTCAACTGTAATTGGTATAAGGTGCTAAAAGTTTCCTGTATAAATTGAGTAATGTTTCTGTATAGTGAAGGGAAGACATAAACCCTTTGACCTGAAGGATGTCGAAGGTTAAGACGTTGGGTTAGCGAGCTGGAAACCCAGGTTTGATTTCCACTGGTTACATTTGGAAAACCAGTTTGGCTATGAGAAAACTCACAAATCAAAGTCCTAATTTGTCAAAGATATTATGTTACTACTGTAACATGGGGAATATTTAGAGAGGCATGCATTTCTGCTGCTGCTTGCACACTCCATCTTCCATCGTTCCCTCTGTATGTGATCTCCACCAGGAAGCTCGAATGCCTCCTTACTGCCTATCGTCTCACTGCTGCCTTTGGAGCAGGACTCATTAGAGGGGGAAACAACCTATTTCATTATATTGTTGTGGTGACATTTGCATGATTAAGCACATCACCAGGGGATACATGTACCAGCTTAAGCTCTTGGGTGTGTTAAGCCAGAACCTTCTGATGGAGTGGTGGAGTGTTACGTATCATAGAAAGGGAATCTCTCTTTCTTTTTCCCTTTCTCTTATCTCTCTTACTTTCTCTCTATTCCTCTCCCTGAGAGCTGTATCACCCTGGCGTAACAAAGTGCAGAGCATAACCTGCTGTGATGGGACTATGCTGTTGTCTCCTGACAACTGTGTTGAGAAACCTCGACTAATCACCATCTGTGAATGTTGAGTCCACAATTTTGTTTAAGACCTTGATCAACCATGAAGATGCCATTAAGACAATATGAACAAAGGAACTGTGGCTCTGACATTCTTGTTGACCTTGTGTCCTGGAGAAATGGACCTGAAGACAATTAACGGGGACATTTAATTAGCAATAAGGACCAATCACAACATTTACGAGAGAGAGATCATGGTGTGGGATCAATAATAACCTGAGTTGAACTACTGAGTTGACCAATTAACTATTGGTCTGTACAGTACACCGACATGGATGGAAAAGAGTGTGACAACCATAAACAATCCAAACAATCCAACCCTGTTGGAATGTCTAGTCCAGCTACCCTAGTGTCAATCCATGCAGGTCGTTAGGTATTATTTAATGACTGTGTTATTGCACTGCACCTGGTTGCTGATGGCCAAACAATGAGACTCTGTACCAACACCATTCAGCGTGCCCAGAGCCTTGAGCGTATTACACTCTGAAATCAGGTTGAAAGGCAAATTTCTTCTAAAAACTGCGATTTTCATAAACTCCAGACACATATTCAACAGCCTCAGACAAACTATTTTGCACACACACACACACACGCCTGCAAACATCCACACACACGCACACTAACAAGGTTACCCAACCCTCTTGGCTGGGTTGTATTTCCCAAAGGCACATCCGTGCAGTTACTATGACTCCACTCCATAAAGAACGGTTTACTTGATTTCCTACCCCACAGGTTCTCTAATGGGTATTTCACCATGCAAGGAGTGTCTTTGTCTTTACAACTGAGAGTCAAAGTGGACCTGTTGTTTTGCTACTGTGCTGCAGTAGTGGAAACCTGTGTTGTTCTGTGAATTAGGGTCATAAGAAAAAGGAGAGGTGAGATTGAAAAAGCCTTAGGGTCTGGACTTTTTCCTGATCAGCTCATGTGGTCAGGAAAAAAACTATTCTGACAGTACACAGAAAATACCAGTCACTTTTCAGCCCTGTTTACATGTAAAATGCCTTCAGAAAGTATTCACAACCCTTGACTTTTTCCACATTTTGATGTGTTACAGCCTGAATTTTAAATGTATTAAATTTAGATTTTTTGTCACTGGCCTACGCACAATACCCCATAATGTCAAAGTGGAATTATGTTTTTCGAAATTTTTACAAATTAATTAAAAACAAAAAGCTGAAAAGTCTTGAGTCAATAAGTATTCAACCCCTTTGTTATGGCAGCCTAAATAAGTTCAGGACTACCCATTTGCTTAACAAGTCACATAAGAAGTTGCATGGAATCATCTGTGTGCAATAACAGTGTTTAACATTATTTTTTAATGACTACCTCATCTCTGTATCCCACACATACAATTATCTGTAAGGTCCCTCAGTCGAGCAGTGAATTTCAAACACAGGTTCAACCACAAAGACCAGGGAGGTTTTCCAATGCCTCGCAAAGAATGGCACCTATTGGTAGATGGGTACAAATAAAAAAAGCAGACATTGAATATCCCTTTAAGCATGGTGAAGTTATTAATTACACTTTGGATGATGTAGCAATACACCCAGTCACTACAAAGATACAGGCATTCTTCCAAACTCAGTTGCCGTAGAAGAAGGAAACCGCTCAGGGATTCTACCATGAGGCCAATGGTGACTTTAAAACAGTTACAGAGTTTAATGGCTGTGATAGGAGAAAACTGAGGATGGATCAACAACATTGTAGTTACTCCACAATACTAACCTAATTGACAGAGTGAAAAGAAGGAAGCCTGTACAGAATAAAAATAGCATAAACTGAGGATGGATCAACAACATTGTAGTTACTCCACAATACTAACCTAATTGACAGAGTGAAAAGAAGGAAGCCTGTACAGAATAAAAACATTCCAAAACATGCATCCTGTTTGCAACAAGGCACTAAAGTAATACTGAAAACTTTTTGTCCTGAATACAAAGTGTTATGTTTGGAGTAAATCCGATACAAAACATTACTGAGTACTACTCTCCATATTTTCAAGCATGGTGGTGACTGCATCGTGATATGGGTATGCTTGTAATCGTTAAGGACTGGGGAGTTTTCAGGATTTAAAAAACAATCTACCGCATCCGCCTATGTCCGCCTTCCGCATCTGCGGTAGAAGGTGATTGAGCTACAGCGGTCTTTGTCAGACCATGAGACATCCCGAAAATCGGTCTTCTCACGAAAACGTCTGTAGCGTCCAAACGGTTTGGCCTACAAACTATTATGACCACTCTCTGGAAAGGGGAGACTCTGTTTTGCTCTACGACCCCCATAAGTGTCACGGGACTCGTCTGAAGTCGGTATGCCAACTTCTGTCTGTAGCGTCCAAACTGTTTGAGCTACAAACTAATATGACCCCACTATGGAAAGGGGAGACTCTCACGAACAAGATGCTCTACGACCCCAACAAGTGTCACGGGACTAGTCTGAAGGTAACCCATACAAACGATTGGAAGTATGTAGGTAGTTTTGAGGGGTTAAATGTGTCCAAAAAGACAAAAATATTTCCTGAGCATTCTTATATCTCCTAGATATAGGATAGACATTTCAAAACCTTATGATTTATTTTTTGCCATTTAGGAATGTGTTATTCAATGCGTTTCTATGGGCTATATAAAGGCCAAATTCAACGTGGATAATTCGGTAATATTTGGTTGAGACATTGATCAATGAGGATACAACCTATATTCACACACTCAAAAAGACAGCCAAAAGTTAGTTGAATTTCCCATGTGTTATCACTTTGTTTTCAACAATCTAAAAGCACAACCAAATTCCAATGGAAAAACATTGTCAAATTTTTGGTTTAGTAGTTGTCACCCAAATGTCTATCACTGCGCTTTGAACCATTTAAAAGCACAGCAAAGTTCAAATGGGAATAAAATGTCAGATATTTTGTTGCGACGGCCTATGCATGCTATCCTGAACATGCAAACTTTATATGATTAAATAAAAATAAATGTATAGTTACAGTAACCTCAAAATGTGGTCATGGATGTGTTACTCATTTTAAGGTTGAATGTTACATTAGTTTGTAAAATAGCCTTAACCTTAGGCTATTTACTGTATTATAAAAGGTAATATTGAATTGTGTTTGGTTGACAACTCAACCGAATATCAACATTTAAAGGAGATGTATCTACTGCTTGGATAGTTCCATCTGAGCCAAGGTTTGTCTATTTGAAATTTGGTTACCATGATGACATAATCATGTGGTTGAAATGTCACTCTCAAAACAACAGTTTACGTTGCTTACTTTTTCAAATCAAATGTATTTTCCACGTAGATTCCACGTCACAATACATTGACAAATGACGTTGAAAAAACGTTGATTCAACCAGTGTGTGCCCAGTGGTATGTCAGTCAAATAGGAAGACAGAAGGACATGACTGGACATCAAACGGTTATCGCTTTTCCAACTCATTATGAGCTTCAGATAACAGTGGTGTTTTGAGGATTCTCTCTTTTGCAGATAAAGACAGAAGGAGCCGTGTATCTTCAGGGGATGTTTTTGAGCTCTCCATTGTGCAGTACTCCTTTCCTCAGAAGTACTTTTTAATTGGCATAGAGCAGATTCAATAACACTGATGCTCAACTCAATTGTTCGTGATACAGAGTAACCAGGGACACAATTGATGATTTGTTATACATTTCCTGTGGGCAACGAAGCATATCACTCTCCTATGACCCATTTACATCGCAACGTATTTCATTGCACAGTACATCATCTTAATGCAATCTCATTCCGCTCCTGGACGGAGAGCATAGGGTTGGTCATAGGGTTTCACAACGCAAGACAAGATGGAGAAGAGTCTCTCGTCAGAGATCGCATTTATTTTTGGGAGATTGCAAAACATGACCTTTTCACTCAAAACAGGTGAAACATATTGTTTCAGTTGATAATAAAACGTTGTGTTTAGTTACATTTTCCTCAAGTTGTTTCTATAACTTTCTAGCAAGTCAAGCTATCTTACAGAGCAGCTAGCTAGTTAAATGCAAGGGCAGGGATGGGCAACTTTGATGGGGGTGGGTGTCACAAAAAAAGCTGAACTCATAACGGGCCGCAGTAGCTCGTGATTCTGCATACCCACATCTATTCCCACACATGCAGTCAGAGCCAGCCCCATCAAAGTATTAGAGTTCATTTCTACTCATTTTTGCTTGGGGCATATTGAAAATGTTGCAGTTTTAAAGCAAGTTGGCTGCTATTCTACCAATTTTGCCATGGGGGCAGAGAATAATTAGCAGCTTTACAGCTAATTTCCTGCAATTTTACAAATTTTGCCATAGGGTGAAAATAAATATTTGAAGTTTTTAGTATGATATCTGAGTGAGAGTGACAAACAAAATAAATCTGCCCCCGATAGGTAATTGGAATTATTACTACAAGTTTAGATAGCTGGCTAACTTAGCAATCAAAACCATTATTGATCACCAATGAAGATGAGGCAGCCTATAGGGAGGAGGTCAGAGACCTGGCAGTGTGGTGCCAGGACAACAACCTCTCCCTCAACGTCAGCAAGACAAAGGAGCTGATTGTGGAATCCAGGGGCGAGCATGCCCCATCCACATCAATGCGGCTGTAGTAGAGTGGGTCTAGAGCTTCTAGTTCCTTGGAGTCCACATCACTAAGGAATTAACATGGTTCACACACAACCACACAGTTGTGAAGAGGGCACAACAGCACCCTTTTTTTTTTTTTTTGTGTCATTTAGCAGATGCTCTTATCCAGAGCGACTTACAGGAGCAATTAGGGTTAAGTCCCTTGCTCAAGGGCACATTAACAGATTTTCACCTAGTCAGCTCAGGGATTAGAACCAGCGACCTTTCGGTTACTGGCACAACGCTCTTAACCACTAAGCTACCTGCCGCCCTTCCCCCTAATGAGGCTGAAAAGATTTGGCATGGGCCCTCAGATCCTCAAAAAGTTCTACAGCTGCACCATTGAGAGAATCTTGCCTGGCTGCATCAATGCTTGGTATGGCAACTGCAAGGCAAGCGACCGCAAGGCGCTACAGAGAGTGATGAGCTCCCTGCCATCCAGGACCTCTATACCAGGCGGTGTCAGAGGAAGGCCCAAATAATTGTCAGACTCCAGCCACCCAAGCCATAGACTGTTCTCTCTGCTATCGCATGGCAAACAGTACCAGTGCACCAAGTCTGGGATCAAAAGGACCCTGAACAGCTTCTACCCCCTAGCTAAACAAGGCTGCTAAATAGCTAATGAAATGGCTACCCGGACTACTTTTTTGTTTGTTACTCTCTTGCACTGACTCTATGCACACACACTGGACTCCTGGCAAGTATTCCTCCCCACTCCCTGCTGTGTGATTTGTCTTATTAAACCAAACATGTTCAGAGGCAAGCTGAAATCGCTCATCTGGAACCCAGAGGGGGAATCTGCCATTGTATATTCAGGGTGCTGTTTTAATTTTCAGCCTTGTTACTTTAAGTGTTTCTGTAGTTGTTCCTCAAAATTATTACAGCTTCATCAAGGGACTTTCTTCACTGAGTTCCTCTATCATTTCAAGTGATGGAGTTTAATCAAACCCACATTGCGTCACACATTCCACAGCTACAGTATGTGACATGTAAGTCGCTCTGGATAAGAGCGTCTGCTAAATGACTAAAATGTAAATGTAAATGATATTGATCCTGGACTGTGAGGACATATGTAGGCCTGTTGTCTTCTCTACTGCAGTAGGTTTACATTTTACATTTTAGTTATTTAGCAGACACTCTTATCCAGAGCGACTTACAGTTAGTGAGTGCATACATTTTCATACTGTACCTATTCCTCTGTGTCCGATCAATGTCAGTATAGCGCTCTCCGTCTCGGCCTTGAATACACCTATCTGTGAAATAAGGTCACAGTCTGCCAGATCCATTTCTAATGAGTTACAGACACAAAAATATCATAACCCAAAGACATGCTAACTTCTCACTATTACATATAATTACACCATTATAATCTCCAGAGTGGCGCAGTGGTCTAAGGCACTGCATCGCAGTGCTAGCTGTGCCACTAGAGATCCTGGTTCGAATCCAGAATCTGTCGTAGCCGGCCGCGACCGGGAGACCCATGGGGAGGCGCACAATTGGTCCAGGGTAGGGGAGGGACTGGCCGGCAGGGATGTAGCTCAGTTGGTAGAGCATGGCGTTTGTAACGCCAGGGTTGTGGGTTCGATTCCCACGGGGGGCCAGTATGAAAAATAAAGATGTATGCACTCACTAACTGTAAGTCGCTCTGGATAAGAGCGTCTGCTAAATGACAAAAATGTAAATAACAGGGGAGGTTAGCATTTTGGAGGGGTATGATATATATGCCTTTGTTGTAACTTTTTCACTCATCATTATTCACGATTCATTCGGGATTATCCGTAATCAAGGAAGCATCCACACTAATGTAGAAGTGCTTAGAAACATATTCTAATTTTATTTACAAGAAAAGTGACTCCAAAATGACATTATTTACCATTAATTTCTATTTGCCACAAAATAATCTGAAACACAATCAAAACAAAGAGCAAATGCATCCAACACATTTGTAGAGTCGCAAGCTTGATGTAGTCATTGCATGCTATGAATATTGGGCCAAATACTTAACTTATTACTACTTTAATACACATAAGTGAATTTGTCCCAATACTTTTGGTCCCCTAAAATGGGGGACTATGTACAAAAAGTGCTGTAATTTCTAAACGGTTCACCCGATATGGTTGAAAATACCCTCAAATTAAAGCTGACAGTCTGCACTTCAACCTCATAGTTATTGTATCATTTCAAATCCAAGTGCTGGTGAAACAAAGCCAAAACAACAACAAAATTGTCACTGTCCCAATACTTTTGGAGCTCACTGTTATATATATATATATATATATATACATACACACAGTTGAAGTCGGAAATTTACGTACACTTAGGTTGGACTCATTAAAACTTGTTTTTCAACCACTCCAAAAATTTCTTGTTAACAAACTAAAGTTTTGGCAAGTTGGTTTGGACATCTACTTTGTGCATGACACAAGTAATTTCTCCAACAATTGTTTACAGACAGATTATTTCACTTATAATTCACTGTATCACAATTCCAGTGGGTCAGAAGTTTACATACACTAAGTTGACTGTGCCTTTAAACAGCTTGGAAAATTCCAGAAAATGATGTCATGGCTTTAGAAGCTTCTGATAGGCTAATTGACATCATTTCAGTCAATTGGAGGTGTACCTGTGGATGTATTTCAAGGCCTACCTTCAAACACAGTACCTCAGAAAAACAATTGTAAACCTCCACAAGTCTGGTTCATCCTTGGGAGCAATTTCCAAACGCCTGAAGGTACCACGTTCATCTGTACAAACAATAGTATGCAAGTATATACACCATGGGACCACGCAGCCGTCATACCGCTCAGGAAGGAGACGCGTTCTGTCTCCTAGAGATGAACGTACTTTGGTGCGAAAAGTGCAAATCAATCCCAGAACAACAGCAAAGGACCTTGTGAAGATGCTGGAGGAAACAGGTACAAAAGTATCTATATCCACAGTAAAACGAGTCCTATATCGACATAACCTGAAAGGCCGCTCAGCAAGGAAGAAGCCACTGCTCCAAAACCGCCATAAAAAAGCCAGACTACGGTTTGCAACTGCACATGGGGACAAAGATCATACTTTCTGGAGAAATGTCCTCTGGTCTGATGAAACAAAAATAGAACTGTTTGGCCATAATGACCATCGTTATGTTTGGAGGAAAAAGGGGGTTGCTTGCAAGCCGAAGAACACCATCCCAACCGTGAAGCACAGGGGTGGCAGAACCATGCTGTGGGGGTGCTTTGCTGCAGGAGGGACTGGTGCACTTCATGAGGAAGGAAACTTATGGGGATATATTGAAGCAACATCTCAAGACATCAGTCAGGAAGTTAAATCTTGGTCGCAAATGGGTCTTCCAAATGGACAATGACCCCAAGCATACTTCCAAAGTTGTGGCAAAATGGCTTAAGGACAACAAAGTCAAGGTATTGGAGTGGCCATCACAAAGCCCTGACCTCAATCCTATAGAACATTTGTGGGCAGAACTAAAAAAGCATGTGCGAGCAAGGAGGCCTACAAACCTGACACAGTTACACCAGCTCTGTCACAGGGAATATGCCAAAATTCACCCAATTTATTGTGGGAAGCTTGTGGAAGGCTACCCGAAACGTTTGACCCAAGTTAAACAATTTAAAGGCAATGCTACCAAATACTAATTGAGTGTATGTAAACTTCTGACCCACTGGGAATGTGATGAAAGAAATAAAAGTTGAAAAAAATCACTCTACTATTATTCTGACATTTCACATTCTTAAAATGAAGTGGTGATCCTAACTGACCTAAGACAGGGAATTTCTACTAGGATTCAATGTCAGGAATTGTGAAAAACTGAGTTTAAATGTATTTGGCTAAGGTGTATGTAAACTTCCGACTTCAACTGTATATATCTTCTGTATACCCCCCCCCCCCCCACCTTGCATTAAGAACGCATTAAGAAGGAAAGTAAAATGAAATAAAATGCAAATTAATTACTTAAAAATCATATAATGTGATTTTCTGGATTTTTGTTTTAGATTCCGTCTCTCACAGTTGATGTGTACCTATGATAAAATTACAGATCTCTACATGCTTTGTAAGTAGGAAAACCTGCTAAATCGGCAGTGTATCAAATACTTGTTCTCCCCACTGTATGTGTTTGTGTAAAAATAATTGTTTTATTCTATAAACTACTGACAACATTTCTCCCAAATTTCAAATAAAGATTTTTATTTGCAGAAAATGACAACTGGTCAAAATAACAAAAAAGATGCAGTGTTGTCAGACCTCGAATAATGCAAAGAAAATAAGTTAATGTTCATTTTTTCAAAACACAATAGTAATGTTTTAACTTCAGAAATTTGGTGGAATAACCCTGATTTTCAATCACAGCTTTCATGCGTCTTAGCATGCTCTCCACCAGTCTTTCACATTGATGTTGGGTGACTTTATGCCACTCCTGGCGCAAAAATTCAAGCAGCTCGGCTTTGTTTGATGGCTCAGAGTTGGGGAACAATGTCCAAGCAAAAGGAAGCAGGTTTTCTTCCAGGACAACCTTGTACGTGGCTTGATTCATGCGTCCTTCCCAAATACAAATCTGCCCGATTCCAGCCTTGCTGAAGCACCCCCAGATCATCACCGATCCTCCACCAAATTTCACAGTGGGTGCGAGACACTGTGGCTTGTAGGCCTCTCCAGGTCTCCGTCTAACCATTAGACGACCATGTGTTGGGCAAAGCTGAAAATTGGACTCATCAGAGAAGATGACCTTACTCCAGTCCTCTACGGTCCAATCCTTATGGTCTTTTGCAAACCTCAGCCTGGCTTTTCTTTGCTTCTCATTGATGAAGGGCTTTTTTCTTGCTTTGCATGACTTCAGCCGTGCCCCTAGGAGCCTGTTTCGAACCGTCCTCGCCGTGCACTTCACCCCAGCTGCTGTTTGCCATTCTTTTTGTAGGTCACTTGATGTCATCCTATGGTTGTTGAGTGACATTCGAATGAGTTGGCGGTCATCCCGGTCAGTAGAGAGTCGTTTTCGCCCTCTGCCGGTCTGTAGCTTTGATGTCCCCAATGTCTGCTGCTTGACCTTGTTCTTATGAACCGCCGTCATTGACATTTTAAGGATGGAAGCAGAGGGATACGCTCACTGTATCCCTCTGCCAGTAAAGCCAGAATTGAACCCTTATTTTCCTCACTCAAAACTTTCCTTTTCAACTCTTTTGGCATGGTCATTATTTTTTGATTAATATTACTTTTGAGGTACTATTAGCACTGTTTTTGCCATCCAGCTGGTCCTATTGCAAGAGGATAGTGATGAACACAGCAGTGGTTTTTATACTTTTCCTCGTTAAATAAGATTTGGTTCAGGTGATCACCTAATCAGTACCTAATTCAGTAGAATGAGGTGTGCCTGTGTTGGAATTCAACAGACACTGGAATGGAATGGCTGTCATACATGTAGAGATGCTGATTTAAGAAAAATGTGCAGTGGTCTCTTAATTTATTCCACAGCTGTGTGTATATATACACATATATATATATATATATATACACACATACATACACACACAGTATATATTTTTTACTAATCTTTTAACCATTTAGCAGACGCTCTTATCCAGATGGATTTACAGTAGTGAGTGTATAGATTTTCATAGTTGTTTTTCTTACTAAGAGCCATGTAACTCATGGCAGCCCGGCAGCAGGACACAGTGAGATTCTGATACTATTTGAGGTGATCTCATTATCACAGGCCTGTTAGTTAATCCCAGAGATTAGGCGGCCAAATTGGCTCTTCACCTGGTCAGGTTTCACTGAAGCCTATTCAGACTTTACCCTGATAGGCGAGGTCTGAGTTGACTTGACTCTGTGAAATACAACATAGAATTTCAAATACTGGTGCAGGATCCTCTGTCACCAACCATTTAATTCTTGCTTTACTGAACAACCATTTTGGAGAAGTATTATTCATTGAACCACATCTGTGTCTAGGAAATTGAACAGCATTGTGGCATATATCTCCCTTATTCCCAAGCTAGCTCTCTACTGATTTATATTCATGTAGGTACCCAGTGCCTGTAATCAGGCCAGGTCTGTGGTAATTAAATAGGGACAACAGCGGAAAAGGCAACGCTCTCAATCTAGAACTAAAAGACCACTTCATCTTCACAATCTATGATTCTTGGGTCGAAACAAGCTTCCAAGTCTGGTCAATTAAAAAGAATACGGCGAGGTCTCAGATTTAGAGCATATTTTAATCACATAACTAATCAACCGCTAGTTACAATGATCCACATAGACCAACTTAGATTCCGTTTCTATGATTGTCATACCTCGACCATGTCAAGCTGAACAGTGAGCACTAGTGAGCAGTGACGTAAAAACGTATTTATTTCTTCTTCACTCTTGGAACAGTCACCTCAGCCTCGCTCTCAGCAGCCAGGCTGCCCACCACTTAAATTGGGTCTTTGAAGTGTAAAATCTCTGGCTCCTGGACTTGGCACCAATGGGCCTCATTATTGATTCCTCCAAAAGGTTGAATCACAACCTTGTTAGCAACTGAGGAAAAGGCTGGGGCATTTCATCTCCTTCATCCGCCGAGTGTGAAAGCTACGGTATTGCCACTAACTCATACGACTAATGCACAGGGGGCTCAAGGTTACAGTCCCTGTGTGAAGCCGCCGCATGTCAATTCCCACCAGGCACTGATAGACAGTGGAACAGGGAAGAAGAAAAGCCCCCAGTTACACATTGATGTAGGTGTGTGAATTCTAGACTGTCTAGACGACAGGGGAGATCAATTCTGGATTTCTCACCACCTCTTCCTCATAATAAGTGAGAAACAGATACATTTTTAAGACAAAAGGTTTGAGATTGAAAACATTTGGATTTGAAATACTGCACTAACACAGTTCATGACAAGTCATGGACATGCAAAATCTAGAACCATTTCAGAGTTGTACTTTCCTACTGAAATACATGCTTCGTCCGTTTAAAAAACTGCTCAACCTGAAGTAGTCATATCATACAGCATTTAGCTGGTCATTCTCCACAAGTAATTTGTTTTTATGTGGGTGCCATACAGTATATACAGAGTATAAAAAACATTAAGAACACCTGCTCTTTCCATGACAGACTGACCAGGTGAATCCAGGTGAAAGTTACGATCCCTTATTGATGTCACTTGTTAAATTGACTTCAATCAGTGTAGGTGAAGGGGAAGAGACAGGTTAAATAAGGATTTTTAAGCCTTGAGACAATTGAGACATGGATTGTATGTGTGCCATTCAGAGGGTGAATGGGAAAAAAAAAAGATTTAAGTACCTTTGAACAGGGCACCGGTTTGTGTCAAGAACTGAAACGCTGCTGGGTTTTTCACACCCAACAATTTCCTGTGTGTATCAAGAATGGTCCACCACCCAAAGGACATCCAGCCAATTTGACACAACTGTGGGAAGCATTAGAGTCAACATGGGCCAGCATCCCTGTGGAACGCTTGACATCTTGTAGAGTCCATGCCCTGACGAATTGAGTCTGTTCTGAGGGCAAGGGGGGGCAACTCAATATTATGAAGGTGTTCCTAATGTATACTCAGTGTACAACTGCTTTGGAAAAGTGTGAAAGGTCTGTATTACCACAACTGTTTGCCTATGTCTATGTAGCGTGGTTAGGAATCAGTTCATTCCAGTGTGACAGCCTGAGGTTGCCTCGTCCTGACAGACTGACTATCAGACAGTATACTGATATTACAACTGGACTCTGGAACTGTACTACAAGCGACAGAGTGAACACACTCAAATTAACTGCTCTGTTGCTGAAATATCTAAAAGATGAAACGTCCACCAGTTTGGCTCTGAAAATTCAACTGTCATTTTGATCATCATGGAACCAGTTCCATTCGGTGTTCACAGAAGACTAGATACAGAGTAAGTGAAAGAGATATGGTGGAGGCGACCCACGAATGCTTAATTCCAAATCGACCCCTAGGCTCAACCCCCTAGGCATGTGTGTAGACCTGAAAGGATTGGAGAACAGTATCAGAAGGAAACGTGGCACTATTAACATATTGCTTAATCCAATCCTCTCAGATCTACACCAAGTGCCTAAGGGGCAGATTTGGGATTAAACAGCCTATTTACAGGCTAGGTGGCTCTACTGTTATATTGGCTATACAGACCTTTTAGGTTTAGAGAACAGAGAGGTAGGATCTAGGGGAGGGGGCTACTGAAATTCATCTCTGCAGTGTTGACAAGCCTGATTATCCTAGTTCCTATTCACACCATCAAACCTTTCTAAATGACAAACGGGCAAAACAACTGCTCTGATGAAAAAGGCTTATTCATTCTTCATATATTTTTCCATTAAAATTATAGACAAATCTTGAACAAAATAAATATCCATGTGATGTTACAAAGGTGTAGGCTACACACCCAATGTTAAGAATCCACCGATTAATAATCAAATCCTTTGGTAGAGAACTATATTGAAAATATGAATACATTTTATTTCTAATACCAACAATAAAAAACGACAACACAACACCTTAAATGTTGTTGTTTTTTATGGATAATGCTAAAATAGGCTAGTTTGTGTTTTGGGCAGTGGAACAATATGTGGACTACGGTATAAGGTGGTAGGTATATAAGTGGTAGGTTCAAAAAGGAATAAGTTACTTTAGTTCAGGCTTTCTTGTGGGAATAAGGCACCTTGTTAAAGTTCAAAATATAGCGAGAGAGAAAGGAACGGCAGTGACAGAGCTCTGTGATTCGACGCATCAAAGGGCAAACAGATCCTAAAACAACTCTGTCATTGAAAAACATGAAGTTACATTACTTGCACCAGAGAGCATTATCTGAAGATGAAAAAGACAAATAAAAATGAAAACATCCACTTTAAAGAATTTCCCTGGTGGAGAAATAGAATCCCTCCGGAATAAAAAAAAAAATCCCCATCACATCAGGAACGGGGAGTTTGAGATACAAATCTAATACTTTACAGCGGAAGAAGAAAAAAGGGGGAAAAAACAAATTTTCACCAGCATAAACATCTAGTCAGGAACATTGACTTCCCTAGCAGTGTTTAGTCTCCCATAGCCCTGTCAGGCAGCGTTAAAACCCCAGCGTGCCGTGGTAATTATTGGGGAGCAGCAGGAGAGTGATGAGTGTTGTTGTGGGAAAGACCACCAAGGCTGGGCTGCTGAGCCCCAGACGCACAGAGTCCGTCATCTCAAAAACAGAATCAATCAGAGAGATGGAGTGCAGCCATCAACTCCCCGCCGTCACCAATGCTTTTCACAACAAGGCGCTGCCTCAGTGGTTAGAACAGCCCGGTGCTGGCTTCTTCGATCTGAACCCCACCACAGCTCGGGGGTCACTGTGGTAAACCCCCAGTGCAGGCCCAGCACCAAACCCCCCCATGAGATCCTCTTTATTTACTGTTAGAGGTGCCGGGCTAGGCATCGATCACTGATTGTCTAACTGCCAAACACCGCAATGAACATGAACACCGCCTAAACATTGTGAAAATGTTCTTGGCCTGTTTCTTAAACAGCGGCCGGGAGATGTAACAAATACTAAGCAATAAAATAGGCCTAATCTTTTGTTGGCTGGTTTTTATCTACAGAGTAAATACAACATTCACAGTCAGTCATTTCATATTCCAACAGTTTAGGCACTGGTTATTATTATAGACAAAGATGGGTGGGGTGGTCCCTGTACTGCTGACAAGGAAACCCCTTATTTAGTCTCCTCCTCAGTGGCCAGGCCACCTAATATGAGAGTGGTCCATAGACACTCGCGGATCAGAGCGTAGGCCTCCACGAAAAGTGAACACACACAACTTTGAATCCTCTATAGCCCTCCAGGCCCCTCCACACTGTAGACGAAACAGACACGAGACCCAAAATGGCACCACCGTCCGCCCCCTCCTCAGTCAGACTTGTCCTTCTTCTTGCCTCCTCCAATAGGAACTTTACTGGCCACTGCTGAGCCTACTGCAGACACGCCTCCAGCTACAGCACACACCCCTCCTTTCACCAGCCCCACCCCAATGCCAGGTACAGCAGCCACTGAGGTGACAGCGGTCTTGGTCAGGTTGAAGCTCTTCCCTCCTATCCAGGCCACCCCACCCACAGTGGCTCCCACGGCACCTTTAGTGACACTGAAGAGTCCTCCAGTCACTCTGGAGAACATGCCTGGCTGGGGCACAGGGTGATCCTTGTTGCCATCTGATGAGAGACAATAGGGTGTTAGTGTTAAGAGAAGTTAAGCAGAGGAACAACGCAACTTCCCCAGTTTATGGCAAAGGCTCTCCGTTCCATATTGTACAGACAGTGCCACGATAGAATGATGAATAGGCTCCTACATGGACGTCTGTGTCGTTGAACCATGTCTTCTGCTTAGAATGGTCCATTGTGACCACATGATAGAGTAATAGCTCCACTAGAAAGATAAAGCTAAATATAGTTACGACGGCCCTCAATAGTCTCAATGCTTCTAATGACAAAGGAATCAGTGTGTGGTGGGCTAGACAGAAACTGTAGTGCCACTAACAGTGCAGAAGATGGAACGGTAATGCCACCTATTGGTACAAATACAAATGCCTCAGACATACTGAGATTCACTCAAACTTCTAATTTGTCAGGATATTTTTTTTTAAGTTCAGGTTTACTGTAGTTAGGCCTATTAGTAAGATCTTCAGTGATAGGATGGCATTCAAGTTACTGGTATGTAGCCTCCTACATTACTGAGTGTCAGTGTACAATATGTGTTATCATTGTCCATTCAATGTTCATCAGCTTGTTATTGGCCACTAAAGAGACTGAACTGACCTGCTGGAGGCTCGTCTTTGAGGTATGCTGGGACTTCATCCTGCTGCTGCTCGCTTTGACTCATCTTCCCTCTAGGCAGGAGAGAAAACAGGTCAAGTCAACCAATTCGTCAATTCATTATCTCTTCAGTAGGCTATATCATGACTTCTTCCCAAATGAGGCACCATATAGTTTCTGAAAACCATAGAACAAACATTTTGCCTCTGGCAGTTGGACGTTAGGTTAGTTCTTGAAAAACAGAGTGGAGGAGGATTGCCTTTGGATTAACCATTCCTCTGTCTGACTTTAAGCCAGGGTGTGCTGCCTGCTTCTAACAACACCAAACAAGGCAGACCTGTTTACTGTTGAAGCATAGAGAATAAGCAGACAGAGAGCCAGATTGAGAGAGCCAGTGGGGGAAACAGATGACTGGGCTATCTCAGCTATGTTCAACTCAACAAGATGAAAATCAAGAAATTTACAGAACATGCAATTAATTGATTTTACTCAATCAGTAGATTTGTTTTGCCCTTATCCAACAGCGTGCACCACCTGCAAAGTAGGATCACAAAGACATTTCAAGACCAGGTGGCAAGTTTAACGGCACCAAACGGAAGATAAGCACATGATACTAATACAAAGACATGATAAAGCCTAATTCTTAGAAGGGAAGCCTTGAACAGAGTCAACATAAATCATATGCTTGCTGAGGGCCTTTGAACATGATCTCATGGTCCTAATTAGTGTTGTAGAAACAGGTGCTGTTCAACAGCTAGCCTGTAGGGAAGTCCTATGTGGCAGTTACTGTGGCATCAAACTGTCCTTCACACTACAGTAAACTAGCCTATAAGCAAACTTTGCTTTTCACGTGCCCCCCACAGTTCAACATAGCACACTCACAGATACATCATTGTGTAAAAGCTTTCATTATCCTATTTCTTTTAGGCAAATTACTAGTCTGGAAATTTGAAATGGACCAAAAAATATCTAGGTGCTGGCTAGAGTACCTTCATTTCACAGTAAAAGGGTTAGCGGTCCAGTTGTGCTAAGTAAGCAACAATTGAAGACAGTTTATATGGCCATCCATTAAGCATATAGCCAAGCTGGTATGAATATAGATTCAGTAGACATAATTTGTGGTACATCACTCAGATATGTGGAGATCGAGACAATTTAGTCAATGAAATACATTAACACTTACATTTAAGTACTAGCTACTTCAAAATCATTTTGTGAGCATAATGAACATCCAAAAGACGTTAAATCTAAAATAGTTAAATACAAGTTGTTATTTAGCTGGGTATGGCCACTGACGTGGCAGCAGGCTGCCAATGTCATTCGGCGAACTCCAAAATGATTTACAGTGGATAGATGAAGAGGACATATAAACTTGTTACAGTACATAATCAATGTCCCATTTGAAAAATATCTGATGACATAGCTAGTTAGGTACTGGTATCTGATGAATACAAATAAGTAGTAATACTAGCAAGCCATGGCCCAACCAAACTCTGTGGTCCAACTGAGTTTGACAAGCTAGGTAGCATGCTCAATAGCAAGGCTAGCGTTAGTTAATTAGCTTTATGTTTTAGCAAAATAACTATCCTCTCATTCACTTAGCTAGCTAGCTCAATTTGAAACAAAACGTGCTATTTGAAACAGTTGTCTGAATAGATCGTTTCAAATTAGCTAGTTAGTGGGACAAGGGCGAAAAGTAACTTTGTTAGCCAACTTTTAACTAGCTAGCTAGCGAAATCACTCATCTTGGCATGGATAACTAGCTAGCTAACAGTAGCTAGATAAATTGCAAACTAGTTAACGCTAATCTATTTTAGAGATTACAAGTGTAGAATGGCTTTTCCTTTTTGTATCTTAACACATAAACTAGCTGGAGTTTATATACATCGATTCATGTCTTAAATTATCGAGCGTTCACCAATTTACACTTACCTTGTTTTTTCTGTGTCTGTTCTCTGACGTTGTAGCTATCCTCCTCAGCTGTCAGCAACTTTTTTTCTTAGAACTAGCTAGCTAGCTACAGTAGAGATTGCTAAAGTAGCCAGTAAACGAGGTACTTTGTCTCCTCCCAAGCCAGAAAGGTAACACAAGAGGTCATACCATCTGCATTTAGTATTTTTTTGGCCTTTCCCTATAAATTGTCCTGTTTGGTAAATGTAATGTAGCAAGGCCTAAATACATTTGCTATAGGCTGGCTGTGAAAATTCATCAAATCCTTGAACCCCCAGTTCTATGTTGTGGTTACATTGTATAAGGACTGAACATGCTCATGCTGTTTCAAGTTTTATTAGTCATGTACGGAATACACACGGTAAACACACTGTCCAACGAAATGCTTTCTTGCTGGTTGCCTTCTCGGCAATGAAACAATAAGAAATAAAAGAATACAAAAACGAAGTAAATGGCACAGTCGAATATATATATATTTTTTTCATAAGTATAATACAGGAAGGCACAATTTATAGTCCAATATTTAGTGTTTTGGGAAAGTGTTTAATTGTTTAGTATTTAGCTATCATAAGAGTATGGTAGCAGCAGTTGTGATGTATGTAGCATGACTGTATGTGAGTGAGTGCTAAGGTGCAGAGAATCAGTGGTCAGTCCAGTTCACGTGTTCAGCAGTCGGATGGCTTGTAGATAGAAACTGTCTCAGAGCCTGTTGGTATTAGAGATCTCATGCTCCGATGGTAAGGGGGTGAACAGCTCATGGCTGGGGTGTGTGGGGTCCTTGATGATGCTGTTGTGGCATAATTTGGAACATTTTCCAACATAGGTAGTATTAGAAATGTTTTAACATGTATTGGTCTTTGAGAACGGTTATATGCTAATCTTTCAAGATGTCGATTTATATAATGTAGCTCTACAACGATAACTGGGAATCATTTAATAATGCACTTTATTCAAAAGGTGCTAATCTTTTCTATTTGCATATTAAACACTAGATGACACATCTGGGATATTGCAATATACAGACAACGGCATTATCAGGGTCAAACTTGTCAATGTAATGCATCCTATTTGCAGTCATGTACATGTTGTGTTCCCAGGGAACAAAGCTTGATTTACACTAGTCAGTTATGAAGACATCCCTCCCCATCATAATTATGGTTCAAGATGCACCGTTAAAGGCTTGAATACAGTCAAGTGCAGTTTGATAACGCACACAAAATGTTACTTGCAGATGTACCAACAACTCTGGTCATCTTGTCAATCGCTAATCTTCCAGGAGTAATTTTTATGCTTAAAAAGCCATTCCAGGACCTCTTCATTCCAGTTATACACATCCACACCTGCCAACCAAACCATCAGATGTATCAAGTAATAAATCAAGAGTAAAAATGACACGTGCAAGAATTCAAATGCTTTGAGTTTTATTATAATTAGACAAGGGGCTGCTTGGAGAACAAGTATACATACTGATTGGGAGGCTGATTTAGTATTCATCTTCTTCCTCCTCACAACCATCACCAGAGTCTGCCCCCACCTCTTCATAATCCTTCTCCAGAGCAGCCATGTCCTCTCTGGCCTCAGAGAACTCCCCCTCCTCCATGCCTTCACCCACATACCAGTGCACAAAGGCCCGCTTGGCATACATCAGGTCAAACTTGTGGTCCAGACGACTCCAAGCCTCTGCAATAGCTGTTGTGTTACTCAGCATGCACACAGCTCGCTGCACCTTAGCCAGATCACCCCCAGGCACAACAGTAGGCGGCTGGTAGTTGATCCCCACCTTGAACCCTGTCGGACACCAATCCACAAATTGGATGGATTTGCGGGTCTTGATGTGGGCGATGGCTGCATTGACATCTTTGGGCACCACATCACCACGGTACAGCAAGCAGCAGGCCATGTACTTGCCACGCCTGGGATCGCACTTCACCATCTGGTTAGCCGGCTCAAAGCAAGCATTTGTGATCTCAGGAACAGAGAGTTGCTCGTGATAGGCCCTTTCTGCTGAGATGATGGGAGCATAAGTGACCAGGGGGAAGTGGATACGGGGGTAAGGAACCAGGTTGGTCTGGAACTCTGTCAGATCCACATTGAGCGCCCCATCAAAGCGCAAAGAGGCAGTGATTGAGGAGACAATCTGGGCAATGAGGCGGTTCAGATTGGTATAAGATGGACGCTCCACACAAAGATTACGCTTGCAGATGTCAAAAATGGCCTCATTGTCCACCATGAAAGAGCAATCCGAGTGCTCCAGAGTGGTGTGTGTTGTCAGGATGGAGTTGTAGGGCTCCACAACTGCCGTGGACACCTGGGGCGCAGGGTAGACTGAGAACTCCAGTTTGGACTTCTTGCCATAGTCTACAGACAGGCGCTCCATTAAGAGCGAACCAAAGCCAGAGCCAGTTCCACCTCCAAAACTATGGAAGATAAGGAACCCTTGTAGTCCAGTGCACTGGTCAGCCTGAGGAGAACGAGCACACATTAACAATTCATCCAAATTTCACCATAGAGGGACTTGAAACTAGAGATTGAGCCACTCACCATTTTACGCATTCTGTCCAGTACAGATTCCACAATCTCCTTGCCAATGGTGTAATGGCCACGTGCATAGTTATTGGCAGCATCCTCCTTGCCACTAATTAGTTGTTCAGGGTGATACAGCTGACGGTAGTGTCCATTCCTTATTTCATCTAGAATACATTGTATTGGCATATGCAGAAAAGGCAAGAAGTTTTATACAAAAAGGAAACTAGATGTAGTAAAAATAACAATTCAAGATATTACATGCCAATGTACACCATGCCATTTCATACCATTGAGGTTGTAGAGCTAGCTATACAACTATGTTCCTTACCCACAACTGTAGGCTCCAAATCTATGAAGACAGCCCTGGGAACATATTTCCCACCTCCAGTCTCACTGAAGAAGGTACCAAATGAGGAATCAGCCAGGGAAGCAGTACTGGATTCATGGATTCTCCCATCTGGTTGGAAACCATGCTCCAGGCAGTACAACTCCCAACATGCATTGCCCATCTGGACACCTGCTTGGCCTATGTGTATAGAAATGCACTCCCTCTGTCAAGACAAGAGTAGTTACATTTTAAGTCCATATCCTACCATTTTCAAAATGTGCTGTACTGTATGTTGTAGCCCAACTATTTGGGGTCAGGATGACAGGTAGTGGGGTTCAAATAAAATTTTGGCCTGAATACTAGTGCAAACCACAGGAAGTCAGTGGCACCTTGATTGGGGAGGACGGGCTCATGTAATGGCTGGAGCAGAATAGTATCAAATACAAACATGGTTTCCATGTGTTTGATGCCAACCCATTTACTCAGTTCCAGACATTATGAGCTGTCGTCCCTTCAGCAGCCTCCACTGATGCAAACATAACTCCAGAGAAAAGCTCAAAATAGGTATCAGATTTGTAAAGACCATTAAATTAGGAAGATGCCAAAGCGTTGTACAAAACTTCAGCTTACCATTGTTCAGCAGCTACAAATGGAATGGAGTTTAGGAATTAACGCTTGACCAAAACCTGAAACAGTTCAACAAATTCATCATGTAAATCACAAGTGCAAACAATTAAAAATATTTTTACATCAACCTTATAGTTTTAACTAAAATTACTAACTGTATAAGTCTAAAGCACGCCACAACAGCCCACTAACCTTAAGCACCAGACAAATTGTCAAATGGGCCTGGCTAATAGATGCTTCAGCAATCAATTCTGGGGGTGGGGCTTTCAATTGACATTAATTTAAAGGGGTAATGCCATTTTTAGCTACCAAGTTATACCCAACAATAGGGTGATATCAGGCTATACTATAGCCCCCTCAAATTCAAATCTGGATCTCCAAGTCAGTTCCACTGCTTTTTTAAATGATTCCCCTCTAATCAGGGACTGACTTAGACCTGGGACACCAGGTGGGTGCAATTCATTATCTGTTAGAACATAAAACCAGCAGTACTCCGCACCTCCAGGGTAGGATTTGAATACCCATGCTATAGCCTATCTATTTAATGATTCATTAATGGAATTGCCCTTCTGATTTTCTTAGGAGCCACAAATCAAAGCCTAGTACTGGACTAAAATGAACTTTCAATAGAGGGGCCCTTCTACGAATAGAGTGCCTTTTGGATAGTGTAATTTGGTCCCACAAAAACTTTGTCATAAAGAGCACATGTTCAACTTCATAACATACATGTTTTCCCATCTCAAGAGTTTAAATTACCAAATATTACTCTAGAAGTGACTATAAAGATGTTGAATACTACTTGAGGAAAAAAAAAATTCTGGAATAGTTTTACCATATTAAAACTAGAGTTCAGTTCAAGTTACAGGGTTGACCTTAAACCAGTGGGGGAAATGTAAATTAATCACAATTCACATTTTCCTCTTGAAGAATCTTCAGAAATTACTTTCTCAAGCAACAAAAAAAACTAGGGCTTTACAATGATGGTGAAAGCTTTTTGGGATTAAGTGGGTTAAAATCTTTCTAGAAGTTGGAAAAACATGACATGGGACATGCCAACATGGGGATCTTCATTGAAAACAACTAATTTATTTTAATGAAGACACACTACTATTGGAATTTTTATCATAGTTTAGTGTAGTTAGAGCATAGATGTATATGATCCAACTGTAAAATTGTGTGTTTTATAAAGATTTGCTGAGATGATGTCAGAGGGATATAAAAGGCACTCTATTGGTGGAATGACTCAGAGTTTCTCCACTGAAGTTTTTGTTGTTTTCCAGAACTAGGCTTAATCATTGTCTGGGAAACCCACTCATAGTCTTCCGTAACAGGCCCTGATGGACAGGAGGTTAAATAAGTCCATCCAGGAGGTCAGGCCTGCCACCCTGACCAGTCCAGCCACCCTGGTAGGCCTAAAAAAGCAGGTGACATGAACAGTGCTCAGTAGAAGTTTCGTACCCTTACATTTTTTGTTGTTGTAATTATTCACATTTAATGGATGATATTGTAGGGTTTACAGTTATTTCCCCACTCTCCCTTCCATTCTATGACACCAACATTATGTGTACCATTCTTATCTATGTACTGAATTCCAGGTTTGAACATGATGGTGATTCTGGGATTTGGCTTTCTGGCCACATTACTGGTTTGATATAGCTACAGTGGATATGGATTTACCCTCTTGGGGCAGCGATGGCTGTGTAGTGGGGAGTTATCCTAAATGGCTTTGAGTCTTTGTATTACAGAGGAAAGATCTGATTTTGGTTTTATTTGGCTTTGTTCAATTTGTTTCAAAGCTAAAACAATGAAATCTATAGGATTGTAATGTCAACACACAGGCAGAACCCCTGAATACCATCATGCTGCTCCACATCTTTGGGTCCTCCTTTGGACTGATGATGTCAAGGGTCTTCAACCAACAAGGATCCAAGCAACAGCTTGAGAAAGATAAAAACGTACATAGCCTAATGCTAAGTGCTCTACCAATCACTTGTTTGTTGTATGTATTCTATACAACACTAGAATATTAAAATCTGTAATAAGAAGTAATCAACGTGGCAGTTAAATTGAACATATTAAAGGGAGAGTTCACCCATATTACAACATTTCACGTTGGTTTCCTTACCCTAAGCTGTCTATGGACAAGGTAAGACAGCAATTCATGCTTTGGTTTTGTGGCCAGGTAGTTGGTTACGTCTTTGCCTGTGCTCTCCAGGGAGGTACTGTGTTCCTGTGGAGGTTCTGGCCCAGTTTTAACTCTGTGTCTGTGGACCATCCTGTTAGGGGGAGGAGGCTGAGAGCTGTCTACAGCACCTAAAAACATGTTTTCACTTTGTCATTATGGGGTATTGTGTGTAGAGAGAAAAAATATATTCAATCCATTTTGAATTCAACAGAATGTGGAATAAGTCAAGGGGTATGAATACTTTCTGAAGGCACTGTACCCTACTGCAAACAGATTGCAGGCTTGCTATAGGGCATTTACATGTAAAAGGACCCATGAGCACCAACATGTGAAGTTCATAGGGACATGTCAAATCTTGTCTAAAATGTTTTCAAATGGAGGCATATATACATTTTTCAACCACTTTCTATCCTAAATATTAGGGAAAAGCAAAGGCTTTGTCTTCTGGTCAAACAGATTGAAAAGGAGTCTTAGAAAACATTTACCAGAAAAAGTCTTAAAAGGTATTAGAAATACATCAAAACAAAAAGTTTTAAGTAAAGACTCCTACCAGCTAATATCAACACTTATATTTAGTTTTGGATAAATGATTTGCCTTCTGTAAGTTTAAGAAACATTGCCCTGTGCCTTGAAATGTCATTACCAAAAACCCACATATCTTTAAGATATTTTCACATTTCTCTCCCTCACTCTTTCCATTTACCATTTACTGTAACGAGCATCCTTGCCCACTGAGCATCGACCGACACCGGATGTCCATGGACATTGAGAAGTAGTTGAAATTTGGTCAGTCCGCCCTGTCCGCCAAAACCTAGACATCCATGATTGGTTCAGATTTGGTCCAGTCCGGACCGGACCAAATATAAACCAATCGTAGACATCTATGTTTCACAAGTTTAGAGAACACAGTACAGTACAGTACAGTACAGTACAGTACAGTACAGTAGAGTGCAGTAGAGGACAGTAAAGTAAAGTACAAAAAATAATATGTTCAGTATAGTTCAGTACAGTCCTGTACTATTCTGTACTGAACAATACTCTACTGTACTGTACTATACTGTTATCTTATGTATTGTACTGTACTGTTCTCTACTGAGCAATTCAGCCCAGTTCCGTTACTATGGAATTGCCCTATACATTCTTCAGATGGATTACATGTGTGGTAAAAATATTTGTGAAACTCAGTATCTGATAATGCCGTTAAAGTTGAGAAGACAACAACTAACCATGACATATTGGGTAAATCTTCAAGGACATAAGGTTACACATCCTACAAAAAGGTGCTCCTAGAGTGCTGGGAGCATGAACGAGATCTGAATACAAGTTTTGGGTGGATAAGTAATTGCATGGGCCATGGCGAGAGAGATGGAACTGTTTGGGAAAGAGTTCAGCCCCTCTGTGGTTCTTCCTGCTATCCCACCTTGGTTGCTCACTAAGCCAATTATAGACCTATGGTTGCTTGAGAGGGTAAGAGCTGCTGAGGAAGGAGTAGATCCAGTAAATATTGTAAGTGAACATTTAAGAACTCAGTAATATGCTGATGGATCTAAGGACCCTAAAACAGGGAGGACAGGTGCAGCTTTTAGTGTTCCTGAGTTGAAGGTGGCAGTGACAAAAAGATCAACGGATCATTTATCCATATACACAATGGAGATGCTGGCAATACTCTTCGCTGCTGAGTGGGTGGAGGTGAGGCCAGACAGGGTAGTCATCTGCTCTGACTCATGTGCAGCACTAATGAGCTTAAATTAATTTGTGTCACGGAGCAGACAATATGTATTGTATGAGACTTTGCAGTGCATGTTTAGGGTGAGACAGATGGGGGTGTTTGTGAAGTTCCTCTGGGTACCAGCTCATGTGGGAGTAGAGGGGAATGAAGAGGTGGATGTTTTCCCAGAGCAGGCTCTCAAACATCCTAGTGTTGATATGGAAATGGAAATCAGTAAAGCAGAAGCCAAGAGGTTAATAAGAATAGTGGTTAAAAACAAATGGAAAGTGTTGTGGAATAGGGAGGGAAAGGGAGGACACCTGTATAAGATCCAGGAAAAGGTGGGGGCAGGGAGGTCCTCTGGTCGAGAGAGAAGGGAGGAAAGTTTAATCACAAGACTGAGACTGGGACACACAAGGCTCAACAGTCCATTTAAATTGGTAGGAAAACATCCAACTGGGAGGTGTGATCACTGTCAGGAGGAGATGGAGTCAGTGGAACGTGCTATTTCAGTGCCAGCCATATGGGAGGGAAATTGAGAGATTGTTATCAGATTTACGGAGTAATGGTGTTGAAGAGCCAAGCATAAGTCAACTGCTGAGAAAATCTTCAGGGGGTGTAAGTAATTATGTATTCGTTTCGCATTTAAACCTTCCCTGTCGCTGGTCCACGCTCCAGTCCAGTTGGTTGCGGTAATGCGCCATAAAGTTGGCTGCCAACCGCCATATAAAAACCACAGAATAATAAGTATTTGGTAACGTTTTCTTGTTCCGCACGGTAGTATTTTGCTGTGACACATTGAAGCGCACACGCTGTAGCGGTTTCCGGTTGCAGGAGAAACATTGCAAATGTGTTCTGGTGTTTACACGTTTTCATACAAACGACAGTAAAAACCATGGAAATCCTTGGAGAGGAGTTTGGGGATATGACTCCCCAGCAGCTCGCGGCTCCTGTCAACACTATAGAGGTAATTATATTGTTGCATTAGCACAAGATGAGGATGATGGGACGAGCAGATAAGCCGAAGTGGTGTGCAGCTTGCTAGCCACCTGCTATTTGTTGTTTTCATCAATGTAGCTAACTAATTTAGTTTTTAGCTAAGTTAGCTAGCTAGATACTTGCCTGGAAACCCGACGTTGAATTGCATTGAATTCTACGGCGGGCAGAAATAAGCGTTTGAATTAGGAAAGCTTCCTCTCACGACCTTTACAATCCAGAATTAAGTGATAATGCCGGAGAAGCCGGTGTTTGGAGGATATATTGGCATCAGTGTTGTTAGGCCGAGACTAAGTCGAGGGCCGGCAAACCGTGCCGATATATCCTCCAAACACCGGCTTCGAGGGAATTATCACTTTTATACAACGGGTTACCAACATATTCAAATAATTATTGACATATTTTCATTAACGTTATTTTGATGAATTTATAAATACAATTTCATCCTTCCAGAAATCTAGGGTTGCTACCCAAGCCGGCTGGTCGTTCGTTTTGTCATCGGTTCGGTTGCTAGAGACGCAACCCAGTCGTTCTAAATATTCCATTGTCATACTGGCTGTCAACGTTCTTATCCCTTGTTCGCTAACTAGCCAACTACGGCTAACTTAGTCACGTCAAAAAGTGCAGCCAGAATAACAGCAAAGTAGCCGCATTTGCATTTGTTTAAGCTGTTTTCTAGTGACATGGCATAGAAAATGTGCTCACTCGTCAGGACACTGTTTTTCAGAGGAGCTAGCCAACACAGCTAACACAAGCACTTCAAACTGAACCTGGAAAGACTTCCAACTAGCTGCACTTCGTTTCACCTTTTTTCAATTGACATTAATTTGTATATATCCATAAAAATGATGCCAGCTGATTCATGATTTCTACTGGCTGAGAAACGCTACCTATCTGTCTCGTCCCGACACGTTCATTACTATGGGACAGCTGGAGATGGAATTTGAATATTGAAACAAATTCGGAGAGACAGACAGCAAGGTTTATACAAATCTCCGCTGTTGAAAACTAAATGTTAGTCTAAAATAATTGTGATGCTTTATATAGTGGAGATCAAGTTTATAAATTGCTTGGCTGGGCTGATGAGACAATGGATTGTGCAGTCAGATGTAACAGAGTAAATAGGAATTTTAATGTAATGGATTAGACCCACCCTGTTGTATAATGTTGATGAAAATCATATGCACAGAACCATGTAAACATGTGCACAAGCTCTTCATGTATGCATGCGTCCAGTGCATGTATTTTTATCTTGTGCACATACTTCAGTTGATAGAAAGTTGAATGCACTACCAGCGCGTTGAAAGTGGATGTAATTTCCTGTGGATATATTGTCTCACATTCCTACTGCCAAAAAGACCAACTGCACAGACAACCATTCTATTAAACATTCTGGCTTGTAGAGGGCCTGATAGGAAACTTACCTGACTCAAACGCTCATTTCTGCCCAATGTAGAATTCGCAATTCAACATCGAGTTTCCAGGCAAGCTAGATACTAGCCTTTGATCATGACTCTCAGTTCAGATTGAGCAGCAATGCTCAATCTGAACATTAACAGGCGTCGCTTGCGGTGCGGTTTTTGAAGCATCAGGACCTTATCTTTCATATCAGCAATAAATAATTTTCCAAAACCAAAAGGTTAAAGTGATACACCTTGATAGGGTTAGTGTTCCCACACGGCCATATCTCCATGTTACAGCACTTGTTCACGGAAAACAGATGGAAGACAAAAGGTGACCACCTGTACTAATTAGCTATCTAGAATGCTCTGAACACTTATGTGTACAGTGTTGCCAATTCCTCAGTAAGGAAAGTAGCTATTGGCTGTCCTAAAAGTCGCTAGAAGTAGCTAGATGACGTCATCACCTAATTTGCATAATTGGCCATGTGCATGTAATTGTGATGGATGCTGTAGGAGAGAGGAATAATGTTGTGGGAGAGACAAAAAGTGAGTAAAAAACACCCTACATTTACATCCCGCCCTGAATGTAAGCCAGGGCGGGATCAGCCAGTGGCGGCTTCCCGCATGCACGATTCATTTGCAGTCTGGACGCGGAGGGGTGAACATCTCCTGCTCTGACTGCAGCTGGGAGGGACTGCTGTGCGAGGACTGGGCCGCCTGTGAGTGCTTTGGGACTGGGGTGGGGCCCACGGCAGCACCCGCTGCTCATTGAGAAGAGTAAGAACGATACGTGCTTTCATGTTGGTGCCCACGGGTGGGTGGGGGGGGGGGCACGGCACGGCACGGCACGGCAGCAGCCGCTGCTCGTTGAGAAGAGTAAGAACGGTACGTGCTTTCACGTCAGTCTCCAAAAGTCTCCAATAACACCAGAAAAGGTAGCTAGGTTTGTCGCTAGTCGCTTTTTAAAAAAGGTCTGAAAACTCGCTAAATATAGCGACAAAGTTGCTAAGTTCGCAACACTGTGTGTAAGCGTAACCAAAGATTATGGATATACTGACAAGATACAGTACTTGTCTTTCCACCATACAAATGGGAGTCGTTGTCCACAAAGCGAAACAGCGGGCTGTCTAGCTCCTGCCTATCCTTTCTTTGGATTGGTGGATACATCTAATTAAAAAATAAATAAATAAATATATATTCGATGAGGGTTGTTGACGTCAACCGCCTGTATTCAATGGAGAGAGATGCTATGCTACTAGCCTCATTCCATGAATATGCATAGCTATCTCGAGACAACTCCGATTATAAAGTGTTTTTTGTCAAAGTTGCGGGGATGTCACATGTCCTACTTATATCAGTACACTCGTAACAACCTAAACATTACGAAACTTATATTCAGTCAAATAAACCTTGTCTAGCAAATAAGCCATTAATTTTTTTGTTGGCCAAATTCATCACCTTCTCATTGACCTCCATAGAATAACTCCTTGCTTGGTGGGCGGTATAACGGGGGGGGATGACGACACCACCTGCTAGAGGAGACAGATTTTCCGCAGAGTTGGGCCGATCTCTTTACCTCTTCCTTTCTGGTGTAACTCAGGAAGTATAGCGGAAGTGTAGTTTCGTCGGCTGGAGGCACCCATAGCTGTATGGAACTATGCAAAACTGAAAGATGATGGCCATATGTTTAAAAAGCTGTATCGCAAGCGATGATTTATTGATGTTTTAAAACAGCGTCGGGATTGTAGTTCACATGAGCCAGTCGTGGGCGAAGATAATGGCTGAAAACTGTAGGGAGAAGGCAGAATGCCGCCTAGCGAGCCAGCTAGATACCAACTCCTAGCTACATCCTGATGTACGTTATTAATGATTCTTTACTTGGATCTCTGCAACTGCTTTTTTTTTTTTATAGGAAAAATGGAAACTATTGCCAGCTTTTTTGAAGGTAAGGAAGAAAGAGTTTCAGTTTTTTATATTTCTTCTGTATAGTGGATATACAGTGGGGGAAAAAAGTATTTAGTCAGCCACCAATTGTGCAAGTTCTCCCACTTAAAAAGATGAGAGAGGCCTGTAATTTTCATCATAGGTACACGTCAACTATGACAGACAAATTGAGAAAAATAAATCCTGAAAATCACATTGTAGGATTTTTAATGAATTTAATTGCAAATTATGGTGGAAAATAAGTATTTGGTCAATAACAAAAGTTTCTCAATACTTTGTTATATACCCTTTGTTGGCAATGACACAGGTCAAACGTTTTCTGTAAGTCTTCACAAGGTTTTCACACACTGTTGCTGGTATTTTGGCCCATTCCTCCATGCAGATCTCCTCTAGAGCAGTGATGTTTTGGGGCTGTCGCTGGGCAACACAGACTTTCAACTCCCTCCAAAGATCTTCTATGGGGTTGAGATCTGGAGACTGGCTAGGCCACTCCAGGACCTTGAAATGCTTCTTACGAAGCCTCTCCTTCGTTGCCCGGGTGGTGTGTTTGGGATCATTGTCATGCTGAAAGACCCAGCCACGTTTCATCTTCAATGCCCTTGCTGATGGAAGGAGGTTTTCACTCAAAATCTCACGATACATGGCCCCATTCATTCTTTCCTTTACACGGATCAGTCGTCCTGGTCCCTTTGCAGAAAAACAGCCCCAAAGCATGATGTTTCCACCCCCATGCTTCACAGTAGGTATGGTGTTCTTTGGATGCAACTCAGCATTCTTTGTCCTCCAAACACGACGAGTTGAGTTTTTACCAAAAAGTTCTATTTTGGTTTCATCTGACCATATGACATTCTCCCAATCCTCTTCTGGATCATCCAAATGCACTCTAGCAAACTTCAGACGGACCTGGACATGTACTGGCTTAAGCAGGGGGACACGTCTGGCACTGCAGGATTTGAGTCCCTGGCGGCGTAGTGTTACTGATGGTAGGCTTTGTTACTTTGGTCCCAGCTCTCTGCAGGTCATTCACTAGGTCCCCCCGTGTGGTTCTGGGATTTTTGCTCACCGTTCTTGTGATCATTTTGACCCCACGGGGTGAGATCTTGCGTGGAGCCCCAGATCGAGGGAGATTATCAATGGTCTTGTATGTCTTCCATTTCCTAATGGGAAATGTGGTCCTCTGTAGCTCAATTGGTAGAGCATGGCGCTTGTAATGCCAGGGTAGTGGGTTCGATCCCCGGGACCACCCATATGTAAAAATGTATGCACACATGACTGTAAGTCGCTTTGGATAAAAGCGTCTGCTAAATGGCATATTATATTATTATTTAATAATTGCTCCCACAGTTGATTTCTTCAAACCAAGCTGCTTACCTATTGCAGATTCAGTCTTCCCAGCCTGGTGCAGGTCTACAATTTTGTTTCTGGTGTCCTTTGACAGCTCTTTGGTCTTGGCCATAGTGGAGTTTGGAGTGTGACTGTTTGAGGTTTTTGGACAGGTGTCTTTTGTACTGATAACAAGTTCAAACAGGTGCCATTAATACAGGTAACGAGTGGAGGACAGAGGAGCCTCTTAAAGAAGAAGTTACAGGTCTGTGAGAGCCAGAAATCTTGCTTGTTTGTAGGTGACCAAATACTTATTTTCCACCATACTTTGCAAATAAATTCATTAAAAATCCTACAATGTGATTTTCTGGATTTTTTTTCCCTCAATTTGTCTGTCATAGTTGACGTGTACCTATGATGAAAATTACAGGCCTATCTCGTCTTTTTAAGTGGGAGAACTTGCACAATTGGTGGCTGACTAAATACTTTTTTCCCCCACTGTAGCTAACATTACAGTGAATTCCACATGAACCCAGATAATTGATAATTCTTTCACTTCATTCTTCACTTTTCCTCTGTCTGTTTGCCATCTCTAGTCCCTCTGTTAATGATGTCTGATATTTCAGGTGAAAGGTCTGGTGAAACAGCACATTGACTCCTTCAACTACTTCATCAATGTGGAGGTAAAGCAACATTTTCATCATTTGGGTGTAACATAAGGAAAGGTGCAAATAGAAAATTAAAGAATAGAATGGTCACGTGGAAAAAAACATGTCTGCATTTTAGGCCGGGCAGAACCAGAATCTGGCCTTACAGAAGACATTGATATGTCGAATGTCCTTTAAGCCCAGGAAGTAGCCATTCAACTTGCCATTCACCAGCTTTTCAAGCTTAATGTCAAAATATGTTCGTTACTCACCAAATATGGCGTTTCGATTAGAAACTATAGTCATTTTCCAAAAAAGGTCGAAATAAAAAGTTACATGCAACTACATTGTAGGTGCCGCAGAGGCATTTTTTGGTTGCATGTAACTTTTTATTTAGACCTTTTTTGGAAGTAGACACTGGCCGTGATGGCAGTAAATGACTGTAGTTGCTAATCGAAACTCCATATTTGGTGAGTAACGAACGTATTTTAACATTATGAAGCTTGAAAAGCTGGTGAATGGCTGCTTCCTGGGCTTAAAGGAGATTCGCCATACCAAAGTCTCCTGTAAGGCCAGATTCTGGTTCAAGGCCTACTTCCATATGGCATTATTTTGCAAGTGTATTGTGTAGCTACCTAAGCTGTATCTAAACTTGAACATATGTGTGGTTTATTACAGATAAAGAAGATCATGAAAGCAAATGAAAAGATCACAAGTGATGCTGATCCCATGTGGTACCTAAAGTAAGCTGCGGGTCCTACTCCCTATACATGCCATCCAACAACAACAAACAGCAGTGGGAATGTAATGCTGCTGGTCTAAGAAGGCTCTGGACCAGCAAAGTTTTGCTTACAAGGCAGACACACAAAAACCTATACCAGAAAGTCCAGACTATTTTTGAAGAATAATGTGCTTACTTAAACTCCATGGCAGGCTACTCTATCATTTCTAAAACTAAAATAACACCAGCGTCCCATTTACAGGTACCTCAATATCTACGTTGGCATGCCTGATGTTGAAGAGAGCTTCAATGTAACCAGACCGGTGTCTCCACACGAGGTGAATCTAGTCTGTTGTCTGTTTCCCCTTCCTCGCAAAAATATCACAAACAATTGTACAATAGTGTCACACAGTTGAATAGTCTCTGTGCTTACCTAGGAGGACATTTACAATACATACATATTGGGTCTTCCTCAACCCAGAGCTGAGTCTTAGCACACTGAGATAAAAATGAACATTTGCGTATACAGCTCATTAAAGCCGCGTTGTTTCCACCAGTGTCGTCTCAGGGACATGACTTACTCTGCACCCATCACAGTGGACATCGAGTACACCCGTGGCAGTCAGAGAATCATCCGCAATGCTCTGCCCATCGGAAGGTACTGCTCTCTTCCTCTCTGCCTACCATCTCTTTATCACACAATGGGGAAGGTACGAACCAGTTCTTACCTCACTGAAGTTCAGTGTTTTGGTAGTACATGTTAGTGCAAAATCCTATAGAATGTGTATTATTTGCACCACTCTCTCTGAGATTGAGTACACCACATCAGTCACTGGCTTCATCAATAAGTGCATCGATGATGTCGTCCACACAGTGACCGTACGTACATACCCCAACCAGAAGCCATGGATTACAGGAAACCGCACTGAGCTAAAGGGTAGAGCTGCCGCTTTCAAGGAGCGGGACTCTAACCCGGACGCTTATAAGAAATCCCGCTATGCCCTCCGACGAACCATCAAACAGGCAAAGAGTCAATACAGGACTAAGATTGAATCGTACTACACCGGCTCTGACGCTCGTTGGATGTGGCAGGGCTTGAAAACTATTACAGACTACAAAGGGAAGCACAGCCACGAGCTTCCCAGTGACACAAGCCTACCAGACGAGCTAAACCACTTTGATGCTCGCTTCGAGGCAAGCAACACTGAAGCATGCATGAGAGCACCAGCTGTTCCGGATGACTATGTGATCACGCTCCCCGTAGCCGATGCGAGTAAGACTTTTAAGCAGGTCAACATTCACAAGGCCGCAGGGCAAGACGGATTACCAGGACGTGTACTCCGAGCATGTGCTGACCAACTGGCAAGTGTCTTCACTGACATTTTCAACATGTCCCTGACTGAGTCTGTAATACCAACATGTTTCAAGCAGACCACCATAGTCCCCGTGCCCAAGGACACCCTGCCTAAATGACTACCGACCCGTAGCACTGACGTCTGTAGCCATGAAGTGCTTTGAAAGGCTGGTCATGGCTCACATCAACACCATTATCCCAGAAACCCTAGACCCACTCCAATTTGCATACCGCCCCAACAGATCCACAGATGATGCAATCTCTATTGCACTCCACACTGCCCTTTCCCACCTGGACAAGAGGAACACCTACGTGAGAATGCTATTCATTGACTACAGCTCAGCATTCAACACCATAGTGCCCTCAAAGCTCATCACTAAGCTAAGGATCCTGGGACTAAACACCTCCCTCTGCAACTGGATCCTGGACTTCCTGACGGGCCGCCCCCAGGTGGTAAGGGTAGGTAACAACACATCTGCCACACTGATCCTCAACACGGGGCCCCTCAGGGGTGCGTGCTCAGTCCCCCTCCTGTACTCCCTGTTCACCCATGACTGCATGGCCAGGCACGACTCCAACACCATCATTAAGTTTGCAGACGACACAACAGTGGTAGGCCTGATCACCGACAACGATGAGACAGCCTATAGGGAGGAGGTCAGAGACCTGGCCGTGTGGTGCCAGGATAACAACCTCTCCCTCAACGTGACCAAGACAAAGGAGATGATTGTGGACTACAGGAAAAAAAAGAGGACTGAGCACGCCCCCATTCTCATCGACGGGGCTGTAGTGGAACAGGTAGAGAGCTTCAAGTTCCTTGGTGTCCACATCACCAACAAACTATCATGGTCCAAACACACGAAGACAGTCGTGAAGAGGGCACGACAAAGCCTATTCCCCCTCAGGAGACTGAAAAGATTCGGCATGGGTCCTTAGATCCTCAAAAAATTCTACAGCTGCACCATCGAGAGCATCCTGACTGGTTGCATCACCGCCTTGTATGGCAACTGCTTGACCTCCGACCGCAAGGCACTACAGAGGGTAGTGCGTACGGCCCAGTACATCACTGGGGCCAAGCTTCCTGCCATCCAGGACCTCTATACCAGGCGGTGTCAGAGGAAGGCCCTCAAAATTGTCAAAGACTCCAGCCACCCTAGTCATAGACTGTTCTCTCTGCTACCGCACTGCAAGCGGTACCGGAGTGCCAAGTCTACGTCCAAAAGACTTCTCAACAGCTTCTACCCCCAAGCCATAAGACTCCTGAACAGCTAATCATGGCTACCCGGACTATTTGCACTGCCCCCCTGTATATATAGCCTCCCTACTGTTATTTTATTTTACTTCTGCTCTTTTTTTTCTCAACACTTTTTTGTTTTATTTTACTTTTTTATTAAAAATAAATGCACTGTTGGTTAAGGGCTGTAAGTAAGCATTTCACTGTAATGTCTGCACCTGTTGTATTCGGCGCATGTGGCCAATAAAATTTGATTTGGTTTGATTGTCCTAACGGTGTGTTGAACTATATTCTACCCAGGATGCCCATTATGCTGCGCAGCTCTAACTGTGTCCTCACGGGGAAGACATCCATGGAGTACTCCAAACTCAACGAGTGCCCTCTGGACCCAGGTAAGCAACACCTAGCTGAACACCTTTTACATGGGGGCCACTCTTCTCCTGGAGGACCGCCTGCAGTATGTGCAGACTTGTTCCAGCCCAGCACTGATTCAAGTAATCAACTAGTGACGATTTTCAATTTAGACCACATTAGTCTAACCAGGTGTGTTAGAGCTGGGGTAGATCAAAAACATGCACACACGGTGGCCTTGTAGGACCAGAATTTCCCATCCCTAGAATGACAGCAGTATTGCAGTAGTGCCGAGTATCAGAATGCATAGGTGTGTGTGAATTTGTGTCCTTGTCTATACATCCACAGGGGGCTATTTCATTGTCAAAGGTCAGGAGAAGGTCATTCTGATCCAGGAGCAGCTGTCAAAGAACCGCATCATCGTGGAGCAGGACAGGAAGGGAGCAGTGGGAGCCTCTGTGACCAGGTGATGTCACTCATATCTAGAATGACTCCACCAGATTGTTAGCCTCCCTACTTAGGCTGCAGTTTGGTGGAAACGCTTTGCTCCTGTTTATATTTTCATACCTACTTTCTTGCAGGATTGATGCAGTTTATGAATGTCATGTATTGCTTACTGGAGTGCTTTATCATTGTAAGACTGTATCCACTTTACCCAACCCTCAGTTCACTAACCACCACTCTCCACTCAAACTGCTTTGTCATGTTGTTACAGTTCTACCCATGAGAAGAAGAGCAGGACCAATATGATCGTTAAGCAGGGACGCTTCTACCTGAGACACAACGCACTGTCAGAGGACGCCCCCATTGCCATTATATTCAAGGTAAAAGTGTCACAAGTCCACATGGTGGCGCTGTCTCACTACAGAATACGAATACGGTCTACAGAATACAGATAATGCCAGGCTCTGGCAGCATTGTTGTTCAATGTGTTGGTAGTGCAACGCACTTGTGCTACCAATTAAGAGCTAATCTAACATAAAATTAGCTAATCTAATATCAAAATCACAGTTTATGAACATGCTGCATCCATTAGCTCAATGTAACGATTGCTTCTAATTTGAGTTCAAAATTAGATTTGCTTAATTGAAGCAACAGCAGAACACAACATTTAACTGAAATAATGTTTGTGTGATAAAATCTTGTTTCAAAGTCATAAACATGTCCCTCTACTTTCAATGAGTTGTCTCAGCTTTCAGTCTTCCTCTACTGTTAGAAATTTTAACATCTGTCACTCAATAAGGTCCATATCTGTGACACCAGATTCAAATGGCTCTATTAACCTGTTGGCAGCAGTAGCATCACTGATTTCCCCCCTTGGCCAGCCCTCTCCAAACATGTCCAATGTGGCAGTGTAGCATTTTGAGATGGTCTTTTCACCAGTGTGGCGTGTTGGCCTGATGGTTTGTTTCCTCCGCCCTCATGCATCCTTGGTGAATTCCTCCTGTCCCTCATCGCGTTCTGCAACGCTGCCAACCAGCATGGCCCCGTGCTAGCCAGTCCCAATCCCACAGCTCCTCTTTAGCATAAGCAAATGTCAGAGAACCTTGTGACTTCTGCCTCACATCTTCACGTGTCTGTACTTCTCCCTTTATCTCCTCCATCTTCCACTGTGTTCACCCCCACAACCCCTTCCTCTACCCACTCCCTCACACCTCCATCTTCCAGCCACTCTTTTCTTCTCCCATCCTCTTTCTCACATCACATCCTTTATACCTCTTTCTCCTCCACTTCATCATCCATTCACTTGTACCTCTCCACCATATGTCCTTCTTCAAATTCCCCCACCCCTCCATACTTCCCTGATACCTCCGTCATCTACCTCAATCCTCCCCCTTAACCTCCACCTGCTCTTCTCCTCTATTCTGCCCTTATACCTTCCCTCCATCCCCTCCCTCCCATATGTCATCTCCTTTATACCAAACCCTCTGATAATGTGTTTCTGTACCTCAACCCCCTCCATCCCCTCCTCACACAGGCTATGGGTGTGGAGAGTGACCAGGAGATAGTGCAGATGATTGGGACAGAGGAGCACGTCATGGCTAACTTCTCCCCCAGCCTGGAAGAGTGCCAGAAAGCCCAGATCTTCACTGAGATACAGGTACCTGGTTCCCTCTCTCTGCCTTCTCTGGAATCTGCTGCGGTCTGGTGAACCTATGTCAGAGGCACTTTCTGAATGACACTGGCCTGGGAGGTACAGGTGATACATGTCGCTTAAGTTGTTAGCATGTTGTCATGCCCAAACGAACTCAGCAAAACTTTAAATCAAGTCTTTAGTTACACAATCCCCTTTTCAAGTTACTTTGAGATGATTTTGGAATGAATTACAAGATTGGCATTGTCATTTGGGGCAGCGTCGTCCAGCATCGTTCAGTGTAGGGGAGGGAATGGCCGGCAGGGATGTAGCTCAGTTGGTAGAGCATGGCGTTTGCAACGCCAGGGTTGTGGGTTCGATTCCCACGGGGGGCCAGTATGAAAAATAAATAAATAAATAATGTATGCACTCACTAACTGTAAGTCGCTCTGGATAAGAGCGTCTGCTAAATGACTCAAATGTAAATGTAAAGTACATAAACCCAAATCATGAATTGCAGTCTCTCCTTTGTCCATAGACTGCTTTCAAAGCAAGGAAAAGTAATTGAGTTATTTGGGTGAACTATCTCTGACAACCAGTGAACACTTGGCATTAGTAGGCCCTTTCTTCCTGACCATTTGACCTGATTATATCCTCTTATATTGTCTGAGGAGTCTCAAAAACCCAGAGTTTAACCGCTCTCAATAGAATGTATTCTAACAAGAGGAGATGTCTTGAGTTTGGGACACAGCCTTTGTAATGCCTAGCAATTAAAGAATATTCCTCCTCAAGTCATTACTTAATAGGCCAACATGTCCTCTTTGACATGTTGATGAATGCAATGGACCAATTTGTCTGAATTAAGACCCTTGTTTAGCAGGAGGAACCAGCAATGCGTTGACAGGGGCCATATTAGCATCCTAGCAACGGCCGTTGGACAAGCTTTGAATGCATATTTTTCATGCCTTTTCAGTGTTCTCATTATACCTTTTGATGCGCAATACGTCAAGCTAAGCCTCAGTAGACCATAAAAATAGATAATAGTCCAGGGGTGGGCATTGAGATTTCAAATTTTAAGAGAGCCGCTCAGATAAAATAAAAGGAATTTCCCGTGTTTTTACATTTACTGTAATAAATAGACTATTGTCTGTTCTGAGTGATTGCCTTTGCCATTATGGTAGCATAATACACAGGTCAGGATGGCATGGTTGACTCTTCACTGGTGTCCTCAGTAGCCAATAGTTATAGCCTGCAGGGTGGGTGGTCTGGAGGATGCGCTCAGTCTCACTGACCTCTGACCTTCTCTCTAGAGCATGACACAGAAGATCGCTGACTCGTGTGTGTGTGTGTGTGTGTGTGTGGGGCATAAGGGCTGACTCATATCCGGTTGTGGCTTTTGTGAGTCACTTGACCCGCTACAACTCTGATCCCTCAGAATGTTCATTTGGGTCCTTCTTTTCTTTTCGAGACAATGAACGTGCATCTCACATTTTCATCACTTCAGAATTACTTCTCCAGTTCTTTTCAAGTTTGTCTCTGTCATCTGAGATACAGGTTGCCTGTTTTTTGTTTTTTTATTGCAGTGCAGTTTCAGATGTTGTATTCTCATATACCGCTGTGTGTTCCCTAGGCTCTGAAATACATTGGGAATAAGGTGCGGAGACAGCGCATGTGGGGAGGGCCCAAGAAGACCAAGATGGAGGAGGCCAGAGAGCTGTTGGCTTCCCTCATCCTCACTCATGTACCTGTAAGTGCTGTCAGATTGACCAGACCAAAAAACTGCTTTATACACACCTCTCCAGCCCAGTGTGGCATGGGATTTACTATGGATCTATCAGTAGTATCACTGAGACAGGTGTTGGTAGGGTTAAAGCACTGTGCTCACCATACCATAAGATTATTTAGTTTTGTCACCTGTACCCTTATCTATTCTTTATTAATATGGCTATGAGTGGGCACATTTGTAAGGTACACACTTGTGTTAACATAGAACCCGTTCCATTTAATTTAGCAAGTTCAAATTCCAATTTTCTTAAATTCTCTGAGAAGAAACTGCAATTTCAATTTACTCCCTGAACTGACTTAGAAATGGGATTGACCCAAACCCTGTCCTCTATTCCACCTCCAGGTGAAGGAGTTTAACTTCCGGGCCAAGTGTATCTACCTAGCGGTGATGGTGCGCAGGGTGATCCTAGCCCAAGGAGAGAACAAGGTGGACGACAGAGACTACTATGGCAACAAGCGTCTGGAGTTGGCTGGACAGGTGAATGAATACGCCTCGGTCTTCTGTCTCCTCTACTGTAGCGCTCCACCTGAAGCACCAGTGTCTGTTCGTCTTTATCCTAATATAACCTCTGTCCTCCTGACCCCTTACGGTACATTGAATGTCCCATGGAATAATCAAAAGTATGCTAAATATAACTCCTGCGCCCCTCTGAGTGTGATTTAGTTTACACCCTCCGTTAGTAGACTCCAGCACTGTTCTATGGTGACTTACTCTATCACATCGGGAGGCGCAGAGTTACCTGAGTACATTTGCCTCCTGTACAAACTTCCTTTACCACATTTGCCGCCTGTACAGACTTCCTTTACCACATTTGCCTCCTGTACAGACTTCCTTTGCCACATTTGCCTCCTGTACAGACTTCCTTTACCACATTTGCCTCCTGTACAGACTTCCTTTGCCACATTTGCCTCCTGTACAGACTTCCTCCAGCACAGTGACGTACAGTATGCAGCTCCACAGTCAGCAGGGCCTTCTCTGGGTCTGTCTACACAGTAGGACTCCCTCACGCTGCTCTGTAATTTAAATGAAAGATGAGTTGCAGCATTTAATACTAATGGATTAAAGGGTAGGTTGTGTGACAGTGCTGTACAGTTGCCCAGCAGCGCGAGCCTCCCTCTTTTGCGCGAGTGAAGTGAGTACGGAAAAACTGAAACTATGCATCTTAGACATAGTTTTTGTATAAGAACTTTGTCCAAACTCAGAAATAAATAGCCTTTCCATCGCTGTGGTAGAAAGTTTATTTTGATTTGCGATTTTCTACTATTATCAAAGTCCCATCAGTAGCCTGATTTCAGATGTCCATGTAAAAACAGGATTATTAGGGAATTCTTTCTTCTTGCAAAGCATGTAAACATTTTAATCGAACTATTATATTAATCTGAGTATTGACTAATCATATTGTGTGCATGTACAGTGAGGGAAAAAAGTATTTGATCCCCTGCTGATTTTGTACGTTTGCCCACTGACAAAGAAATGATCAGTCTATAATTTTAATGGTAGGTTTATTTGAACAGTGAGAGACAGAATAACAACAAAAAAATCCAGAAAAACGCATGTCAAAAATGTTATAAATTGATTTGCATTTTAATGAGGGAAATAAGTATTTGACCCCCTCTCAATCAGAAAGATTTCTGGTTCCCAGGTGTCTTTTATACAGGTAACGAGCTGAGATTAGGAGCACACTCTTAAAGGGAGTGCTCCTAATCTCAGCTTGTTACCTGTATAAAAGACACCTGTCCACAGAAGCAATCAATCAATCAGATTCCAAACTCTCCACCATGGCCAAGACCAAAGAGCTCTCCAAGGATGTCAGGGACAAGATTGTAGACCTACACAAGGCTGGAATGGCCTACAAGACCATCGCCAAGCAGCTTGGTGAGAAGGTGACAACAGTTGGTGCGATTATTCGCAAATGGAAGAAACACAAAAGAACTGTCAATCTCCCTCTGCCTGGGGCTTCATGCAAGATCTCACCTCGTGGAGTTGCAATGATCATGAGAACGGTGAGGAATCAGCCCAGAACTACACGGGAGGATCTTTATCAATGATCTCAAGGCAGCTGGGACCATAGTCACCAAGAAGACAATTGGTAACACACTACGCTGTGAAGGACTGAAATCCTGCAGCGCCCGCAAGGTCCCCCTGCTCAAGAAAGCACATATACATGCCCGTCTGAAGTTTGCCAATGAACATCTGAATGATTCAGAGGAGAACTGGGTGAAAGTGTTGTGGTCAGATGAGACCAAAATGGAGCTCTTTGGCATCAACTCAACTCGCTGTGTTTGGAGGAGGAGGAATGCTGCCTATGACCCCAAGAACACCATCCCCACCGTCAAACATGGAGGTGGAAACATTATGCTTTGGGGGTGTTTTTATGTTAAGGGGACAGGACAACTTCACTGCATCAAAGGGACAATGGACGGGGCCATGTACCGTCAAATCTTTGGTGAGAACCTCCTTCCCTCATTCAGGTCATTGTAAATGGGTCGTGGATGGGTATTCCAGCATGACAATGACCCAAAACACACGGCCAAGGCAACAAAGGAGTGGCTCAAGATGAAGCACATTAAGGTCCTGGTGTGGCCTAGCCAGTCTCCAGACCTTAATCCAATAGAAAATCTGTGGAGGGAGCTGAAGGTTTGAGTTGCCAAACGTCAGCCTCGAAACCTTAATGACTTGGAGAAGATCTGCAAAGAGGAGTGGAACAAAATCCCTCCTGAGATGTGTGCAAACCTGGTGGCCAATTACAAGAAACGTCTGACCTCTGATTGCCAGCAAGGGTTTTGCCACCAAGTACTAAGTCATGTTTTGCAGAGGGGTCAAATACCTATTTCCCTCATTAAAATGCAGATCAATTTATAACATTTTTGACATGCGTTTTTCTGGATTTTGTTGTTATTCTGTCTCTCACTGTTCAAATAAACCTACCATTAAAATTGTGGACTGATCATGTCTTTGTCAGTGGGCAAACTTACAAAATCAGCAGGGGATCAAATACTTTTTTCCCTCACTGTAACCGTACTGTGTCCAGAGTCACTTCATCCCATAGAGGTTTTAATCCTCTCTTCCTCCCCAGTCAAAACTATTGTCTCTATACGCAGTGCTTCGTACTTCTCTGAGAACTGATCCCAGGCCTGTGCTAGTGGATACAGACTCTACAACAGCCTTCCCGTGCTCTGATCTTTCACCTGCGTCTTTGTCACCCCTCTCCCTCTATTAATACCTTCATTATTTTCCTCCCGCTTTGTTGTTGCCTGTTTTGTTTTCCTCATCCCTGCCTGCCTCACTCTGTATTCCTCGGCTGGCATGGTCAGGGGGGAGAGATACGCAGCAGCAGCACCAAAATCCCAGGGCCGGGGTAGCGGAGGCATTTTCCCGAGCCTTGACAAAAGAATGGCCGCCTTGACTGGAGCGATTTAGCTAATCCTGCAGGCCCCGGCTCTGATAATGTAATTACGGCTGTCTTAAGGCCTTTAATTTCCCCCCACCCGACCTGCTCTGGCTGAGGAGTGGAGGCGAGGTGGGGGTGGAAGGGGCCGCAGGGCCTCCTTTCAATAGGGGGCTTATGTACTCACAATGCCCAGCAATCTCTCCTCTCTCCAATTATGATTCCCTGACATTCAGCTAATTGGCCCGGCTGTGCGACTGAAGCTTTATTTCTTTATTATTAATTTTGCCAGCGCTGCTTGTTTGTTATGATGTATGCAAATGTGTTGAGAGCGAGTGAGAGAGGTGCCCCACTAAAGGCCTTACTGAGGAGAGGAGAGAGACCTGGGAGAGAGGCCATGTCAGGCTTATCTCAGGGTTGGCACACCTGGTTATTACATCTGTCTCCCAGGACCTGGTCGTTGTCTCTGAGCTGATAATAGAGAGGAACAGAACAGCTGGCAGCAGAAGCCAGGAGAACAGAGGGTTTGCCTTGCCTGTGACTCCAGGGGATACTACTATCTCTCTGAGTATTGTTGTTTCACATCTATTTAGTTGCAACAGAGACTCTCCACTGTAGCTTCCACTGTTGAGATTTGATGTTTCCACTGTGTCAGTTTTGCCTTGCAGATCATAGTGACTCTGATTATTATGGACAGGGAGGACCTGATCTTAGATCAGCACTCCTACTCTGAGACACTTAATACATATGGTTCTGACTGTACTACTAACACTCTCTATCCCCCTCTGGCTAGCTGCTGTCTCTGCTGTTTGAGGATCTCTTTAAGAAGTTCAACTCCGAGCTGAAGAAGATCTCAGACCAGATCATCCCCAAGCAGCGGGCAGCCCAGTTCGACATTGTCAAACACATGCGCCAGGATCAGATCACCAACGGCATGGTCAACGCCATCTCCACAGTGAGTGCTGCTCTCCGCCCCTGTATCAAGCTCTGGTCCCTTAATGCCAGACAGTGCATGTGATATCCGTACAGATTGACATATGGCAGAAGGGGATTCGGAGTTGTCAGGTTTTTTTCCCGTCCAGTTTTGAATGTAATGTTGTTTCTGAGGTTGGTCTTCCATTCTTTCATTTTTCTAAACATCATGAAGATATAGTTTGTCATAGCTGATCCCACAGTGTTTTGCAGTTAGAGACATAAATCAATCAATATAAAGTGTTTATTTTTAAAGCCATTTTAACATCAGCAGTGTTGTCACTGCTTGGAACCATAAATATGTTGATGGTTCCAAGCAGTTGACCTGTCCTCTCTGTGCCCCCAGGGGAACTGGTCCCTGAAGAGGTTTAAGATGGACCGTCAGGGCGTGACCCAGGTGCTGTCCCGTCTCTCCTTCATCTCGGCTCTGGGCATGATGACCAGGATCTCCTCCCAGTTTGAGAAGACCAGGAAGGTCAGCGGACCCCGCTCCCTACAGCCCTCCCAGTGGGGCATGCTGTGCCCCTCCGACACCCCGGAGGGAGAGGTGAGTCAGAGAGGGATAAACACACACAGTCACACACGTACACATTGGCATGCACACACACCATGGCCCCCATGACCTCAACACACACACTCTCGTGCAAACACTCCTACTGTGTGAAAACTAACATGTCTGAATTTTGAACTGCAGCTCACAAAGTGCTGTGGACAATCCTAATGTCAGTTCTAGGTAGTGTTGCCTTGGCCTGTGTATAACAGCTTCTGACCAGTGGTTGTGTTGTGTCCTAGGCCTGTGGTCTGGTGAAGAACCTGGCCCTGATGACCCACATCACCACAGACATGGAGGACGGCCCCATCGTCAAGCTGGCCTTCAACCTAGGAGTGGAGGACGTCAACCTGCTGTGTGGAGAGGAGCTCTCCTACCCCAGTGTCTTCCTGGTCTTCCTCAATGGTGACTGCACGCGCACACACACACACACACAGTTGCGCATGCACGCGCACATGCGCGTACACGTAAGAGCTTGATACATATAACCAGCAGTAGGCTCTCAAGCCAGGATGGTTGTTGCTGTTGGGTTTTCCCTTTTTTGATTACTTAAATCTTAAACCTTCCTCTCTTTTTCAATACAATGCCTCAAACATGACGGGAAAGAACATGGAATGTCCAGTTTACAGAAAGCACATGTTGTGCTTTATACAGTGTGTCTGAAAAGCTATTCATATAGTGCTACTAGTGCGCCATGAGAAAGTCTGGACTGGGTCCATTAATAAGTGTATTTTGTTTTTCAAGCCAATGATAACTGTCAAATTATGTTGACTGACTGTCACCAGGCTTTATTAATTAGTAACAGCAGGTGTCAAAGCGCCACAGAACGTGCGCAAATCCTTCCATACTGTGGCTCCTCCATTTCTTCAAGTTCAATATTATGCCCAGAACCCCTGCTGGAGTCTGTGGCTCTGCACACTGTGGGAAATATACCGTGGCTAGCTCCAAGTCCTGTATTATTCATTATTTCTTTGTGTGGGTGTGTTCATCTGTAGTCCAGGGGGGACTGCAGAGGCAAATGTGCCGGCTGGTTAAATCTGACGCATTTAGAGAAATGTTGATCATTGCATTGTCTCTGTCAAATATCCCCTAAATAAAGGAAAGTCAGTAAGTATTTAGTGTAAGGAGCTCTGTGCCTTAAAGTTGGTTTCTCTGGGTCTGTCCACAGGTAACATCCTGGGGGTGATCCGGGACCACCAAAGGCTGGTGTACACCTTCAGACTGATGCGACGGGCCGGATTTATCAACGAGTTTGTGTCCATCTCCACCAACCTAACCGACCGCTGTGTCTACATCTCCTCAGACGGAGGACGCCTCTGCAGGTAGGGGGCACCAGGGAGGACATGACACCCCACCGCTGTCTATGCATGGAGCAAAGTTCTAACACAGCCCGAGTTCAGCACTGAAACAGTTAACATATTATTTGAAGGTTTATAAGTGAAAATGTGCAAGCTAGTTCAGGCTGCGCCTCACTTCATCTTTCTCTTGTACCCCCCTTCAACTCATTTTTAAACTGGTGCTCTTGCTCCTGCCAGACCGTACATCATTGTGAAGAAAGGACAGCCGATGGTCAAGAACAAACACATCGAGGAGTTGACCCAGGGATACAGGTGTGCTCCATTTCATCATCTCATACAGCTAATGTTATTCAATACAAAGAAACTAGCATCATCTACCAGCTTGTATATGATGGGATTTTAAGCTCAGCCAAGTTTACTTTCTAGGGGGGCAAAATGTTTACATTAGTGGTGGAAGTTGTGGACTTTTGAAATGCTCATCTGTTTTGTTGCTGTCAGAACCTTTGAGGATTTCCTCCATGAGAGCCTAGTGGAGTACCTGGATGTCAACGAGGAGAATGACTGTCAGATCGCCCTCTATGAGCACATGATTAATAAGTGAGTAACTTCTGGCCATGGCTCTATACTGTCTGAAACGTTAGGCCCCTCTGGTCTAGTTATTTTCTATGTTTTCATATGTACTCAATATTCTCTGCTGTAATTCTTATCAGTCCCAATGCTCTTGTTTTGTACGTAGGGACACTACTCACTTGGAGATTGAGCCCTTCACACTACTAGGGGTCTGTGCTGGCCTGATCCCCTACCCACATCACAACCAGTCCCCCAGGAACACATACCAGTGTGCTATGGGCAAGCAGGCCATGGGTAAGACACCTCTCCAGTTCTACAGACCCCCTGTCGCTGGTTCCTCTGCTTCGGTCTGTAGAGGATGGCTGTTTTTAAGCTGCACCTTTGATCAGGCATCAGTACTCATCAAACATCCTCCACAGGAGCAGTGTGTACCGATGTGAACACACACATATTTCTTGTCAGAATGCATTTTGTGTGTGTGTGATGGAGTGTTTTTGTATATGCACATGGACATCAAACATGAGGTGCCTGCGTAGGCCCTCCTTTGTGTCCTGTGTGTGCGGAGGCCTTTCCATGCTAGTCACCCAGTGTCATTAGCAATTCATTGTGTCTGCTGTTCGCTGTGTTCAGGGGGTCAGTGTGCTCAGCTGCGAGGGAGAGACCACAGAGTGCACACCCAGGAGCTCCCTGATAACCAAAACTTCTCCAAACGACACCACTAGTATTCGCAAGAGCCCAGTCACCCCCATCCCCCTCCCTCCATTCACCCCCTCCTTCTCCCTCCCCCATCTTTACAAAAAAACACTGCAACTGGGACTATATTTGGCCCAATATCCTCTGCCGTCTCTGTTTTGTGTGGCTAGGCCTATACATGTGCAAATATGTCTGTGTGACCGGGGCCCTATTATCACAGGGGTCTGTTGCTTGTAGCCTAATTGTGAAGTAATAGCATCTGACAAATGTCAAGGCCTCCAGGGAGGCCAGCCATTATTCCATGCCCTGGCCAGCTCCTCTCCACTGTGTTTGTACCAGGGATCTGGCCCTGGCTCAACCCCGGCCTCTGGAGAAGCAGGATTAAAAACTACTTGTCCACTTTCAGAATACTCTCTTATGTGATACACTGTTTGGTTAAGGCGCTCAAGCGCTAACAATGGAATAAATCTGGGATTTAAATGTTTGTTTCCTTAAATTGAACATTAGTAATTACTTTAGCTTTTTCTTTGCTCTTAAGATGCACTGAATGAGTTTTAAATGATTTTTCTCAGACGATTGAGTAATAAAATATTTTACGTTTTGAAGAATAACGTAAAAGAATAAAAAAAAGCCCATTGTAGTAATTTAATTTCCATTGTTTCTCCTGTCAGGTACGATTGGCTACAACCAGAGGAACCGTATAGACACTCTGATGTACCTGCTGGGCTACCCTCAGAAGCCCATGGTGAAGACTAGGACCATAGAGCTGATAGACTTTGAGAAGCTGCCTGCGGGCCAGAACGCCACAGTGGCTGTGATGAGTTACAGCGGCTACGACATAGAGGACGCTCTGATCCTCAACAAGGCCTCTCTAGACAGAGGTTAGTTACTGATCTACATTAATCTATGTCTATGGGCTAAGAAGGAAAATGGAGAAAAAATAGCAATATACTCTGTCAATACAATGTAAAGTGTTTAAATTACAAATATCACTAACTTCTTGGCTGATGCCCTCTCCCGGCTGATGCCCTCTTCTGAACATGATCACTGATGGATTTTAGATGTAGTGCTCTTGTTACTGTACTGAAATACAAAGAGTTCACTGACTTCTGGTACAAATAGTTATTTGCGATCCTGAACTCTGACCCTCATTTTCCAGGATTCGGAAGGTGCCTGGTCTACAAGAACGCCAAGTGCACGTTGAGGCGCTACACCAACCAGACCTTTGACAAGGTGATGGGTCCCATGCTGGACGCGGCCACACGCAAGCCCATCTGGAGGCACAGTATCCTGGACGCCGACGGCATCTGCTGCCCTGGTGAGTAACACCCTCCAGCAGGACTCCTGGAGAAGGAACCAACAGGCTCTGTTACTCGAGAATCTCACTGTCACCCATTTTTATTATTACAACCAGTTGGTGACATCCTTCTCTCCATATGGAAACGTGTTGAAGGATGTATTTGTGTTTTATGTATAAAGTAACCTAAAAAATGTGTGATATGTCTTTGATTTTACATTCATGCATACAGAATAAGCAAATATGGAATTAATGTGGGAGATTCATCAGTATCGTGTTTGTCTGTGCGCATGTGTGTGTCTCCAAGGTGAGAAGGTGGAGAATAAGCAGGTGCTGGTGAACAAGTCCATGCCCACTGTCACCCAGACACCACTGGAGGGCAGTGCCCAGCCAGGACAGCCCCAGTACAGAGACGTGCCCATCAGGTGGGTGTGCCTGCCTTCTCCCCTCACCACTCATACACCCCTGCTTGCCCCCCCACACCACTCAGAGTAACAATATCCTAAACCCCCTGAGCTATTAATATAACGTTCGTTCCTCATCTACTATCTAGGGCTGTGACGATACCAGTATCGCAATATTTCTTTCCATGGCAAAAATTTTAACATTAAGTAGACTTTACTCTTTGGTCCTTTTAAAAACCTGCTGTTTCCAACATTAGGGATGTCTTCCTAAAGAAGTTAAATCCGCTTCATGTTTTGTTTCCTTGGCACGATACTAATGAGTACCGTGATACTGGTATCGTCCCTGCCCTACTACCATCTCTTCTGACATTTGAGCAAAATAGTTAGTTTCCCCCATATGACGGCTAACAACCCAGTCCTTTCAGGTCCGTCCTTCACCTATTCAGCCTTGTCAGATCAGGTCAGCTGATGCCTGTGTTCTCCTGTCTACAGTTACAAGGGCTCCACAGACTCATACATTGAAAAGGTGATGATCTCCTCCAACGCAGACGATGCTTTCCTCATCAAGATCCTGCTGAGACAGACCAGGAGACCAGAGATAGGAGACAAGTTCAGCAGTCGGCACGGACAGAAAGGTATAACTGACCCTCCCTGTTCTGCGCTCTTAGGGCCATTTACATTTTAGTCATTTAGCAGACGCTCTTATCCAGTGCGACTTAGTTGGTACATTTCATTTTAATGTCGCTAGGTGGGACAAGCCATAGTCATATGGTACTCATGGGGGGGGGGGGAGCAAGGCCTGAGGCGTCTGCATGAACTCTGACACTAGAGGACATACACATGTAATATTACACATCGTTTACAAACTGAAGTGGGACATTCCTTTGCAACATTCCATGTTGCAAAGCAGAGCCCCTCGTCTTTAGAGGGGCTCTGCTTTTCAAGTAATTGGCTTTTTGTACTGCGCCAGACTATGCAAATATATTAGACCCTAGCAGTACACTGCTGCTCCTGGGAAAAGTGTTTACAACCACCACTGTTTTGCCGCTGCACCTCCCTCTAGATGAGAGACCTGTATGATGTTTTAATCAGAAAGCTAACTGGCACCATGCATAATTTACTCACTTCATTAAAGGGGTCGCTGCTGGGGCTGGCCGGTCAGTATAGTCAAGGGACAATGTCCACTGTCTCTTACTGGAGGAGTGAGGGGTCGCCAAGGGGTTAGGCCTAGCAGGACAGGGGCGATGCTAGATCTGGGAAAAGGATGGAGTGAAAAACCGGTAGTGGTAGCACTGTACTGTAGCAGTGGTGGAATGTTTTGGGTTGTTTGGCGTTATTGCACTGGAGTTATCTGGGGCTGAAGATGAGATGTCGTTTTTACAGCCATCCTCAGGAGGGTTATGTACTGACTATACTGTTGGGATGGCATTAGCGTTATAAATTACTTATTTATTGATACATATGTATTTGTTAAATGTATATTGAATTACCCTTTGAGTGATTTGTTAAAAAGCAATTCTGTACTAGTTTTTATGTTTTGTTTAGCTGGATTATTAAAGACATGCTCTGGAACTTTGGCAACTAAGTATTTTTTTATTGACACATCCCGCTTTGGGCTGGATGTGTCAATGTTTAGTTCATACTTGCATAATCTGAGCAGAATTACTGTCTTACCTCAATTAGCCACGAAATCCCTACATTTTCCCCCACATGGGCCAACCCCCTAGAAATTCGAGTTTTAGCCAATGAGCTTCAGCCTCCTGCTATTTGAGTGACAGCTAGCAAGATGCACACACAGTAGAGCGAGAGAGAGCATATCTGCAATTTTCGACCACTTTTGGCTCATGAGAAATACTTTCAGAACTACTGGCTAAAAAGTATACAAAAGTACCGGAGAATCTCTTTAACCCACCCCCCATCTAGCTGGTCATGACTAGTCTCATAAGCTCTGGTCAGCAGAGCAGAATAAGTTAATTATTTACCACACACACAGAGACACACAGCTGTTGGCTGTGCAGGCCAGGGGTGGTGGGTGGGGGTTGGTGTGTGCTTGTGAGTGCTGTGTGCCAATTGTCCTTGCTGCCAGTGTGGATCTGTATAGGGTGTGATGGGGGCCTTGCTGTTGTCTTGCCTTTCTCTTCTGATTTATATGCCTCTTTTATCATTCACTTTCCCACAAAGCCAACAACACCAAGGACGTCTGCTATGAGAACTAGTCTCTCTCTCTCTCATTTATCCTCTCTCTTGCCTGCTCCTTCTCTCACTCCATTTTCCCTCTTTATGTTTCTCTATCCTTGGTCCTCTGGCCTATTTTCTCCTGCCTGTTGCTTTTCCCTTTTCCCTTCCTCACTTCTCTTTACACCTGTTCTTCCCTCCATAAACCTGTTTCTCTACCCCCTCTCTCCCTCTCTACCCCCTGTTTTATGTAAAATTCTAACTTTCTTTTGTTATCCTCACGTATAATATACACAACTACAGGAACATTTGTTTATGTGACGTTTTGAACCAGGGCGTATCATTTGTCGTTCCCCATCTAGTGAGCAACAGGTCCTAGAGTGTATTGTTAGACAGAATTTTCCCCCGTGCACTGATTTTGATTTCCCTTTGAGTTGATCCCCCTCCACTTCCTCTCTGGGCTGGACTGACAGTCATGTGTGTGTAATCCTGGTCTCACTGTCAGGCTAAGCACCTCTCTCCACTTCCTGCTCACTCTCTTCTCTCACTCCTTTTTTCATTTGCAAATGGGCCTACAATCTGTTTGCTCTGGCCAGGTATGGAAGAGTGCCTCGGCTCCTGGGCAAACATTTACCCTCACACTTAAGGCCTCCAGTCCCAGGCACCTTACTTCTCACGTCATGTGACTTTAAAGAAGGCCCCACCAGACTACAGCAGCATGGAAGTGTATGTTGCACTGGGGGTAACTGTTGGCGTGGAACTACCCTGCTAGTGTCATGTTTTTCTTCGGTTATTGGTGTTTTTAGCATTCTTCACCAGAAGCAGTAAACGGAGGCAAAAATCAAATCAATTGAAAACGCTTCAGAGACGTGCATAGAAACTCTTGAAATTGACTTAAAGTGTATAAAGATCGCAAGCTCACTTCACTCACGCACAGCTGTAGCATATCTCATTGATTACAGTGGGTACTTTTCATCCACGCATAAAGAATGCTTACGCTAAATATCCAGTATAATCTGTACCTGCACTTGGGCCTCTAACTCTGTCTCCCTCTCTGTGGTTTGTGACAGGTGTGTGTGGCCTGATCGTTCCTCAGGAGGACATGCCCTTCTGTGACTCGGGTATCTGCCCTGACATCATCATGAACCCGCACGGCTACCCCTCCAGAATGACGGTACGGTACCACCACACAGTTCAACATCACCTATTCTTTGCTTTGGGGGGTACAAGGACCCACTCATGGGAACTGAATGTGAGAGATCAGACTTTGTTTGGTTATCAAAATATTCCAAGTTTCACGTGGCTTTTAACTTGTGGGGAAAATGAATTATATTTTGTTTTGTTAAGAGTTTATAGTTTGAAACCTAGGCCCCAAAGCCTTCGATAGCTCTCACTCACTTTCTACACTTATTTTCTTTCTGATGTCCAAAACAAGCAGAAGCCCAACAGAAGCTGTTGTGTTGACTCTCAATCTTCACAGGTTTCAATTGGCCCTTTAGAGACAAAGTGCTCATTATCCCCCGTACTCTATTGGCTGGGTTATCATGGGCCTCCAGAACACACGTCCCCATAGGCTGGGTTATCATGGGCCTCCAGAACACACGTCCATAGGCTAGGTCATCATGGGCCTCCAGAACACACGTCCATTGGCTGGGTTATCATGGGCCTCCAGAACACACGTCCATAGGCTGGGTTATCATGGGCCTCCAGAACACACGTCCATAGGCTGGGTTATCATGGGCCTCCATAACACACGTCCTTTGGCTGGGTTATCATGGGCCTCCAGAACACATGTCCTTTGGCTGGGTTATCATGGGCCTCCAGAACACACGTCCATAGGCTAGGTCATCATGGGCCTCCAGAACACGCGTCCATTGACGACACTAAGCAGGCAATCTTACTGTTCACTAACAGATATCGGTTGCTGTGGAAACCGCTGTTAGGGAAGTTTGGTAGCTACTGGTATTCAGTTGTTTTTTTTAACAATGGACCTAAAAGGCTGAATGACACCTGATGAAATCTTTGCAACATATGACAAAGTTATTTATTTCATATAAAAGTGTGGACTGTGTAGCAGCATTACACAGTCCAGGGGGGGGAACTACACATTCCTGGTGTAGTATTCAGAATTATTTCATTTATTTCTGAACAGACGCAGTAATTCTATAACTTTGGCTAATGTATTGAAATTTATCAGGTGTGCTGCGGCACCGCCAGCACCCTTCCCGCGGCTATGATTCTTTAAGGAAATAAATGAAGTGCATCGCTGGAAAGATGAGTTGCAGGCTCATGTCTATCAGAGCGAGATCATAGAACGTGAATCTCATTCTAGTTCTGTGAGAGATACAGGTGCGCTTCTCTCTCACCACAGCAATGGCCACGCATTGGTCTATATAGGCTACACTGTTAATCAAACCATAAGCTAAACCCGGGCCGGCCCAACACAAATCAATTCTTGCAATATCAGGCACGTTTTCACATTATGTTTCTTAGAGGGCAGGAGAATTACAGAGTCAACTTGAATTAAGCACTTCTACTGCCTCTGTTTTATATATAGTTTAATTTTCCTTGTTGACAGTGGTCTCTTATCATTGGCTAGCATTGTCATGGACAGGACACATCAATGGTTGGCTGGAGAGAATGATCATGTGTGCTAAAGTTAGAGGTCAGGGGGTCCTTCTGCCTGTGACCTTAGTGGTAGCTTCTGCACAACCCACAACCGCCACACTCCTGCTGGGTTTTGTTTCCCTCTGGCACTTAATTGATCAATCAATGTTATTGATTAGCTAGAGAATGCACACACTGGTTAGCCAGTTCTAAATTAATCTCATTAAAATAGGACATAAACCACTGAACCAGTAAAACTGTGTACTGTTAACGTTAAATGCTCTAGAACACGAGTTATTGCTCTTTCATCTAATCTTAAACATAGTTTCGTTCATTATCATCCCGTATGTACTGTCTTGAAATGATTGTGATGAGACAAGTTGTATTCATTAGGGCACACTGTAGCAAAATGTTTAGAAAATTAGTATTTATTATTGGACAAGTTCAGGTAGTCCCTCCCTATTTCAGTCAGTTTTTTGCCCCGTTTGGTGCCTAATGAAAGGACCCTGTCTCCTCCACCAGGTGGGGAAGCTGATTGAGCTGCTGGCTGGTAAAGCGGGGGTGATGGACGGGAGGTTCCACTATGGCACGGCCTTCGGGGGCAGCAAGGTAAAGGACGTGTGCGAGGACCTGATCCGCTATGGGTACAACTACCAGGGCAAGGACTACGTCACCTCGGGCATCACCGGGTAAACACACAGACCTATTTTGAGTAGGAGACATGGAATGGATGAGTGTTGTATGTTAGCCTGGTTAAATCGGACTGTTTGATACGAGAAGTGAAACAGTGGTGAATGCATTGTTCAGTCTGGTTTAACCAGGATAGTTGTATTTATGAATGTATACATCATGTATGAGCATTACAGCATGGCTACGAACATGACTTCTGTATACACTGTTTTAACAGTATTATACACGTTATTAGGCACACCACCCCGTTCATGAAACTGGTTCGCGCCTACAGACCGTGAGTCACGTGGCCGTGGCTTGCTATATAAAGCAGGCAGACAGGCATCAAGGCATTCATTTACTGTTCGATTGAACGTTAGAATGGGCAGTGCCAGGCGCGCCAGATCCAGTATCTCAGAAACTGCCGCCCTCCTGGGCTTCACGCACGACAGTGTCTAGGGTTTACCGACAATGGTGCGTCAAACAAAAAACATCCAATCAGCAGCAGTCCTGTGCAAGCTAACAGGCGGGCCACAAACAGGCAAATACAGTGGTGTGCAGAACGTAATCTCAGAACACACAACTCGTCGGTCCTTTTCATGGATGGGCTATTGCAGCAGATGACCAAACCGGGTTCCACTTCTATCAGCTAAAAACAAGAAGACACGGCTCCAATGGGCACGCGATCACCAACACTGGACAATTGAGGAGTGGAAAAACATTGCCTGGTCTGACAAATGCCGGTTCCTCTTGAGTCATGCTGATGGCAGAGTCAAGATTTGGCGTAAGCAGCTTGAGTCTATGGCCCCATCCTGCCTGGTGTCAACGGTACAGGCTGGTGGTGTAATGGTGTGGGGAATGTTTTACTGGCACAAGTTAGGTCCCTTGATACCAATTGAGCAATGTTTCCATGCCCCAAAGAATTCTGGCTGTTCTGGAGGCAAAGGGGGGTCCGACCCGGTACTAGATGGTGAACCTAACAAACTGGCCACTGAGTGTCTGCTATTATAGGCATTCTCTAGCTCAGTGTTTCTCAATCCTGGTCCTGGGGACCCAAACAGGTGCACATTTTAGTTTTTTCCCTAGCACTAACACAGTTGATTCAACTAATCAACTCATCAGGCCTTTGATTTGAATCCGGTGTCTTGAGTGCTAGGGCAAAAACTAAAATGTGCACCCATTTGGGTCCCCAGGACCAGTATTGAGAAACACTGCTCTAGCTGTAAAGCCCCAGAATTTGATGATGGGTTGTGTTCTCTCCCTCAGAGAGCCAATTGAGGCCTACATCTACTTTGGACCAGTGTATTATCAGAAGCTAAAGCACATGGTGCTGGACAAGATGCACGCCAGAGCCCGCGGCCCCAGAGCTGTGCTCACCAGGTAAGATAAATCCAGAAACTTTATATGCAGACAGAGAAATATACAGAGTTTGGCTAACTTTTACACAGGACGCCATTTTAACACCTTTTCTTAAATGGTTGGTGATGTAGTAATACCATAGCCCCAAAAATGTTTACTTGGCTGTGTTTGCATGATACCTCCCCATCTAATATTACAGTATTGTACTCTATTGGGCAGTGGTGTAAAGTACTTAAGTAAAAATACTTTAAAGTACTACTTAAGTAGTTTTGGGGGGTATCTGTACTTCACTACATTCCTAAAGAAAATAATGTACTTTTTACTCCATACATTTGGAGTACCCCAAAGTACTCGTTACATTTTGACAGGAAAATGGTCCAATTCACACACTTATCAAGAGAACATCCCTGGTCATCCCTACTGCCTCTAATCTGGCGGACTCACTAAACACAAATGTTTTGTTTGTAAATTATGTCTGAGTGTGCCCCTGGCTATCAGTCAAATAAAAACAAATTAAGAAAATTGTGCCGTTTTGCTTAATACAAGGAATTTGAAATGAATTCTACTTTTACTTTTGATACTTATGTACATTTTAGCAATTCCATTTGCTTTTGATACTTAAGTATATTTAAAACCAAATACTTTTAGACTTATACTCAGGTAGTATTTTACTGGGTGACTTTCACTTTTACCTTCATAGAAAATGACTCAAGTATCATTACTTTTAATCAAGTATAATAATGGAGTACCGGTACTTTTTCCACTGCTATTGGGTCATATTGAAACTTCAAAATAATATTTGTTGACTAAGTACAGAAAGTAGTCCTTGAGCCATACTTTACCTGATTTCCCCCATCTTACCTGCCTGTGTCTCATGCTGCTGTTCACCCCAGACAGCCCACGGAGGGGCGCTCTAGAGACGGAGGCCTACGTCTGGGGGAGATGGAGCGTGACTGTCTGATTGGCTATGGGGCCAGCATGTTGCTGCTGGAGCGCCTCATGATCTCCAGCGACGCCTTCGAGGTGGACGTGTGCGGTCAGTGTGGCCTGCTGGGATACTCCGGGTGGTGAGTGTTCTTTTTGGTCCTTCTGTGATACCTTATAATAGTAGTCAGAATCGACGTTGATACCAAGGATTTGTTTCCTTGTATTGTAGCTGCAGATTTAACTGCTTACAACCAATCAAGTATTTGATGTGTGTGTCTCCAGGTGCCACTACTGTAAGTCCTCCTGTCACGTGTCCTCGTTGCGGATACCCTACGCCTGCAAACTGCTCTTCCAGGAGCTGCAGTCCATGAACATCATCCCCCGCCTCAAACTAGCACGCTACAACGAGTAACCTCGTCCCCAGGCATATTGCTACCACATATAGAGTTCGACACAGAGAGAGCCGGCTGTTGGAGGGTGGCGCTAGAAAAGCAAGAAAGACAACAACAAGCGGCATTGACTATCCAAATTGACAACTGTCAATATAATGAAGCAGGAAATACTATAGCACTGTTACAGTAATGGAATGGCTACAGTATATCAGAAAATGAGTTAAAGCCAAAAGCATACAAGAATCACTTGTTTTTGTTTGCAGAACAGTAAAATATAGGCTACTGTAATACATTTTTTGGTTTGCTTTTGTTTGACTTTTTGTTTTAATATTTCTAAAAACATGTCAAGAGTTTTGAATATGTGTAGCTACATTTGTACTTTTTTGACTCTTGATTTCTTGTGTACATAATAAACAACAAATATAATTTCATATGATTGTTTCACTTTGTATTTTTATTGTTGTCCTCAGAACGACCTTTCAAATAGTTGTTGGAGACATTGTTAAAACATACATGAACAAAAATAATCTTGAATGGATATTGGACATTACATTTTTAAGTTTCTCATTGATTGCGGGTAATAGGATGGTAAAATATGGCCAAGAATCTTATCAAGATAAGGTACATAAGAAATTGGTTAATGTCATTTAGCAGTCTTCTATGACTGATGTTAACAAATGTGAGAATAATACAATTTACATTTCAGACACCGGATGACCCAACATGTTAGGTAGAGGAGTTTGACACTCCCCACTGAATACCAGACACCACTGAGGATGTGTTCAGTGTGAACACTAAAGAAGCGTATTGTCCTTCTCTGATTAAGTGTTACCGCAACACAGTAATACATTGACTATTTTGTGTCTTCCTGTTTCAAAGCAAAGCTTTAACACCACCAACATATACACAGCTCAAAGCTTGCCCCCACCCACAAAGTTGAATTGAAGCGCTTTGATTGGACAAAAGCAGCGCACATCAGTAGGACTGCGAGGAGGGTAGAGTGGGTGGCTGCACCTGTCCTAGCTAATGAGGCTCTAATGAGCCAGTAAAGGGTAGGATGGGAAAAGGATGTCCGCCGTGGGGGAGACACGACCCCGCCTCCTTGTACCTCTTTTCTTTTTTTACCAAAATTAATTTGATTCTCATTTGTGACTGTAGTTTCGCGTGACCAACTCTATGGGATTCTCTGGGCTCGTTTGATGTGGATGTTCTGACAATGCTGGAGCCTTGTACGGGCTCTTGAAGACACCTTAATTAGGCGGTCATTACTAATGGGTTATTTACAGATCTATTGGTCCAGTTCCTATTCTATCATCAGGCAGACTGCTGACCGAGCAGATATTCTCAATAACCAGTTTTCCAGCCAACCTTCATAGGCTACATGTCGGATAAAATATGTCATGACAGGTTTGATGGAAACCGAACAATGTTCGGTAAACTTTCCAAATGTCGACGAAACAAAATACACTAGACAAGGAGGGATCTTTTTGTGTCGGTAAAATGAATTATGGGAGAAATGTTGGCGGAAACGCTTTTATGGGCAAATATTGATATAATCGCCATTATATCGAAGTAAATCAGAAAAAGCATGCAGTTTATTAGGCTACAAATTAAATAAATTATGAACTTCACAGGGTGGTGAAAGTGCCAGGTGATGAGCTTGATGCTCCTTTCCAATAAATATCGAGGGTCTTGTTCTGGTGACATGATCATCGATGCTTGGCTGCCGTTTGACATATAAAAATAATCTCGCTCTTTAGTACATAATAATCTCATCATGTAGCTATATGTGCGCTCTAGCCATCTGCGCGCTGTTGGCTAGACCGCACGTGCCAATGCACACTCGCTATTTAACCCAACATGTTTTTTTTTTAGAAATCCATTAGTAGAGTTGAGGATGCGATGGAAACACATTTAACTTGTATTTTTTATTCGGCACATGGAAATGTAATCGCAAAAAGGTATTTTTATGTGCACTACGTCATCACGCACAGTCTTTTATCTGCAACAAGTCAATTTGAACGAAACATCTCTGGTGGGAAAATGCGGATATTGTTTTTATGTTGATTTTAGAATATTCGCATTAAAATCTGTCGCCAGTTGAATGGAAACCTAGCTACAGGTTGAGATTTGAATGCCGACTATAAATACACACATTCATTGATTAGACAATGGGTTTCTTTAGTAGCCCACCCTGTAATACTGTAATACCATAGATTACCTGCACTGTTATGTTTTGCTTCATATACTATTGTGTTGTAACTCACTTATAGAGTGTCTCAGATCTATGCACATCCAGATCATTCTGGATACAGTGCCTTCAGAAAGTATTACACCCCTTGACTTTTTCCACAGTTGTGTTACAGCCTGAATTTAAAATGGATTAAATTGAGATTTTTTTGTTACTGGTTTACACACAATACCCCATAATGTCAAAGTGAAATTGTGTTATTTGAAATTTGTACAAATTAATTAAGTACTAATTAGGCAATAACTATTCAACCGCTTTGTTATGGCAAGCCTAAATAAGTTCAGGAGTAAAAAATAGCTTATCAAGTACCCCACACATACAACTATCTGTAAGGTCCCTCAGTCGAGCAGTGAATTTCAAACACAGATTCAACCACAAAGACCAGTGCCTTGCAAAGAAGTTTCAAGTTGTAATGTCATGTGCACAAGTACAGTGAAATGCCTTGCAAGCTCTAACCCTAACTATCTAGTCAACAATAACAATGTAATACTAAAAATAACATAACGTAGAACAAAAACACACAATAAATAAAAATAAGAAGAACACGATAAAATAAGTAAGCATACTATATACATGGTCAGTCAGTTCCAGTAACATATTTACAATGTGCAGGGATACTGGAGTGATAGAGGTGGATATGTATAGGGGTAAGGTGACTAGGCATCAGGATATATGATAAGGGCACCTTTGGCAGATGGGTAAAAAAATAAAAATAAAAGCTGACATTGAATATCCCTTTGAGCATGGTGAAGTTATTAATTACACTTTGGATGGTGTATCAATGCACCCAGTCACTACAAAGATTGCCGGAGAGGAAGGAAACCGTTTATGGATTTCACCATGAGGCCAATGGTGACTTTAAAACAGTTAAAGAGTTTAATGGCTGTGATATGAAAAAACTGCAACAGCATTGTAGTTACTCCACAATACTAACCTAATTGACAGAGTGAAAATAAGGAAGCCTGTACAGAATAAAAATATTCCAAAACATACATCCTATTTGCAACCAGGCTGTCACGGAGACCGCCGAGGCTGCTCCTCCTCCTTGCTCGGGCAGGCTTCGGCGTTCGTCGTCCCCGGAGTACTAGCTACTACCGCTTGATGTTTTCGATGTTTGTTTGGTTATGTCTAGTTGGTGCACCTGTCTCGTATTCTGTCTTGATTATGTATTCTATAAGTTCCCCTGTGATAGGTTTGCATTTTGTGTGTTATTGTCCGCCTGTCTTGTAGGTTTAGGTTCTGTGTCTTTGGCTTTTGTGGGATTTATGCACTCGCGAATTTGTTACACCTCTTGTGTTTCGGAGGCTGTTATTTTGTGTGTACCTTAAGAGGTATTGAGTAAAGTCGTCTTGACTATTCCTCTGTGTCCTGCGCTTGACTCCACCACCGCATCCACATCAGAACCTTGACACAGGCACTAAAGTAATACTGCAGAAAATGTGTCAAAGCAATTAACTTTTTGTTAAGTGCTATGTTTGGGAAAATTCCAATACAGTGGGGAAAAAAAGTATTTAGTCAGCCACCAATTGTGCAAGTTCTCCCACTTAAAAATATGAGAGAGGCCTGTAATTTCCATCATAGGTACACGTCAACTATGACAGACAAATTGAGAAAAAAAAATCCAGAAAATCACATTGTAGGATTTTTTATGAATTTATTTGCAAATTATGGTGGAAAATAAGTATTTGGTCACCTACAAACAAGCAAGATTTCTGGCTCTCACAGACCTGTAACTTCTTCTTTAAGAGGCTCCTCTGTCCTCCACTCGTTACCTGTATTAATGGCACCTGTTTTAACTTGTTATCAGTATAAAAGACACCTGTCCACAACCTCAAACAGTCACACTCCAAACTCCACTATGGCCAAGATCAAAGAGCTGTCAAAGGACACCAGAAACAAAATTGTAGACCTGCACCAGGCTGGGAAGACTGAATCTGCAATAGGTAAGCAGCTTGGTTTGAAGAAATCAACTGTGGGAGCAATTATTAGGAAATGGAAGACATACAAGACCACTGATAATCTCCCTCGATCTGGGGCTCCACGCAAGATCTCACGCCGTGGGGTCAAAATGATCACAAGAACGGTGAGCAAAAATCCCAGAACCACACGGGGGGACCTAGTGAATGACCTGCAGAGAGCTGGGACCAAAGTAACAAAGCCTACCATCAGTAACACACTACGCCGCCAGGGACTCAAATCCTGCAGTGCCAGACGTGTCCCCCTGCTTAAGCCAGTACATGTCCAGGCCCGTCTGAAGTTTGCTAGAGTGCATTTGGATGATCCAGAAGAGGTTTGGGAGAATGTCATATGGTCAGATGAAACCAAAATAGAACTTTTTGGTAAAAACTCAATTCGTCGTGTTTGGAGGACAAAGAATGCTGAGTTGCATCCAAAGAACACCATACCTACTGTGAAGCATGGGGGTGGAAACATCATGCTTTGGGGCTGTTTTTCTGCAAAGGGACCAGGACGACTGATCCGTGTAAAGGAAAGAATGAATGGGGCCATGTATCGTGAGATTTTGAGTGAAAACCTCCTTCCATCAGCAAGGGCATTGAAGATGAAACGTGGCTGGGTCTTTCAGCATGACAATGATCCCAAACACACCGCCCGGGCAACGAAGCAGTGGCTTCGTAAGAAGCATTTCAAGGTCCTGGAGTGGCCTAGCCAGTCTCCAGATCTCAACCCCATAGAAAATCTTTGGAGGGGAGTTGAAAGTCCGTGTTGCCCAGCGACAGCCCCAAAACATCACTGCTCTAGAGGAGATCTGCATGGAGGAATGGGCCAAAATACCAGCAACAGTGTGTGAAAACCTTGTGAAGACTTACAGAAAACGTTTGACCTGTGTCATTGCCAACAAAGGGTATATAACAAAGTATTGAGAAACTTTTGTTATTGACCAAATACTTATTTTCCACCATAATTTGCAAATAAATTCATAAAAAATCCTACAATGTGATTTACTGGATTTTCTTTTCTCATTTTGTCTGTAATAGTTGACGTGTACCTATGATGAAAATTACAGGCCTCTCTCATCTTTTTAAGTGGGAGAACTTGCACAATTGGTGGCTGACTAAATACTTTTTCCCCCCACTGTACAACACCTTACTGAGTATCACTCTCCATATTTTCAAGCATAGTGGTGGCTGCATCATGTTGTGGGTATGCTTTAAGGACTAGGGAGTTTTTCAGGATAAAAAAGAAACGGAAGCAAAGCACAGGCAAAATTCTAGAGGAAAACCTGGTTCAATCTGCTTTCCAACAGACACTGGAAGATGAATTCACCTTTCAGCAGGACAATAACCTAAAACACAAGGCCAAATCTACACTGGATTTGCTTACCAAGAAGACAGTGAATGTTCCTGAGTTGCCGAGTTACAGTTTTAACTTAAATCTACTTGAAAATCTATGGCAAGACATGAAAATGGTTGTCTAGCAATGATCAACAACCAATTTGACAGAGCTAGAAGAATTTTGAAAAGAATAATAGGCAAATGTTGCACAATCCAGGTGTGGAAAGCTCTTAGAGACTTGCCCAGAAAGACGCAAAGCTGTAATCGCTGCCAAAGGTGCTTCTACAAAGTACTGACTCAGGGGTGTGAATACTTATGTAAATTAGATGTTTCTGTATTTCATTTGGAATTATTTGCAAAAATGTCTAATAACATATTTTCACTTTGTCATTATGGGGTATTGTGTCCATTTAGAATTCAGGCTGTAACACAAGAAAATGTGGAAAAAATCAAGGGGTATGAATACTTTCTGAAGGCACTGTTAGCTAGCTATAAGTATAGTGTGTTGTACTGCATGTTGGTGAGTCTCCACATGACCTGTGCTCTCATGGACACCACACATATTATCCCACATGCTCTATCCCAACTGTTCTGGATGCATGGTAGGAACACTGACACCGACAGTGTCCCCAAGCCTGCGGATTGGCAACCCTGAAGAGGAGGAGAAAGTCTTCCACTGCCATCCATGGTGTGGTGAGTAATTCAGCCATAATCCCCCTTTCTCCTCCTCTCTCCCTCCCCCTCTCCCCTCTCTCTCCTGTGGTTCCATTCATATTCTAATCACAGCTTTCCCTTCTCCAGCTCACAGGCACTCCATCAGAGCCCCCAGCCTCAGGCTTTGCACTTTTACTTCCCCCCTTTGTGGCCAGCGCTCTCCTCCGAGGCACACTAAAATAAGGTTGCCTCAAGGAGAGAGGGAGTATGGGGAAAAATAAATTACACTCGTGCCATTTCGGACTAATTTCTAGTGTGTAGCTGACCAAATGTCAATGGTTTTCGGTAGGCAACTTTTTGAAACCATTTTTTAAAAAGCATCTTAGCAAAGATGGGGTATTGAAATGAGAAAGTGATCGTAATGTGTGGAAAAGAACAATCTAAAGTAGCACTCTCTCAAAGTAGTTTCCTAAAAACCTAATCCTGTGGGCATGTTGGAGTTCCCAGGGCCAATGGAGGAAGACACAGAGATCAGAAAAGTTCTGAAACTGGCCAACAAGTGTTCATGGGAGCTGGGACTTTAAATAAGAGGGGTTGGAGGAGTGTGTGTGGTGGGGAGGGGGGGGGGGTATAAAAACGTATTAAATGCTATAATGGAAGACGGGGGAGGCCACAGTGCTAGGATTGCGTAGATCTAAGCCTCTTTTTTTCTTGGGGAGGGAGCCTTTCTTATTCAAAACAGCCCCACAAAAGGCTTCCAGTGAGCCTTGCCACATCCCCATCTGACTCGAGGCCATTCATCAGCCTTCCGAGCCTATCAATGACATGTCCCCATCAGGGCTGCTATAAAATCAGACCCTTTCCCATGAAACATCAGCAAACATTTTGACGGGTCTGCCCCCCCGCTGGATTTCTGGAGTCTCTACCCCCCTCTCCCCTCACCCCCACCACCTCCCCTCACCATCACCACCGACACCACCCCTCTCCCGGCGGAGCCCAGAGCCTCACCATCTCCTGCCACGGATAGGCAGTGGTCACGGGGACGCGGAGCCAGACAAGGGAAGACCTACTGAGGAGGGGGAGCCGTACACAGAGCCATTTTCTTGGAGGAGCCAGTTTGCCATTGATGGGAAGAGGATGCATTGTGGGCTGCTGGAGGAGCCTGATATGGATTCCACAGGTTGGTCCTGCTGTCCTGCAACCCTGCAGCTTTGCCTTGACTTATCGGGATGCATGGGGAACCACTCTCTGTTGTGGATCACTATAACTGGGCCCCTGGGAATTTGTGACTTTCTCTACAACCATTTTTGAGTGATTTGTTGATGAATGCATTTATTGTTAATGTGAGGGATTACTCACCATGGCATTGCATTTGTTTGATTTTGGTTTCTTCAGATGTCAACAAAAGTGGCCTTGTGGTTTTGTGCCATTAATTCATGATAAATCTATACCAACAAAAATACGGTTTTGAGGCATGGTTTGATTATGGAATGACATTAGGGCCCTTCATTTGTGCCACAATCTTGATTAAAGAGCAGTAATTTCAACTATTAGACAGACCTACATTCAGCAATCTCTGTGGGGGGAAAGTCTTACAAGCCTTCGAGGCGCATGTAGCCTGTGATGCACCTGCTTCTTGTAAACAACTTCTGGGTGGAAATAAGCTGCCAGTCCACAGAGGTATGGTGCCAGTCGCCCAGAGCAGGATAAAGTCACACAGCATGACGCAATAATTAGCCTAAAGTAAATTCAATGTAATATTATAAACTACATGTTTATGGTAAAGTAATGAATGTTGCTGCTTTAGCTACACGTTTTTCTACTTGGCTCTCAATCTAACTTCCTTCCTAATAACTTTATTATAGGCTCATTTATTTACTTTATTGAATATTCAACAGGGAGTTTTTTCCCCCTGATGTTTATGCTAATTCACTGTCTGGTGTTGAGTTGGTTAACATGAAAGAGTGTATGCCTATAATACATTATCAGATAACCGTTTCGCCCATTGATCGAATTTAATCCAGTTATTCAAAGCTCTGTCTTATCTGTGCTCATGGCAAATGATTCAATTACAACCTAAGGATAAGTGCTACAATGGAGAATTATTGTCACCTCAGTGGACTAACTTCATCAATGACTGGGGAAAGCTATTTGAAGTACCAGCTAGGCTAGTGCACAAGACATTGAAATAAGTTACAAGTCTGCCTAATAATGTTTTGCAATTAATTGTAATAATTGGTCTAATAATAATAAATGATGATGTTGATTATAAATAGGCTAATGATGATGATGATGACAATAATTATAATTTTAGTTTATTAATTTGATAATACCGTTACATTTAGGCCTATATGGAACTGATGACAGCCTCAGAGTTGATAAATTAGGCATAGGCTACACTTTTGCTTTTATTCATGAGATAAAGCATTCTAGCCTACTTTTAGGCTATTCATTCTAACTGCCCATGCCACTCATCAACCAAAAGGTGTCGAATATTAATTTATCATAAAAGTTCTGAGTCTCTAAACTTTTCTATTTCCATGACCTCTTCTCTAACCGCTTCTGATGGGATGGAACCTGTAAATCATTACATGGAACAGGTTGCCTTGCCAACAGTCAGTCCTGGCAACTGCTACTATGGTGATTGTAGTCATGGCCCGTGCGGGAAACAGGATCTACAGGACTACGATAAATATAAGTGTTTCTGTCCCAAGAAAGGACACCAGTTGAGCTATTTCTAAATAGAAATTAGAATGGGACAAAGGCTTCTGTGTCGCTCGCGAGGCTGCTCTAGCAATGAGCGCGTTTGTAGTCCCCCCAAGAACAATGAAGGATTCCTGCCGTTTTGGTGAAAACATTTCAAATAGAAGCACAGCTGCGCCAAGACCCCCACAATCGATTATAGTCGAATTGCCCAGTCACATCTTTTTTTGCATTTGGCAACGTTTGTCTCAAAATGTAGTTATAAAAAGGCCACCTGTTGCAGATGCAGCTTGAGTAAAGTCAACTTGTGATAAATCTATCCAAATTGGATTGTTAGATCTTGATTTATTTAGGAAACTTTGTATAATATAAGGCCCTATATTGATTAGGGCCAATAGAGTAACCAAATATTGGACAATTCATACCACCACCCAATTGTCGGCATATTTTGATGAGCCATATAGGCCTATAGACAAATTAATAAATAGGCTATGCGAATTAATCTTTATGTGGGCCACAGAAATAAAACCTACAATTGTAAATTCCTGTAGGCTTTTCTCTGATATGTGGGCCATCTTGCCTTTTTCTAGAGAGCTGGATTGAAAGATGCCTCAACGAGAGCGAGAGCAAGCGGTATTCCAGTCACACGTCCCTGGGGAATACGTCCAATGACGAAAGTAAGCAGTGACCGTGTAACGCTTTAATGTTGTATTACTGCAAGTCATAAAGTAATGGATAAATATATGTTGAAATAATCTATTGTCATAGGCCTAAAATAAGACTGCTATTGATTAAAATAAATTGATATTTGCTGTAATAAGGTGCGCAATAATAGGCTTGGTGAGAAAAATATGGCAAAGGTCAGTGTTTTGCACTTGTAGGCTATGATTGGAATTTGTTCAAATAGAGCACACCTTCATTTACAAAACATCACAAAACATGTGTCAATAAGATGTCCCTGATAATCCACTGATTTATATTAATCATAATATTGTTGCACGTAGAATTGCTGGATAAAGAGAGAAATTATTTTAAAAAATAATTGTGTACTGCATCAAACTTCAGACTTTTCTAACCCTGTTCAGTTTAGATCAAAGATATTACAATATCTCTGTTTTTAAAAATATTCACAGCAATTATTTATTTTATTTTATTTTTTATATTGCTTTGCCCATTACTTAATTGAAGAGGTTGATTTGAAATAGTTGACATGTTTCTTTTTTGTCTGTAAAAGATGAGGAGAAAGAAAACAACAGGGCTTCTAAACCACATTCAACACCAGCTACCCTACAATGGTAAGTGTTGGTGATGATTCACCTCTTTCCCAACCTGTTTATATAATGTTGCATAATCCTAAGCTCTTATTCTACAGCTGTAATGCTGTAATTTAATGTTCTCAATGCATAAGCTATTCAACACATTTCTTTTCTATTATTTGGGGCATTTACAATGTAGCTTTTTGTTTGTTGATAAAATTTACAAGTGCATTTCCCTATTTTGTTCTTATATTGTTTGCTGTTTAAGGATTGTCTGTATACAGTCTTCTCATGTAGGGTCACATCGTTTGATCATGTAAAGATGAAGGACATAACTGTACCTTTGAGCAGCACCTTTTGAGAAGAGAACTATCAACTTTAGCGAGCATTGTGTGGGTGCTTACAGTTTACATTTACAATATGACATGGCAGGCCGCTGTTGGGCTGGAAGGATGTGTTAGTATAAAGGCTTTTTCACCAAAATAGCAATATTTCTTTGCCTTCATAGAACCAGAGACCTGTGCATTTGCACCTGTTATGTTCAGAATATATTAATATGCATTAGACTCAGTTAAAACAGGAAGCTGGCTATATCAAGACATTCTTCTTCTTTTAATAATTTGTTGTCTGTATTTGAAATTGCATTCCCTCTGGTGGAAATTCCACACTGGTGAAAATACTTGATCAGTCTCTTCCTTGGAGATTTTTTGAAGGGTGGAGATTGAATTAGTGTTTATCAGTCATTTTCATGGCACTTTCATGGAGGCGCGTTGGTTTGTGTAGTGTTGTTGTCAGACACATACATTTCTATTTAGATAAACATACCTGGTCTACATAGACAGTCCGAGTCCATGGGAATATTATGTAGAGGAGTGTTGTAGGTCCCCTGGGATTACACAGTCCTTCACACTTCAACAGCATGGAACTTCCCATTTTCAACTCACTTCTGAAATGGCCCGCTTTATTTTGGCTTATTGCTTGAGGAATGCGTTCATGAGCAATAATCCTTGTAAAATATTTGTATTTTACGTTGCTCTGAAATATGACAGATGAACGAACAGTCTTTGATTTATTTTGCACTCAAAATACAGGTGTATTTAGAGTTGTTGCATAATACAGACATCACGGTTCTTTTTATGTTCATGAGATGTTCAAAATAGCTTTTTTATCATACTGAATTGTATAACATACTGTTAAGAGTGCTTGATCACAACTTTATATTCCCCAATTTATTGTCTATTTTACGTTTATTATGGGAGAAACTGATAAGTGTTTTCTAGCACTTCGAAGCTCCTCTCTCACATTGTAATGCTTCGTTTTGTGAAGTATTTAGGCTATACAGTAGAGATATATACACTGAACTGATGGTTGTAGTTCCGCCTTTCCCAGATGGTATAAAATAAATCCACATATACACTACCGTTCAAAAGTTTGGGGTCACTTAGAAATGTCATTTTTTTCGAAAGAAAAGCTATTTTTTTGTCCATTAAAATAACATCAAATTGATCAGAAATACAGTGTAGACATTGTTAATGTTATAAATGGCTATTGTAGCTGGAAACGGCTGATTTTTAATGGAATATCTACATAGTCGTACAGAGGCCCATTATCAGCAACCATTAGTCCTGTGTTCCAATGGCACATTGTGTTTGCTAATCCAAGTTTATCATTTTAAAAGACTAATTGATCATTAGAAAACCCTTTTGCGGTGGTCCTCTGTAGCTCAGCTGGTAGAGCACGGCGCTTGTAACGCCAAGGTAGTGGGTTCGATCCCCGGGACCACCCAAACACAAAAATGTATGCACGCATGACTGTAAGTCGCTTTGGATAAAAGCGTCTGCTAAATGGCATATTATATTATATATTATATTTTGCAATTATGTTAGCACAGCTGAAAACTGTTGTGCTGATTAAAGAAACAATAAAACTGGCCTTCTTGAGACTAATTGAGTATCTGGAGCATCAGCAATTGTGGGTTCGATTACAGGCTCAAAATGGCCAGAAACAAATAACTTTCTTCTGAAACTCATCAATCTATTCTTGTTCTGAGAATTGAAGGCTATTCCATGTGAGAAATTGCCAAGAAACTGAAGATCTCGTACAACGCTGTGTACTACTCCCTTCACAGAACAGCGCATACTGGCTCTAACCAGAATAGAAAGAGGAGTGGGAGGCCCCGGTGCACAACTGAGCAAGAGGACAAATACATTAGAGTGTCTAGTTTGAGAAACAGGCGCCTCACAGGTCCTCAACTGGCAGCTTCATTAAATAGTACCCTCAAAACACCAGTCTCAACGTCAACAGTGAAGAGGCGACCCCGGGATGCTGACCTTCTAGGCAGAGTTGCAAAGAAAAAGCCATATCTCAGACTGCCCATCTTAATCTTTTATTTTTATTGGCCAGTCTGAGATATGGCTTTTTCTTTGCAACTCTGCCTAGAAGGTCAAACTTTTGAACGGTAGTGTATACTTTCACATAGTAGCTCCTAATTCAGGTTAGATTATTTCTCTAATCTCGTCCACTAGTAAATAACCTGCCCTTGACTGAATAAGTACAGGAGTAAACTGGGTAACAGTTTATTTTCATACTGGTAGATACTGTAGATGCCAGTCTAGAGATGTCTTTGTGGTCTGTAAAGAGTCCATGTTATTCTGTGGGGATTGATTGACAGGTCTGCTTTTTCACCTACAGGCTGGAGCAGAACTATGAGATTGCAGAAGGGGTTTGTATCCCCCGTAGTGCTCTCTACATGCACTACCTGGACTTCTGTGAGAAGCACGACACACAGCCTGTCAACGCCGCCAGCTTTGGGAAGGTAGGACACAGTTACTGACCAGTTTAACAGGACATTTAGGAGGGACTGTTTGATTGAGCCCAAACTAATTTTGTGAACATAATACTTCACAGAAAGAGTACATGCAATGGTCCCTTTGGTGGAGTAGGTTATACCTGCGTAGGAAGGTTACCACCCATCAGGATAGTAAAACATGAAAGGGAGAAATAAGTATAGCATTTAAAAAGTATGCCTACTGATGCATATAGATCAGTCGTATGGCTTGTTACGGTGTGTTTGAAAAGTAATATCCACATGTAGTTATTGAGAAGCAACGGAATGGCCCACTGATGGTTCCCCTGAAAACTGCTAGACGGGTTACACAGCTAGAACAATCATGCTCGCCTCTGTTCCTACAACCCAGAAAATCCCCTCTACCCACCTACTCCCAGCCACCCCCAACACTCGGACCCAGCCCCCTCCTCGTCCCCCCCCACCCCTCCCCAGCTCCTGTCGGAGGATATTGAAAAAGAGAAGGAGCCTGGATTAATGTGTAATTAAAGGAAATTTGGAAGGGTGAGATGTTGCGGAATGTTAGATCAGTGGCTGGAGCAGTGTGGGGTGTCCTTTAGGAAGGCTTCATTGATTCGGGACAAAAAAACGAGTGAGGGCCCCGCCTGCCTCCCTGTCTGCTCATTTATCAAGCGGGGCCTGACAGAAACTTCACAGCTTGGCCTCTTTTTTCATCCCACACAATGGAAAGCTCCACTGTTTACGAAAGTTTCTGCACCAGGAGCTGGACCAAGGAGCCAATCTCATGGACAAAAAGAAAGAGAGAGAGAGAGGGAAGGAAGGAGGAGAGGGAACAAGGAGGAGAGGGAACAAGGAGGAGAGGAAACAAGGAGGAGAGGGAACAAGGAGTAGAGGGAACAAGGAGTAGAGGGAACAAGGAGGAGAGGAAACAAGGAGGAGAGGGAACAAGGAGTAGAGGGAACAAGGAGGAGAGGCAACAAGGAGTAGAGGGAACAAGGAGGAGAGGAAACAAGGAGGAGAGGGAACAAGGAGTAGAGGGAACAAGGAGGAGAGGAAACAAGGAGGAGAGGGAACAAGGAGGAGAGGGAACAAGGGGGGCGAGGGAACAAGGAGGAGTGGGAACAAGGGAGGCGAGGGAACAAGGAGGAGAGGGAACAAGGAGGAGAGGGAACAAGGAGTAGAGGGAACAAGGAGGAGAGGAAACAAGGAGTAGAGGGAACAAGGAGGAGAGGAAACAAGGAGGAGAGGGAACAAGGAGGAGAGGGAACAAGGAGGAGCGAGAACAAGGGAGGCGAGGGAACAAGGAGGAGAGGGAACAAGGAGGAGAGGGAACAAGGGGGCGAGGGAACAAGGAGGAGAGGGAACAAGGAGGAGAGGGAACAAGGAGGAGAGGGAACAAGGAGGAGCGGGAACAAGGAGGAGAGGGAACAAGGAGAAGAGGGAACAAGGAGGAGAGGGAATTAGGGGGGAGGGAACAAGGAGGAGAGGGAACAAGGGGGCGAGGGAACAAGGAGGAGAGGGAACAAGGAGGAGAGGGAACAAGTTGGAGAGGGAACAAGGAGGAGAGGGAACAAGGAAGAGAGGGAACAAGGGGGCGAGGGAACAAGGAGGAGAGGGAACAAGGAGGAGAGGGAACAAGGAGGAGAGGGAACAAGGTGGCAAGGGAACAAGGGGAGAGGGAACAAGGAGGAGAGGGAACAAGGGGGCAAGGGAACAAGGGGGAGAGGGAGAGATTTTGGAGAGGTTTTTAATGTTGAAAAATAATATCCCTGAACGTGTCAAAAATTGATGGCTCCCAAAGCCTTTTTCTCCCACAGCCAGTGGAGACCTCCCTGGGGTTAAGGCTCTGGGAACTTCACAGATCTTCGCGTCTAGAACAGAACTCACTTTCACTTGATTCATTGATATGTTCAATGTGGATTTTCATGTCATTCTGTATGAGCTGTACATGGTTAAAAATCATTCTGGATGGGGCAGTTACTTCAGCCACTAGCTGAGATAATTGTGTACTTTCAAGTGTACAGTATCTCTTCCCTTACATCTACAGTATGATAGCACTGTCAAAAGTGATAACACATTTTCAACAGGTGCTTTACATGCGGGATATACACATACAAAAGCATGAAGAATCTCACAGAGAAAAAATCACTGATACACTTATTCTAATTCTCTGATTAACAGATTATTAGACAACAGTTTCCACAACTGACCACAAGAAGACTGGGGACCAGGGGCCAATCAAAGTAAGTCAATGTTGTCTCCTACTTTTCTTTCTTTCTTTCTGCACATTGGTTTTGATTTTTGTTTTTCATTATTGAAAGAGGAGTATCATTGTGTTAATGGAGGGCCTGCTTTTAACGATTCTTCAAGGCGGTAATCTTCACCATGTCTATGATTTGAGGATGTAACCTCTCAAAATCACATGATGACAAGCCACTGCCTCACACCCTGATGAAGAGTCCTTAGCTGAAATGTTGGTCAAGTAGGAGAGATGAGTGTGCAACTTTCTTTTCCATTTATATACCTCTCTAACTATCAACTATCCCCTATAGGTACCACTACTATGGCATCGCTGTGAAGGAGAGCTCCCAGTACTACGACGTGATGTACTCCAAGAAGGGGGCGGCGTGGGTGAACGAGACAGGCAAGAAGGAGGTCACCAAGCAGACAGTGGCATATTCACCACGCTCCAAACTGGGGACGCTCCTGCCAGACTTTCCAAATGTCAAAGACTTAAATCTGCCCGCCAGTCTGCCAGAGGAGAAGGTAAACAGGACTCTAAAAAGTCCTCCTCCCTTATCCAACCAACCCCTCGCCCCTCTCGCCCCCTCTGGCTATCCCCTTTTATCTGCCCCGGACCTTCTCTGACTCTGGGTTTAGAGAAGAAGGACCTTGAGGATTTATATGCTGCTGGCTCCTCACTAACTCTTAATCTTGTGGGGAGATAATAAGATCCAGCGCCGGACAAAGGACAGACACTAACTGTCAAGCTTTAAATGAGGGGGCCATGATTTTCAATGGTTTGTGAGTTGCTGATCTCTAAAGACGGTTTTATGTAACATAGTTTTGGTGTGCGACCTGTTGCAGGTATTTATTGATGCCGATGTTTTTGGATGGGATTTATTGTCTTGTTTTTCGTATCAATCCATTGATATATGATATCACTTGAAAACACTAGCTACCAATTATACTGTACAGTAGACAGTAGAACCCAGTTCCCAGATTGAATGTATCTTAACTGAAGCAGCATCCTGGTCATTCGCTAAGAATGTCACTACGAAACAGTATGTGCCTTTGATAAGTCGAGAGCTTGGGACTATAGGTTCTAAGTGCAAAAATATGATTCTGAGATCATTGGCTTTAACGTTCCGAACACACCTTGGTTTGAATGGTGGCAAGGCGTTTTTTATCTTGTATTCTTTTGATCTTAACAACATGAATTGGGGTATTTAGAGTACTATATAGGTAGAGAACATTGAACAGAACAAGGCTATGTCAATAGCAAAATGTTGAACCTTATAGTCCCAAGCTCTCAAAGTAGCAGTGTGATACAGACTTGGACCACGTTACTGCCGTGCATTTATACTCAGTGTTCTCTATGTTTTCCCACAGGTGTCAACGTTTATCATGATGTACAGAACTCACTGCCAGAGGATACTGGACACAGTAATACGTGCCAACTTTGACGAGGCAAGACACATTTCATATGTGTCCATCTTTTGCACCTTTATTTACCAGTCCCATTAAATGTGACAGGACTTTGTGTTTTTGTTTTTTTGACTGTGAAGCCTGACTCTCTTGTTGAATGTGGTCACAAAAAAGATTACGAGCTAAATGTTCTTGGACTTCTAAATGAAGACATCCCATTTTCATGAGAATCGGTTTAGTTCTTACCTAATCTTGGAACACTGAACCAAATCTGTTATGCTACCAGTCTGTCACAATAAACTACTTCTAACCGAAATGTATCTCATTAGAAAAGTTGGGTTAGTCTCTTAAGTTGTATTGTACATGACGTTGAGAGAATGACCCTCTTTTCCTGGGTGTCTCCAGGTCCAGAGCTTCCTGCTGCACTTTTGGCAGGGCATGCCCCCCCACATGCTCCCTGTCCTGGGCTCCTCCACTGTGGTCAACATTGTGGGCGTCTGTGACTCCATTCTTTACAAGGCAATCTCTGGGGTTCTTATGCCCACCGTCCTGCAAGCACTGCCTGATAGGTGTGTACTGTAGCTCTTCTTAGTGTACTGTAGCTCTTCTTAGTGTACTGTAGCTCTTCTTAGTGTACTGTAGCTCTTCTCCCCACCCCAGTGATCACTAAAGCCACAATCCTGAGTTTGTGTTTCAGCCCATCAAATTCAAACTCAAATTCATAGACAGAGCTATAAATGCAAAGGCTGACAGTCCATGAGATCCACATCATTGTTCTAAACATATTTTACGTGCATATTGTTTGTTTAAAAATACTGAAATGACAACCCTATGTACTGAGTTACAGCCTCTATAGAGAAAAAGGGCTGTGAGGAAAACTTGACATTTGCCTTTGTGTTATACAACCTTGGTTATTTGTGATGTAATGTAGATTTATTCCAGTTTGACCCAGGTGATCCGGAAGTTTGCCAAACAGCTGGACGAGTGGCTTAAAGTAGCACTTCACGACCTGCCTGAAAACCTGAGGAATATCAAATTCGAATGTAGGTGTCTGCATTGAAAAATACAGTCGTTAGTCTCTTGATTTTATGACAACGATGACATACTGAGTCTTGGAAAAAGGAGAATGCACCAATTTTAGAAACATGTTTTAATAAGCAAATGTTATACTGTAGAAAACATAACAGTAAATATTTCCTCTACCTTTTATCCACAGTATCTAGAAGATTTTCTCAGGTTCTCAAGCGGCAGACATCTTTGAACCATCTATGTCAGGTAGCTATTTCACTGTATAAATGTAATGAATTCCATATGAAAATATGACTGATAAAGGTATATGCAGTGTGTATCACGATCTAATAATGTGTGTGTTGTTGATGTGTCTCTGGGCAGGCGTCGCGGACGGTGATCCACAGTGCAGACATCACCTTTCAGATGATGGAGGACTGGAGGAACGTGGACCTGAACAGCATCACCAAGCAGACACTTTACACCATGGAGGACACATGGGAGGAGCACCGGCGGCTCATCATCCACTGTAAGGGCACAGACACGCACACATGTACGGATGCAGACACACACAAACGCACGCACACAAACACACACATAGTAGCATTCACATTAAGTTACATTTAGTCCAAAAGCCTAGAATCCACATTCCAAACAACCCTGTTGTGCTCCAATACACCTTAACTTAAATTGTTTGCTCTCCTTCATAGCATTGTAGCTGAGAAATGCACTTCACTCCCACACACACAGCCGCCAATAACACACAGTAGATGTCAGCCATTGGACATTCATTCCCACGGCCAGGAAAGTCAAGCCTTAATGATGGAGGCTAAAAGGTTAAGCAAGTTGACTCTGCTCTGAAACACCCCGTGGACCATCTCAAATTCATTTCAGCGTCAACCCCCTGAAATGGCCGTGATAGGGTCACAGTTCACAGATTGGCTGGTGTTGTTGCATAAAGAGGCCATTTCCACATCCCACTCTCATTCTGTTCTATTAGACAGAGAGAAATTATGCACTATAACATCAAATAAGACACAGCCTCATATACAAGACATACTGTATATGCTGCTGGTTTTGGCAGTTTGATTGATTTAAGTGAGGGTACTTTAGGTCCATAGTCACACACTACAATTATTCAATCTCTTCATTTGATCCAAATTGCTATCTGTCAAGACTCCGATCTGTGTAGACAAGGATGGGGCTTTCTCCACTATGTACAAAGATATGTCCCCTGAAGGATTAAATAGTCTATATGTTGACAAACTGTGGCTAAATGCAGCTCTCGTCTCCTTCCCCTCTCAGTGTACCAGGAGTTTGACCATCTGCTGGAGGAGCAGTCTCCTATAGAGGCCTACATCGAGTGGCTGGACTCCATGGTGGACCGCTGTGTTGTCAAGGTCAGTTGAGGATGTAAATACTTAATATATATTAAGCCCTTTTAACATCTAGGATATATCATTAGAAAACGTCCAGCCATCATCTTTAGGCATGTGCTTTCTACTATGGCTACAGTATGCTGTATGCTGATCATAAATGGAAATAATTTCTTCAATTGTCTCCTAAAACGTTCCACAGTGACGTTTGTATTGCATTTACCAAGGCCATTCTGGATGTTCATGTGTTATTTTATTGTTTAAGTATATTTGTACAGCAAATCGGTAAGGATTATGGCCCTTCACAAAAATAACCATGCGTTTTAATGGCATCCGTCTCTCCATGACTTGCTGACGCAGAGCCACTCGAGCTGCCATCCTAGTTAATGCTGTCTTCATGGCTCCCATTTGCTGCCATTATGCTCCAGATATGGGCTTGTAAAATGTGGTTGCCTTGGCAATGTCACGGACTCCCCAGACAATGGTTCAATGAGAAGGCGTGTCCCCAGGGGCAAATTAAATAGTTGACTTGTTGACATGTTTTTCGTTCCTGAGGGTTAAGCCCCAATAAGGACCCAGGGGTTAATTCTCCCCCCCCCCCCAACTCTTCCCTTCCCCCTCTTTTCTCATGGAAATATCTCCTTAAGGTGGCAGGAAAGAGGCCCGGGTGCCTGAAGAAGGTGGCCCAACAGTTCCTGCTCATGTGGTCGTGCTTCGGGACCCGAGTCATCCGGGATATGACCCTCCACAGTGCGCCTAGCTTCGGTGAGTGGTTGGATCTAGCATTGGGCTGGGGCATGTATCAGCCGACACAAGGAAAATTGTTTTTAGGGGGTTATGTATCGTTATTTAACCATATTGATGGTGTCACTAGTCAGACAGAAGTTGCCTAGTTCTAGTTTTGGTCCAAGTAACCAAAATAATTTGTGAAGAACACTTATAGATTATCCATGGCATTGGCCCAAAACTCAGCCAAAACTTGCTGAACTGAGTTATTTGAATATACAGTCGTGGTCAAAAGTTTTGAGAATGACACAAGTATTGGTCTTCACAAAGTTCGCTGCTTCAGTGTTATGAGATATTTTTGTCAGATGTTACTATGGTATACTGAAGTATAATTACAAGCATTCCATAAGTGTCAAAGGCTTTTATTGACAATTACATTAAGTTTATGCAAAGAGTCAATATTTGCAGTGTTGACCCTTCTTTTTCAAGACCTCTGCAATCCGCCCTGGCATGCTCTCAATTAACTTCTGGGCCACATACTGACTGATGGCAGGCCATTCTTGCATAATCAATGCTTGGAGTTTGTGGGTTTTTGTTTGTCCACCCGCCTCTTGAGGATCGACCACAAGTTCTCAATGGGATAAAGGTCTGGGGAGTTTCCTGGCCATGGACCCAAAATTTCGATGTTTTGTTCCCCGAGCCATTTAGTTATCACTTTTGCCATATTGCAAGGTGCTCCATCATGCTGGAAAAGGCATTGGTCGTCACCAAACTGTTCTTGGATGGTTGGGAGAAGTTGCTCTCGGAGGATGTGTTGGTACCATTCTTTATTCATGGCTGTGTTCTTAGGCAAAATTGTGAGTGAGCCCACTCCCTTGGCTGAGAAGCAACCCCACACATTAATGGTCTCAGGATGCTTTATTGTTGGCATGACACAGGACTGATGGTAGCGCTCACCTTGTCTTCTCCGGACAAGGTGTTTTCCGGATGCCCCAAACAATCGGAAAGGGGATTCATCAGAGAAAATGACTTTACCCCAGTCCTCAGCAGTCCAATCCCTGTACCTTTTGCAGAATATCAGTCTGTCCCTGATGTTTTTCCTGGAGAGAAGTGGCTTCTTTCCTGCCCTTCTTGACACCAGGCCATCCTCCAAAAGTCTTCGCCTCACTGTGCGTGCAAATGCACTCACACCTGCCTGCTGCCATTCCTGAGCAAGCTCTGCACTGGTGGTGCCCCGATCCCGCAGCTGAATCAACTTTAGGAGACGGTCCTGGTGCTTGCTGGACTTTCTTGGGCGCCCTGACGCCTTCTTCACAACAATTAAACCTCTCTCCTTGAAGTTCTTGATGATCCGATAAATGGTTGATTTAGGTGCAATCTTACTAGCAGCAATATTCTTGCCTGTGAAGCCATTTTTGTGCAAAGCAATGATGACGGCACGTGTTTCCTTGCAGGTAACCATGGTTAACAGAGGAAGAACAATGATTTCAAGCACCACCCTCCTTTTAAAGCTTCCAGTCTGTTATTCTAACTCAATCAGCATGACAGAGTGATCTCCAGCCTTGTCCTCGTCTACACTCTCACCTGTGTTAACGAGAGAATCACTGACATGATGGCAGCTGGTCCTTTTGGGGATTAAGTTCATTTTCATGGCAAAGAGGGACTTTGCAATTAATTGCAATTCATCTGATCACTCTTCATGACATTCTGGAGTATATGCAAATTGCCATCATCAAAACTGAGGCAGCAGACCTTGTGAAAATTAGTATTTGTGTCATTCTCAAAACTTTTGACCACGACTGTACTACATATTACATATATATATTTACATATTAGTCATTTAGCAGACGCTCTTATCCAGAGCGACTTACAGTTAGTGAATACATCTTTTTTTTATACTGGCCCCCGTGGGAATCAAACCCACAACCCTGGCGTTTATGCTCTATCAACTGAGCTACATCCCTGCCGGCCATTCCCTCCCCTACCCTGGGCCAATTGTGCGCCGCCCATGAGTCTCCCGGTCGCGGCCGGCTGCGACAGAGCCTGGATTCGAACCAGGATCTCTAGTGGCACAGTTAACACTGCGATGCAGTGCCTTAGACCACTGCGCCACTCAGGAGACTACTATGCATGTAGGTCCAAACATAGTTTAAGCCCCTCCCCCCATTTTTGGGAAATTGGAATAAGGAAAGTTGTGTGCAGACTCAGCAGAGAATTGCCTTCCGATGTTCTCCCAATCCAAAACGGGGAAAGCGTGGTGGTAAGATGGCTGCTTTGCTGGTATGGCCCCCCTAGCCTTTACTTTACTACCGAGCGGTGCATGACTGAGGCACTGAAAGAGATAGGGGCTGCAAAAAAAAAGAAGAAAATGGCTTCCCTTCCCCCTCCTCTCTTCTCCCCTTCAGTCTGTGAATATCAAAGTCACAGCTGGTTGCAATGTTTTGATAAAGTAGCTCTCTGTGCGAAAACAGCTAATTAACAATGGCTACCCCCCTCCCTCTCTTCCCCAATGTGTTTTCCTATCTATTCCATTTTATGACCAGGCAGTATTGCACTCCTCTGTTCCCTGAAAAGCTGCTGGTGTTTATTATGCGCATGGTCTCAGTCATCTCCCATACCCGGCTCAGGGGTCAGCCGTCATATTTGGGGCAAGGACTTTGTACAAGGAAACAAGAAACAGCCCCCTTGTCTCTTTTAATGACAATGACCGCCCAGTCGTTCTTCTCCCTCACACTGCCTGTTGTGTTGAGTGAGCTGCTATGATGCAGTCTGTCAGATGTTTGGAAGGACTAGTAATGAAACACACAGTCTGATCGTTCAGCCTCTTTTTGTAAACTGTGTTTTGAAATGTATAAGTGTATGTTCATAGCTTTGAATGGATGAGTTCTAGGCCTCCAACCACAGACAACACTCAAATACACTGCACATCTTAGAATCTTCATTTGAACTTTATGTAGCTCATTACTTCCCTTTAAAATAATTAGACTTGTTGGGTGGATGATAGGGACACTGATCCATCCTGTTTCCTTAGTTTCTCTCTCTCTCCTCTCTCCTCTCTCTCTCCTCTCTCTCTCTCTCTCTCTCTCTCTCTCTCTCTCTCTCTCTCTCTCTCTCTCTCTCTCTCTCTCTCTCTCTCTCTCTCTCTCTCTCTCTCCCTCTCCCTCTCTCTCTCTCCCTGTGTGTAGGCTCGTTCCACCTGATCCACCTGATGTTTGATGACTATGTGCTGTACCTGCTGGAGTCCCTGCACTGCCAGGAGAGGGCCAACGAGCTCATGAGGTCCATGAAGGCAGAGGGCAGCACAGGTTAGACCACCACCCTGTCAACAACTACTACTGGAGCTGCTTTCAACTATTAGTATTACTACAATCACAACAACTACAATTACTATTACTACTACTACTACTATTATTACTACTACTACTACTGTATAGGACTTTGGAATTATCTTTCCTGCTACCATCAGTATTGCTGCTGCAGCAACCACAAATGCATTTCAACACCAACAAAAATAACAACATGTACAGTGGGGGAAAAAAGTATTTAGTCAGCCACCAATTGTGAAAGTTCTCCCACTTAAAAAGATGAGAGAGGCCTGTAATTTTCATCATAGGTACACGTCAACTATGACAGACAAAATGAGAAAAAAAATCCCGAAAATCACATTGTAGGATTTTTAATGAATTTATTTGCAAATTATGGTGGAAAATAAGTATTTGGTCAATAACAAAAGTTTCTCAATACTTTGTTATATACCCTTTGTTGGCAATGACACAGGTCAAACGTTTTCTGTAAGTCTTCACAAGGTTTTCACACAATGTTGCTGGTATTTTGGCCCATTCCTCCATGCAGATCTCCTCTAGAGCAGTGATGTTTTGGGGCTGTCGCTGGGCAACACGGACTTTCAACTCCCTCCAAAGATTTTCTATGGGGTTGAGATCTGGAGACTGGCTAGGCCACTCCAGGACCTTGAAATGCTTCTTACGAAGCCACTCCTTCGTTGCCCGGGTGGTGTGTTTGGGATCATTGTCATGCTGAAAGACCCAGCCACGTTTCATCTTCAATGCCCTTGCTGATGGAAGGAGGTTTTCACTCAAAATCTCACGATACATGGCCCCATTCATTCTTTCCTTTACACGGATCAGTCGTCCTGGTCCCTTTGCAGAAAAACAGCCCCAAAGCATGATGTTTCCACCCCCATGCTTCACAGTAGGTATGGTGTTCTTTGGATGCAACTCAGCATTCTTTGTCCTCCAAACACAACAAGTTGAGTTTTTACCAAAAAGTTCTATTTTGGTTTCATCTGACCATATGACATTCTCCCAATCCTCTTCTGGATCATCCAAATGCACTCTAGCAAACTTCAGACTGGCCTGGACATGTACTGGCTTAAGCAGGGGGACACGTCTGGCACTGCAGGATTTGAGTCCCTGGCGGCGTAGTGTGTTACTGATGGTAGGCTTTGTTACTTTGGTCCCAGCTCTCTGCAGGTCATTCACTAGGTCCCCCCGTGTGGTTCTGGGATTTTTGCTCACCGTTCTTGTGATCATTTTGACCCCACGGGGTGAGATCTTGCGTGGAGCCCCAGATCGAGGGAGATTATCAGTGGTCTTGTATGTCTTCCATTTCCTAATAATTGCTCCCACAGTTGATTTCTTCAAACCAAGCTGCTTACCTATTGCAGATTCAGTCTTCCCAGCCTGGTGCAGGTCTACAATTTTGTTTCTGGTGTCCTTTGACAGCTCTCTGGTCTTGGCCATAGTGGAGTTTGGAGTGTGACTGTTTGAGGTTGTGGACAGGTGTCTTTTATACTGATAACAAGTTAAAACAGGTGCCATTAATACAGGTAATGAGTGGAAGACAGAGGAGCCTCTTAAAGAAGAAGTTACAGGTCTGTGAGAGCCAGAAATCTTGCTTGTTTGTAGGTGACCAAATACTTATTTTCCACCATAATTTGCAAATAAATTCATAAATAATCCTACAATGTGATTTTCTGGATTTTTTTTCTCTCAATTTGTCTGTCATAGTTGACGTGTACCTATGATGAAAATTACAGGCCTCTCTCATCTTTTTAAGTGGGAGAACTTGCACAATTGGTGGCTGACTAAATACTTTTTCCCCCCACTGTATATTGAAAATACTAATATTGAATGCTGTTTAGTACACTGACTCTTGAGTACATAAGAACCTCCTGTCTCTCTAATAGTTTATTGACCTCTGAACCCTTTTATAGCTGAGCAAGAGGAAGAGATGATGCTGACGGAGACCACGCCCACCTCCACGTCCCCAGGGCCCTTCTCCCCGGCCAAGTCTGTCACCTCAGTGGGGGTCCCAGCCGTCAGCTCCCCCACCGCTGCTCAGTCCCCAGAGTATACAGGGGCCACAGCCACCACAGGTGCGAGAGACAGACAGCAACACTGGGGGACTGGGGAGGGAACCTGTAAGTGGGGAGGGTTGCTTGGTTATAGAGCTATTACTATACTGGAGCTACAATAGAAGCAATGTCACTCGTCTGTGGTCATGTTCTGTAGGTAATGTTATGATCATGTCCGACATAATATACAGTACCAGTCAAAAGTTTGGACACACCTACTCATTCAAGGTTTTTTCTTTATTTTTACTATTTTCTACATTGTAGAATAATAGTGAAGACATCAAACTATGAAATAACACATATGGAATCATGTAGTAACCAAAAAAGTGTTAAACAAATCAAAATATATTTTATATTTTAGATTCTTCAAAGTAGCCACCCTTTGCCTTGATGACAGCTTTGCACACTCTTGGCATTCTCTCAACCAGCTTCATGAGGAATGCTTTTCCAAATCATCAAGGAGTTCCCACATATGCTGAGCACTTGTTGGCTTCTTTTCCTTCACTCTGCGGTCAAAATCATCCCAAACAATCTCAATTGGGTTGAGGTCGGGTGATTGTGAAGGCCAGGTCATCTGATGCAGCACTCCATCACTCTCCTTCTTGGTCAAATAGCTCTTACACAGCCTGGAGGTGTGCTGGGTCATTGTCCTGTTGAAAAACAAATAATAGTCCCACTAAGCGCAAACCAGATGGGATGGCGTATCGCTGCAGAATGCTGTGGTAGCCATGCTGGTTAAGTGTGCCTTGAATTCTAAATAAATCACTGACTGTGTCACCAACAAAGCACCCCCACACCATCACACCTCCTCCTCCATGCTTTATGGTGGGAACCACACATGCGGAGATCATCCGTTCACCTACTCTGCGTCTCACAAAGACACGGCGATTGGAAACAAAAATCTCAAATTTGGACTCAAAAAGGATCAAAGGACAGATTTCCACCGGTCTAATGTCCATTGCTCGTGTGTTTCTTGGCCCAAGCAAGTCTCTTCTTCTTATTGGTGTCCTTTAGTAGTGGTTTCTTTGCAGCAATTCGACCATGAAGGCCTCTGGGGTGCAGTTAACTCTAATGAATTTATCCTCTGCAGCAGAGGTAACTCTGGGTCTTCCTTTCCTGTGGCGGTCCTCATGAGAGCCAGTTTCATCATAGAGCTTGATGGATTTTGCAACTGCACTTGAAGAAACGTTCAAAGCTCTTGAAATGTTCTGTATTGACAGACCTTCATGTCTTAAAGATGGACTGTCGTTTCACTTTGCTTATTTGAGCACTTAATGTGGACTTGGTCTTTTACCAAATAGGGCTATCTTCTGTATACCACCCCTACCTTGTCACAACACAACTGATTGGCTTAAATGCATTAAGAAGGAAATAAATTCCACAAATTAACTTTTAACAAGGCACACCTGTTAATTGAAATGCATTCCAGGTGACTACCTCATGAAGCTGGTTGAGAGAATGCCAAGAGTGTGCAAAGCTGTCAACAAGGCAAAGGGTGGCTACTTTGAAGAATCTCAAATATAAAATATATTTTGATTTGTTTTAACACTTTTTTGGTTACTACATAATTCCATATGTGTTATTTCATAGTTTTGATATGTAGAAAATGTAGAAAATAGTTCAAATAAAGAAAAACCCTGTAATGAGTAGGTGTGTCCAAACTTTTGACTGGTACTGTACATTAATTAATACATGACAGTTGAATGAAATGGTTTATTAGAATGGGCCTATCCTGCCTGTGCTCATGCATTGGGTTGGTTTCTAAGGGTCACGGCATGGTAGATTCCTCTGTGCCAATCCCTTTGTCTCTGTGTGTGTATGTGTTACGTGTGTGCCAGGCGCTGTTCAGTCATATACCTGGTCCCTTACGTACACAGTGACAACGTCAGGCGGCACTCCTCCCGAGGGCGGACAGCAGCAGCACTGCATTCGCAGCGGTGCACCCGTGCCCCCTCCCTCCTCCGCCCATCGACTGCCAGTCTACACCCACAGGGACGAGCACGGGTGAGCTCTCATAGGGGGGTTATGAGCTCTCATAGAGGGATTATGAGCTGTCATATAGGGGTTATGAGCTGTCATAGAGGAGTTATGAACTCTCATAGCAGGGTTATGAACTCTGATAGCGGGGTTATGAACTCTCATAGGGGGGTTATGAGCTGACATGGGGGGTATGAGCTCTCATAGAGGGGTTTAATGACTATAATAGGAGAAAACTGAGGTTGTATCAACAACATTGTAGTTACTCCACAGTACTAACCTAAATGACAGAGTGAAAAGAAGGAACCCTGTACAGAATGCAAATATTCCAAAACATGCATCCTGTTTGCAATAAGGCAACAAAATAAAATTGCAAAAAATGTGGCAAATAAATTAACGTTATGTCCTGAATATAAAGCGTTATGTTTGGGGCAAATCCAACACAACACATCACTGAGTACCACTCTTCATATTTTCAAGCATGGTGGTGGCTGCATCATGTTATGGGTATGCTTGTCATCAGCAAGGACTAGGGAGTGTTTTAGGATAAAAAGAAACAGAACAGAGCTAAGCACAGGCAAAATCCAAGAGGATAACCTAGTTCAGTCTGCTTTCCAACAGACACTGGAAGACAAATTCCCCTTTCAGCAGGACAATAACCTAAAACACAAGGCTAAATATACACTGAAGTTGCTTACCAAGACAACATTGAATGTTCCTGAGTGGCCTAGTTACAGTTTTGACTTAAATCAGCTTAAAAATCTATGGCAAGACTTGAAAATAGCTGTCTAGCAATGATCAACAACCATATTGACAGAGCCTGAAGATTTTTAAAAAATAATCATGTGCAAATATGTTACAATCCAGGTGTGCAAAGCTCTTAGAGACTTACCCAGAAAGGCTCACAGCTGTATTTTCTGCCGAAGGTGATTCTAACATATATTGACTCAGGGGTGTGAATAGTTATGTAAATGAGATATTTCTGTATTTCAATTTCAATACATTTGGAAACATTTCTACAAACATGTTTTCACTTTGTCATTATGGGGTATTTTGTGTAGATGGGTGAGAAAAATATATATTTAATCCATTTTGAATTCAGGCTGTAACACAAGAAAATGTGGACTAAGTCAAGGGGTATAAATACTTTCTGAAGGCACTGTATCTGATTTCTTACTCAAAAATAGACAGAAGACATTTAAAGTACTACATTTACATTTTTGTCATTTAGAAGATGCTCTTATCCAGAGTGACTTACAGTAGTGAATGCATACATTTTCATACTGGTCCCCCCGTAGCATTCAAACCCACAACACTAGCATTGCAAGCATCATGCTCTACCAACTGAGCCACATTGAATACATGATGTTGACCTGTTTTTGTGTGCTCTCTCCAGGTTCACTGGGAGCTATAACTATGGGAGCTACTCCAACCAGCACCCCCACTCCATCCAGAGCCAGTACCCCAGTCTGGCCCATGAACCGGGCATCCCTGCCCCCCTCCACTATCCCGCTTACCACCGCACCTCTGCACAGGTCAGTCCCAACTTGGACTCCCAATCACAAATCAGGCCATAGCATCTACTGTACATTCACCTGAGGATCTACTAACGGTGCATTGGATGGAATCACAGTGGAGATAATTCAGTGACATTATCCTACGCACATCCATTATACTACGTACATCCATTATACTACGTACATCCATTATACTACGTACATCCATTATACTACGCACATCCATTATACTACGTACATCCATTATACTACGCACATCCAGTCGAAAAGTGTTTTCTTACATTAGCCTTATATTAGTCTCTCAGAGCACACACAATATTTGGTTCTGGGTGCCGAGATTGGCTTTATATTTACTCAACACATTAAGGCCCTTTGTCAAACTTCCAACATACTGTATATCTTTATGGTCTGTTTGATGATGGTGACTTTTAGCCACAGAGTCTACAATTCCCGCTTTTCCACACTGTTCACCACACCTGCAAGACATTGTTGGTGAAAATAGTTGTTCTTGGCTTGGGTGCTGGAGTGGACTCCATGGTATTTAATTGACGTCAGAGCAGTGCAGGAAGAAAGGCAGTGCAACACTGTATCAAATCCATTACAGAGAGACTGTTCAAAATGAGACTGTCTGCTGGGTTATTTGTGTTATAGAAAAGCCTGGAAATCACCTAATCACCATAGTACATCATTACAGAGGTGCAAGATCCACTGAAATATTAGGCATTGAATCAGGCAGAATGAGTCAGAAGGCATACTAAGCTATGAACATTTTTGTTTATTTTTCTTCAACATGCCATTATAACGACCTCCCTCTCATGTCTATCCACCTCCCAATATAATACTGAAGAGTGATCGTTTATTCCCGGTTGGGTTGTAGGCGGGGCATAAATTCCATCCTAGCTTTTGTAAGGTTGAATTTTACACAGGCAGTAAATCAGAGAGGAATGTTATTATGAACAGGAAGTGAAAAGGAGAACGGGGCTCGTTAGTATGCATAACGCATTCTATAGCGTTGGTGCCAACAGTGTGGCATGCTCTGGGGGGAGAGAGAGGGAGAGAGGGAAGAGAGAGAGAGAGAACTGGGGTGGCACCAGGAATGGTTAGTTAGAGCCAGGAGAACATTTACCCTGGTGCGGGTGAGAGAAAGAGAGAAAGATAGAATGAGAGAGAGAATGAGAGAGAGAATGAGAGAGAGAGACTGAGCAAGAGGGTCAACAGAAGAAAAAAGAAGATGAGCAGGTGAGAGGAAGAGGGTGCAGCAATAGTGGTGGTGGTGTCGGTGGAGCTCATACACTGTTAGCCATAGCAGCGAATGGTATGAGTTGACAGTGAGAGGTGATCTGGCCGGGGGCCCGGGACCCAGAGGGGCCCTGCTCTGTGCTCCACTGTGTGTCCCCTTCCCACCACTCAATAGTCTCTTCATCTCTCTGAGCCAGTGGCCATAGAACTCATAGACCAGGGTAGGGTGGACGTTTATTAAAATATTGTTTTTCAATGGTCTCTTTTCTGCGCGTGAACAAGAGGTCGCTGAACCACCCATCCTGCTCCCTGACCTGTGATGATGGCCTCTTTCCGTGCCACCATCCCTCATAATAGAACTGACTGTTGCCTGTGTGTTTATATTTAGTGGAATAAAGAGGAAATACTTTTACTTCCACCCTGCTCTGAACTTAAATCGGGCACAATGTGTGTGCTTTGTCTTGAGAGGGTCTGAGAGGGTCTGAGAGGGTCTGAGAGAGGAAGAGAAGGAGATAACACGAATGGGACACTTTGTTGGATTTCCCGACCAGTCCCAAATATTTTGTAAGAGGAGCTGATTCTGTCCGCGCTGTTAGTCGTCGGTCACCCTGGGCAACGAAAATACTACCGGCTGACCACTTATCCTAGTCCAACAGTTCCAGGAAGTGTCTTATTTATGTCCACCATTTACAACATACATAGTTGATGTTCATTGTGAATTATAAACCTCATAGTGTTACAGAGAAAGTAAGGATTTGTTCACTCCAGGAAAATCTCTGGAGTTCAGCTATAGCTTAACTAGGGGCTGGTGTTTCTCCTGTCAGGTCATGTGTTCAGGGAAAAACCCAGGCCAAGATATGATACATAATTAGTTTTTAAATTTTTATTTAACCTTTATTTAACCAGGTAAGACCCATTGATTTAAAAAAACCTATTTTGCAAGGGCGACCTGGCAAGAAGGCTAAACAATAAAATAGCAGTGTGTACATAAAATATTACATAAAAATACAAAATACACACAAAAGACCAAGTGTCACAAGTTACAGATACAATTGAAGATTAGACACTAACTCCCCTAACTTTAATATATTTTGATATGACATATAATACCATCACCCTAACACCCAATATTCTCTTCTGTTCGGCAGTACCCGCTCAATAGCCAGATGTCTCGGATGGAGCCATGCTTGATGGGAGGTGCTCCTCGGCTGCACCCTACGACCGTGGCCCCACGATGGGCGGATGTCTCCCCAGCCAACAGCTGTTATACTAGTCCCCCTATGCACTCCTCCCGCTACGCCGCCTCTGGAGACATGTACTCCCCCCTGGCCCCTCGCAGGAACTCTGAGTACGAACACTCACAACACTTTCCCGGCTTCGCCTACATCAATGGAGAGGCCACCACAGGCTGGGCCAAGTAGGCTTCCTATTCAGTCCTCAGAGAGAGGAGCTGTCCTGGGCACAGTCATGCCCATGCAGCATGCCAAGCCTATGGATGCAAACGTCCCACTGCCTTTCCCCAACACGACCCAGAGGCACCTAATCAGGAGTATCAGTGTAATGGTAGGGGAGAGAGGCTGGAGTGTAGCAGCACTGGGCAACCTTGTTACCTTGACCCGCAGGCCACAGCACAGACAACCAAGATTCAGGACTTCTTCTCACATTACACAATCAGAATATTGTGGCGTAGGCCTAGTTTGTTGATGGCAGCAATCGCCACAATGGTGGTGCTGTTTGTTGTTTGCAGAAAGTGGCTGTGCAAACCCTTTGGGATTATAGAAACAAGAGGCAGTTGGAAGAATCTCACATGTTGAAGTGTGCAGTGCGAGACTGCCCAGCTGTGCCTTTTCAATTAATGAACACCCATCCCTGCCCGGCAACCTCCCAAGTCAACAAACACTGATCATCACCCCTCCCTCCCTGTACTGAGCCACTAATGTACGCAACTCTGTTTACGTTGTATACTGTGGTTGACGTCAGTACAGTCTCTTAACAACGCACACCGTTTTCTCTTGGTCAACACTTACTCAGAGTAGGCCTCTCAGACGCTGTCCAGAAGACATGCTAGCCTGCTGCAGAGCCAGGGTCATATTCATTAGGGCACACCATAGCAATACATTTTGCAACGGAAAATGAACATGAATGTTTCTAATTTGACAAGTTAAGGTTGTCGCTCCCTGTTTCAGTCTGTTTTCTTCCGTTTGGTGCCTAATGAATACAACCCAGGATGGATTGCCTTAATGTTTCACAACTGGAGCCCAGTCACGTCAATCGGCATACAGCCAAAAAACAGTGAGAGAAGTTTATAGCGGAGACAAAGCTAAACATGTGGAGAGCCTTTATTAGCTTATCAGTTTCACATGAAGAGTTTTTTTAATGATCGAGTGCTGTGCCTCAGCCAGATTATTTGTGTGCTGTGTCACAAGCTCTGTTGCTGTATTTGTGGGAGGAGGAAGACACTATAGATGTATTCTCTGTAACTTTGTAACATTGTGTTCTTTTTTGTTTTCTGTGTTACAGTTGGTATTTTGTTTTCTTTTTTGTATGGATATAGTGAAGGAAACATTAACCTAGGTTTGTGTGTTTTATAATGCACTCAAAGCTACTGTGGACCTATTACCCTATGGGTAGGAATGAAAAGGAACAAATATCAAAGTGTAACACACATGAACTATAGTCACTTTTTTCTGTAAATACAAGCACTCGACAACTTCAGTGGTGACAACTGTTACAGTTTAAACTGATATGTATGTGGAATTATTTGTTGCCACATAAATAATTTCTAAAACCCCAATGCAAATGTGAATTGTGTTCTCATTTCTTTCTTCTTCTCTTCTCTCAAACACATACGATTGGTAATTAACATGTCACTGTTCTGCAGTCCTACAAACCTTGTTCAACCTCTTAGTTTTAGCCAGGCTAGTTTCTTTCCACTGAAATTCTCCAAAGTAACTTGTCTGACTGATAAACTGTCACTATTATTTATTGATATTGATGATACACTGATCATGCTTTGGAAATATTGATCAATACATTTTCAGAGGAGTGTTCAGTATTAAAATGCAATGACACACCACACACCTTAATTGACTTGCAGTTTGGCTTGTGTGAAAGGATCACCACATAGTAGCTCTTGGTTGAATTTTTGGCATAGTATATCATTGCACAACTCCCCCTCCCTTAAACCTCCATTTTGAATTTGATGTTGACAAAGGAGACCAAATCTTTTCAAATCCTCTGAGCTGATTTTTTTCTCCAATCACTTGCCAGCATTGGGAAGACTGGGAACCCAGTGGGGGCTGGGCGAGAAGCGAGAGGGCCACACTGCGGAAAGAATTACATTTCTATAAAGAGCAGCTCCTGCTGGGGTGTGGTCATTGCACCTCGGTCCCGTAACCTTTGACCTCTGACCCTTTCAAGTTTTATTTTATTTATTTGAATGCAGAGTCCCTGTGCTGTGAGCCCATTTTCCTGGACACCATAAAAATTCACAACCAAGGCTCTGCATGCTGGAGGCCCGTTCGGTACAATGGTTACAAATGCAATGAACATGGGAAAAGCACACAGTCCTGAAAGACTATAGGCCTGATCACAAACACTTGATACCAGCTTAGAGCAGTCTGGGCCATTGGGGATGTGTCAGAATGCAGATGAGAACCAGAACCATAATATCCTACCCCCTTGACCCTTGCTTACCATGTCTAATATCCTTTCCCCCTTGTAGGGGATGAGTTCATTTTGAAAATTGTAATTTCAAATTCAAGAGCTATGAGAATCTCTACTTCCAGTTCCAGAATGGGGATTGAATTCAGTTTCCAGTGCTTTGAAATATTCATGACTGAGTAGCTTGCCAACATGGCTCAAGGGAAGGATAAAGGCATCCTCCATGCAGTAACGGTGCGTGGGTAAAATCACCGGGGAAGCCCCCCCCCAAAATAAAAATTACCATATTAAATTGCCATATTACAATCTACTTGTTGTGATAATTGTGTTGTTTGCTCTATAACCTGTTAGTTAATATGCCTTGACACCATGATACAGTTGAAGTCGGAAGTTTACATACACCTTAGCCAAATAAATTTCAAATCAGTTTTTCACAATTCCTGACATTTAATACTAGTAAAAATTCCCTGTCTTAGGTCAGTTAGGATCACCACTAAGAATGTGAAATGTCAGAATAATAGTAGAGAGAATTATTTATTTCAGCTTTTATTTCTTTCATCACATTCCCAGTGGGTTAGAAGTTTACATACACTCAATTAGTATTTGGTAGCATTGCCTTTAAATTGTTTAACTTGGGTCAAACGTTTCAGGTAGCCTTCCACAAGCTTCCCACAATAAGTTGGGTGAATTTTGGCCCATTCCTCCTGACAGAGCTGGTGTAACTGAGTTAGGTTTGTAGGCCTCCTTGCTCACACACGCTTTTTCAGTTCTGCCCACAAATTTTCTATAGGATTGAGGTCAGGGCGTTGTGATGGCCACTCCAATACCTTGACTTTGCTGTCCTTAAGCCATTTTGCCACAACTTTGGAAGTATGCTTGGGGTCATTGTCCATTTGGAAGACCCATTTGCGACCAAGATTTAACTTCCTGACTGATGTCTTGAGATGTTGCTTCAACATATCCACCTCATTTTCCTTTCTCATGATGCCATCTATTTAGTGAAGTGCACCAGTCCCTCCTGCAGCAAAGCACCCCCACAGCATGATACTGCCACCCCCGTGCTTCACGGTTGGGATGGTGTTCTTCGGCTTGCAAGCAACCCCCTTTTTCCTCCAAACATAACGATGGTCATTATGGCCAAACAGTTCGATTTTTGTTTCATCAGAGCAGAGGACATTTCTCCAAAAAGTACGATCTTTGTCCCCATGTGCAGTTGCAAACCGTAGTCTGGCTTTTTAATGGCGGTTTTGGAGCAGTGGCTTCTTCCTTGCTGAGCGGCCTTTCAGGTTATGTCAATATAGGACTCGTTTTACTGTGGATATAGATACTTGTAGCTGTTTCCTCTAGCATCTTCACAAGGTCCTTTGCTGTTGTTCTGGGATTGATTTGCACTTTACACACCAAAGTACGTTGATCTCTAGGAGACAGAACGCGTCTCCTTCCTGAGCGGTATGACGGCTGCGTGGTCCCATGGTGTTTATACTTGCATACTATTGTTTGTACAGCGTGTTTAAGTAGAAAAAACATGTTGACTCACCCTACTTGTAGAGAAACACCAATGCCATCCTCCTCTTTCATGTTGCCTAAAAGGTCTATGACTCTGTCATACAGTACACGTTTTCAGTTTTTGTTGTCCTAGGCTACCTGGCTAAAATGCTTGCTCGCTAGCGTAACTTTCTTTCATGGGAAACGATACGCCAGGCCAGCTCGTTAACATTAGCATACTACATCTAGCTACATGTTGAACTTCCATCCTCTCAGGCCAGGGGCACAATAGGAATTCATGGTTGGATCAGAATTGCCGTTATAATCATTGGCCAGTATGGAGAATTAAGTAAAACCAAATCCCTATCTCCAGCCATGGCTAATTTAGGGAGGGACGATTTTAGCTAGCTAGCTAGTTAGCCACTGGAGGACAACGACACAACGAGATGCAACAATTCAAGTTTTTTTCTGTCAATGATGTAATTGGGCTGAAGCCAAATCCAAACTGGCTTCGCTTGACACTATTTTTTGGTGCACCAGGACCATTCACAGCTGAGCTCACTCAGTTTAGCTCAACACTGATTGGCTATTATTATTATTTATTTTTTTATCAAGGGAGGCCAAATGCTCACTGGCTTCCTTTGCATTCAATGCTACGGGCAGCAACAATGTCATACTCTTTTTGACCAGACAGCATCAGATAGATAGCCTACACATACTGAGACTGGGGGGGCGCTGTTTCATTCGCTCGGATGCTTTCTCTGGTAAGATACATTCAGCCTCTTGTGAATTGAAGGAAATGTATGAAACACAGAGAGAAGAACGGTACATTATTTTGTATGTTTTTTTCTTTTTTCTTGGTAAATTTTTTGGGGAAGCCTGGCTTCCCTTGACATCCATGAATACTTTAGGCCTCCATCATGAAAACGAATATGAAGCTGTAATTAATGACAGATGATGTACTGGCTTTCCATAGTCCTGGCACAAATCATTTTACATTTACATAATTTAGCAGACGCTCTTATCCAGAGCGACTTACAAATTGATGCATTCAACTTATGATAGCCAGTGGGACAACCACTTAAAAAAAAAAAAATGTATGGGGGGTGGGGGAAGAAGGATTACTTTATACTATTCCAGGTATTCCTTAAAGAGGTAGGGTTTCAAGTGTCTCTGGAAGGTGGTCAGTTACTCCGCTGTCCTGGCGTCGTGGGGGAGCTTGTTCCACCATATCATGCTTGCCTGCCTATCCTGAACAACGCAACAATGTATTTGTTTATTTTGGGGACCTCAATACAATTCCCCTGGGTCTCGACCCCGACTTTGAATACCACTGCATTAGGCTATGAATGATTAGTGTTATGCCATTTTTATGACCATGTTATGCCCTTGATTCAGTGGTCTACTGGCCAGTATTGGAAATGCCAGGAGTGTAGATAGACGAAGACAAAGACAATTGAAAATGAGCAAATCTGATTAGGCCTACAGTGAACATAGATACAGATAACTGGAGACAGGAAATGCAGAAATAAATCATAGACATACATGACAGACAAGCGCGTGCATAGACCTTTTCATATCAAAGTCTATCGGCAGTATGTTTAGAAGGCCAAAGAAGACAAGACAAAACCCCATTAAAATGAAAAAATGTAGTGATATTGACGCACTTTTTCTGTACATCATTGCACATCTTGCACGCCGCGTGCACCCGTTCGATGAGATCGTGACGTTGACAGGTAAAAGTTGAAACAGTAAAGAGGGGTGTAGCTAGCCCATAGAGAATGATAGAGGCCTCTAGTGGACAAAGTCATTTTTTAGTATGGGCAGCGCCATTGAGGGCGTCCACCATGCTTCCGCCATTTTAAAGTAGATAACAGGGTGGGGATTCCTATGGGTTGTAGCCTCAATGGTGAGTCATGGGTAATTGGATACATGGAGTGTGTCTGAAAGTGGGCGTGGCAAAAGAAGAGGGTGGATCTACAGAAGTGGGTGTATGAAAACCGAATCCGCTAATTGGGCAGATTTGTTGCTGCTCAAGACCGTTTTGCCTGGCTGATTGGGCTGCAACAACAAGTCGATTGTTGACAACTGTAGAATGTTAGCTAAGTTTAACCCTAACCTTTTTGTTATGAGTAAGCATTTGTCGGCGCATGTGACAAATACAATTTGATTTGATTTCCTAACCTTATCCTCATTCTCCTAACCTGCCACTTTAATTGAGCTAACCTGCTGCATTAGTTCTCCTAACCTGCCACGTTAATTATCCTAACCTGCTACTTTAATTATCCTAACCTGCTATGTTAGTTCTCTTAACCTGCTATGTAAACATTAAGCTGACAGACAGTGCACTTGGCTATGGCCTGTCTAACGAATAAGGGAGCGCTGATGTTACCCATCACTGTTGATCCACCCACTTATTTTGCAACGCCCACTTGCAGACACACTCCAAGTATGTTGGAGTGTGTCTGCAGTTGTTCTCAACTGGTTTACCTGGTTAAATAAAGGTGAAAAAAAAAATAAAAAAAATATGCATTTAGCCATCACATTTACATTTTAGTCATTTAGCAGACGCTCTTATCCAGAGCGACTTACAGTTAGTGAATACATATTTTTTTATACTGGCCCCCCGTGGGAATCGAACCCACAACCCTGGCGTTGCAAACGCCATGCTCTATCAACTGAGCTACATCCCTGCCGGCCATTCCCTCCCCTACCATGGACGACGCTGGGCCAATTGTGCGCTGCCCATGAGTCTCCCGGTCGCGGCAGGCTGCGACAGAGCCTGGATTCGAACCAGGATCTCTAGTGGCACAGTTAGCACTGCGATGCAGTGCCTTAGACCACTGCGCCATACTTGTCAATGGCACTAACCATGCTGTCACATACGCTATAATTGCACAGATATAAAGATGAGTCCTCTATCTATCTCTATGAGCTAGCCTAACCCATAGCCAGCTGTGTCAGAGGAAGAGAGAAATAGGGTGTCAATTATTCAGAAACTTAATCAAACGTTACAATTCTTTAGTTGTCATCGAAGTATTTGAATAATGGATTTAAACAGTATCCTGTCGCAGCTCGAAACTGACAATGAAGAGGACATTGAAAGGCTTTTGCACCAGTACAACGGAGAGGTGGGATTCTCCTCGCTTTGACGTCTACTAAAACAAAGTCATTAGCTAGTTAGCTTAGCTCGCTAGCTAGCCATCTAAATTTTTTTACAGAATCATAGCTGCTAAAATGAGTACTGAAACGATATGTTTAGCTATAACTTGCATTTCTCTTCTTTGCATGGAATCAACGAGTTTAAAGCCCATTGCTGTGTTGCAGGAAGTGATTAGCATATTTTCATCATGGCTTGGTTGCTAGCTAGTTAGCTAACGTTAGGTAGTGTTGTGGCCAAATATTGCAGGGTATCTCTTGCTAACCATGTATGCATGCAATGACAGCATGCTTAACGTTATTTGGTAGCTAATTAACGTTACAGTTTAATACATTTAGTGTATCTAGCTCCCATTTAGTAACAGCTGTTGCAGCTCTTCCTGCTGTAACTTGAGCTAGCTAGATAGGTAGCCAACGCGTTTAGTTACTGTCACTGATACACAGAGCAGAGGAGGCTGATGGAAGGAGCTACAGGAGGATGGGCTCATTGTAATGGCTGGAATGGAATAAATGGAACGGTATCAAACAAATGGAAACCATGTTTGACTCCATTCTATTCCAGCCATTACAATGAGCTCGTCCTCCTATAGCTCCTCCCACCAGCCTCCTCTGACCCGGAGTGTCTGGTAGGAATTAATTTGCATTACAATCGTATAGGTAATGCACTCGTAGTTCTGATCAGTCTGCACATCTCTAGTTATCAATGACCAGCAGCCTCTTCTGCCCATCTGTTACTGTATCTTAGAAACAAATTAATTCCAGATAACATTACTGAGAATATGCTACTTTCTTCATGCACTGTTGCACAGATGGAGGTGACAAAGCACATTTAGCAAAGGAATATGCATTTGACTTTTGTCTCATTGGGCATTGTGTTTTGTATTTTCAGAATAATCTCACATTCAACTTTGATCCAAAAGAGGAGGATCTACGAAGTGTAAGTAAACGCTCTTTGCCTTGTCTGATGCTTCACTTTCACTTATAGCCTAGATAATGCTTCTGCTCCCTTGTGTGTTTGATGGTGAACCAACTGTCTCTCTCTCCCTGTGCAGATGCTGTGTCAGGGCCTGCTGACTGTGCTGGGTAGGCAGGTTGGTCCCCGCTGCCAGAGCACCTGCCTGGAGACCCTCCGCATTCTGTCCCGGGACAAGCAGGTCCTGGGCCCTGTGGGCACCCGGGAGGGCATGCTGGTCCTGGCCGGGCTTGCTCGGTTGCCGGGGGGAGAAGGGTGTGACAGCCTACAGGAGGAGGTCCAGACAGAGGAGAATGAGAGGGTGGTGGTGGAGGCCCTCAAGTGCCTGTGTAACGTGGTGTTCAACAGCGCAGCGGCGCAGCAGGTGGGCGCCGACGTGCAGCTGGCACGGGGTCTGTGTGCCCGCCTGCACGCCGCCCGTGCTGGGCGCCACGAGGTGGGCCTGTTCTCCCTGCGCCTGCTCTTCCTGCTCTCAGCACTGCGGCCAGACGTCCGGGGGGGCCTCAGGAGGGAGCTGCGTGCCGTGGGGCTCCTCACAGAGGTGCTGGAGTGTACCCTGGATGTACGCTGGGTGGGCCCCTACGAGGCGGCCCCTCCGGACCCCCAGGCCCTGCCCATCCCTGCTGAAGACAATGAGAGGGCCATGGAGGCCCTGAAAGCCCTGTTCAACCTCACGCTGTCTGACACTAGCGACGAGGTAAGTTTACACGGTTACACCTACTGTCTGTTAAACATTGTTTTTCAACTTTGGAGTTGTTTCCTTTTTAAAGAGGATATGTACACTGTGTTTGTAATGTACACTCACCGGCCAGTTTCGTTCACGAAAATGGATCGCTCCTACAGACAGTGAGTCACGTGGCCGTGGCTTGCTACATAAAGCAGGCAGACAGGCATCGAGGCATTCAGTTATTGTTCGATTGAACATTAGAATGGGCCAAACAAGTGACCTAAGCGACTTTGAGCGCAGTATGATCGTCGGTCCAGGTGCGGCGGATCCAATATCTCAGAAACGGCCGCCCTCCTGGGCTTTTCACGCACGACAGTGTCTAGGGTTTACAGAGAATCGTGCGACAAACAAAAAACATCCAGTCAGCAGCAGTCCTGTGGGCGAAAACAGCTTGTTGATGAGAGGTCGAAGGAGAATGGCACGAATCGTGCAAGCTAACAAACCACAAACAGACCAATAACGGTGCAGTACAGTAGTGTGCAGAACGGCATCTTGGAACGCACAACTCGTCGATCCTTGTCACGGATGGGCTATTGCAGCAGATGACCACACCGGGTTCCACTCCTATCAGCTAAAAACAAGAAGAAGCGGCTCCAGTGGGCACGCGGTCACCAACACTGGACAATTGAGGAGTGGAAAAACATTGCCTGGTCCGACGAATGCCGGTTCCTGTTGCGTCATGCTGATGGGAGAGTCAGGATTTGGTACAGGCTGTGGCAGTGTTGTACTGATGTTGGAATGTTTTCCTGGCACACGTTAGGTCCCTTGATACCAGTTGAGCAACGAACGTTTCCGACACCATGCCTCAAAGAATTCTGGCTGTTCTGGAGGCAAAGGGGGGTCCGAGCCGGTACTAGATGACCTAATAAACTGTGTGTGTGTGTGTGCATTCAGAGCTCACAGAAGGCTAGACACTGCAGCCATGAGCACAGTGCATGTGTTTAGAGATACTGCATGAACATAAATCCCTGGCTGTGGATGGACACATCTCCTTTACATCTCCCCTGTGAATATTTAGACCATGCTTTGGTTGAAGGCTACTATTTAACGATAGTGTATCAACAAGACTTGGCTTTGTTGAGTGACTGATGCTAGCTCATGCGGACGGACAGCTTCTCTATCCCTTAATGGAAAGCCCTAACTAAACCTGTACAGCAATAAGAGGTTTATCAGCTATCTGACCTCGCTTAAGACCCTTTGGCACCTTCACAACTTTCTCGATTAGCCATGGGGGGCTACTGAAATTATCTTATGTCGCTCAGCCCCTTCAGCATTTGCTCAACCTATATCATCACAGCATGAAGAAGAGGGACACATCCCCCTGCTAAATCAAATATATAAATCTGTTGGATCCGGTAATGAATGTCTATCAGTGATAATATGACATGCCAAACGTGTCTTTGATATTTATACATTTGAGAATAGTTCTAATTCAGGCTGGTTAGGAGAGCTGTCTGCTTTAACTGCTAGCTCGTATTGTGCTTCAAAATGTTATTGGTCCAAATACGTTTTTTCGCCATGCTTGCCTCTCACCGTTGTAGCTGACATCATGTTGAGTCCCTCTCATCCCAGCGTTAATCAGAATAGCCCTGTGTTCACCTCATAAGTCAATCCCACATGCTCATTTGCATGGCATGGAAAGCCTGTGAGTCAGCTCTTAGGTCTGACCTCAATCTCCATAGTAACAGTCTCTCTTTCTCTCTTTTTATTTATTTTTGAGATGACTGCTTCCCCTTCCCGCTTCTCCCAAAGCAAATTGTATCCTGCTTATCCCTACTTGCTTAGACCTGCCCCTCCTTTTGTTTTAACCAATGAAATGTTTCCTTGAGGATCATGCTGTTGTACATCCTTAATTTGATAGGATGGTGACCACCAGCTCCGCCTCATCACTGCCATCATGCGCCATCTATTGATGCTAAAGACTCAGACAGAGGACAAAACAGAGGAAGCACACAGGTTGGAAACCCTTCTGCTCATTCCTCTCCACACAACAGGGCTAAACTACATCCTTAAAGTATCAAAAGATATTAAAGTTAGGGGAGTTAGTGTCCTTGCCTGTTTTTAAGACTCTGATCAATGACACTGTTTGTGATAGCTGCAGTTGTTTTTAATATTCAAATGTATCTGTGACACTGTCTTTTGTGTGAATTTTTTTGTAATATTTGATGTATATACGCTGCTATTTCCCTGTTTTACCTTCTTGCCAGGTCGCCCTCGCAAAATAGGTTTTTAACCTCAATGGGTCTTACCTGGTTAAAATAAAGTACACGTTCATCAGATGGTTTGTGCAAATTAGGCTAATTAATCACCATCCAATGATTACTCTCTGTAGTCAACAGTGACAGCATCCAGCTCATGAGAAAGTATCAACTTTAAACCAAGAAGTACACTGAGTGTACAAAACATTAAGAACACCTTCCTAATATTGAGTTCCACCCCCCCTCCTTTTGCCCTCTGAACAGACTTAATTTGCCGGGGCATGGATTCCACAGGGATGCTGGCCCATGTTGACTCCAATTCTTCCCACAGTTGTGTCAAGTTGGCTGGATGTCCTTTGGGTAGCAGACCATTCTTGATACACCCTGGAAACTGTTGAGCGTGAAAAACCCAGCAGCGTTGCAGTTCTTGACACAAACCGGTGTGCCTGGCACCTACTACCATACCCTGTTTGGCACTTAAATATTTTGTCTTGCCCATTCTCCCTCTGAATGGCACACATACATAATCCATGTCTCAATTGTCTCAAGACTTTAAAATCCTTCTTTAACCTGTCTCCTTCCCTTCATCTACACTGATTGAAGTGGATTTAACAAATAACATCAATAAGGGATCATAGCTTTCACCTGGATTCACCTGGTCAGTCTGTCATGGAAAGAGCAGGTGTTTTTAATGTTTTGTAAACTCAGTGTATATGGCATTGTCTTATCTGGACATCTCATTGATGGGAATTAATGACAAAGCTTTCTTTAGAAGGATATGCGAGAATGTTAAGAATGTTTGGCTAGATAGTGGCGCTGAAGGAGTGTCATGTAAAAGTGATTGATGATACACCCCGTGGCCCTATAGATTCTGTTGTTGTGTCCCTCTGGTCACGGGGGTTTAGCCCATTGTCCAGACTCCAGAGTAGACCTTTAGTACTAGTCTGTTTATACTGATGAATTAGGTAACCATTCCTTAATGACCATTCATAATAACCAGTAAGTTAACCACTTTCCTTCCTTCCTCCTTCTCCTTTCTTCCTCCTCCTCCAGCCATGCAATCAACTTGCTTAGTAACCTGCCTGTGTCTTGTCTGGATGTGCTGATTGACGTGCCCGTCCAGGGGGGCCAGGAGGAGTACAGCGGGAAGAACATGGACGTTGTGCAGGTGCTACTGGACTTCATGGAGAAGAGGATAGACAAGGTAAGAAAGGTGGACCAGAGACATTGTTGCCTAATTTGAGAACGACTATATTGCAGTCAGACTGCACAGAATCACAGATATACAAACTACCTTGCATCCCAAATAACTACCTATTATGTGATCAAGATTAGCAATTCTGTACCTTGCCGTTTTCGGCGCCTTTGCTCAAACTGATCCCCTCAAAATCACTGAGCACTCAAATCATCCATCTCGGTGGCTGCAACCACAAACCATCTTTAAAGACTTTTGCATTTCCTCTTGACCCTGATGTTAAACAAGACAATGTTTCAAGCCAAAGTAGAATTAACCCCAATGACAATCCCCCAGTGGCGCCTTACCCACCATTTCAAGAACTGCTCTATCTAACGAGGTCATTCAGAAATTCATATTGCTCCCTGTTTTAAGTAGAAATGTCAGTCTCTACTGAACAAGCAAATGAAAAGATGTGGAAATCCTGGCCATCCTATTAGTAGCTGTCCACACACCATAGAAATAGAATTGCTAAAACTTCCTGAATAATTTTGTATTTCTATTAACCACACAACAACTGCTACAGTGCCTCTGTGGGCATTCCTGTCGTCACATGCCTCATGTGTGTCTCATTCCAAGCAGGGCGCCAACTACAAAGAGGGGCTGACCCCAGTTCTCAGCCTGCTGACAGAGGGCTCCAGGTACCACAGGGAGATCCGCCGATACATCAAGACACAGGTACTGGAGCGGGAGTGGCCATGGCCTTGGACAAACACACTTTCTGTGCATTTTGTAATCTGTCCTGATCCTGACACATAAAAAGTGATGCCAAATTAAAGATCTTTAAAATCTCTTCTTGAGTGTGAGATGAAATGCATATTGATAACATATCTTGGTGACATCTCATTGATATATTGTTAAAACATGTCTTCTAACTAAATCCAGCTGTGATGCATCATGCGCTGGCCTGATCACTCCGTTCAGAGGTCTAGTGTACTACCGTGTTAGTTTTCATTGTGGCTCTGCCACCGTTGGCTGTGTGTGTTTCCAGGTGCTGCCCCCTCTGAAAGAGGTCAAGGTCCGGCCGGAGATCGGGTCCACCGTCAGGAACAAGCTGGTGCGCCTCATGACCCACGTGGACATGGGTGTGAAGCAGAGCGCAGCAGAGTTCCTATTCGTCCTCTGCAAAGAGAACGGTGAGAACGAGAAAGAGAGGCAGATGGAGCACGCTGTATGAGTTGGCAAAGTTGATTTTCACTTAGAAATGTGTTAATGCCATTGCACCTCAGATGCAACCCTGATGTATAAATCCTACATACAGTAGTGTTGTACTGATCCCACCCCCCCCTCTATTCTTCCAGTGGACAACCTGTTGAAATACACAGGGTATGGTAACGCAGCAGGACTCCTGGTGGCTCGAGGCCTGCTGGCAGGGGGGCGAGGAGAGACACATTATTCAGACGACGAAGACTCCGACACTGAAGAGTACAAATCAGCTAAACCTTTGTGAGTAGACAGGAGCTTTAAATATAGGACCATAGACATGCATGCCTTGCTTTGAATTGCTAAATGTATGGATGAAATGTTGGGCTGGCTTTAGGGTGTGTCATTGAAGTGACCAGTATATTGATTTACTTTGAACTACAACAGAATCCATAGGGCCAAGGGGTGTATCATCAATCACTTTTACATGCCACACTTGAGGTAAAACATTCAGGACAGCTTAGCATTGGGTCAGAATCACCTAAGTCTTCCCTCTGTCTTATCTGTTCTGTTGTCTGTCTGTCTCAGCATCAACCCCATCACGGGCCATGTGGAGGAGCCCATGCCTAACCCCATAGAGGAGATGACTGAGGAGCAGAAAGAGTACGAGGCCCAGGAACTAGTCAACATGTTCGACAAGTTGTCAAGGTAAGCCAACCACCGTACAACCTCATCATGTATGAATGCAACAACAACAGTGTTTGCCATAGTAACTCTTTGTAACCCTCTATGCCAGATGATTAACCTTTCTGGATTATACAGCTGTGTATCCTGTTTGAATGATCCCCTATGGCTTATTATTTATCCCCCTAAACCTGAACGTCTGCGATCTTCATTCACACTGACCTTTCCTTAGCGAGAGAACCTAGCGCTAGTCAGAGAATGATGTGGATGCGAGACTGAGCGACACTGAGCGCGCTCCCTGCCAACCAGTTCATTAGAGGAAGAATCTCCTGCCGTTAGCCCCGGTGCGCAATTAGGACCCGGCCTTAACGCCTCGTCCGTCCCTGCATTCAGCTGGAGTCAATGGAAGCCGTCGGCACGTTGCTGCAGCATCATTACCAGCACGCCATTCATTAGCGTCCTAATTAGACCACACAGTGGGGTCGGCAGCCATCAGCTCCTTTCTACTCCTTTATGTGGTGCTTTATGTCAGGGTGTTTAATAACATATACGTGTCTACTTCCCTTTATTCAGCTTTCTCCTCATTCAGCCCAGGAGCCAAACACTGTCTGCTAACTGACGGGAGTGAGACTGAGACATATGTACAATTAGAGAGAGGCATGGGGGTGGAGGGCTGAATACATTTACAAGCACAAGAAAAGCTGACATTGTCATTGTTTAACCACAGAGTGGGGGTTGAGTCATAATGAAACGCGTGTGCCTGTCTACAAGAGGCAGATTCCTTTCCTCTGAAGCCAGATCCATCCTCCTTCTCCTGTATCCCTCCTGCTCTCTATTCTGCTGTGTGTCGGTCGGTGTCAAGGGAGAGGTTCATGACACAGGCTGCATCCCAAATGGCACCCTATTCCCTATATAGTGCAGTACTTTTGACTAGAGCTAGGACTATATAGGGATTCGGGTGCCATTTGTGATGCATCCAGAGTCGTCAACCGCTGCCCTACCTACCCAACATGCCACGATGGGCTCTCAGGAGATGGCTCAGGGTCCTGTAAGAATGTGCTTTCCCTCGCTGCTTAACTGCTCCTTCAATTAGCACATGCTCTGAGTCTGACCCCCTACACACACACACACACGCACACTCCCTCATCGTTACATCTGCTGGCCTGTGTCCTCAGTGCAGAGTGGGGAACAGGACGGGCTGCACCATGGGTCCTGATTTACTGGACTGTACGCACTACCCTCTGTAGTGCCTTGCGGTCGGATGCCAAGCAGTTGCCATATCAAGCGGTAATGGTGATGCAGCCAGTCAAGATGCTCAATGTTGCAGCTGTATAACTTTTTGTGGCTTTGTCGTGGCTTCTTCACGACTTTGTTGGTGTATATGAACCATGATAATTCCTTAATGATGTGGACACCGAGGAACTTGATGCTCTCGACCCGCACCACTACAGCCCTGTCGATGTGGATGGGGGCGTGCTCGGTCCTCCATTTCTTGTAGTCCACAATCAGCTCCTTTGTCTTGATGACGTTGAGGGAGAGGTTGTTGTCTTGGCACCACACTGCCAGGTCACTGACCTCCTCCCTATAGGCTGTCTCATTGTTGTCGGTGATCAGGCCAACGACCATCGTTTCATCAGCTAACTTAATTATGGTGTTGGAGTTGTGTGGGCCACGCAGTCGTGGGTGAACTGGGAGTACTGGAGGGGACTAAGCACACACCCCTGAGGGGCTCCCGTGTTGAGGGTCAACGTGGCAAATGTGTTGTTGCCTACCCTCACCATCTGAGGGCGGCCCTTCAGGAAGTCCTGCATCCAGTTGCAGAGGGAGGTGTTCAGTCCCAGAGTACTGAGCTTAGTGATGAGCTTGGAGGGCACTATGGTGTTGAAAGCTGATCTATAGTCAATGATTAGCATTCTCATGTAGGTGTTACTCTTAACCAGTTGGGGAGAGGGCAGTGTGTGCAATCACGGTTGCGCCATCTGTGGATCTGTTGGGGCGGCATGCGAATTGGAGTGAGTCTGGGATGATGGTGTTGATGTGAGCCATGACCAGTCTTTCAAAGCATTTCATGGCTACAGGGACTATGGTGGTCTGCTTGAAACATGTAGGTATTACAGACTGGGTCAGGCAGAGGTTGAATATGTCAGTGAAGACACTTGCCAGCTGGTCAGCGCATGTTCTGAATACGTGTCCTGGTAATCTGTCTGTAAACTCCGCGGCCTCGGCTACGGAGAGCGAGATCAGTCGTCAGAAACAGCTGGTGCTCTCATGCATGGTTATGTGTTGCTTGCCTCGAAGCGAGCATAGAAGGAATTTAGCTCATCTGGTAGGCTCGCGTCACTGGGCAGCTCGCGGCTAGGTTTCCCTTTGTAATCCGTGATAGTTTGCAACCCCTGCCACATCTGACGAGCATCCGAGCTGACGTAGTAGTATTCAATCTTATTCCTGTATTGATGTTTTGACTGTTTGGTGGCTCGTCATAGCGTAATTTCTTATAAGAATCCTGATTAGTTTCCCAATCCTTGAAAGCGGCAGTCTAGCCTTTAGCTCATGTAATCCATGGCTTCTGGTTGGGATATGTACGTACGCTCACTGTGGGGAGGACGTCGTCGATGCACTTATTGATGAAGCCGGTGACTGAGGTGGTATACTCCTCAATGTTATTGGATGAATCCTGGAACATATTCCAGTCTGTACTAGCAAAACAGTCCTGTAGTTTAGCATCCGCTTCATCGTACCACTTCCGTATTGGTACTTTCTGTTCGAGTTTTTATTTAATATTTGTATAATTTTTGTTTTTTTTAAATGTGGGGGTAGATCAGCTTTAATACTGCAGATAGATTGTGACTTCCATCAATGTAATTGTCTGCATCACTTCCAATCCCCCATATGTTTTTTTTTGCATATATATATATATATATATATATATACACACACACATGTAAACTTCTGACCCACTGGAATTGTGATACAGTTAATTATAAGTGAAATAATCTGTCTGTAAACAATTGTTGGAAAAATTACTAGTGTCATGCACAAAGTAGATGTCCTAACCGACTTGCCAAAACTATAGTTTGTTACAAGAAATGTGTTGAGTGGTTGAAAAACGAGTTTTAATGACTCCAACCTAAGTGTATGTAAACTTCCGACTTCAACTGTACATACATATACATGTGTATATACAGTGAGGGAAAAAAGTTTTTGATCCCCTGCTGATTTTGTACATTTGCCCACTGACAAAGAAATGATCAGTCTATAATTTTAATGGTAGGTTTATTTGAACAGTGAGAGACAGAATAACAACACAAAAATCCAGAAAAACGCATGTCAAAAATGTTATAAATTGATTTGCATTTTAATGAGGGAAATAAGTATTTGACCCCCTCTCAATCAGAAAGATTTCTGGCTCCCAGGTGTCTTTTATACAGGTAACGAGCTGAGATTAGGAGCACACTCTTAAAGGGAGTGCTCCTAATCTCAGCTTGTTACCTGTATAAAAGACACCTGTCCACAGAAGCAATCAATTAATCAGATTCCAAACTCTCCACCATGGCCAAGACCAAAGAGCTCTCCAAGGATGTCAGGGACAACATTGTAGACCTACACATGGTGCGACTATTTGCAAATGGAAGAAACACAAAATAACTGTCAATCTCCCTCGGCCTGGGGCTCCATGCAAGATCTCACCTCGTGGAGTTGCAATGATCATGAGAACGGTGAGGAATCAGCCCAGAACTACACGGGAGGATCTTGTCAATGATCTCAAGGCAGCTGGGACCATAGTCACCAAGAAAACAATTGGTAACACACTACGCTGTGAAGGACTGAAATCCTGCAGCGCCCGCAAGGTCCCCCTGCTCAAGAAAGCACATATACAGGGCCGTCTGAAGTTTGCCAATGAACATCTGAATGATTCAGAGGAGCACTGGGTGAAAGTGTTGTGGTCAGATGAGACCAAAATGGAGCTCTTTGGCATCAACTCAACTCGCGTGTTTGGAGGAGGAATGCTGCCTATGACCCCAAGAACACCATCCCCACCGTCAAACATGGAGGTGGAAACATTATGCTTTGTGGGGTGTTTTTCTGCTAAGGGGACAGGACAACTTCACTGCATCAAAGGGACGATGGACGGGGCCATGTACCGTCAAATCTTGGGTGAGAACCTCCTTCCCTCAGCCAGGGCATTGAAAATGGGTTGTGGATGGGTATTCCAGCATGACAATAACCCAAAACACACGGCCAAGGCAACAAAGGAGTGGCTCAAGAAGAAGCACATTAAGGTCCTGGAGTGGCCTAGCCAGTCTCCAGACCTTAATCCCATAGAAAATCTGTGGAGGGAGCTGAAGGTTTGAGTTGCCAAACGTCAGGCTCGAAACCTTAATGACTTGGAGAAGATCTGCAAAGAGGAGTGGGACAAAATCCCTCCTGAGATGTGTGCAAACCTGGTGGCCAACTACAAGAAACGTCTAACCTCTGTGATTGCCAACAAGGGTTTTGCCACCAAGTACTAAGTCATGTTTTGCAGAGGGGTCAAATACTTATTTCCCTCATTAAAATGCACATCAATTTATAACATTTTTGACATGCGTTTTTCTGGATGTTTTTGTTGTTATTCTGTCTCTCACTGTTCAAATAAACTTACCATTGAAATTATAGACTGATTATTTCTTTGTCAGTGGGCAAATGTACAAAATCAGCAGTGGATCAAATACTTTTTTCCCTCACTGTAAATACATACATATCCTTAAAAAAATAAAATAATCCTTTATTACTTTCCAACCCCACCACCCCTCCCTTAATTGGAGTAACTAGTGAACAACAACGCTTAGGCCTCTACTTCCAGTTTATACATACATTTTATGGACACAGTCAATTTGACAATAATTATATTTTGTTTGTTTTTACTCCTGAACTTCCTCAACCGCTCTGATCATTTTCATGATGTCCATCCGGTTTGCTTCTACATGCCATATCCCCCAAACTGTGCTCTTTCACAAAAGTTCTCAACCTATATACTTATTAAACTCTGTTTGAGTTTTTGCTTGTAAGCAGGAATCGGGAGGATAGAGTTATGGACAGATTTGCCAAATGGAGGCCGAGGGAGTGCTTTGTATGTATTTCTGTGTTTAAAGTAAAGGTGATCTAGAGTTTTTTTTCCGCCTCTAGTTGCACAGGTGACATGCTGGTAAAAATGAGGTAAAACAGATTTCATTTTCCTTGCATTAAAATCACCTCCGCCTCTGGATGTTTTTCTTGTTTGCTTATGGCCCTATACAGCTAGTGGTGGTAAATAGACGGCTACAAAAAATATAGATGAAAACTCTTAGTAAATAGTATGGTCTGCCGTTTATGAGGTATTCTAACTCCGGCGAGTAAAACCTTGAGACTTCATTCAGATTAGAGATTGCGCACCAGCTGTTGTTAACAAAGATACACACACACACCTCCCCCCTTAACCGTACCCGAAGCTGCCGTTTGGTCTCGACGATGCATCGAAAAACCAGCTAGATTTATATTATCCATGTCCTTGTTCAGGCATGACTCCAAGAAACATAGTATATTACAGTTCTTCAGGTCCCGTTGATAGGATAGTCTCAAACAGCTCTTGTCCAGTTTGTTCTCTATTGATTGTACGTTCGCCAATATAATTCTGTCTGAAACAGTCTGTTGAGAGATGCTGAAGTGTTCTTAGGAGCCGTTTGGTTGTGTGTTACTGTTTTCAGTGCGTCTGTGTTTTTCTGAAGTAGGCTAAACCTCAGACTGAAAGGACATTAGATCAAATTTCTTTGGTGCTGTATTCATACCACACAAACAAAATATTATTTGGCTCACCTCCCACTCTTACCAAGACTTCTTTATCATAGTCCTCCTCAGATTTACTCTGTTTTTTGGGGGAGGAATGAGGAATGACATGTTCATTTGTGTTTGAATAGTGTAAATGAATGCAAATGGGGCCTTGGTTTTAAGACTTATATTGGCTAATTCTGTGACTGATATCACATCTGAGAGGGAGCTGGTGGCACACAGTGCAGATATAATTGGATTAGGATAGAGGGCCTGGTGTGGCTTTGAGGAGATTAAATGGAGCACTGATCCTGTAATTAAACTGATCTGCAGAAGAGGGGGGGAAAGGGAGATGAACAACAAGTGTGAGAGAGAGAGAGTGTGTGAGTGTGTGTGCGCGCACATGTGTTTGAGTGAATAAAGGAGGGAAGGTTCGTCATCCAGGGTTCTTGAGTGCCGGATGTAAGAGAAAAGAAAGTGGTTCCACCACCACTCAACAACGGGCCTCTTTAGAAGGTGCAGAATACTTGACACAAAGGGTGTTCGGGTTCAAAGCAGCACAGGTGGATTTTGGCAGCAACAGATTGGTCCACCAAATTAAACAAGTGGGCGTTGGACACTCCATTGTGTCATGTCTGTTTTCTTGGTGCCTAGAGAATACGACCCAGTTGTAATGTTTGTGTTTCTCTGCTCCACAGGCAGCAGCTGATTAGGCCCATGGGGGTGAGGAGGGATGGCACACTGGCGCCCCTAGAGGAGGCTCTGAGACAGCCCACGACTGACAGCTGCAGCTCAGACTCAGACTAGAGCCACTACCACCCCAGACCCCATATACCTATAGTAGGCTGTGTCCAACACAGAGGTCCCCACATACCCCAGTCTGTCTGTCTTCTGTCTGTCAGACTGATAGGGTCTTGCCCCATATGCTGTTCTGTTCTCTAAAGCTGACTTGAGCCTGACTAGATACAACAAAAAAGATGACTTATACCTGACTTGATACGACACAGGAAAGGACAGGGTTAAGGTCGAGCACATGCTCCAACCACACCATTGTTACTACTTAAATGTTTTTATTTATTTGATGTACCATTTCTCTGCTCACACCTCTCAAATTTGATAGAATGAAAGATAGCTCTTAATCACATTGTACTGTATGCTGTATAGATGTGAATCACTGAAAGCATGGATGCCGGGGTGGGGTTTGACCAAATTGTAATTCAGTTTGGATAAGAAATCATTCCTTAGATATAATTATGTTGATTTTGTTCTTTACATGTTGAAAGTGTCTATTTATAAGGATTCGTTTTTTTTGTAACATCAAGTGCTACAATGATCAGAGCAGTAGCCACTAGTTTTACATCAATGTCTGAAGTCAATGGAGAGAAATAATGAGACGCATGAAGTCAGGCAGTAATTTAGCCAGCAGTCCGATATGTACAGTGAGAGAAAAAAGTATTTGATCCCCTGCTGATTTTGTACGTTTGCCCACTGACAAAGACATGATCGGTCTATATAATTTAATGGTAGGTTTATTTGAACAGTGAGAGACAGAATAACAACAACAAAATCCAGAAAAACGCATGTCAAAAATGTTATAAATTGATTTGCATTTTAATGAGGGAAATAAGTATTTGACCCCTCTGCAAAACATGACTTAGTACTTGGTGGCAAAACCCTTGTTGGCAATCACAGAGGTCAGATGTTTCTTGTAGTTGGCCACCAGGTTTGCACACATCTCAGGAGGGATTTTGTCCCACTCCTCTTTGCAGATCTTCTCCAAGTCATTAAGGTTTCAAGGCTGACGTTTGGCAACTCGAACCTTCAGCTCCCTCCACAGATTTTCTATGGGATTAACGTCTGGAGACTGCCTAGGCCACTACAGGACCTTAATGTGCTTCTTCTTGAGCCACTCCTTTGTTGCCTTGGCTGTGTGTTTTGGGTCATTGTCATGCTGGAATACACATCCACGACCCATTTTCAATGCCCTGGCTGAGGGAAGGAGGTTGACGGTACATGGCCCCGTCCATCGTCCCTTTGATGCGGTGAAGTTGTCATGTCCCCTTAGCAGAAAAACACCCCCAAAGCATAATGTTTCCACCTCCATGTTTGACGGTGGGGATGGTGTTCTTGGGGTCATAGGCAGCATTCCTCCTCCTCCAAACACGGCGAGTTGAGTTGATACCAAAGAGCTCGATTTTGGTCTCATCTGACCACAACACTTTCACCCAGTTCTCCTCTGAATCATTCAGATGTTCATTGGCAAACTTCAGACGGCCCTGTATATGTGCTTTCTTGAGCAGGGGGACCTTGCGGGCGCTGCAGGATTTCAGTCTTTCACGGCGTAGTGTGTTACCAATTGTTTTCTTGGTGATTATGGTCCCAGCTGCCTTGAGATCATTGACAAGATCCTCCTGTGTAGTTCTGGGCTGATTCCTCACTGTTCTCATGATCATTGCAACTCCACAAGGTGAGATCTTGCATGGAGCCCCAGGCCGAGGGAGATTGACAGTTCTTTTGTTTCTTCTATTTGCGAAATAATCGCATCAACTGTTGTCACCTTCTCACCAAGCTGCTTGGCGATGGTCTTGTAGCCCATTCCAGCCTTGTGTAGGTCTACAATCTTGTCCCTGACATCCTTGGAGAGCTCTTTGGTCTTGGCCATGGTGGAGAGTTTGGAATCTGATTGATTGATTGCTTCTGTGGACAGGTGTCTTTTATACAGGTAACAAACTGAGATTAGGAGCACTCCCTTTAAGAGTGTGCTCCTAATCTCAGCTCGTTACCTGTATAAAAGAACCTGGGAGCCAGAAATCTTTCTGATTGAGAGGGGGTCAAATACTTATTTCCCTCATTAAAATGCAAATCAATTTATAAAATTTTTGACATGCGTTTTTCTGGATTTTGTTGTTGTTATTCTGTCTCTCACTGTTCAAATAAACCTACCATTAAAATTATAGACTGATCATTTCTTTGTCAGTGGGCAAACGTACAAAATCAGTAGGGGATCAAATACTTTTTCCCCCTCACTGAATGCTTCTGAAACAGAGTCCAGGTTGACAGTGGACATGTATCATAGCTGTGTACTGTTATTTTAAACCTAAACCTTAGATGTTGCAATTTACTTCATAAGCACACAAGACCAAGGAATAGTCAAAGCTACAGGGGAAAAACTGCAACATATTCCAATTTCCTATGGTGGGTGTAGTATTTGGATGGTTTCTGCCTTACCCATTGGGTACTCTTGACATTCAGAAATGTGTATTCAAATGACTGTTTTCTAAATGTAACTTTCATTAGCCAATTCTGCATGGTGTTAAAATGATAGTTCAAAATCGGTATGATTTTTCTATTTTGAAGATGCTATTGATTTTATATATGTATAATCTACTGGTATATAGATACTGAGTTACATTTCCTTGAATATTGTATATTGCTGCATATTGAATAGATGCATAGGCCTGTACAGGTTGAGTTTATTACATTGTTGACCATTACTTCATTTCAAGAAAATGGCACGGTTGAGGTATGGTTCTTCGGTTAGTGCACAGCACCACTGTCTCAAGTGTGTCCCTTAGATTTTATCTGGCAATCATGGCATGTGTGAAGGAGAGTATTCCTTTAGCTCCCTTTATACCTGGTGCTAACATGTGTTCTGATTCGGATTGAACTGGATTATCTTGATCAGTTCAACAAAACCACATTAATGCAAGGTGTAACCAGGGCTATAAATACACCTTTTTTGAGAAAGGGTATCAGCAAGATAAATATGTGACCTGCTGGGTCCTATCCCAGTGCCTAGTGGTCTCACATATATACATTTGTTCAGTCAGTAATTTATAATGGTGGCGTTCCTGCTTGACTACAAGCATTACATCAACCAATGGTTGTGCGCCACCTCATCGACTTTGCAGTCGGGCACCAAATTGCTATATCATATGACTTGGTTATCTATGTTAAACACCTATCCTAGCGTTGTGAGATATGGCAGGCATCTGTAATGTAATCAGGCAAGAATGCCAGCAAAATCAGTAGATTAGGGGCTCTATTCAATCTGTATCAATGAAGTGTTAAGGTATCTGCATACTAGGTTTGGTTTGCTCGACAAGGCAAAGTGAGCGTCTGTCTTGCATACTCCCTTAAAAGACCTTCGCAATAGTACTGTTTGTCCCTCTTGACATGCCGTAGCCAGTATACACGTCCTCAATAGTCCGAATTAATCTAAAATAACTTTAAAAATCTGTCATTAATTTTGACATTTTTGCCTAGGCGATCTTAGTCATGCAATTTTACATCTAACTAATGTTTGTTTCAGTATTTCTCATGTGAAAAAACAAGTAGTGTCTCGTTGAATGATGACAAATACTTAATTGAAGAATCCCTACTGTTTACCAATCACCGACGAAGGGGCGTAAACTTCGGCTACCGAACTTCGGTTTACCTCCAGAAAAAATTTGCACTAACAGCCGAAAAAACCCTTGCCGAAGACTAAAACGTCACCACAATATATGCACATGTTTTGGATGAGAAGCATGCGGACACCTGTACAGATTACGTGCTAGAAATGTAAAGGTAATTTCCGATTGAGCCAACATATGCAGCATTAACCGTGATTGCAGTCTCCGCGACCGCGGGAACATTGCTTTTAATTTTCAATCGCGTTATAAAGCTGAACTTCCACAATACAGATTGAATAGAGCCCTAGAAATGTGTTAAGTACACTACATGATCAAAAGTATGTGGACACCCGCTTGTCGAACATCTCATTCGAAAATCATGGGCATTAATATGGAGTTGATTCCCACCCTTTGCTATAACAGCCTCCACTCTTCTGGGAAGGTTTTCCACTAGATGTTAGACCATTGCTGCGGGGACTTGCTTCCATTCAGTCACAAGAGCATTAGTGAGGTCGGGCACGGATGTTGGGCGATTAGGCCTGGCTCGCAGTCAGCGTTCCAATTCATCCCTAAGGTGTTCGATGGGGTTGAGGTCAGGGCTCTGTGCAGGCCAGTCAAGTTCTTCCACACCGATCTCGACAAACCATATCTGTATGGACCTCGCTTTGTGCACGGGGGCATTGTCATGCTGAAACAGGAAAGGGCCTTCCCCAAACTGTTGCCATAAAGTTGGAAGAACAGAATCGTCTAGAATGTCATTTGTTAAGATTTCCCTTCACTGGAACTAAGAAGCCTAGCCGAACCATGAAAAACAGCCCCAGACCATTATTCCTCCTCCACCAAACTTTACAGTTGGCACTATGCATTCAGGCGTTCTCCTGGCATCCGCCAAACCCAGATTCGTCTGTCGGAATGCCAGCTGGTGAAGCAAGCTTTACCGACATTTTACCACTCCAGCCGACATTGCGCATGGTGATCCTAGGCTGCTCGGCCATGGAAACTCATTTCATGAAGCTCCCGATGAACAGTTATTGTGCTGACGTTGCTTCCAGAGGCAGTTTGTAACTCAGTAGTGAGTGTTGCAACTGAGGACAGACTATTTTTTCGCGCAACGCGCTTCAGCAGTCCCTTTCTGTAAGCTTGTGTGGCCTACCACTTCGTGGCTGAGCCGTTGTTGCTCCTAGATGTTTCCACTTCACAATAACAGCACTTCCAGTTGACTGGGACAGCTCTAGCAGGGCAGAAATTTGACAAACTGACTTGTTGGAAAGGTGGCATCCTATGACTGTGCAATGTTGAAAGTCACTGAGCTCTTCAGTAAGGCCATTCTACTGCCAATTTTTGTATATGGAGATTGCATGGCTGTGTGCTCGATTTTTATACACCTGTCAGCAAAGAGTGTGGCTGAACTAGCCAAATCCACTAATTTCAAGGGGTGTCCACATACACTATATATACACACACACAAAAGTAAGTTGGGTAGGCTGTTAAACAAAAAACGCATTGGGATTTGAACTGGCAACCTTGTGTGTTGCAACCCACATTTAACGCCCTCCAACGTACCTCCCTGTAAGCCTTTTCTTTATTTCACTCTCACCTACTGACCTGTCACGAAGATCTGCTCACTGAGCTTTCATCCACCAATCAGTCCCGACTACCTCCGGAGGTGGTCGGAAAGATCTGATCACAATCAGTTATTTTAACTGTCTATACCTTTCTAAAAATGTGGGCACAATCAGAATGTGGACAAGGACACCGGACCAATGTTGGCACCAGGTATAAACAGGGCTCATGAGGAAAGAAAGCGTTAAATTACATATTTAGAGTGACTAATACAGGCAAAGAAATACTCTCACTGTAATAATTCACAGCGAATGAGAACAGAAAGATTTGTGAAAATAGCTAGAACAACAGAATTATCTTGTAAAATAATATTAATATTTTAACTATACTCCGTCAGTTTTTGTCTCGCTACCCAAACTCCTTGCTCCTGCCAAACTCTAGGCCATGCCCACGGACGATAGTTTCTTCTCTGTCATCAGTCTGGTCTGATGTTCAAAACAACTGCTTACTCAAATCTCTGACTTCCGAGTGAAGAACCGGACTGGGAAAAATAGCTTTGAACAGTCATCCAACATGGAATTCCAAGTTGGAAACTCTGGCATCTTTCTAGAGCTCCGACTTTCCGACCTGAAGAACACTGACATGATGTGAAGAATTCAGTTTGAGTCATCAGGCAATGTTAGTTGTCCTCCGCACACAAAAACTGAATGGAGCACACACACGTTGATCACTTGGTTTCCCGTTTGGAAGGAAAAAATGTGTGTTTATGTATATTTCATCTGACTGAAAATGTAACCACACTGTAAACACTAAGTAAATTATTGTTTTTATATATCTATATTGTCAGGCCTCTATTTCACAAAGTTATTAAAAATGAAACATGAACAATCCTGAATTGTATTTTTTAACACCACATTTTGGACTTTCCGTTTGTGTACCAATCACAGAAATAGACGTGAGATAGGACTTGGTGCATTTTTTGCGCAATCATTTCTCAGTCTAATACAACACTGAAAGAAGACAAACGCAAGGCTAAAGTTGACAATTTATGGGGGTTTTGCACAATTAATATAACAAACAATACAGTGCTGTCCAAAATAAATCTAACCATAGGGAATACATTAAGTACACAGTTAAAACCCACAAACATCTGAATTTAAAGGACAACCCTTATATACTGTAGTTGAATAAACTTTGACTGCGTTGAAATTGTAAACCTCTGAACCTTTCATGAGGATGATGAAAAAGGAAACTGCCCTACTAGACCATTTATGCAAGTCTTGGGTCATCTGATAACTTTGTCTTAAATACAAGTGCTCAACGGTCTTTAATTAAAAATGTGAAGTGTTGAATCCCAGAGTAGTACTGCATAGACAGGTGTACAATTGACCTGTGGAGAACAGTGTGCATTGAGTTTGTGCAAAATGGAATACTTGCATTTGGCCAACATTGACAGAGCATGGAACCTGTATCTCAGAGCAAACTGCATACGTTTCTCATCTTTCATAAAAAAAATACAGCGCGAACCAACACAAATGCGCACATACACAGATATTGGGTCCTTGACTCCTTTGTTGAGGGGCAGAGACATTTATGAGTTTTGGATGGAGCCCCCCACTCGGTGGCAGCGGTGTCTGTGAGAACACACACAGCGGGACACTGCACACTCAGGAGGTCACGCCTCCCATGGTAATTTACCACTGTCCTCTACGAGCTGGGCACAAGCCCAAGCCCCCAACACCACCCCCACCCCATTCAGACAAACCCAGAATCCTCACTTTGGCCGACCATTTCAAACAACGAGGAGGTTCACTTATGTGCTGAAAATGTGACCGTTTGAATGGGCTGTTGAGTGGATTTGAAAAAAGTTAAGTGCTTCTAATTTGCATTGATTTGAAACATTCATACTGTACACATGCACACGTCAGCAGACGCTGACACAAACCTTTTCCAGTATTTCCTCAACCAATAAAAGTGAGTGTCTTTTTTGGGGGGCCAAGGGGACATGTTCAGTTTCAGTTACTTGGGCTGGATGACACTGTGCTCTTGCTGTCTGTCTCTGAGTCGCTCTCCTCACTGCTGCCATTGGTGGGGCCCCGGGCCCCTGGCCTGGACTTAGGGGGCAACCTTCCTCGGGGCTCCGACGCCCCTCTCCTTCCCAGGCCGGTGGCTTTGGTCTGGGTGGGCCCTCCTCGGCCCCGGCCATTTCCTGATGGAACATTGCTTACTGGAACACTGCTTACCAGAGTAGGGATGGTCTGCAGAGAAATGACACAACCAGTTTAGTTCACAACACAGAAAAATACTAATCTATGCCCATGACAAACCAAGAGAGAGCAAGCTAGTCCAAACAGCCTACATTTTAAGCAGATGCCACTAGAAATGACACTGGCCTATAAACTGAATATATGTAGAAAGTGTTGCATTGTACATACCCCAGTTTCCTGACTGGTCATCAGGTCTTGGATATCGGAATGCCACCCTAGGAATTCGGCAAACCTCCTGACCGTGTCCAGCAGGTCGCCCAGCTCTATGTAGTCGCCCCTCCTCAGGGGCACCTTCTGAAAGGGACCCACTGCGTCCCGGTTCAGGAGCAGCCGCGGGACCGTGGACCTCACTGTGTTCACCAGGCTGGCAAAGGGCTCGATCTGGCAGAAACCACGTGATGTGAGACATGGTGAGTCAGATCCATAGAAAGAAAGCTGATGTTATGACATTGGTTCACTTTTTTGTGTGTGCTTATTTTCAACATAGGTCTTAGGCTGTTTTTAAGTTTGTAAAGGCAACTGAACTCAAGTGACAAATAGTGTGGAGTAGTTGGCCGTGTGGTGCGGTCCTGTGTTAGTATCCTATATAAGTTTAATTTCTGCAGCCGCTTTACAGAGTTTTTAGGTTCACCTGTAAAGACGTGCCCATGATGATGAGCAGGTCGGCTTTAGGGAAGTCTTTAGAATGCTGGAAGTACTTCTCAGGAAGGTCCTCTCCAAAGAACACTATGTCCGGTTTGACCGTGGCCTGGCAGAATGTACAGACCGGGACCTCGTCACTCATTATGGCACTCTGGAAGAGACGGTCATCAAAGAGAAGAAGAAGTTGGTCAAAGATTTCCATGGGCTACTTTAGGCTGTTTAGCCCCAGCTTTTGAGTGTCTTGAATATTCTTAAAACGCAAACACTGAATCAAGTCCATATTCATCTGTGTTACAAACTGGTGGCTTATTATTTCCATCTCTTTGTGGATTTTGTGAATTAATAAGTTATTTTCATTTCTGATATTTTGCTGACCACCTGTAATTGGCATGGGCTGGTGACCTTTGCCCCAGTTTACCTTGGCCTCCTGTGCAGGGAACGGGGTGTAGCACAGGTGACAGGAAGCAGTTGCAAAACTGCCATGAGCCTCCACAAGCTTCTCGTCTGGGATGCCACTTACTGTTAAGGGGAGAGGATGAAACATGGATTGTGATGTCCTTTCTCACGTCTTTAAATGTCAGTTGTTTGAGATGATACTGCCTGTTTAAGTTTAACCCCTGCCCCTGTTCTGTCACTATGATGGCATGCTGAAATTCTGTGCAGCTCTGAAACCCTGTGCTTTCTGTTTTCTACCACACCTTTTATTGAAGGACGAGTAGACTTCAAATATAGCTAATGTCCTTATAAACTTATGAGCTGATTCATTTTCTCAAAAGACCCATCCAGTCCCCCCAAACTCACTCTTCTCCAGGCCGTCAATGTTCTGGGTGTACATGCGGAGCAGCAGGCCCTTGTGGTGCAGCATGTGGATGAAGTAGTGGATGTAGTTGGGTCGGTGGCTGCCCGGGTACAGCTCCTTCGCCAGGGAGAAGAATGGCCGAGGGTCATTGGAGAAGTACTCGATGTTGAAGATGGCCTCCGGGTAGGGGATGTTGTACTTGGCCAGGTTGGCGTACAGCCCTGTGCCCGGGGTCCTAGTGGGAGGGAGCATAGAAACACACATTGGAGTGAGACAAAAACAAGCGAGAGAGAGAGTATACTCTAGAACCCAGAGGACATGCACCCACAACCCCACCTAAAGTCTGGGATACCGCTGGCCGTACTGATGCCTGCGCCGGCCACCACCACCACGTTCTTGCAGCGGCCCAGCTTCACCAGCCGAGACACAGCAGCCAGGCCCCCCCGGGGAGAGGGATTCACTGCCGGCCGAGAGGGGGAGCTCTGTGTGGGCTTAGAGCCAGAGGACGACGGACCCCCCTGGATGGGGCCACTGCTGCCCTTAAACACCCTCCCTTTCCTGAAACAAAGTTAGAAAATCATTATTCAATCTTATTGTCACATCTGCGACTCCAGAATCTCCAATGTTGTGCTGTTCTCAATTTTACAAAAGGTATTTGCTGTGTAATGGAATAGAGAGCAGAATACATCGATTTATCAAACAATCAGGTCTTCCCAAATGCAAGAAGTACAACTATCCATCCAACTGGATTACTGAAAATATTCTGCATGACTAATGTAACTGGAATTACCGTGGTAGTGAGGTGTCCTGTCCACTCACACTCATTAGACTGAGGTCCTGGGCCAGGGGTAGGGCTGAGTCTGTCTGCTTCCTCTGCTGGGTCCCATGTGGGCCAGGCCCAGAGTCCTGGGGCTGGGGTGGCTCTATGTGCCTGGCCTGGGGAATGCAGCTACGGGTCACCCTGGTGAGGGCAGGCCCCTGGGGGGCCCTCTTGTCCCAGCTGGATCTGGTCTTGCTCATATCTCCACCTGCCAATGGAAATACAGGACCATCCAAATGTCAGTCTCTTGATACTTCGGTCTGAAGCTAGCTCACATTTTCATCTGAAAATCAAATAGTTTTTACCACTATGGGATGTCCTGGCTGAAAAAATGTTGTTTGGAAATTAGGGGGGGGGGAAGAAATCTGAATTTAGGTCAAATATCGTGCACTTGTTTGTTTTTAAGCCACTTATTTTAAAAATGTTATGCATTTCTTAATGCATTAATTCATTTTTTCTATAACAAACGACTTACTCACTTGTTTTTGACTCCAATAGGTTTCACACAGCTTTTCACGCTCTGAACCCCCTCCCTCCGAATCACGCTAGCTTTCTGACCCATATTTAAAAAGCAGTTTCAATAGAATCATAGTGGCGCTCCTTTGTGCTCCCTCCCTTGGCCCAGTGAAAAGCTGAAATGTTTTAAAAACTGTCACCGCTCAAACAAAAAGGTAATGGCTGTAATATATTTAGCACCCCCCTCCTCTTCAGCAGCTATGCTAATACAGTCCACAGCTGTGGCAGCTTTACTGTTCAGAGAGGGGCGAGGAGGGGTGGGGTGAGGGGGGCGAGGGTAAAAAGAGGGGTGGTGGACGGGGGTGAAAGAGAACCCTAGATTCACTGTGTGTCAACAAACCCAGCTGGGAGAGAAAGGAGGATGCCCCTTTAAGGCCCCCTCAAACGGAGGAGAAAAGGAGAGGGGGTGCAGAGATAAATGATATGGAGGCGGGATTCAATAAAGAGGGAACGAAGGAGAAGAGAGTGGAATGGAGGGAGGGAGGGAGGGAGGGAGGGTGGGTGTGTCTTTTGCAAAGCTTTTCTGGGCCTTCAAACAACTTCCATGGGCAATGAGTGAGTCAGAGTGATCAGGGGAGAGAAAGAAACGAGACAAAAGAGGTACTACCCATAAAGCAAGGCCAGCATCAGAGCATGGGGAACAGATAAGACCAGGCTTTTCACTAGGGCTCCTTATCGGCCTCAGGAGGTGACATGGGGGGGCTCAATGTAAGCAGTTCACATGACAATGCTGCAATACACAACAAAGCTATAAAAACATTTAGGCTACTGACTGAGGGAAGGGGGAGATGAGAGCTCTGCTCTAAGTGGATCTATGGTGGGTAGCTAGCATCGACATGGTAGAAAGAAAATCTTGTAGCCAACCTACGGCTGGTGTTCTCAAAGAAAAAAATAGGCCTACTCTTAAAGATATTCAACGGGATCTTAAGCACTTACAAAATCTTAACATATTGTACGATTGGAATTCGTAACATGAATATTCCAAAAAATGTTTTTTTTTTAGGACGTAAGATATATACGAAATGGATGACGTACAGAATTGTGCACAATTTTCAGGGAGCCGTTTAGGCTTGTGAGCGCCACTTTCAAAACTACTGGCTGAAATGATAGAAAACATCTGTACCATCACTAACTTTTTAAGGAACAGTAACTTGACTTTCAGATCATATTTTCTAGCCAAGAAAACTGAGCTCATTTTCTGGACATTTAATCTTTTTAACCACTAGATCAGTGGCATCTTGTCCTGAAAGGCTGAAGCCCCCACCTCACCACTGCTTTCATGCACGTTCCTGCAGTTCTATTAAAAAACACAGGGGGTGGTGGGGGGTCTTTGGTCCCCCCAAAAAGACACTGCTGAGTAGGACCAATAAATCACTGCACTAGTTATTAAGGTCGCACACAGATGGTGCAGGGTTACTGGCTAGTGGACTCAGTCCCAGCACCCAGTTCCCTGGCATGAGCCAAAGAATAACATTCATCTTCAAGTGAGAGAACCGCAGCAAGCAAGAAACAGCAACGAGAGAGTGTGTGTTCTGATGTTGCTTGCCCATTTTGTGCAAAGGGGCATTCCAGAGAGTCACGAAGAAGTTTAAGGGCAGGTTTCTTTTGGGTGGAATGATTGGGGACAAATTAAGCAGTGGGCTGAATGTTTCATTGGTCTTGTCCCACACATACAGTACCAGTCAAAAGTTTGGACACACCTACTCATTCATGGGGTTTTCTTTATTTGTACTATTTTCTACATTGTAGAATAATAGTGAAGACATCAAAACTATGAAATAACACATATGGAATCATGTAGTAACCAAAAAAAAGTGTTAAACAAATCAAAATATATTTTATATTTGAGATTCTTCAAATAGCCACCCTTTGCCTTGATGACAGCTTTGCACACTCTTGGCATTCTCTCAACCAGCTTCACTTGGAATGCTTTTCCAACAGTCTTGAAGGAGTTCCCACATATGCCGAGCACTTGTTGGCTGCTTTTCCTTCACTCTGCCGTCCGACTCATTCCAAACCATCTCAATTGGGTTGAGGTCGGGGGATTGTGGAGGCCAGGTCATCTGATGCAGCACTCCATCACTCTCCTTCTTGGTAAAATAGCCCTTACACAGCCTGGAGGTGTGCTGGGTCATTGTCCTGTTAAAAAACAAATGATAGTCCCACTAAGCCCAAACCAGATGGGATGGCCTATCGCTGCAGAATGATGTGGTAGCCATGCTGGTTAAGTGTGCCTTGAATTCTAAATAGATCACAGACAGTGTCACCAGCAAAGCACCCCCACACCATAACACCTCCTCCTCCATGCTTTACGGTGGGAACTACACATGTGGAGATCATCCGTTCACCCACACCGCGTCTCACAAAGACACGGCGGTTGGAACCACAAATCTCAAATTTGGACTCCAGACCAAAGGACACATTTCCACGGTCTAATGTCCATTGCTCATGTTTCTTGGCCCAAACAGGTCTCTTCTTCTTATTGGTGTCCTTTAGTAGTGGATTCTTTGCAGCAATTCGACCATGAAGGCCTGATTCACACAGTCCCCTCTGAACAGTTGATGTTGAGATGTGTCTGTGACTTGAACTCTGTGAAGCATTTATTTGGGCTGCAATCTCTGAGCCTGGTAACTCTGATGAACTTATCCTCTGCAGCAGAGGTAACTCTGGGTCTTCCATTCCTGTGGCGGTCCTCATGAGAGCCAGTTTCATCATAGCGCTTGATGGTTTTTGCGACTGCACTTGAAGAAACTCAAAGTTCTTGAAATGTTCTGTATTGACTGACCATCATGTCTTAAAAGTAATGATGGACTGTCGTTTCCCTTTGCTTATTTGAGCTGTTCTTGCCATAATATGGACTTTTACCAAACAGGGCTATCTTCTGTATACCCCCCCTACCTTGTCACAACACAACTGATTGGCTCAAACGCATTAAGGAGGAAAGAAATTCCACAACTTAACTTTTAAGAAGGTACACCTGTTAATTGAAATGCATTCCAGGTGACTACCTCATGAAGCTGGTTGAGAGAATGCCAAGAGTGTGCAAAGTTGTCATCAAGGCAACGGGTGGCTATTTGAAGAATCTCAAATATAACTTTTTTTGGTTACTACATGATTCCATACAGTGGGGAAAAAGTATTTAGTCAGCCACCAATTGTGCAAGTTCTCCCACTTAAAAAGATGAGAGAGGCCTGTAATTATCATCATAGGTACACGTCAACTATGACAGACAAAATGAGAAAAAAAAATCCAGAAAATCACATTGTAGGATTTTTAATGAATTTATTTGCAAATTATGGTGGAAAATAAGTATTTGGTCAATAACAAAAGTTTCTCAATACTTTGTTATATACCCTTTGTTGGCAATGACACAGGTCAAACGTTTTCTGTAAGTCTTCACAAGGTTTTCACACACTGTTGCTGGTATTTTGGCCCATTCCTCCATGCAGATCTCCTCTAGAGCAGTGATGTTTTGGGGCTGTCGCTGGGCAACACAGACTTTCAACTCCCTCCAAAGATTTTCTATGGGGTTGAGATCTGGAGACTGGCTAGGCCACTCCAGGACCTTGAAATGCTTCTACGAAGCCACTCCTTCGTTGCCCGGGCGGTGAGTTTGGGATCATTGTCATGCTGAAAGACCCAGCCACGTTTCATCTTCAATGCCCTTGCTGATGGAAGGAGGTTTTCACTCAAAATCTCACGATACATGGCCCCATTCATTCTTTCCTTTACACGGATCAGTCATCCTGGTCCCTTTGCAGAAAAACAGCCCCAAAGCATGATGTTTCCACCCCCATGCTTCACAGTAGGTATGGTGTTCTTTGGATGCAACTCAGCATTCTTTGTCCTCCAAACACGACGAGTTGAGTTTTTACCAAAAAGTTCTATTTTGGTTTCATCTGACCATATGACATTCTCCCAATCCTCTTTTGGATCATCCAAATGCACTCTAGCAAACTTCAGACGGGCCTGGACATGTACTGGCTTAAGCAGGGAGACACGTCTGGCACTGCAGGATTTGAGTCCCTGGCGGCGTAGTGTGTTACTGATGGTAGGCTTTGTTAATTTGGTCCCAGCTCTCTGCAGGTCATTCACTAGGTCCCCCCGTGTGGTTCTGGGATTTTTGCTCACCGTTCTTGTGATCATTTTGACCCCACGGGGGTGAGATCTTGCGTGGAGCCCCAGATCGAGGGAGATTATCAGTGGTCTTGTATGTCTTCCATTTCCTAATAATTGCTCCCACAGTTGATTTCTTCAAACCAAGCTGCTTACCTATTGCAGATTCAGTCTTCCCAGCCTGGTGCAGGTCTACAATTTTGTTTCTGGTGTCCTTTGACAGCTCTTTGGTCTTGGCCATAGTGGAGTTTGGAGTGTGACTGTTTGAGGTTGTGGACAGGTGTCTTTTATACTGATAACAAGTTCAAACAGGTGCCATTAATACAGGTAACGAGTGGAGGACAGTGGAGCCTCTTAAAGAAGAAGTTACAGGTCTGTGAGAGCCAGAAATCTTGCTTGTTTGTAGGTGACCAAATACTTATTTTCCACCATAATTTGCAAATAAATTCATAAAAATAAAAACAAATTCTTAATTTGTCTGTCATTGTTGACGTGTACCTATGATGAAAATTACAGGCCTCTCTCATCTTTTTAAGTGGGAGAATTTGCACAATTGGTGGCTGACTAAATACTTGTTTTCCCCACTGTATGTGTTATTTCATAGTTTTGATGTCTTCACTATTATTCTACAATGTAGAAAATAGTTTTTTTAAAATTTGAATGAGTAGGTGTCCAACCTTTTGACTGGTACTGTATTTCTCCTTCCACTTTAGCACGGGTTAGCCTAATAAATGCTAAAGTAGATCAGAAAACAACCGCTACAGTGGAAGGGTTGAATGGTAATGTCCAGCTGATATGTGCTCCAGAGGTCAGCTCCATTGTGAGTGAGGGGGGAGAAAGTTATCTCGCGCTAAAGAGAGACTTAACAACCTGAACATGGGGGCTTAACTCCAAAGGGGAGGGCAAAAACCAACATGGTCGCCGGGGTTGGAGGAAACCATGGTGAGGAGGCTAGCAACGGCTTCTCAGTAATGGAATGAGCAGCCTGAGAGGAGCTGTCGGTAGCTAGCTACTGGGGGAAATACACAGAGTTAAGTCAACAGAAGAGAGAGAGGGGGAATCTTCGTTCAGCGGCTTGTGTTGACAAATGTATTGCAATTAGTTTAGCATGGGCCTGACTGGCAGCACCAGTGCAACTGGTGAAGTCCAATTCACTGTGTTCATTGGACATAACCATCCATAACACCTCTTAATATCAATGCATATGCAAGTCCCATACAGTTTTTTGGGGAAATATATATATATATACCAATACCCAGCGCAACAATGAATGGCCAGAGAAGGTTTGACATTTTTTCTATAATAAAACTCTTCTTATATGTAATTATGCTACTTGATGCTGCTCTGATCCCATGATTGTTCTTTAATGACGAATATAATAATGTATAAATTACAAAAGATTTAGAGAGGATTTGAGAGCCCTCCCCTCGACATGGTCTTTGAGTTGTGGCAGCTCTCCCCAACCTAAAGCTCAGTCCCCCCCCAGTCCAAATCCGCTCCCCAGTGCCCTGGCCCTGCCTCAGCGTTGGGATGGGGTGCAAGGACCACCAGGTGTGAGGTGGCCCCACGTATGGGGGTTACAGTAATCTAATTAGAGCTGTCCCTCAACTCTGCTCACCACCCTTACCCTGCCTCACCCCCCAGCTCTATAAATCCTTTTACAACTCAGAGGGAGAGACCAACACATATAATGTAGATCCATCCAGAATCCCACCACCACACACCTCCCCCCAACATAGCCTTCACCTTCTACTCTGCAAGAGGTCCCAAGAGAAAAGTTTGTATTTTCTAACTAGTACGAATGCTGGAGCTGAACACAGTGTTCTATCATGGACACCATTTGAAGCTGATGTGTCTTTAATAACCTCAAGGCTACAGTTGCTGAGAGAGAGTGAATCCTGGTGTGTTTTAACAACTACTCAGCCTGCTAATAAACCACAGACACAATCCGAGACAAAGAGACAGGCAGTAAAAAGTTTTACTTAAAAGCATTAACCCTCCGCTTGCTGCCAAACTCTACTTCTCCCCATGGTCCACCTGTCGATCAATGCTGCCCCTCTATGGCAAGGATTGGAAATGACAGGCAGCTCAGTCACCATGGAGACCACTTCAACACTTCTGAAGAGGCAAAAGGATCTGTCCTTTCCCCCCACCCCTGCACTAATGACATTTCACTTAGTGTTACATCTTTGTTGGATTCTCAACTGGAACAAAGCAACTAATTTGTGTTGGGTATATACTGTTTGCTCAAAGAGAGAGAAAGAGAGAGGGGGGGGTAGAGCCTCGTTGCTTAGTGTGATTTCCAAGTCAACACAAATTACTACAACTAATGACTCTTGTCCAGTTACTTTTCTAATGAAGTACAGCCAGCAGAATTATTCAAAGCATGGCTTTTCTTCCTCGCTGTAGTTAAAGGACAGAAAAGAGCAGTAAAATAAATAATAGTTGTAGGCAACACTCAAACCTTAACGAGATTGGGCAGTAGGAGGTTCAAAGTGTAAGATTATGCAAGATGGTCATTGGTCATCTGTTTATGCTCATCTCAATATTCAATATGGTAAACTGCTTTGGAAATTCTTCAAAAATGCTCACAAACTACTACATGAATTATTCAAACACCAAAACTAATCACACTAGCTACCCTCTATAGGCTACTGGATCCTACCAATGACTGAAATATACACCAGATGACTGACAGGGAGCGCTGTGTCCAAGCCCCGTGCCTCAATCTTGGCACTCCCCCACCATTGTAAAAAAATAGGTTTCTAAACAAATCCAATTTTATTGGTCACATTCACATATTTAGCAGATGTTATTGCGGGTGTAGCAAAATGCTTTTGTTCCTAGCTCCAACAGTGCAGTAGTATCTAACAATTCACACAAATCTAAAAGTAAAAGAAAGGAATTAAGAAATATATAAATATTAAAATGTCGAAGTGGCATTGACTAAAATACATTAGAATAGAATACAGTGTATACATATGAGATGTGTAAAGCAGTATGTAAACATTATTAAAGTGACTAGTATTCCATTATTAAAGTGGCCAGTGATTCCATGTCTATGTATATACGGCAGCAGCCTCAAAGGTGCAGGGTTGAGTAACCGGGTGGTAGCCGGCTAGTGATGGCTATTTAACAGTCAGATGGCATTGAGATAGAAGCTGTTTTTCAGTCTCTCGGTCCCAGCTTTGATGCACCTGTACTGACCTCGCCTTCTGGATGATAGTGGGGTGAACAGGCCGTGGCTCGGGTAGTTGATGTCCTTGATGATCCTTTTGGCCTTCCTGTGACATCAGGTGCTGTAGGTGTCCTGGAGGGCAGGCAGTGTGCCCCTGGTGATGTGTTGGGCAGACCGCACCACCCTCTGGAGAGCCCTGCGGTTGCGGGCGGTTCAGTTGCCGTACCAGCCGGTGATACAGCCCGACAGGATGCTCTCAATTGTGCATCTGTAAAAGTTTGCGAGGGTCTTAGGGGCCAAGCCCAATTTCTTCAGCCTCCTGAGGTTGAAGAGGCGCTATTGCGCCTTCTTCACCACACTGTCTGTGTGGATGGACCATTTCAGATTGTCAGTGCTGTGTACGCCGAGGAACTTGAAGCTTTCCACCTTCTCCACTGTGGTCCCGTCGATGTGGATAGGGGGCTGCTCCCTCTGCTGTTTCCTAAAGTCTACGATCAGATCCTTCATTTTGTTGACGTTGATTGAGAAGTTATTTTCCTGGCAGCACTCGCCAGGGCCCTCACCTCCTCCCTGTAGGCTGTCTCGTAATTTTTGGTAATCAGGCCTACTACTGTTGTGTCGTCTGCAAACTTGATGATTGAGTTGTAGGCATGCGTGGCCACGCAGTCATGGGTGAACAGGGAGTACAGGAGAGGGCTGAGCATGTACCCTTGTAGGGCCCCTGTGTTGAGGATCAGCGAAGTGGAGGTGTTGTTTCCAACCTTCACCACCTGGGGGCGGCCCGTCAGGAAGTCCAGGACCCAGTTGCACAGGGCGGGGTTCAGACCCAGGGCCCCGAGCTTAATGATGAGCTTGGAGGGTACTATGGTGTTGAATGCTGAGCTATAATCAATTAACAGTATTCTTACAGTCTGAAGTTTACATACACCTTAGCCAAATACATTTAAACTCAGTTTTTCACAATTCCTGACATTTAATCCTAGTAAAAATGTCATAGGTCAGTTAGGATCACCACTTTATTTTAAGAATGTGAAATGTCAGAATAATAGTAGAGAGAATGATTTATTTCAGCTTGTATTACTTTCATCACATTCCCAGTGGGTCAGAAGATTACATACACTCAATTAGTATTTGGTAGCATTGCCTTTAAATTGTTTAACTTGGGTCAAACGTTTCAGGTAGCCTTCCACAAGCTTCCCACAATAAGTTGGGTGAATTTTGGCCCATTCCTCCTGACAGAGCTGGTGTACCTGAGTCAGGTTTGTAGGCCTCCTTGCTCGCACACGCCTTTTCAGTTCTGCCCACACATTTTCTATAGGATTGAGGTCAGGGCTTTGTGATGGCCACGACATACCTTGACTTTGTTCTCCTTAAGCCATTTTGCCACAACTTTGGAAGTATGCTTGGGGTCATTGTCCATTTGGAAGACCCATTTGCGACCAAGCTTTAACTTCCTGACTGATGTCTTGAGATGTTGCTTCAATATATCCACATACTTTTCCTTCCTCATGATGCCATCTATTTTGTGAAGTGCACCAGTCCCTCCTGCAGCAAAGCACCCCCACAGCATGATGCTGCCACCCCTGTGCTTCACGGTTGGGATGGTGTTCTTCGGCTTGCAAGCAACCCCCTTTTTCCTCCAAACATAACAATGGTCATTATGGCCAAACAGTTCTATTTTTGTTTCATCAGACCAGAGGACATTTCTCCAAAAATAACAATCTTTTTCCCCATGTGCAGTTGCAAACCGTAGTCTGGCTTTTTTATGGCGGTTTTGGAGCAGTGGCTTCTTCCTTGATGAGCGGCCTTTCAGGTTACGTCAATATAGGACTCGTTTTACTGTGGATATAGATACTTCTGTACCTGTTTCCTCCAGCATCTTCACAAGGTCCTTCACTGTTGTTCTGGGATTGATTTGCACTTTTCGCACCAAAGTACGTTAATCTCTAGGAGACAGAACGCGTCTCCTTCCTGAGCGGTATGACAGCTGTGTGGTCCCATGGTGTTTATACTTGTGTACTATTGTTTGTACAGATGGACGTGGTACCTTCAGGCATTTGGAAATTGCTCCCAAGGATGAACCAGACTTGTGTAGGTCTACAATTTCTTTTCTGAGGTCTTGGCTGATTTCTTTTGATTTTCCCATGATGTCAAGCAAAGAGGAACTGAGTTTGAAGGTAGGCCTTGAAATACATCCACAGGTACACCTCCAATTGACTCAAATTATGTCAATTAGCCTATCAGAAGCTTCTAAAGCCATGACATCATTTTCTGGAATTTTCCAATCTATTTAAAGGCACAGTCAACTTAGTGTATGTGAACTTCTGACCCACTGGAATTGTGATACAGTGAATTATAAGTGAAATAATCTGTCTGTAAACAATTGTTGGAAAAATTACTTGTGTCATGCACAAAGCAGATGTCCTAACCGACTTGCCAAAACTATAGTTTGTGAACAAGACATTTGTGACTCCAACCTAAGTGTATGTAAACTTCCGACTTCAACTGTACATGTACGGATTGCCTTGACTGACCTGTACCCCCGCACATTAGCTCGGTGCCGGTGCCCCCTGTGTATAGCTTTGTTATTGTTATTTTATTGTGTTACTTTTTATTATTTTTCACTTTAGTTTTTTGGTAAATATTTTCTTAACTCTTTCTTGAACTGCATTGTTGGTTAAGGGCTTGTAAGTAAGCATTTCACGGTAAGGTCTACACCTGTTGTATTTGGAGCATGTGACAAATAATGTTTGATTTGATTTGAGCCCACAGTCCTTGGGAGCGGGACGCGTCGGTAGCACGGTGTTATCCTCAAAGCGGGTGAAGAAGGTGTTTAGCTTGTCAGGGAGCAAGATGTCGGTGTCCGCAACGTGGCTGGTTTTCCCTTTGTAATCTGTGATTGTCTGTAGACCCTGCCACATACAGTACCAGTCAAAAGTGTGGACACACCTACTCATTCAAGGGTTTTTTCTTTATTTTTACTATTTTCTACATTGTAGAATAATGAGATTTTTGGTTCAAACTGGCATGTCTTTGTGAGACGCAGAGTAGGTGAACGGATGATCTCTGCATGTGTGGTTCCCACCGTGAAGCATGGAGGAGGAGGTGTTATGCTGCTTTTCTGGTGACACGGTCTGTGATCTATTTAGAATTCAAGGCACACTTAACCAGCATGGCTACCACAGCATTCTGCAGCGAAACGCCATCCCATCTGGTTTGCGCTTAGTGTGACTATCATTTATTTTTCAACAGGACAATGACCCATAACACACCTCCAGGCTGGGTAAGGGCTATTTGACCAAGAAGGAGAGTGATGGAGTGCTGCATCAGATGACCTGGCCTCCACAATCACCCGACCTCATCCCAATTGAGATGGTTTGGGATGAGTTGGACCACAGAGTGAAGGAAAAGCAGCCATCAAGTGCTCAGCATATGTGGGTACTCCTTCAAGACGGTTGGAAAAGCACTCCTCATGAAGCTGGTTGAGAGAATGCAAAGTGTGCAAAGCTGTCATCAAGGCAAAGGGTGGCTACTTCTAAAACATATTTTGATTTGTGTAACACTTTTTTGATTACTACATGATCCATATGTGTTATTTCATAGTTTTGATGTCTTCACTATTATTCTACAATGTAGAAAATAGTAAAAATAAAGAATGAGTAGGTGTGTCTAAACTTTTGCCTGGTACTGTACGTCTCGCGTCTGAGCCGTTGAACTGCGACTCCACTTTGTCTCTGTACTGATGTTTTGCCTGTTTGATTGCCTTACGGAGGGAATAACTACATTGTGTGTATTCGTGTAGCTCAGTTGATAGAGCATGGTATTTGCAAGGCCAGGGTTGTGGGTTCGATTCCCACGGGGGGCCAGTATGAAAATGTATGCACTCACTAACTGTAAGTCGCTCTGGATAAGAGTGTCTGGTAAATGACTAAAATGTAAATGTATTCGACCATATTCCCAGTCACCTTGCCATGGTTAAATGCGGTGGTTCGCGCTTTGTTTTGCGCGAATGCTGCCATCTATCCACGGTTTCTGGTTTGGGTAGGTTTTAATAGTCACAGTGGGAACAACTTCCCCTATAAACTTCCTGATGTACTCAGTCACCATGTCCGTGTATACGTCAATGTTATTCTCAGAGGCTACCCGGAACATATCCCAGTCCGCGTGATCAAAACAATCTTGAAGCATGGATTCCGATTGGTCAGACCAGCGTTGAATAGACCTTAGCACAGGTACTTCCTGTTTGAGTTTCTGCCTATAGGAAGGGAGGAGCAAAATGGAGTTGTGATCTGATTTGGCGGGGGAGGGCCTTGTAGGCATCCCGGAAGGGGGAGTAGCAGTGGTCGAGTGTTTTTCTAGAGCGAGTACTACAGTCAATGTGTTGGTAGAACTTCGGTAGCGTTTTCTTCAAATTTGCTTTGTTAAAATCCATAGCTACAATAAATGCGGCCTCAGGATATGTGGTTTCCAGTTTGCATAGTCCAGTGTAGTTCCTTGAGGGCCGTCGTGGTATCGGCTTAAGGGGGAATATATACGGCTGTGAGAATTCTCTTGGGAGGCAAGACGGTCAGCATTTTACTGTGAGGTATTCTAGGTCGGGTGAACAAAAGGACTTGAGTTTCTGTATGTTATCACAATCACACCATGAGTAGTTAATCATGAAACATAAACCACCGCCTTTTTTCTTCCTGGCGAGTTCTTTATTCCTGTCTGCGCGATGATCTGAGAACCCAGCTGGCTGTATGGACGGGGACAGTATATCCCGAGAGAGCCATGATTCCGTGAAACAGAGTATGCTACAGTCCCTGTTGTCTCTCTGGAAGGAGATCCTCGCCCTGAGCTCGTCTACTTTATTGTCCAGAGACTGAACATTAGCGAGTAATATACTTGGAAGCTGTGGATGGTGTGCACGCCTCCCGAGTCGGACTAGAAGTCCACTCCGAATACCTCTTCTCCGCCGGCAGCGTCTTGGAGCAGCCTCTGGGATAAGTTCAATTGCCCTTGGGGGTACGAACAAAGGATCCAATTCGGGAAAGTTGAATTCCTGGTCTTCATGCTGGTGAGTTACCGCCGCGTTGATATCCAAAAGTTATTTCCGGCTGTATGTAATAACACAAAAAACGTTCTGGGCTAATAATGTAAGAAATAACACACAAAAAAAACAAAATACTGCAAAGTTGCTCAGGAGCTAGAAGCAGAGTTGCCATGTCTGTCGGCACCATTTTGATGAAGCTATAGAAATGCATTTATTAATGTCTACATTCGTTTTTGCCACATTTATTATATTACAGACACCTTAATGCATACTTTTAAATGATATTATGTGAGCTAAACATACAAATAAATAAAAAATATATATATAAAAAAGAAAATCTTTAAAAGCTGCAATGTGTAACTTTTTGGGCGACCCGACCAAATTCACATTGAAATGTGAGTTATAGATCTGTCATTCTCATTGAAGGCAAGTCTAAGAAGCAGTAGATCTGTCCTATGTGCGCTATTTCTATGCTTCCCGTTCTTTAGTTTCGTTTTTGCATCTTTTACATTTGGTTGTGTACACCTGCTTCAAACAGCTGGAAATATAATATTTTTGGTTATTGAAAATATATTTTACAGAGGTTTATATGGTTCAATGATTCTCTACACTGCTTGTTTTGTTCTTAAACTGAAATTAGCCAAACTATGTTAGCAACCAGGAAATGGCGGAGCAATTTCTGGATATGTGACCGACCGGCTCGATTCGGTCCTATGTAGCAAAATTTGAAATGGTGGGCCTCCCGAGTGGCGTAGCGGTCTAAGGCACTGAATCGCAGTGCTTGAGGCGTCACTACAGACCCGGGTTCGATCCCGGGCTGTGTCGCAGCCTGCCGTTACCGGGAGACCCATGAGGCGGCGCACAATTGGCCCAGCGTCGTCCGGGTTAGGGGAGGGTTTGGCCGGGATGTTCTTGTCTCATCATGCACTAGCGACTCCTGTAGTGGGCTGGGCGCAGCGCACGCTGACATGGTCGCCAGGTGTACACGGTGTTTCCTTAAATACATGTAAATACTGTAGAATTCCATTCATTTCTATGGAGGACTGCTCCTTCTGGGGAGTTCCAATTAGGGTTGGGTGATATTTGGGGAGACCTCTTCTGCGATATGCTACTGGAAATATCGTGATATCCGATATAATAGTTTCGGACCGTTAATGACTAGATAATTAGACTGCAATTTTTGTGCTTATTTATGATATTATAGTCACATTCTAATTAAATAACCTTAGTATGGCAAAACAATTAGGCTTATTTAATTCATTTAGACTTCCTTTTCAACATATGGATAGAGCCTCACTGATAAAACTGCACCATTTTGAATTGAAAAGTTCAAATAGAGTATAGTCTTGCACATCATGATATATGGTCTTGCACGTCACGCTATATCGTCAATGTCAAATATCACCATATTCGATTTAATATATTAGCGGCCCATCCCTAGTTCCAATATGGCCGACCGTGGCTTCAAAGCCAGGGTTTATATACATCATTGGATACAACTCATTGGACTGGTATGTAAACTGTGTGGAACTGTGAACCTGAGGTTTTATTTCTAACCAGCGGAGAACGCTTGCCCCCTCACATTGAAGCCACAGAAGTTCAAGGCCAACCACGGTACTGCAGGCATTGTTAGCAGAAAACATGATCTACCATTATAGTAAATGGAAAAATCTTCGTGGTCAATCTTCATGTAAATAAAATAAACATTCTAAGACAATCATGGTACCAATAATTGCTTCTAATACACCAGATGTATGTCCTTGAACCAATTATATAAAAACATTATTACACACAGAAGTTATAAGGATAATTGAGTTGCTAATGGCAGCCTGCAGTACCCCACGGTCGGCCTTCAAATTGAGTTACTCAATCAGAGAGGGCAGCACTGAGCTAGCCTGCAACGCCACTTCCTGGAGTAGCTCACACTGCGCATGTTATGTCTCCATGAGACGCCATCTTAACAGACTTCATTTGGCTTCAATGCGCTATTGAGTCTTTACATAGGAATGAATGGTGTCACATGATCGAAGGCTTTGTCCATTCATACATATAGTCATTGGCCTTGTTAAAGAGCATCAAAACCGTGATGTATCATGGGTAAATTCTGACTGACTGACAATACATTTTAAAAAATGAGTCGTTATTTATGCTGCACGGTGATTTGTAGATCAGTCAGTAGGCAGTCGCCTGGCACTGTTGGCTGCGATTTCGAACAAGCCCATAGCTGATAACAGAGGCTCTTAGGCTGCACTGCCATCTACTGGCTTCCTAAGATATTACAGATGAAGCTGCAGATTTTGAGTATGAAGATGGCTATTGCAGATGTGGTGGTGGCTGTACATCACAGGAGGTTGGTGGCTCCTTAATTGGGGAGGACGGGCTCCTGGTAACGGCTGGAGAGGAATCAGTGGAATGGTATAAAATACAAACACATGGTTTCCATGGTTTCCATGTGTCTGATGCCATTCCATTCGCGCCGTTCCAGCCATTATTATGAGCCGTCCTCCCCTCAGCAGCCTCCACTGCTGTACATCTAGTATTATTGGTGTGACAATCATTTTATCTGGCTGTGGTAAACCATCTCACATGAACTGCCATCACCCTTAATTTGTTTTGTTTTGTTTTTTAAAAGCAACAGATTCTGTATAAAAAGCGCTATATAAAATAAATATATTATTATTATTATAACAAAAACTTTTTAGATCCAACTGCAGCTTGAGGCTGCGGGTCATAATTTGTAACTTGGGCTCCGGAGCCAAATTCCAGGTAGGCTATCATTTAGCCCTTGAGCATGACTCTCAGCTCCATTACATTACACCTAAGAGTCAGTGGACGAAGACGTCTTCAGTATGGGGGTGTTTTGTTAAGAGCCCCGACGCTCGGTCTGAACATTAACACGTTTCGCATGCGGTACGGTTTTGGAAGCATAAGGACCTTATCTTTCATATCAGCGAGAAACAACTTTCAAAAAACAAAACGTTAAATTGATACACGACTTTATAGGGTTAGGTTCCCACACGGCCATATCTCCATGTCACAGTGTGTTTACGCAAGGCAGACGGAATTCAGAGGGACCACGTATGCTAATTAGCTATCTACATTTAACATTTACATTTTAGTCATTTAGCAGACGCTCTTATCCAGAGCGACTTACAGGAGCAATTAGGGTTAAGTGCCTTGCTCAAGGGCACATCGACAGATTTTTCACCTAGTCGGCTCGGGGATCTAGCATCCTCTGAACACCTGTGTGTAACGGAAGAAGGCTGGCAGAAACGTGTTGTCACTGAAATACTGTCAGGCGCAACTGTGATAAAGCCAGTTAAAACCAGAGCTGCCAACTCTCACGCATTGGCCGTGAGACACACATTTGACCCTATTCTCACGCTCTCACGGCACACCTCACTGAAAAGTACTGCTTTTATTTTTCTAATTAGTCCAGTTAGCGTGTCAACTTTTCAACTGTGCTCCAAATCGTTTTGAAATCTGCGCATCTGCGCCTGCAATTTAACATCACGAGCTGAACCTCTATCATTGTCCTGTCTTGCCACAGCACTGTGAACCGGCACATTGAAGCATATGATTGATCTAGTTATGTAAGGGATCAAGGGGATTGGATGCATGTTTTAAAGAAACACCCCTCAAGATTAGAGTGGTGCTGAATGGAGAGAACGTTCTCCGCTGAGTTTATAAAACTGTAAAAATAGCAGCACAGTAGCGCTGGTTTATGTACAATGTTGTCAACAAAATTAGGTTGCTGTTACTACCGTCCATATTGCAGAATGCAGCCTTTTGACAGCATGTACTAAAGTAGATTTAATCCACACTTGCATTAGTCCCTTCGTTTGGTGATTGGCATTTAGGCTGTGACAACAGCAGGGAAGTTTGGTAGGGTGACCTGATTTATAACTATGAAAATAATTTTGTCCAACCCAAAAGTGTAAGTTTGATTCTAGAGAGGGGACAATACATAGAAAAATTATTTGGAAAGGGTGTTGGGACAGATTTATGTAATCTTCTCTTCAAGAGATTTCATTATCTATTTACTTTATTTTGTCTGATCAGTGGAACAATTCTTAACAATGGGCTAAAATACTGTAAGGGTAATTACTGTGCTTGTCACATGCTAGGCAGAGATGGTAGGGGAACTCGACTCAACTCAACTCATAAACACATGTTGTCTATGTAGAGTAAGATGATGGCAGGGATCTTCAACTAGTAGGCATAAACCACCTGAATATTGATAATCATTAGATCTTTCTTGAAGGTTGAGTGATTTTGCTAAATTAGCCCTATTTTAAAGAGAGAGTTCACCCAAATTACAAAATGTTTGTGTCCTTACCTTGAAAGCTGTCTATGGAGACTGCAATCTATGATTTGGTTACCCACTGCCATCAACCATGAATATAAAAATGTCCTGTGCAAAGCCTTGGTGTAGTGGTAACACTCCCCGTTACGTGTCGCATACAACTTTCCACCTAACAGGAATCAATCCCTGCTTCCAACTGTTTCTAGCATTTGGCTATCTCCCTCTCTCATTTCATTTACTGTCTGAATAAAGTGTCAAACCACCTAAAAAATATGTTTTGAAAAATATTACCATACTTTAAATATAATCCCCCCAAAATGTCAATGTAACAAAGACGTCAAATTTTGAGTGTTTATTTAATGTTCAAAGCATCCTGAATACACCGGACCTGTGGTTTTTATTTTTTAAATGTTCCACCCTGGTCATAGGCCTAAGCCATGTCAAAATACGTCGAATTGCAGGAAATGAGTCAAATGTTCCTGAGGGAGGACCCCCAGTCCCCCGTCTAGCGGTTGTGCCAGGGGGCAATGAAATTCACAAAGCAAATCTCACTCCAAGCTTTCTTCAAAAAGTGTAGTGTGTATTTTGCATTTCTGAAATTATTTTGATGGAACATTAAAGTATAGGGCTTTATGTTTCTAGAACTGTATCGCAATTGAGAATCGATTCACGTTTAGATGGCGTATTTGGCTGATTTGGCTGCCAGAGCCAGTCTACCTCTGAAAATAACATGTAAAGGTCCTTGGACCTTAAGGAGTAATGGTAACGTTAGGCTCCTTAAGAGTACATATTGGGCTAGCTATTACTAATCCTCCCCGTGATTCCCAATCCTTCGCAATACTATTAGCCTGGTCACCCTGTAGCGTTTTGCATTAGATTAGTTAATTCCTGACTCTAAATCAAGATGGTGTTTCTTTTGGAATTACACACACACCCCTTCAAATTAGTGGATTCGGCTATTTCAGCCACACCCGTTGCTGACAGGTGTATAAAATCGAGCACACAGCCATGCAATCTCCATAGACAAACATTGGCAGTAGAATGGCCTTACTGAAGAGCTCAGTGACTTTCAACGCTGCACCGTCATAGGATGCCACCTTTCCAACAAGTCAGTTTGTCAAATTTCTGCCCTGCTAGAGCTGCCCCAGTCAACTGTGAGTGCTGTTATTGTGAGGTGGAAACATCTAGGAGCAACAACGGCTAAGCCGCTAAGTGGTAGGCCACACAAGCTCACAGAATGGGACCGCCGAGTGCTGTAGCGCGTAAAAAATAGTCTGTTCTCGGTTGCAACACTCACTACCGAGTTACAAACTACCTCTGGAAGCAACATCAGCACAATAACTGTTCATCTAAGATCACCATGTGCAATGTCGGCTGGAGTGGTGTAAAGCTTGCCGCCATTGGACTCTGGAGCAGTGAAAATGTGTTCTCTGGAGTGATGAATCATGCTTCACCAGCTAAGGACGAATCTGGGTTCGGCGGATGCCATGAGAACGCTACCTACCCAAATGCATAGTGCCAACTGTAAAGTTTGGTGGAGGAGGAATAATGGTCTGGGCCTGTTTTTCATGGTTCGGGCTAGGCCCCTTAGTTCCAGTGAAGGGAAATCTTAACAAATTACATTCTAGACAATTCTGTGCTTCCAAAAATCGTCTGTCCTCAGTTGCAACACCCACTACCGAGTTCCAAACTGCCTCTGGAAGCAATGTCAGCACAATAACTGTTCGTCGGGAGCTTCATGAAATCGGTTTCCATGACCGAGCAGCCGCACACAAGCATAAGATCACCATGTGCAATGCTAAGCATCGGCTGGAGTGGTGTAAAGCTTGCCTCCATTGGACTCTGGAGCAGGGGAAACTTCTTCTCTGGAGTGATGAATCACGCTTCACCATCTGGCAGTCCGATGCCAGGAAAACGCTACCTGCCCGAATGCATAGTACCAACTGTAAAGTTTGGTGGAGGAGGAATAATGGTCTGGGGCTGTTTTTCATGGTTTGGGCTAGGCCCATTAGTTCCAGTGAAGAGAAATCTTAACGCTACAGCATACAATGACATTCTAGACGATTCTGTGCTTCCAACTTTGTGGCAACAGTTTGGGGAAGGCCCTTTCCTGTTTCAGCATGACAATGCCCCCATGCACAGAGCGAGGTTTGTAGAGAGTAGTGTGGAAGAACTTGATTGGCCTGCACAGAGCCCTGACCTCAACCCCATCGAACACCTTTGGGATGAATTGGAACACTGACTGAGAGCCAGGCCTAATCGACCAACATCAGTGCCCGACCTCACTAATGCTCTCGTGGCTGAATGGAAGCAAGTCCCCGCAGCAATGTTCCAACATCTAGTGGAAAGCCTTCCCAGAAGAGTGGAGGCTGTTATAGCTGCAAAGGGGGGACCAACTCCATATTAATGTCCATGATTTTGGAATGACATGTTTGACGAGCAGGTGTCCACATACACTACATGACCAAAAGTATCTTTATAACACAACAATCACTTTGATGGTGATTTAGAATGAAGATAGGCCTATATATTGTAAAGCGACTTTGGACCATTGAAAAGTGCTTTATTATTATTACTACATTATAAAGTGATTGTTGTGTCATAAATCAAATCAAGTTTATTTAGACAGCACATTTCAGACATGGAATGCAACGCAATGTGCTTTACAGGAAAAAAAATAATAAAATCAATGAAAATAAAAGCTTAAACACCTACTATACAAAAAACATAAGATAAAAAAACAAAAGAATGACAAACTGAACAACTAAAAAGCACCGTAAGGAAAAGCAAAGCTAAAAAGATGTGTTTTAAGATCTCTTAAATATGTCCACAGTTTTGGCCCCCCTCAGGTTCTCTGGGAGGCTATTCCAGAGGCTGGGGGCATAGTAACTAAAGACTGGCTCTCCATGCCTCTTGGTCCTAGGCTTTGTGATAGTTAAAAGCCCAGTGCCAGAGAACCTGAAGGACCTACTGGGTACACAACTTAAGAATGTCTGACATGTATTGGGGTGCACAATCGTGGATTGATTTAAAAACCAATAGAAGAATCTTAAAATGAATTCTAAAACTCACAGGCAGCAAGTGCAGAGACCTTAAAAGCGGTGTAATGTGTGCTCTCCATCTGGTCTTGGTCAGTACCCGTACTGCAGCATTCTGTATGTTTTGCAGTTGACCAATGGCTTTCTTGGGTAGACCAGACATGAGAGCATTACATTAGTCAAGCCTGCTTGTAATAAAAGCATGGATGACTCTCTCTGTATCAGCCTGAGAGAGAAACGGCCGCACCTTGGCAATGTTCCTCAGGTGGTAAAAAGCTATTTTGGTCACATTCCTAATGTGTGATTCGAAATTTAGTTCAGAATCTAAAAGAACACCTAGGTTTTTTACCTGGTGTTTTATCTTTATTGCCAGTGAATTAAAATGTGCGGCTAGATTCTCTCTCTGTGCTTTGGCTCCAACAATAAGTACCTCGGTCTTGTCTTGATTTAGCTGGAGGAAGTTGTAAGCCATCCAAGTATTTAAATCACTAATACAGTCTAATAATTTATCCGTGGAGCTAAAATTTTCTGGTGACATAGAAATGTAAAATTGTGTATTGTCTGCATAGCAGTGAAAATCAATGATTTGCTTTCTGATAACGCTGCCATTTATAAACTGAACAATACCGGACCCAAAATCGAACCTTGTGGAACGCCACATGTGATATGTATTTTCTCTGAGTTATGTTCACCAAGGGTGACAAAAAACTCAACTGGTTAAATTGGTCCTAAACCAATTTAGAACTGGACCGGAGAGGCCAACCCACCTCTGGATCGAATCCCAGAGCTGACAAGGTTAAAAAAATCAGTCGTTCTGCCCCTGAGCAAGGCACTGTTCCCCGGGCGCCGATGACATGGATGTCGATTAAGGCAGCCCCCCGCACCTCTCTGATTCAGAGGGGTTGGGTTAAATGCGGAAGACACATTTCAGTTGAATGCATTCAGTTGTACAACTGACTAGGTATCCCACTTTCTTTTCCCTTTCTTCGGTCTGTCAAGAAGGACACCATGGTCAACAGTGTCGAATGCAGCACTTAAATCTAAGAGTACAAGGACAGAGAAATGTTTGGCATCCGTGTTGGCTCTAAGATAATTTACCACTTTAACTAAGGCTGTTTTTGTGCTGTGGTGGGCATGAAAACCAGATTTAAATATTTCAAAAATACAGTTGGCACTTAAAAAATCATTTTGCTTTTTGAAAACCAATTCATCCAGAATTTTGCTTAAGAATGAAAGGTTGGAGATTGGCTGAAAATTGCTAAGAGCTGAAGAATCTAGATTACTTTTCTTCAGAAGGGGTTTCACCATAGCAGTTTGTAGTGCAGTGGGGAAAGTGCCTGTGAACAGGGAGTGATTAACAATAGATTGCACTTCTTCAGATATGCAATTAAAAACTGTTTTGAAGAAGGTGGTGGGATCGAGAAGGCTTCAATTGTGATATCACTTTCCTGAGCGTGCCTGTGTCAACCAGGGAAAATAAATCCATAGTGCCTTTGCGTGGTAGGCTAGGGCACATATCAAACTTCTCATCAGGTCTTGGTTGACTGATACCCAGCCTAATGTTGGTTATCTTATCTCTGAAATATGCTGCCAACCCATCACATTTAGATGTGGAGGAAAGTTCCCATAGGCTTGCGGGGTAGGATTTATCAAGCCGAATTATTCAGATTAATAGTGATCAAGTTAGAAAAATGAGCCTGTCTGCCATTTCTAATTGCCTTGTTATATATGGCAAGTTGCTCTCTCAGAATATCATAATGGACCTACCAACTTCGACTTTCTCTGCTATGCCTTTCTGCAATTTATCTTTAAATGATTTGTTTCCTCACGTATTCAAGGGGCTCTCCGTTTGGATGTGGCCTTTTTCAACTTTACTGGAGCTTATCAACTAAATAATCACAAGAGGAAGGCAGAATAGGTGGTGGAGTATTGTTCATACACTCAATAAAATCTGTAGCAACTTCAGAGGTAAGATAGCGTTTCTTAATAACACGTTAAGTATTACCCTGTGTTATGGGCAACAAGGTAGTAAAAAATACACAGTGCTGATCAGATAAAGTAACATCACCAATTGAGGATATGTCAATAGAAAGTCCCTTGGTAATATCCAGGTCCAGAGTATGGCCGCGGTTATCAAAACACTGAACAAACAGACAGGCTAGCTAAATAGAATAGATGTCGAATACAAAACGTAGGCGATAAAGGCAGAAGTGTAGGCTCTGCTGTCAATGCTTTTGTAAGATACTATTCATCATCTTGCACAAAATCAAGCAAGGCCCTCTATTGTAGGCTACTTTTGATGATTTTAACAACACGCAAGTTGAAGGCAATGTTCGATAAACATGTCAAATTACCTGTCTTTCCAGAGGGCGGAACTTTTGAAAGCTGGTGGGATGGAAGGCGCGCGTTGAAGTTGTTGTGCAACAAGGGATGTTCTACATCAAAATGCAGACTGTGACGCGTGCAACATAGTCACAACTTCTACTTGGCCAGCTCCGATGAAAGTTTGAATAACACCTGTTTAGATTTCTGTGTTGCTGTGTTTCTCCGCTGGCATCTGTTGCATGCAGCGCCATTCACTGCGAAGGAAGTACGTCACTTCCAGCTTCCAGTGCGGGAAAATCCGTCTCTATGCATATGCAATTTGAAATGGTTTGCCCTATCCCGCCAAAATTCTGAAAATAAGAAATGGCATAGACTTTTTGATGTTTTATTTATTATACAGTGGGCCTACTTGCATTCGACGACCAAAACATGGTCTATTTTGAACAAGGCCTAGGTATTTCTGAATATGTTAATGTACTGTCCAATGAAAATCTAAACAATACATTAATTGCACTATAAAGGTGACAAATGGTGCCCACAAACTGTTAGGGTCTACATAACGCTGTCCCAACAGCAGTGCTTTCTTTTCAGCACCATGGAGTGAATCCTTACAACGGTTACACCTGGCTATCAGCCGAGCCTTGTCTGGCAGCAAAAACAGTTAATTCAGCCTCATTTACTGCCTTTTTTTAAAAACATAGCTGATATGGCTGACTTGCTTAAACAAATGTGGTTTCTACTGACAATTGAGATGTACAAACTATGGCATAAGGGAATGATGAGAGGATAAGAGGCTATCCGTAATTTCGATTAAGACATTCATGAGCGAGCTAAGACAGACATAGTCAATATAATTATTTGTTCAGCACTTTTGAAATATACAGCGACAGAATTCAGAACATGGGCCGTTCTAACAATATTCTCCCTGTACACCAAGTCAGAACCGTAGGATAAATAAAGGTGGCATATAAGCAGACAATGAAAGCTCTTACAATATTCGATGATGACATTTCACTAAAACAGGCTTTAGCCTACATGTGCACAACCAAGTCAGAACAGTAGGCTAAATTATAAGTGGGAAAGGGACCAAATTATTAGGGTGAGGCACATGGGCTACTAACAGCGTACTACACAACATACACTTAGTATTACTTTCTGAGCTACAGTATACATATCTCCCTGGCATATTACATCATTTATGCAAGCAGCATACAAAACATTTTTGGACTCACCTTGTTGTGCTGTGCTCAGTTGAACAGGAAGGTGGCGCGGCGGTCCTTGTTGTGGGCAAATTTTGTCATCAAACTTTGTCATCAATGTCTGGCATTCTGTGGATTTATGGTGCTTTCAAGACAACTGGGAACTCTGAAAAAAACAAGGTCGGATCATGACGTCAGTGATCTTCAGGTTGGAGCTCTAGAAAGAGGCCTGAGTTCCTGACTTGGAATTCCGAGTTGGTTGACCATTCAAAACTACTTTCCCAGTCAGAGCTCGTTTTTTCCCAGAGTTCCCAGTTCTCTTGAACTCACTGAAGTCTGAGATTTCCCAGTTCTGAGTTTTCAAAATGTCCAGTTGTTTTGAATGCGGCAGAAGTCATGCTGGATTGACAACATGGCCAATGTATTCAACCTTTTCTGGACCATAGTGTTGCATGTGAATGTTTATCCTTTTAATCTTGGAAAAGAGACCCTTAAACCCAGACTTGGACCACATACCCTTTGCACTGAATAGCAGGCTAGTGATTGCTTTGCAAGGCTTGCAGTTAGCCACTGACTCCTTCCAAACCACTCATTGTTGAATTTGTGATTTCCAACTTGTTGTGTAATGTTTATGTCCCAATGGCCAATGAGCACCGATACATTTTATCTATAATATCTCATCATATGAAAAGGATTGAAAAGGATTTCCCAGTAGATTTGACTTGATTCATGACAATGACTGCTTGTCAAGCTTGCTAGCTAAGATTTTGAAAGTATGACGTTGACATGATCAGTCCAATCAAAGCTATGGTAGATATAATGTGATTTGATGTCATTTTATCTATGGCCAATGACCTTCTTGGATGGGCACTTCTAATGTAAATCTATGGCAGCACCTAAGGGGCTTGAATTTTCGAGCTCTCCCTATAGATTTTGTGGGGACGTAGTGTCCCCATGAGTGACAGAACACCGAGCCAATCACGGCGCAACTAGAGAACATTACCAACCCCTACGCTCTGTATTTTCCGCTGGCTGCCCCACCACCACAGAAAGCACTGAGCTGGGCTGAAACGCCTGCATATTGGAGCTGCCTTACTCAAGAAAGCAAAAAAGAGACCATTTGTGTATGCGGCTTTATTAACTCAATTATTATTTTTTTTTACATTGTTTGCAAACTGATATGTGACACGTAGTTATGCCAAAATAACATGCAAAACAGGCAACAACAAAAAAATAAAAAACCTGCCCTGAATGACGGGTCACCACTGGTTAACTCATACCCAAATAATGTTGTTGACTCATCCTATATTCACGTTTGTGGCCAAAGCATAAATTGGAGTGAAAAAAACCCACTTCAAAAACCTCACCTCAAACATCTCAAACAGACGTTTAAAAAATGCTTGCTATTTCATCATAGAGGATGTCATCCTGAGGAGTATGAGCTGGCCAATCAGCAGTCTACTTGCATGAATATTGTTAATAACCAGTATACACCCATTCTTTTGTTATGGTAAGCACACACCATTCCAACACAGAAAAGCTGCTTTTCAACATACTTAATTACCATTTATTGGAAGGAAAACTATTTCACTCATATTGTACTTAATTATAGGTCATATTTAATAGAAATCGGGAAACACCAGACAGTTACTTTAAAGGGTAAATGACAGAAAAAAGTTAATAGTAGCATATACTAACCAATTGCATAAGTAAGCTAGCCTATTCATAACTGGCTGTTCATGACTGCACATATGGAGAATGCAATAATACATTGACCAACGTTTGACTTGGTAATGCACATTTTATTACAGTATGGGCTACTAGATGCATGAGCACATTTGGAAAATGGTAGAATGACTTGTATTGAAATCATTATTGCCTTGACATAGGCACTTAAAAAAGCCTACACATTGGCTAAGCAGGTGTCCAGATGGGCAATGCATGTTGGGAAGGGCCATATTTCCAGAATGCTTAATACAGACTTCATGACATGGCTTATAAACAAATTACTTTGATATAAATGGTTTATTTAAATGAGGCACAACATGTGCAGTTTCCATTACAATGAGTCACTGCTGTAGTGCTGTTGAAATCGGACAGTGAGTTAAACTTCTTCTGAAACATGTTCTTTACCTTAACTTTTCAACTTGTAGGAAAACATCAGACTTTACAACACAAGTCCATAGTTTTATATCTTACACATGCATGCCCTGCATATCAGATGTGTCCATTTATGTTCCTGTTGTGCAGATTACACAGTGCAGTCAGCTAAAGAAAGGTTATGTGGCGTAGGCCTAATTGTGAAGCAAACTGGCCTGGTTAAATGCCCAGTCCAAAACAGTGTGTGTGTGTGTGCAGTCTTATTCATATATCTATGCTTGTGTGCGTGCGTTTGATGCCTCCAACTACAGGTGCCTGTTGTTGCTGCTAAGCAGTTTGGGGTAGGCCGTCCCGATGGAGCGCCCATGCCTGACCACCACCACCTCCAGCTGACATTCGTCAATGTTGACCACCACCGTGGTGCTCCGATGTGTGTTGATGAGGAAGATGATGGTGTAGAGGGCCATTTCAAACTCCGGACTGGCCCCCACGAAGGCACTGCCCACCGGCTTCACCAAACCGTGCCAGCTGAACTGGAGGTTCAGGACGTGGTCATCTTGGTCAGGCTGTGTGTGTGTGAGTAAGTGAGAAAGAGTGGGGGACATCTTTGTTAGACAAAAGTAAACTATAGAATTCATTAAGTTGGTTTGTGTGGGTTGGGAACAAGCATAAGTTAACATGAGGTAGACATGTTTGAAGCTGCAGTGAGAGAGTGTAGGTTTTGAGATCATGTCAACGCAATTCAAAGTAAAGGTAATTTTGATCAATCATCTCAAAAACAATATGGCAGGCACATGTTACATGCTTTGAAAAGGGCTGTTAGGACTCTTACTATGTCATGGTCCCTGGCTTTGTATCCCTTGTAGTCCAAATTCCTGCTCTTCTCCTGCAGGTAGAACTGGACCCAGTTATGGAAACCGGCAATCTCATTTCCGAATTTAGTCTCTCCAACGAACACATGCTCAAATCCGCACGAGTCCTCACTGTCAAATGAACAACAGTCTGGGATAAGACACATTTCACACAAAGTAACAAACTCAAATTTGTGGCGGGAATTCCAATGGGAAATCCCAGTTCTATCAAACTCCAGAAATGGTGGTCAAAATGTTCCTCAATAAACAGCCAAACTGCTGGAGAGAAGCAGTGAACAAGTGGCAGATATGGTCCACATCTTCTGGACATAGAAAAAATACTGGTGAGCTGCAATTACAACAATAAACAGATCATTAAATATATCATTAGATAAGGACCCACTATTTATCATACTTAGAGCAATATCAGAAAGTTTCCATAGTGGTGGATAATGTAAAAAGTGGCTCATTACCCCACTCTCTCCTACAAATCAACACATGTAGGATCTAGTGAGCAAAATTGTGTTGAAAAAACGTCTAAAATACATATTTTCCGGACGTTGAAATCTGGTTCATTTTCGGTTCTGAATGAAAGTTGAAAAGACGTATTTTCCGGATGTTGAAAATACGAACTTTCTGGATGTTGAAAATACGTATTTTCAGGACCGAACATAATTTCACATATACTATATCTACATGTCAATGAAGAAAGCATATCACATTCAAAATAATTATTTCCAATTAAAGTAAGAATCATTTCTTAAACTAAAGATTGCAGTATGGAATATTTATTATTGTCCCCATCTTTCACTTGTGCTTACTTTAGCCTTTTTAAAAGCTTTAAAAGTCTTCTGACAAAACCAACAGAACACTTCAACAACATTCTCAGTAACGGTTACAGAAACGTTTTACTTGCTATGAACCTAATGTGTTTTTTTTTTAAATCTACCTTAGTTGAATGAAAGTTGAACGTAAGTCGCTCTGGATAAGAGCATCTGCTAAATTACCAAAATGTAAATGTCAAAATTAACACTTGCTCCGCCCCCAAACAAGACCAAATTTGGTCGGTCTGGACCAGACCAAATCTAAACCAATCATAAACATATATGTTTCACAAGTTTGGACAGCAGAGTACAGTACAGTAAAGTGCAATACAGTAAGGTACAGTAAAGTAGAGTTCAGTACAGTAGGCTACAGTACAATAGAGTATAGTCAAGTACAGTATAGGGGTGTGAACGTTTAAATACTTCAATTGTTAAACGAAATTGGGATCCTTAACGTTAACAAAAATCCCAAACTGAAAAACTACACTTTTTAATTTTATTTAATTTTAATCGCAGTGCAATTATCACAAAACATTATCTGTGTTATAGCCTAACTAGACGATAGGCTATAAAGGCCTGGGGAAAGTTGTGTAATATAAATAAAACTCTAATTTCTCTCCCTCGCGCTGGCTCGCCTGGGGGTGTATTCATTATGCCGATTCTAACATGGAAGCAAACGGAACGGGAAGGGACCTACCTGCATTTGTCCAATAGAAACTCTTGTTTTAGTTGCAAAACGTTCCATTTTGCAACTGTTTGGACTAATGATTACACCCCTGCTCTTTCGCTTCGCTAATGATGCGAGTGTGTGTTCAGTCTTCGGTCTGTTGCGTGTAGAATATCCTAGCCTATTCATTGATGATAGGCCTTGCTTTACTAGGGGGGAAACACCCTATTCATTACCAGTGTTGGGAAAGCTACTCTGAAAATATAGTTTACCAAGCTACTAATTACTTCATACCGGATGAAGTTAAGCTACACCAAAGCTACCCTTAAGAAAAATATAGTTTACTTAACTAAAGTTACTCTGAAAAAAGTTGTTCACTACATCCAAAATACTTCGTGATAAAATATTATATCTGAACTCTAAAATGTCATAGACTACAAATTGCAAGAACAGTTCACACTGAAGATGTCAGATGTTAACAGAACATTTAATTTAGCCTATTAAACACACAAACTATAATTCAAGTGAGAATTAGGCAGGTCTGATGCCGAAAAATGAGATTTTTGCCTATTTCACCCATGTTTTATTTTTTGTAAAACAGTAGTGTAGTTCCAGTAGTTAACTCCACCACTACATTGCAGAAAAGTAATGAACTACTGAAAACACAACCAAGATTAGAATTTAGTTCAATTGTTTTCTCTGATGCGTATGTGAAATTTCAGAACTCGTCTTCTCTCCTTTTACAAATGATTTGCTTTTTGATTTGAGGACATTCTGTTTTTTTGCCATGAGCCCTTGTTCCCTGTGTACCATGTCATATTTAATTATCCTTTTCCTTATCCGTTAATTATCCTTATCCGTTGTTTATTGCAGTACTAGCATACGTTGTACCTTGTAACAACTGCAACATGTTTTCTGTTGCAAAACGTTTCGCTATTGTCACGATGCTGAGTTAAGGGACGGTAAACGGAGCGCTCGTAGAGTGTCATCCTTTTATTTAACTTATCACACTATACGTTCTCAAAAATAAGCAAAAAGAGACCAGCACCAAGTGACTTACGTGCCGTGAACACAATAGCAGACAAGCACGAACAATGATCCACACACAGGTGGATGTGAGAGGTGCCTAAATACTATCCCCAATCAGAGACTAACTCTAGACAGCTGTCTCTGATTGGGGATCATCAACCACCCTTAGTATTCATGTGAGGGCTTGAATGTGGTCCTACCACTCCCCCTAGTGGAAATAAGGCCTACCCACAGTCAAACCTTCACAGCTATGGTGTGCACTAATGAATACTCCCCAATTCTTACCCTCCACTTCTGTCTCTGTGGTAGAGGCGGAACCAGATGGTGTACAGCTGACCCTTGAACGTCCTCAGGTCTGAGTGGGACTGGCCCTTGCTAACTAGGTACCTGTGGGCACGCTGTGGGAAAAACATACAGAAATAAATTCACCAAGTGACACACACACACCAAACTCCTCTCTGTCCATATTGTCAATGTGAGATGTCACAATGACCAATAGTCTTAAAACACAGACAAAGGACACTGTTAAATCATTTATGCATGATTATGCATAAGAGGGCATACTCCTGTTTAGGATTTACAGAAATGTTGTTGTACTTGCCTGTTATAATTTTCTTAGAAATGTTAATCTCAAAATGATACATTGTATTATACACATTTTGAACATGTGTCCCCACAGGCTGTAAGGTCTTTATTTGAGAAAAGGCCCCAGCCAAGACAGCATGCCAAGACTTCCCAGATGTTTTAGATGTACTGCATTGTTCCCTGTGTTTTTCTCCTAACATCGTGGCCAGGGGCATCCAAGAACAGAGTGTGACAGGAAGAGCCAATACTCCCTCTGGACTTTGGTTTCACAGAGTAGCTACTGACCTTGAGTGGAGCATGGGAGCCCACTCACAAACACTATTTTCAGGCAAACTCAAAAGCATTTATGCATATAGCTTAGGGTTGGGAATTGCCAGGGACCTCACGATACTTTGGTGCCGATACGATTTGTATTGCGATTCTATATGTATTACAATTCTATATGTATTGTGATTCGATGTTCCAAACATATTGCTCACTATATGTCTGCTGCAGAGGAACAAGAGAGAACCATGAGAAGACAAGCTTTTGAGAAAAAAGTGTTCAGAACATGTTCCAAAAAAAAAAAAAATTCTGCTAAAATAATATTGCAATACTTGTGAATCGAACCCCAGCCACGCTCATAACAACGGAGCCACACAGGACCACTATACCAATTGTAGGCAATTTAGGTGACAAGGTGACATGTTCTGCTGTACCTTCATGACCTCTGTGTTCAGAATGGCATCCAGGAAGAGATTGTTCTCTGTGACCTCCTCTGGGCTGACACGCTCTGCCACGCCTGTTGACCTCTCATAGTTGTCCAGGAGCTTCATGAATCCTGCAGCGGAATGTCGTTGAACACATCAAAGAAGAGATTGAAAGTCACAGAAAGTCATTAGAATGGCATTTGAAAGTAACAGAAAGTAATTTTAAAGTAATTCTAAAGTCTCAGAAAAACACAAACATAATTTACATTATTTTACATTTACATTTTAGTCATTTAGCAGACGACTCTTATCCAGTGCGACTTACAGTTAGTGAGTGCATACATTTTCATACATTATAACATCAATGTTTGTGTCTATATGAGACTACTTCAGTTCACTACTATGTTCAGTTCATATAGTCTATCCTAACAATTTGTTTCCCAATTTTGATGTAGTCACAGATACTTACGGGAGAAGGTAGTAACGGTCTTCAGTTTGTTCTCATTGACATTGGAGAAGAGAGGCGATGAGGCATGGTCCCTGGCATGGTTACTGCCTTGGGAGACATAGCCAGCTTTGCCCTGGAGTGGACGACACATACAAATACACCAACAACTAAACACTTCCCTCGTCAAAATAACATAGGCTAGGCCTTCTTCTTATGAGATGTAATTCAGAACAAGGACCTGAGTTTTTCCTGAGCAGGCCTACATCTTAGGGAGGGGTATTTCAGTAGGGACTGGAATTTGTTCTTAGCAGGCCATCTTAGGAGGGACATTTCAGAGGTTTTCCTGTCCAGGAGGCCTACTTATGAGGTGTAAATTAGGGCCAGGAGTTTGTTCCTGTCCAGGTCCTAGTTATAGCCTGTAACTAATAATGGAATGTGTGTCAGGTAAGGTGGTCAGGGAAAACTCTAGTCATGGGGGCCCTAGTCATATCCCACCTGCACAGAGATGGTGTAGTCAGTCCCAGGCTTCATGCGGTTCACATCCAGCTTCCAGAGCTCGTTGAAGAGGTCTGACAACTCCTGGTTTATTGCCTGACTACAACAACAGGAGAGCAAAACATTTTTTATAATGAAGTGTAATAATTATGTTATAAGTATATAATAATCAAGTATAGAAATATTGTAATAACCAGATCAGTAATGTCCATGTAAACAATAGTTATCAAGGCTTTTAAATCCATGTTGAACCCATCATGATTCTGAATGAAGCAACAGTAAACTGTGATCTTGTTGGTTTGGCCTCTCCTCTACCCTTTCCTAGTAGGCCTACATTGTGGTTGGTTTTGTTTTCCTTAAAACTGCCTATTGTAAAAGCGTTTTGGGGTCTGATAAGAGGTACTATTAAAATACTATGTATTTTTAGTACATCTCTAAAAACGCTGACCCTTGAAAGCAGTCATGAACCAATACCGTTTCTCTATTTGGAGTCTGTTAAAGATTATGAATCCAATTTCATTGCATTTGCTTTTAATTTTGACTTCTATTATTATTGTATAATACAGAATATCTTGTGAATATTTTAGGATTATCCACATTCATACAATTATAACAGTAACTGCAAGGTAATTGGATGGTTTAAACTAAAGGCTACATTGGACTTGATTATGTGCTAGATTATCAGCAACACAGATGAACAGTAGAGTGAGCAAACATCATCTCCAGTGATTCACATACCTTGCTGCATCAAGAGGGGGGAACACCACTGCCAGCAAAATGACAAGGAATCCACAGCCACGCAGAGCAGACCTGTAGATTACACAATTAACACATTTTAAACATAATATTGTGGTAACAGATTTCCATAGAAAGATTTTAAAACATGGATGCATGCAATTCCTTTCCTAAATCGAAAAAGAGAAAAAAACTCAAAATGAACTGATTGACTCCATGGTCAATCAAAAGCCTATTGACAATAACTATTGAAAGATGTTGGTTATGCATGCAGTGCATGTTTTTGACTTTTCTCACTGCTCTATGGCAATAACATACATAACAACATCCTTCATAAATTACGCTATGGAGAACAGAACAGAGTGCCTGAGGCAACATTCTCAACTTGTTGAGACATGGTTCAGTCAGTGAGGTTTTTAAATTCATGCAGTGAAAGTTCTGCTGTGATTCTAAAAAACAGTTTCAGAGTATAAACTATTATGTAAAATAAAACGTTATCTTACCGTGGTTCCATAGTACCTCCAAATGTAGGCTTTTGATAGTTTACAATTTTCGAGGTCCAAAGGTATGCTACTTGCTGTGCTGTGTTTAGAGGTGTCTAAAACGATCTACTCTGCCACTCCACCCAAAACACTTTATCAACAGTCGACAAAAAATACAATGTCACGAACTGCGCGTGCGCATAGAAGAACAAACTGTGTAGCAAATGGCTGTGGTAGTAAGTAGGCTACAGCCAATGTACTCTTGCATTTCTGTTGAAAATAGTCACAACAGCAAATAATTTTGGGGGACTGGTCATTAATTTTTATTCACATAACAGGCCTCTTAAAGAGCCCCTATGCATAAATCGCTCCTCCATTTCCAGTTGCTAAACTTCTAATAGTTCGCCTAATTTCAGTTTATGTGACAAAACAAGAAAGTATAGTGTAGAGAATTACTGTACCATCTAAACCGCTGTGAAATATCTTTACCATAACCAAAAATATATTATTTTCAGCTGTTTGAAGCTGGTGTACGAAACCAAAAGTCAAAGATGCAAAAACGGCGCTCCTAGTGGCCAGGGAATTTAATGCAGGCACACTTAAATCCGTTTGACCTCATTTTTATTATTTTTATTTCACCTTTATTTAACCAGGTAAGCCAGTTGAGAACAAGTTCTCATTTACAACTGTGACCTGGCCAAGATAAAGCAAAGCAGTGCGATAAAAACAACAACACAGAGTTACATATGGGGTAAAACAAAACAAAGTCAAAAATACAACAGAAAAAAAATATATATATACAGTGTGTGCAAATGTAGCAAGTTATGGAGGTAAGGCAATAAATAGGCTATAGTGCAAAATAATTACAATTAGTATTAACACTGGAATGATAGATGTGCAAGAGATGATGTGCAAATAGAGATACTGGGGTACAAATGAGCAAAATAAATAATATAGGGATGAGGTAGTTGGGCGGGCTAATTTCAGATGGGCTGTGTACAGGTGCAGTGATCGGTAAGGTGCTCTGACAACTGATGCTTAAAGTTAGTGAGGGAGATAAGTGTCTCCAGCTTCAGAGATTTTTGCAATTTGTTCCAGTCATTGGCAGCAGAGAACTGGAAGGAATGGCGGCCAAATGAGGTGTTGGCTTTGGGGATGACCAGTGAGATATACCTGCTGGAGCGCATACTACGGGTGGGTGTTGCTATGGTGACCAATGAGCTAAGATAAGGCGGTGATTTGCCTAGCAGTGATTTATAGATGGCCTGGAGCCAGTGGGTTTGATGACGAATATGTAGTGAGGACCAGCCAACAAGAGCGTACAGGTCACAGTGGTGGGTAGCATATGGGGCTTTGGAGACAAAACGGATGGCACTGTGATAGACTACATCCAATTTGCTGAGTAGAGTGTTGGAGGCTATTTTGTAAATGACATCGCCGAAGTCAAGGATCGGTAGGATAGTCAGTTTTACGAGGGCATGTTTGGCAGCATGAGTGAAGGAGGCTTTGTTGCGAAATAGGAAACCGATTCTAGATTTAACTTTGGATTGGAGATTCTTAATGTGAGTCTGGAAGGAGAGTTTACAGTCTAACCAGACACCTAGGTATTTGTAGTTGTCCACATACTCTAGGTCAGACCCGTAGAGTAGTGATTCTAGTCGGGTGGGCGGGTGCAAGCAGCGTTCGGTTGAAGAGCATGCATTTAGTTTTACTAGTGTTTAAGAGCAGTTGGAGGCTACTGAAGGAGTGTTGTATGGCATTGAAGCTCGTTTGGAGGTTTGTTAACACAGTGTCCAATGAAGGGCCAGATGTATACAAAATGGTGTCGTCTGCGTAGAGGTGGATCTGAGAGTCACCAGCAGCAAGAGCGACATCATTGATATACACAGAGAAAAGAGTTGGCCCAAGAATTGAATTTCTACCAGAATTTCTACCAGCATGTCACGTGCAACCAGAGGAAAAAAACTCTAGACCACCTTTACTCCACACACAGAGACACATACAAAGCTCTCCCTCGCCCTCCATTTGGAAAATCTGACCATAATTCTATCCTGATTCCTGCTTACAAGCAAAAACTAAAGCAGGAAGTACTAGTGACTTGCTCAATACGGAAGTGGTCAGATGACGCGGATGCTACGCTACACGACTGTTTTGCTAGCATAGACTGGAATATGTTCAGGGATTCATCCAATGGCATTGAGGAGGATACCATCTCAGTCACCGGCTTCATCAATAAGTGCATCGACGACATCATCCCCACAGTGACCGTACGTACAGTGGGGAGAACAAGTATTTGATACACTGCCGATTTTGCAGGTTTTCCTACTGTAGAGGTCTTTAATTTTTATCAAAGGTACACTTCAACTGTGAGAGACGGAATCTAAAACAAAAATCCAGAAAATCACATTGTATGATTTTTAAGTAATTAATTAGCATTTTATACATTTACATTTACATCATTTAGTAGACGCTCTTATTCAGAGCGACTTACAAATTGGTGCATTCACCTTATAGCCAGTGGGATAACCACTTTACAATGTTTAAAAAAAAAATTTTTTTTTGGGGGGGGTGGGGTGGGGTAAGGGGGGTAGAAGGATTACTTTATCCTATCCCAGGTATTCCATAAAGAGGTGGGGTTTCAAATGTCTCCGGAAGGTGGTGAGTGACTCCGCTGTCCTGGCGTCGTGAGGGAGCTTGTTCCACCATTGGGGTGCCAGAGCAGCGAACAGTTTTGACTGGGCTGAGCGGGAACTGTGCTTCTGTAGAGGTAGGGGAGTCAGCAGGCCAGAGGTGGATGAACGCAATGCCCTCGTTTGGGTGTAGGGACTGATCAGAGCCTGAAGGTACGGAGGTGCCGTTCCCCTCACAGCTCCGTAGGCAAGCACTATGGTCTTGTAGCAGATGCGAGCTTCAACTGGAAGCCAGTGGAGTGTGCGGAGGAGCGGGGTGACGTGAGAGAACTTGGGAAGGTTGAACACCAGACGGGCTGCGGCATTCTGGATGAGTTGTAGGGGTTTAATGGCACAGGCAGGGAGCCCAGCCAACAGCGAGTTGCAGTAATCCAGACGGGAGACGACAAGTGCCTGGATTAGGACCTGTGCCGCTTCCTGTGTAAGGCAGGGTCGTACTCTGCGAATGTTGTAGAGCATGAACCTACAGGATCGGGTCACCGCCTTGATGTTAGCGGAGAACGACAGGGCGTTGTCCAGGGTCACCCCAAAGCTCTTCGCACTCTGGGAGGAGGACACAACTGAGTTGTCAACCGTGATGGCGAGATCATGGAACGGGCAGTCCTTCCCCGGGAGGAAGAGCAGCTCCGTCTTGCCAAGGTTCAGCTTGAGGTGGTGATCTGTCATCCATACTGATATGTCTGCCAGACATGCAGAGATGCGATTCGCCACCTGGTTATCAGAAGGGGGAAAGGAGAAGATTAGTTGTGTGTCGTCTGCGTAGCAATGATAGGAGAGGCCATGTGAGGATATGACAGAGCCAAGTGACTTGGTGTATAGCGAGAATAGGAGAGGGCCTAGAACTGAGCCCTGGGGGACACCAGTGGTGAGAGCACGTGGTGCGGAGACAGCTTCTCGCCACGCCACTTGGTAGGAGCGACCGGTCAGGGGAGGACGCAATCCAAGAGTGAGCCGCGCCGGAGATGCCCAGCTCGGAGAGGGTGGAGAGGAGGATCTGATGGTTCACAGTATCAAAGGCAGCAGACAGGTCTAGAAGGACAAGAGCAGAGGTGAGAGAGTTAGCTTTAGCAGTGCGGAGAGCCTCCGTGACACAGAGAAGAGCAGTCTCAGTTGAATGACCAGTTTTGAAACCTGACTGGTTTGGATCAAGAAGGTAATTCTGAGAGAGATAGCAAGAGAGTTGGCTAAAGACGGCACGCTCAAGAGTTTTGGAGAGAAAAGAAAGAAGGGATACTGGTCTGTAGTTGTTGACATCAGAGGGATCGAGTGTTGGTTTTTTGAGAAGGGGTGCAACTCTCGCTCTCTTGAAGACGGAAGGGACATAGCCAGCGGTCAAGGATGAGTTGATCAGCGAGGTGAGGTAAGGGAGAAGGTCACCGGAGATGGTCTGGAGAAGAGAGGAGGGGATAGGGTCAAGCGGGCAGGTTGTTGGGCGGCCGGCCGTCACAAGTCGCAAGATTTTATCTGGAGAGAGAGGGGAGAAAGAAGTCAAAGCATTGGGTAGGGCAGTGTGAGCAGGACAAGCAGTGTCATTTGACTTAACAAACGAGGATCGGATGTCGTCAACCTTCTTTTCAAAATGGTTGACGAAGTCATCCACAGAGAGGGAGGAGGGGTGGAGGGGGAGGAGGATTCAGCAGGGAGGAGAAGGTGGCAAAGAGCTTCCTAGGGTTAGAGGCAGATGCTTGGAATTTAGAGTGGTAGAAAGTGGCCTTAGCAGCAGAAACAGATGAAGAAAATGTAGAGAGGAGGGAGTGAAAAGATGCCAGGTCCGCAGGGAGTCTAGTTTTCCTCCATTTCCGCTCGGCTGCCCGGAGCCCTGTTCTGTGAGCTCGCAATGAGTCATCAAGCCACGGAGCTGAAGGGGAGGACCGAGCCGGCCGGGAGGATAGGGGACATAGAGAGTCAAAGGATGCAGAAAGGGAGGAGAGGAGGGTTGAGGAGGCAGAATCAGGAGATTGGAGGGAGAAGGATGGAGCAGAGGGAAGAGATGATAGGATGGAAGTGGAGAGAGTAGCGGGAGAGAGAGAGCGAAGGTTGCGACGGCGCATTACCATCTGAGTAGGGGCAGAGTGAGTAGTGTTGGAGGAGAGCGAGAGAGAAAAGGATACAAAGTAGTGGTCGGAGACATGGAGGGGAGTTGCAGTGAGATTAGTAGAAGAACAGCATCTAGTAAAGATGAGGTCAAGCGTATGAGCCTTGTGAGTAGGGGGGGGGCGGTGAGAGGGTGAGGTCAAAAGAGGAGAGGAGTGGAGTGGAAAGAAGGAGGCAGAGAGAAATGAGTCAAAGGTAGACGTAGGGAGGTTGAAGTCCCCCAGAACTGTGAGGGGTGAGCCATCCTCAGGAAAGGAACTTATCAAGGCGTCAAGCTCATTGATGAACTCTCCGAGGGAACCTGGAGGGCGATAAATGACAAGGATGTTAAGCTTAAATGGGCTAGTGACTGTGACAGCATGGAATTCAAATGAGGAGATAGACAGATGGGTCAGGGGAAAAAGAGAATGTCCACTTGGGAGAGATGAGGATTCCTGTGCCACCACCCCGCTGACCAGATGCTCTCAGGGTATGCGAGAACACATGGTCAGACGAGGAGAGAGCAGTAGGAGTAGCAGTGTTTTCAGTGGTAATCCATGTTTCCGTCAGCGCCAAGAAGTCGAGGGACTGGCGGGTAGCATAGGCTGAGATGAACTCTGCCTTGTTGGCAGCAGAACGACAGTTCCAGAGGCTGCCTGAGACCTGGAACTCCACGTGGGTGGTGCGTGCAGGGACCACCAGGTTAGAGAGGCAGCAGCCACGCGGTGTGAGGCGTTTGTATAGCCTGTGCGGAGAGGAGAGAATAGGGATAGACAGAGGCATAGTTGACAGGCTACAGAAAATGGCTACAATAATGCAAAGGAGATCGGAATGAAATGAACTAAACATTTGGGAAAGGAGAGAGCGGGGCCTCCCTCACCACAACACCCAAATATAACTCTCCCAACTTCCACCTCAGAAACTATAATTGTTGTAAACTACAGTGGTTCAATGTTTTCTAGGAATAGACTAACTTAGTTTATTCAGCTACCTAACTTGGTACAGTATTCTTCCGTGAAAATCGTCCAGGGCACCTAGTCATAAGACGCCACAGCCAGCTAGCATGCCGGACTCCAACAACACGGTTTAGCACCAATACTCGGCCACAACAAACCACCAGTGTGTCAACACGCCAAGCAGATCATTTGTGTCCGTGTCTAACGTTGTGGGTTAGTCCCAACAGCTTGAGCGAGTCCGTCGTCAACTTACTCAGCCAGTTAGTTAGCTAGAATAGTTAGCATACTAGCTAGCCATTGCTTTCAGACAAAGAAGAAACCCCTCCTTTCACGGCACGAACACACAGAGAGAGCCAAGCTAACGTTAACTAGTCACCCATGTCCCGAATTCCTTGAACGACTCTGGCTACCAATATGTAAAAACAAAACACAAATGTAGGTTATAACTTACCCCTAGCAGCTACTGTTAGCTAGCCAAGTGCAAAGCTAGCCTCTGAATTGACTCAGCCAGTTCGCGTCTGTTCGCTAGGTCGTTCCAGCTATTGTTTACTAGTAGCTATCCAGGTAGCAACAAGCTAGCTAAATTTCAAGCACAGTAGCCACTTACTATCTAACGTTAACGGTTCAGACAATGAGGTTAGAAAACAGCTGAATGGTAGGTATTATTGTATGTAATTATTGTAGGCAGCCAGCTGGCGTAATTACAGGCACTCTCAGGCGTGAAACAACTATACCGTTGCTAATAGTTGCCAGTAGCTACCCGCCAGCTAGTCCAGGTAGTGGGTTAGCTAGCTAGCTTCGTGCTTCACCGGGCTCAGCCGAATACAATACTAACCTACAATAATTACATACAACAACCCATGACATAAGTATTTGATCACCTACCAACCAGTAAGAATTCCGGCTCTCACAGACCTGTTAGTTTTTCTTTAAGAAGCCCTCCTGTTCTCCACTCATTACCTGTATTAACTGCACCTGTTTGAACTCGTTACCTGTATAAAAGACACCTGTCCACACACTCAATCAAACAGACTCCAACCTCTCCACAATGGCCAAGACCAGAGAGCTGTGTAAGGACATCAGGGATAAAATTGTAGACCTGCACAAGGCTGGGATGGGCTACAGGACAGTAGGCAAGCAGCTTGGTGAGAAGGCAACAACTGTTGGCGCAATTATTAGAAAATGGAAGAAGTTCAAGATGACGGTCAATCATCCTTGGTCTGGGGCTCCATGCAAGATCTCACCTCGTGGGGCATCAATGATCATGAGGAAGGTGAGGGATCAGCCCAGAACTACACGGCAGGACCTATTGAGGGGAGGATGGATGGGGGCCATGTATCGCGAGATCTTGGCCAACAACCTCCTTCCCTCAGTAAGAGCATTGATGATGGGTTGTGGCTGGGTCTTCCAGCATGACAACGACCCGAAACACACAGCCAGGGCAACTAAGGAGTGGCTCCGTAAGAAGCATCTCAAGGTCCTGGAGTGGCCTAGCCAGTCTCCAGACCTGAACCCAATAGAAAATCTTTGGAGGGAACTGAAAGTCCGTATTGCCCAGCGACAGCCCCGAAACCTGAAGGATCTGGAGAAGGTCTGTATGGAGGAGTGAGCCAAAATCCCTGCTGCAGTGTGTGCAAACCTGGTCAAGACCTACAGGAAACGTATGATCTCTGTAATTGCAAACAAAGGTTTCTGTACCAAATATTAAGTTCTGCTTTTCTGATGTATCAAATACTTATGTCATGCAATAAAATGCAAATTAATTACTTACAAATCATACAATGTGATTTTCTGGATTTTTGTTTTAGATTCCGTCTCTCACAGTTGAAGTGTACCTATGATAAAAATTACAGACCTCTACATGCTTTGTAAGTAGGAAAACCTGCAAAATCGGCAGTGTATCAAATACTTGTTCTCCCCACTGTACATATCCCAACCAGAAGCCACGGATTACAGGCACATCCGCACCAAGCTAAAGGCTAGAGCTGCCGCTTTCAAGGAGCGGGACACTAATCCGGACGCTTATAAGAAATCAAACAGGCAAAGCATCAATGCAGGACTAAGATTGAATCCTACTACACCGGCTCTGACACTTGTAGGATGTGGCAGGGCTTGCAAACTATTATGGACTGCAAAGGGAAACCCAGCAGCGAGCTGCCCAGTGATGCGAGCCTACCAGACGAGCTAAATGCCTTTTATAGTGTCTTCTTTATAGTGTCTTCACTGACATTTTCAACCTCTCCCCGACCGAGTCTGTAATACCTACATGTTTCAAGCAGACCCTGTGCTCAAGAAAGCGATGGTAACCTGCCTAAATTACCGCCCCGTAGCACTCACGTCGGTAGCCATGAAGTGCTTTGAAAGGCTGGTCATGGCTCACATCAACACCATCATCCCAGAAACCCTAGACCCACTCCAATTTGCATACCACCCCAACAGATCCACAGATGACGCAATCTCAATCGCACTCCACACTGCCCTTTCCCACCTGGACAAAAGGAACACCTATGTGAAAATGCTGTTCATTGACTACAGCTGGACAAAAGGTTCAACACCATAGTGCCCACAAAGCTCATTACTAAGCTAAGGACCCTGGGACTAAACACCTCCCTCTGTAACTGGTTTCTCGACTTCCTGACAGGCCATCCCCAGGTGGTAAGGGTAGGCAACAACACATCTGCCACGCTGATCCTCAACACGGAGGCCCCTCAGGGGTACGTGCTTAGTCCCCTCTTGTACTCCCAGTTCACCCACGACTGCTTGGCCAAGCACGACTCCAACACCATCATTAAGTTTGCTGACGACACAACGGTGGTAGGCCTGATCACCGACAATGATGACACAGCCTATAGGGAGGTCAGAGACCTGGCAGTGTGGTGCCAGGACAACAACCTCTCCCTCAACGTGAGCAAGACAAAGGAGATGATCGTGGACCACAGGAAAAGGAGGGCTGAACACGGGCCCGTAGTGGAGCAGGTCGAGAGTTTCAAGTTCCTTGGTGTCCACATCACCAACAAACTATCATGGTCCAAACACACCAAGAATGTTGTGAAGAGGGCACGACAACGCCTTTTCCCCCTCAGGGGACTGAAAAGATTTGGCATGGGTCCCCAGATCCTCAAAAAGTTCTACAACTGCGCCATCGAAAGCATCCTGACCGGTTGCATCACCGCCTGGTATGCCAACTGCTCGGCATCCGACTGTAAGGCGCTACAGAGGGTAGTGCGTACAGCCCAGTACATCACTGGGGCCAAGCTTCCTGCCATCCAAGACCTACAGTATATACTAGGCGGTGTCAGAGGAAGGCCCAAAAAGCCATCAAAGACTCCAGTCACCGAAGTCATAGACTATTGTCTCTGCTACCGCACAGCAAGTGGTACCGGAGCGCCAAGTCTAGGTCCAAAAGGCTCCTTAACAGCTTCTACCCCCAAGCCATAAGACTGCTGAACAATTAATCAAATGGCCACCCGGACTATTTGCACTGACCCCCTCATTTTATTCTTATTTATTATTGGTTTTTACACTGCTGCTACTCACTGTTTATTATCTATGCAGTCACTTTACCCCTACCTACATGTACAAATTACCCCGACTAACCTGTACCCCCCCACATTGACTCGGTACCGGTACTGGGTTGCAGCTGGTCCTGGGGGTCCTGGAAACCCAGGTAGGTCCTCAGCTGGCGGGCTGCATAGAGAGACGCCCGGGAGAAGACCTCAGACTGGATGTCCCTCTGCCTCTGGATCTCCTCAGCAAACTCCTGAGAGTTTCCTAGGCCCATGTTGGCAGCAATCTTCAACCTATTCGACTGAAATCGAAAATCTCAAATTTAACCTAGAGCAAACTTTTTAGTCTAGAGCAAATTAAAGTGTTTCTCCCATTAGAGCCAACATATGAAAGACAAATCGAAAATACTAAAACCATTTACACAATTCACAAGACCCTTAGATGAGTTCAGTGTTGTTTTCCTTCTTCAATGAAACCTCTAGTCATTCCATCAGTTCTTCATTATTGAGTCGCAGTAGTATCCCTGGTTCAGCTCAACACCAATATATCATGCTGGAAGATCAAGGTCATTTCCATGCAAAACACATTGTTCAGACTACATCAAGAGCAGCCAGTTGTGAATGAGGTGGCTCAGTTATGGTTTCACATGCGCAGCATACTCTACTTCTGCCTTAACAGAAATGTGTTTATGTTAATCTGTTCATCATGCTGCAAATAGTGGCTTGTCAAACCTTTATTTAAAGTGCACACAATGGGTAGGCTACAGCGTACACAGTTGTTCCATTTGGGCAACTATCAACTACCCAATGGTCTGTGACTGTCAAGTATCCCTTTATTTGCTTGGTGTTGACAAAAACAAGGGTCTGTATGAACATGGAGGCTTTTAAATGTTATTGAATCTGCACTGCAGAGCAAAAATGACCTATACGCTTTATGTTCTACATTTCCAAGTCTCCTACTTGAGCAATTGAAAGACATCAGACTCTGTTTAAATTACTTTATTAACCTTAGAAATGGGTGGCATCTCAACCAGTACACAGTATAAACTTTCTTCTCATGTGGTTAGGGCATTGCATAACAGTAGGATTGCTTTTGAGACATTCTTGCATTGCTTCATCTCTCTCAACGTGCTACAACGTAGCCCTTTCTGCTCGCTTGCCAACAATATGTTTGGCATGACAATTCCATAAGGAGTTAGCAAGAGAGCAGAAATAGACTGGAACCCAGGCTAGCTACGGTACTCTGAAAATAACTATGCTATTTGGCAATATTTAAGATTAGTTATCTCAGTACAAATGATGATAAACAAAAAGTATGTCTTCCATTAGCAGGTGTACAACATTTTGGCAACAAGAAAGGCTTCAATAACATGCAATGATGACACTTAAACAGGAATCATATGCATTGAACTGTGTATTGTGCTAAATACATACAGTACGGTATCGGTGCAAATGCAAGAAAAACAATTACTACAAATGTCTCCAGTATCCAAGTGGTAGGCAAACTATGGTGAGTATTGCTCTGAAATAATTCCTCTCCCAAAAGGTCAGTTAAAATGGATTGGCACCTTACAAAAACAACAGTGGAGTGTATCAGTTCACATGACATCAGACATGGTCTTGAATTTCTTTAAGAAAGTATTTTTTTATGCCTCATCTAAAATACTAAAAGGAGATCTGGTGCTTGCTCTGCGAGGGTTGTTGGGGGTACGGTGGAGTCTGGACTGTGTGCTAGTGGAGGACCCGGGTTCAAATACTTGAACTCTTTGAAATACGTTGAGCGTTTGCTTTAGCCTGCCTGGAGTGCTAGGTAGGCAGAGTTTGCAATCTTGGGACTTTTCTATTCCCATTGCATTCCAACAGGCAAGCTCAAACGAGCACAGCTGAAGTATTAAAATATTTCAAATAGTATTTGAATCCTGGTCTGCTAGTGGAGACTTTGGTTCACAACGGCACTAGGGCACAGGGTCCCATGGCGACGGTCTGCGTCACACGTTGGAATCGTCATCTGTTATGCTGGGGTTGGGTGAGTTGGAGATCTCTTTGAAAAATTCATCGTCTTTCAGCATGCTCTGGAAACACAGGGACACAATGCATGAACTAAGAAATTAATACTGGAGAAGAAATGTAAGGACCCATTTGAAATATGCCTATATTTATGTCATAAATGTATATTTATGTCACAAATGCCTTATATATTTATACAGTGCCTTCAGAAAGTATTCATACCCCTAGACTTATTCCACAATTCAAAATTGATTAAATAAATTTCTCTCTCTCACCCATCTACACACAATACGCCATAATAACAATTTTTTTGCTTATTTTTAATGTTTGCAAATTTATTGAAAATGAAATATGCCTCGTCACAATTCTATCTAGGAGATCTACGGACAGTTCCTTGGACTTCATGGTATAGTTTCTGCTCTGACAACGGTGGGACCTTATCTAGACAGGTGTGTTTCTTTCTAAATCATGTCCAAACAATTGAATTGGCCACAGGTGGACTCCAATCAAGTCGTAGTGACATCTCAAGGATGATCAAAAGTCATTGGATGCACCTGAGCTCAAATTGGAGGGTCATAGCATAAGGGTGTGAATACCTATGTAAATGAGATATTTCTGTATTTCATTTTTAATACATTTGCAAAAATTTCTAAAAACATGTTTACACTGTCATTATGGGGTATTGTGTGTAGATGGATGAGAAAACATATTTAATCCATTTTCAATTCAGGCTGTAACAACAACATTTGGAATAAATCAAGGGGTATGAATACTTCTTAAAAGCACTGTAGAGCTTATACCCTTAAATATTGTTATCCATAAACCATATCAACATAACACTTAAGCACATTTAAAACAGAAAAAAAGAAAAGATTCCTTCTTACCGTCAAGTTTTGGATGCCCTCGGAGAAGGCTCCGATCTGCCTCACAGTCCCCTCTGAGTCCTCCATCTACAATAACGGATATGGTTTGACACTCAACACCATTACTAAGAAGATCTGTCAGTGTTCAGCTGCTCTGAGCGAATACAGAAACTAGGCACAGTGCTGCCATCTCTTGTCACGGCAGTGAACGACCAAAAAGGTCAGCCTGGAATCATTGAGTAGAGAACAATCTAAAAGGTGGAGGTTGAATCTAAGTATTGATGTGATGACTTACCAATTACTTGGAGAACTTATTAAGTGTGTATGAGCACCATGCAGCCTTTACAGAGAAATGTCTTGCCAAAATGCTTGGTCTGACAATGACCATAGGAGTTGGCAAGACAGCACAAACAGACCTAGGACCAGACTAAAGTTTACCTGCTCTAGCCGGTCCAGGTCGTCCTCGTAGAGCTGAAGCTCATAGCCTTTCTGGAAGCTACGTCCCTTTGGCATCTCCACGTCCATGGGGCAGACATACTCCTCACTGTCATCCTGCCTCTTCTTCCTCAGGCTGCCGAAGCTACCGAACGACATCTTCCTCGGCTGGTGTGAACAGATTATTTCTCAAATTATAATAAATTGAGACTACAGCTCATAACCAAAACCAGTGTCAAACAGATTAGAACAATTTCTTACCCCACCCAAACACACATCTTCCCCTTCTCCATCACTCCTTACCCCTACCTAAAACCATGGTTACGTCCAAAATGGCGCCCTATTCCCTATATTGTGCATTACTTTTGACCCCTACCTTGACCTTGGCGGTGGCGGTGAGCAAGGTGTAGTCGGGATTCTCTAGACACTCCTGTTTGAGCCCCTGGGCCTCAGAGCCCACTAGCAGGTTGAAGTGGGTAGCCAGGTGCCTCCGCAGCAGGGTCTTGTTGGGGGGAATGTTCAGCAGCAGGGCCATGGTCTCCACATTGAACCGAGGCTCCAGCACCTGGGGTAAGAGGGAACATTGTGAGATGTGAGCTAGGTTGAGTCACATCCCATTCTCATTGTAAGATAAAAACCCATTGTCATTTCTATGTAGTCTCCATCTGGATTTAGTCATTTAGTAATTTTTCACAAAAAAAAAAAGTTGTTCTTCTTTTACCAAGACAACTGTGGGCCACATTAAACTGGATCAAAGGCTCTCTGATCATTCTTTCTCACCATGAGACCCCCGTGAACGCCGCTGCCCCTCAGGTTGGGGGCGTACTCCGCCAGGTCCACTGATCTCAGCCACTCCATCACTCTGTGATTGGTCCACTGGGAGATCTCTGCTGGCGTGATGTTGTTCTGACCAATCAGGAGACAGAGAGAGAAAATAATGTGTTTATCAACAGAACAAATGACTGAGCGCCAGGATTTGTTAACACTTGTTTAGCTTGAAGAAGTGGAGAAGGAGTACACAGCAAAAAGTGGATTGTCCAGTAGCACTGACTAGTGTTAATGTATTCCTGGAACCAGGGTAGTCTTCATCAGGAAACACACCGGAAAACTATTTAAAACATTTGCAACGGAAAGCAAAAATGTGCCCAGGTAGTCCCTCCCTGTTTCAGTCCGTTTTCTTCTATTTGGTGCCTAATGAAAAAGACCAGTGGTCCAGTGGACCTACCTCGTCGGAGGGCCGTCGGCGCAGGCAGTTGGGCTCGTAGTTGTTGAGGCGCAGCACCTGAATGGCTCTCTTGATGCTGAGGTGGTGGAGCACACTGCCCACCTTCAGAGACAGCAAGTCATCCTGACAGAGGACACAGGAACAATAATTTTTACAACAGTGTCAGGTCAGATGGAAATAGTCAGCAGGAGGACTCCTACATTGAGTTAGTGAGGATTTTACCATTGCGCAAAGAAAAAACAACAATTTCCCAGCAGGTAAGGTCCGACAATCTGACGAGATTCTATTTGATTGTACTAATAGTAGTGTGGTATATGTCTAGTATTTGTTTTTGCCGTCTTGTATCAAGCCATTGTGTAGTCATTGCGTCCATGGAGGGTGAGACTAGGCCTTCTCCAGTGTTCCTAATCACACTTTGTAGTCCATGCTGTACAGTCTGTTCAGCCTAATGTGAACTGGCAGTGTGATCATTAGGCCTAGAGCCATACAGTATCTCCATCTGTGGCTCTGAATGTGATCAGGCCCATCCATGCTTGGCCTGAGGACAGGACTCTTATGCGTCTGTCTATCTCTTCGACACTCACTACTGTCATGTAGTGCAGCATGCGGCCGTCCACCCTCCCCTCATCAAACTGGGTCTTATATTGAGGCAGGCCAATGTCATCCAGCCACCCTATGGGAGGAGACAAGAGAGGGGGAGAGAGAGAGAGGGGGGAAGGGGGGTGAGAGGGGATCTGTCAACCTGCCAGTCCATTTCCCCATTAGAAATCAAATTATCAAACTTACATCTTGAGAGCACTTGAATCAAATTCAGAACTTGTTTATTGGATTACAATTAATTTGAAACGCCCACCATATCATTTCGACAACATGAGATGTTAAGCATAGTAAAACCCCAGCATTAAACCTTGACTCCCCTACTGGCAGTTAATCTACTCACTGGTCACCCAATTGTAGTCCAGTTTGCCCTTGTTGTCGTCCTCCTCAGAGCCCAGGGCCTGCAGGGCCAGCTGGAGCTTCTTCCTGTGCAGCGGGTGTTTGATGCCCAGCTCCTAAACACACAGAGATAACAACCACCCAGAGCCACACCCCCAGGACAGAACAGATGATTAGTTCCATCCATTTGATTTCTCCGGTCATAGAGTACAGTATATTTGGCCACAGAGTATAAAGAGAGGCAGTGCCTAGGTTAACAAAGTGCTGAATGAATTATATTTTCATTTACGTGTAAAGTCACACTTAGTGACCCATCCCTTACAGGATTATTTGACACATATTTAAGGTCCTTAACGTACAGTACAATTAATACATAGCCTGTGGCGTCATCAATAGTTGTTTTACACCTGGGTTGCGTCAACCACAAACCTAATGGGGCGAATTGCCTCATAGGGGATAAATACAAATGACATCTGGCTGTACTGCGGAGTCCAGGTGTTTTTAATTCATACAGGTTAGTCTCATTGAAATACAATCTCTCCTGCTCAGTGCTCACCCTCTCTAGGTCCTGCTGTGAGGCCTGCAGCAGAGTCTGTCCAGAAGAGATCCACACGCAGGCCATGTTCAGACAGAGCCCCAGCCCCTGCTCCTGCAGCCAGTCACACACCTGCTCCTTGGACCAGCGGGCAAACGGGGTGTCCAGGTCACTACAAGCGAAAGAATGAGGACATGCTGACTTAACGTGGGTCAACCATTCATAAAGGAACACAGTATTGCCTTCTAACAATGACCATGAAGTTGTTTTGCTGGGAAGCATTTCAGAATGACTTGACCATGGTAGGGCGCAAAACCGGACTAGTTTAGATTGAACTTCCTTGTCATCACAAGTAGCCTGGTCCCAGATCTGGTTGTGCTCTCTCTGCCTGTAGGAGTTGGCAAGAGAGCACCAACAAATCTGGGACCAGAATACATGTCCGGATAAGGGTAGTGTAAGAGAGTCATTTCTAGCATTGTTTTTCTCTGTGTATTTCAGCACACAGAAAGCTAAAGGACGCACATGATGTTTCTCATTGCTCAAGGGGAGTGCACGGAGCACACTAACTTGTTGTTTCTCATTAATTCAAGGTGAGTTCACAGTGCACACTAACTTGTTGGGTAATCTCTGTAGGTCACGGGACCAGCCCAGTCTGGGCCCTGCTGTGGCTCGGACTCCACCTCTCTTGAACTCGACCGGTTCTGATAGGTTGTCGTCCAGGTTGAACGTGGTGGACTGACTTCTCCTCAGCCTTAAAGAAAATTAAAAAAAATACATTAATTAAATTCAAGTCGTGTCATGTTTGAAAGTTGTGCACTTATGACTCCAAGCTAAATATACCATGGTTGTGGTTACCATAGCTGAAAGCTATTTATTTTAATTTTTATAAAAGAATACACAAAACATGTTTCTCTTCCTTATATTGCAAGCTTAGTTTATCAGGCTCTTTGATTAGTCAGACTTAATTCAGAGTTTTAAATCAGATCAATATTAACCAGGGTTGTGTTCATTAGGGCAAACCGTAGCAAAATGTTTTGCAACAGAAAACAAAAAATAAGCATTTTGTACTGGACAAGTTCAAGTACTCCCTCCCTGTTTGTCAGTTTCCTTCTGTTTTGATGCCTAATGAATATGACCCAGGCATCCCAAACTCAATCTTGATGTCTACAGGACAGTGTCATCAAGAGTTCTATACCAAACATCTTTAACACTCACTTTCCAAAGAGCGCCTTAATTCCCTTGGACTTCTTCTTGCACTCGGGGGAGGTAGTGGAGGTCACACTGGTCAGTGTGTTGGTGCTGTCGCTGTTGGCTGACCTCTGGGGTAGACCAGCCAGGTCCAGATGGTCAGTGCCCCCCTCTCGCTCAATCTCAGCTGTACAAACAGGACATCAGCAATGACCACAGGGCATCAGCACTGCCATGCCACCATGGTGACAGCTGTGGGGTGCGTCCAAAATGTCACCCCTTTGGCTCTGGTCAAAAGTAGTGCACTATAATCAGGTGTAGGATCTTAAATTATCTCCCTGTCATTGTAGGAAATGTTCTGCACAGCAGGAAATGCAAACTTGTAGTGTTTTCAAGGTTTAAATAGGCTTCTAAAGTTTGTAATTTGCACTTTAAAAAAGGTCAGACTTGATTTGCCCCAACTAAAAATGTATCAACCCCTACAAAAATGGCCATTAATTATAATCCAAACAATTCACATTTACTGTTGCTGCAGGATTACTTTGCTGCTGTGAAAAACTGGTCAAATATTCTACACCTGTAGGGAATAGGATGCCATTTCAGATGCAGCCATGCACAGATATCTGCATCTCAGGGCCAGAGGCTGTGGCCCAGACACACCCTATAGCCAGCCACACCACAACTCCCAGACAGAGAGATCATGGGGATGGTATCAACACTAATACCCAGACAATCTGGTCTGTTAATGTCTGCATGCAATGGAGTGGAGACTCCTGAAGCATTAAAGAGTGCTTTTATTTTAGTTGTAGTCAAAGACTAGTTATGCACTGGTGTATAGACAAAACAGGACTGAAATGCATACAATTCACATTTCAATATTATAAATATTATACCTGAAGAGATATAGGAACCATCCTAAAACTTGAACAGAGTGTAATTCATCCACACACATTCCTAAATGAGACTCACTAAGCCTCTGGTTACAGCATGCATGACCGCCTCACTGAGCTCAACTTGTACATGGGAGGGTGAGGTGGTCTAAGTTTGGAAACCACAACATAATCAGGATCTAACTGTGTTTAGTGGGTTTACAAAAAAGGTTATTTGAACATTTGGAGTTGAATTTAGCTTTCAGGAATAGTGAACAGCGGATCAACTGATATGAGCCAAAACATCAGGTAGAACATAACATTCTAGGAAATAAATTAACTTCATGAAGACTATCCGGGCAGCATCATTGCAGATGACATCATCTGGTTATAAGACCGGGATATGGTTTGGTGCGAGGGGAGTTTGAACAGAAATAGAAATGAGAATGTACATGCAGTTTGCCGACACACAGAACAAACATACAAAAAAGGCTCTGACCTTTGATGTTATCCAGCCATGTTGCTCCTACAAAGCGGTTTGCCTAGGAATAATTGCTGGTAACATGGGTGTGGTTGTATGTGAGGATGTCTACTGTAGCTACTGTAGAATGATATACCAAAATAGCAGCAACGATAATGCCTTGCCATGGTCTAATGGTTGCCTGAGAGTAAGTAACCTCTATTCAAATGTCTAATGTTTAGAGTGGAAATTCAAACCTTCTATGCGTGAAGCATGCTTCATTAAGTCTTGAAATAACGAGGTCACCACCAAGACTTAGAATAAGACTTGGGTTAATCATGATTTCTGAAATGTAATATAAACTCAGCAAAAAAATAAACGTCCTCTCACTGTCAACTGCGTTTATTTTCAGCAAACTTAACATGTGTAAATATTTGTATGAACATAACAAGATTCAACAACTGAGACATAAACTGAACAAGTTCCACAGACATGTAACTAACAGAAATTGAATAATGTGTCCCTGAACAAAGGGGGGGTCAAAATCAAAAGTAACAGTCAGTATCTGGTGTGGCCACCAGCTGCATTAAGTACTGCAGTGCATCTCCTCCTCATGGACTGCACCAGATTTGCCAGTTCTGTGCTGTGAGATGTTACCCCACTTTTCCACCAAGTTCCCTGACATTTCTGGGGGGAATGGCCCTAGCCCTCACCCTCCGATCCAACAGGTCCCAGACGTGCTCAAAGGGATTGAGATCCGGGCTCATCACTGGCCATGGCAGAACACTGACATTCCTGTCTTGCAGGAAATCACGCACAGAACGAGCAGTATGGCTGGTGGCATTGTCATGCTGGGGGGTCATGTCAGGATGAGCCTGCAGGAAGGGTACCACATGAGGGAGGAGGATGTCTCCCTGTAACGCACAGCGTTGAGATTGCCTGCAATGACAACAAGCTCAGTCCGATGATGCTGTGACACACCGCCCCAGACCATGACGGACCTTCCACCTCCAAATCGATCCCACTCAGTGTACAGGCCTCGGTGTAACGCTCATTCTTTCGACGATAAACGCGAATCCGACCATCACCCCTGGTGAGACAAAACCGCGACTCGTCAGTGAAGAGCACTTTTTGGCAGTCCTGTCTGCGACGGTGGGTTTGTGCCCATAGGCGACGTTGTTGCCGGTGATGTCTGGTGAGGACCTGCCTTACAACAGGCCTACAAGCCCTCAGTCCAGCCTCTCTCAGCCTATTGTGGACAGTCTCCACTGATGGAGGGATTGTGCGTTCCTGGTGTACCTCGGGCAGTTGTTGTTGCCATCCTGTACCTGTCCTGCAGGTGTGATGTTCAGATGTACCGATCCTGTGCAGGTGTTGTTACACGTGGTCTGCCACTGCGAGGACGATAAGCCGTCCTGTCTCCCTGTAGCGCTGTCTTAGGCGTCTCACAGTACGGACATTGCAATTTATTGCCCTGGCCACATCTGCAGTCCTCATGCCTCCTTGCAGCATGCCTAAGGCACATTCACGCAGATGAGCAGGGACCCTGTGCATCTTTCTTTTGGTGTTTTTCAGAGTCAGTAGAAAGGCCTCTTTAGTGTCCTAAGTTTTCATAACTGTGACCTTAATTGCCTACCGTCTGTAAGCTGTTAGTGTCTTAACGTCTGTTCCACAGGTGCATGTTCATTAATTAATTATGGTTCATTGAACAAGCATGGGAAACAGTGTTTAAACCCTTTACAATGAAGATCTGTGAAGTTATTTGGATTTTCACAAATTATCTTTGAAAAAAAAAGGGACGTTTCTTTTTTTTGCTGAGTTTATATAAGAACATATATTCCTACCCTTACATCTCTATCAACACGAGCATGCCTATGGAATATGTATAAGTCACCTTCAACTCATATTCCATATAGAGTGGGCACCCAAGTAAGTAAAAAAAATTACAATTTATTTCTACGTTTTGGGAGAATCATGATTTATGAAATTGAATTACAAAGGACAGTTCAGCTCACATAACACGTTTGTGAGTTAGGTGAAAGTAGAAATTCAACAGTTGGTCGAGGTTGAGGAGTTGGTTGAGAGGATTTGGGAAGGAAGGGGATGGGGGGAATGTTATGAGTTCAAGGGTCATATCCAGTAGTGGTCATTACTCCAGAGGCGCCATACTGCTGCCCTGCCTTGCCCTGAGGACATGATGGCTCCATTATACTGTACCTAGCATAGGCGCACTCGCACTCCGGCTGCGGTCTTCACAATGTGTTACACAAAGCACACACCCGACACACATGACACGAGAGGAACAAGACAGAGGTCAAAGGTTACCGAAGGGAAAAAACTACAGGGGAGAGTCACAGTATGATGGTAGGAGGAGGAGACAGATAAGATACATACATAACACAACTACAAAGCACACACAGTAGGCTACATTTTCATAATTAGACAGGGAGAACAGTTTCTGGGACTAGTCATTATGGTGTTGGTATGTATTTTAACTATGGGTGCGGTTTTAAGAGCTACATTGAAAAACCAAGCTCTTTGGTAAGAACCACTCAGACTAAAACTAAAGGCTGTGCAGTGCCGTGGTGTAATGGTAACACTCCCCGGCACGTCACATACGACAACCTTTCCACCGTTTCTCCCACTTGCATGTCTACCCCTCTAATTTCCTTACTGTCTGAATTAAGTATCAGACACCTAAAATATATATACAAAAGTATGTGGACGCCCCTTCAAATTAGTGGATTCGGCTATTTCAGCCACACCCATTGCTGACAGGTGTATAAAATCGAGCACACAGACATGCAATCTTCATAGACAAACATTGGCAGTAGAATGGCTTTAATGAAGAGCTCAGTGACTTTCTATGTGGCACCGTCATAGGATGCCACCTTTCCAACAAGTCAGTTCATCAAATTTCTGCCATGCTAGAGCTGTCCCAGTCAACTGGAAGTGCTGTTATTGTGAAGAAGAAATGTCTAGGAGCAACAACGGCTAAGCCGCTAAGTGGTAGGCCACACAAGCTCACAGAACGGGACCGGCGAGTGCTGAAGCGCGAAGCGTATAAAAATTGTCTGTCCTCGGTTGCAACACTCACTAACGAGATCCAAACTGTCTCTGGTAGCAATGTCAGCACAAGAACTGTTGTCGGGAGCTTCGTGAAATGGGTTTCCATGGCCGAGCAGCCGCACACAAGCCTAAGACCACCATGCGCAATGCCAAGCGACGGCTGGAGTGGTGTAACGCTCGCCGCCATTGGACAGTGGAAACATGTTCTCTGGGGTGATGAATCATGCTTCACCATCTGGCAGTCCGACGGATGAATATGGGTTTGGCGGATGCCAGGAGAACGCTACCTTCCCTAATGCATTGTGCCAACTGTAAAGTTTGGTGGAGGAGGAATAATGGTCTGGGGCTGTTTTACATGGTTCGGGCTAGGACCTTTAGTTCCAGTGAAGGCAAATCTTAATGCTACAGCATACAATGACATTCTAGACGATTCTGTGCTTCCAACTTTGTGGCAACAGTTTGGGGAAGGCCCTTTCCTGTTTCAGCATGACAATGCCTCTGTGCACAAAGCGAGGTCCATACAGAAATGGTTTGTTGAGATCGGTGTGGAAGAACTTGACTGGCCTGCACAGAGCCCTGACCTCAACTCCATCGAACGCCGACTGAATTGGAACGCCGACTGCGAGCCAGGCCTAATCGCCCAACATAAGTGCCCGACCTCACTAATGCTCTTGTGGCTGAATGGAAGCAAGTCCCCGCAGCAATGTTCCAACATCTAGTGGAAAGCCTTCCCAGACGAGTGGAGGCTGTTATAGCAGCAAAGGGGGGACCAACTCCATATTAATGCCCATGTTTTGGAATGAGATGTTCGACGAACAGGTGTCCACATACAGTTGGTCATGTAGTCTTTTTTTTAAGAACAAAAAAAAGGCTACAATCTCACAAATCTAATCATACCTAACATGAATTGGTCAAAATGCACAAGATACCACATCATACAAGTTATAAAGCATCTCAGAGTAGGAGTGCTAATCTTGGATCAGTTTGGCCTTTTAGATCATAATGAATAAGATTATATGGACAGGGAGGACCTGACTCGTACTCTGATACGCTTTGTGAATATGGGCTCTGTTACCACAAAGCTTCCATCTGAGACCCACAGCCCATCCACCCACACTAGGCCATCCATCCACCCGCACTTACCCAGGTTAGGGGTGCTGGCTGTCCTTTTGCTTCCCTTGATCTTGAAGAAGCCCCGTCCGAAGGAGGAGCGAGCCTTCTTGTTACCAAAGTGGTCATCCTCCGTGGTCATGGGGTGAGACGAAGAGGGAGACTTGGGCGGGCGCTCGCTGATCTTACTGATCTCCTCCACAGCCTTATTCGGAACAGTAGCAGAAAACAGAGCTGACAATGTCAATTTGACATTTTAGTCATTTGCAGACGCTCTATCCAGAGCAACATACAATCAGTGCATTCAACTAAGGTAGGTAAAAACAACCACATATTACAATCAATCAAGTCAAAGCATTGTTCAAAACAGCTGCTATCTGCTAAATCAGTGCACACAATACCAGAACCATGTCACATCACACACATGCAGTAATATATCAAACGATCTATGGGAAATTGGATTTGAAAATACCAGACAGTGCAGAGCTGGCTTAAAGTGCAAAGAATTCATACATTTCAATTGAATGTGATAAAAGGCAATCAAACGCATGCAATGAAACCAAGGTGACACACACACATAGGGATTTGTTCATTTTTAACTGTACTCAGATACATTTTTTTGAGTACTCAAATAAATAAATAAATACATATTTTTAGAACACAAGGCCTACAATGGATTTATTTAATCTCGCATTTATCTATATGCCAACAGATCGCAACAATGCCTAATTTATCATAACCATTATAGATAACAAATCCTAAATCAGTCAATAAAAAAGCAAGTGTCATTTAAGATTAATTTATTGAAACTGTAATATCAACTGGTTATATTATACTGTGGAACACAATCTTCCAAAAGGCAGTAACCTCAGTAGTGGCGATTGCTCGTAGAAGCCTATGGCTGTGCAATGGCATAGCCTTGTTTTGTTAATTTAGCAGACAAGACGCTCTTATTTCCAGTCAAGACACCTATTTTATGTTTGGTGAGTAGGCATATGCTTAATGGTTCTGATGAAAATACACTGTCTTTATCAAACTAATGTTTTTGCATATTTTCAGTGTGGAACCTGTCCATGTTTAGGTGGGTTATAACCTAGACCAGGGGTATTTAACTCTTACCCTATGAGGTCCGGAGCCTGCTGGTTTTCTGTTCTACCTGATAATTAATTGCAAGCACCTGGTGTCTCAGGTCTAAATCAGTCCCTGATTAGAGGGGAACAATACAAAAATGCAGTGAAACTGGCTTCGAGGTCCAGAGTTGAGTTTGAGGGGCCTAGGCTAACCAATTCTAAATGGCACTAGCAGTTCGCAAAGTAGCTTAAGCGGAAAATAGACGGGACGCAATTATTTCAAAACTGCAGCTCGTTTTGGAACATATATTTTCCTACTTCAATCAACCAGTCCACTTTGAATGTGTGATAAAACTGTCGTCATTTGGCAAATTAGATACGTTTTTATAGGCATTTACACTGAGTGTCCAAAACATTAGGAACACCTGCTCTTTCCATGACATAGACTGACCAGGTGAAAGCTATGATTCCTTATTGAGGTCACATGTTAAATCCACTTCAAAATCAGTGTATATCAAGGGGAGGAGACAGGTTAAAGAAGGATTTCTAAGCCTTGAGACAATTGAGACATGGATTGTGTATGTGTGCCATTCAGAGGGAGAATGGGCAAGAGAAAATATTGAAGTGCCTTTGAACAGGGAATGGCAGTAGGTGCCAGGCACACTGGTTTGATTGTATCAACAACTGCAACGTTGCTGTGTTTTTCACGCTCAACATTTTCCCATGTGTATCAAGAAGGACATCCAGGCAACTTGACACAACTGTGGGAAGCATTGGAGTCAACATGCGCCGGCATCCCTGTGGAATGCTTTCAACCCCTTGTAGAGTTCATGCCCCGATGAACTGAGGCTGTTCTGAGGGCAAAAGGGGGTGCAACTCAATATTATGTTTTGTACACTCAGTGTATTTCTGTAGGTCTAACAGGAGCTTGTGTGTGCAGTCAGCACACGGGTGTGGAGGGAGAGGTCGGAACGGAGGGGAAAGGGAATTTAGGTAAAAGAATGGTGTGATGCTTGGCTTGGTTTATTTTTTGTTGTGCCCCGCAAATGCACATGTACAAAATGGAACACTAGGGTCAAAGCAAATTAACATGGTCTTCAAGACAACATTTTACTTGCAACAAAGCACATTCCACCAAATAGTTTTACAGTATTTGAAAATAATGTGATCTCTGGTTAAAGATCGAGTTTTGCCATCCGTTCCAGTACTCAAGTACTCATGTCCATCCCTACACAATCATAAACATTAGCCTTACTGAGGACGCTAACCTTCAGAAGGAGGAATAGGTTGTCAGCCTTCTAATAAGATGGAAGAGGCCAAAGAGGAAGAGAGGATGAGCAAACAAGAAAGAAGACCGCTGAGAACAGACTCACCTCTGTTGGCTTTTCATCCATCACCAATGTAATCTGGCACAGATGATGATATGATGGGATGGAGTGTTAGTGATGAAATTCAATGAGGACTTTAGAATTTATCAGAAATCTCTTTACCTTTTCGCTGTTGCTGACATACAAGTTGTCCTGACTCCCTGAATTGGGGCCATCCAGGGTCCTGAAATGACAAAGCTAATCACAGTGAACACTACAACACCTGGTCAATGTACTGAACCGCTGACCTTTGGGAGGAAGGAATTCTGACAGGAAGCTGAAGCGTAAAGCGACAGGATATGACATGCAGCTTCACACCATAGACATACTCACTGTGGAGTATCACATGAAAGGGGGGCCTCCTGTGACACTTCCTGGCCCCCTGCCTCGCTGCAGGGGATAAACAGACAGGTGTTGGGATGCTAATCCGACGCTAACATGGACAAGCTGCGAGCAGTCCGCTGCACGCTATACTGTACACTGGCTGTGGTCAAACCTGGGAGTGGAGGCTATAAATATTTGTCAGCACCCTTGTGGGACACCTTGGACCTTGTGGTGTCGACATGTCATCAATTATGCCACATTTACCACGCTACGGGTGAGATTAGGCGTGATAGCTCGCCTAGATATTGACTTTTTCCAAGGCCGGTCTCAATTCAGGAAGTAGGTCCACACACCATTCAAAACATCTCTCTTTCCTAGTCAGCTCACTCTGCTCAGGGGCAAACTAAGTAACATACTTTGTTCATCAACAGAGGTGTTTTCATTAGTGCACACCGTAGCAAAAAATCTTGCAACGGACAAGGTTACTAAAATGAGAGTTGGAGAAATTCAGGTAGGTCCCTTCTCGTTTGGTTCCTAGTGACAACACCCCAGCACTGGACAGTTATGGACCATCTCTAGTTCAGCTCACCTCTCTGGTTCAGCTTGGTCCAGCTCTGGCCCCCTCTTTGGATCGCATGCTGACTGGACTGTAGGGATGGGTGTGGGCGAAGACACTTCAGTAGCTCCATAGTGCATCTCCAGCTTCGCATTGAAGCAGAGGACCAAATTGAAAGAACATTTAGTAAAGTACAACCGCCATCAATGCTAGCGATTACTTTTCTCTCTCGGGTCAGTGTTTTCACGATTTAGTAGATTAAGGGTAACGAGCAGTCAAGACAATGGTGCTTGTCATCATTCAAACAGACAACCATCCAAAGTGTCACTGCATAGTGATATTGAATGTTATCAGACTAATTTGACCAAGTGACAGTGACTCAACACCTCGTTCAAAAATGTGTAATTATTGGCTGTTTTATTGGTTGGAGGACATCTGAAGGCTTTTTGATAAGGATTTCTGAGGATGACACATTAATTCATAGAAATATAATCTGTTCCGTGATCTGAGAGCCTTGACCCGTCCTAGTCAATATATTTCTATGCATGAAGCTAAGTAGTTATGTCATCATGTCATCCTGTACCTCGTCTGGGCTTTTCCCTGCTACTTCCTCAACTCCGGCTAGAGCGTGCCTCTCCGACTCCATGGCAACCGGGGTGGTTGTCGTTGACATCACGGAGAGGGAGCTGTCGCTATTACTCTCGTCACTCTCGCCGTCTTGGGTTTTCTCTGGAATGGAATATGAAAGAGTTATTTTTATCAGTCAGATATTTATGTAGCCTAGAGAGTTGGCCATTCTATTGGAGCCCACTGCCAGCAATTTTAGGCTTTGACGTTCAATTCTTAAAATATTTACCTCAAGAACACTTCTATCTGCTCTTACAAATCAAGAGTGTTTCTCTCCTAGAGATAGAACATGGTGATAGCACATTGTTTTAGAAATAGAACATGGTTTCTCAAACCTTTTTTTCCTTGCATTGAAATCATGTCCTGGACCTTCTTGTAGCGCAGCAGCGACTGCCTCAGCTCCTCGATCTTACGATCCTACAGGTGCAGAGAGGTCACAAAGATCGACGGTCAAGCCATGTGACAAGGTTCAGATAAATTTTTCCCCCTTATTGTTTTGGGCACAGAAAGGTTCGGAAAGGTTGTAACCTCTTCTTTGTCCTGTCACATTAAACTTGACAAAACAAACTCTCTGAGAATCATGAGATGGAGGGCGGTGGGGTCAACTGTAGTTTACTGTACCTTCTCCTCATTGGCTGCCATGAGTGATTCCACTGCTTTTTTCATTCTCTGCACTTCCACATCTGGAGGGTAAAGAAATGGATTTCAGCCAGAGAATATACAGCTGGGTCAACTCTGGGCCAATGTATGTCTGGGGTCCCCTGACTAACTCATCCATAGTGATCTATGGTACAACAGTACATCTATTTAGAGCGTTGTCAATACATATTATTATCCAACAGTACTATCTAAACAGTCAGGGAGACCTCAATTTTGACTCCCTGTCCAGGTAGTCTAACTATTTCCTAGCCTCACAGTGAAATAAACACCACATCTAACACAGTTGAGGGAACCTTGAGGTGGAGGATTTGGACTTGGTGGGTAAAGCCATGTCAATGTGCTGTTCTATAGCTGTCACAATAAAGACATGATGAGGATGACAAGGGTGATGGACTGATGATGATGATGAAGGTTAGAAGACAGCACACTGGGTGTTGATGGAGGGCAAGTGGTGAGAGGAGAGGGGGATAAGGAAAGGGTGAGGAGGAGAGATCTGTGGTAAAAGGAGGTGTTGGTTGAAGGAGAAAGCAGGAGGATGGGACACAGACTGAACAGTGAGCGAGCGGGCATCCATAACATGACACAGACTGAACAGTGAGCGAGCAGGCATCCATAACATGACACAGACTGAACAGTGAGCGAGCAGGCATCCATAACATGACACAGACTGAACAGTGAGCGAGCGGGCATCCATAACATGACACAGACTGAACAGTGAGCGAGCAGGCATCCATAACATGACACAGACTGAACAGTGAGTGAGCGGGCATCCATAACATGACACAGACTGAACAGTGAGCGAGCAGGCATCCATAACATGACACAGACTGAACAGTGAGCGAGCAGGCATCCATAACATGACACAGACTGAACAGTGAGCGAGCGGGCATCCATAACATGACACAGACTGAACAGTGAGCGAGCAGGCATCCATAACATGACACAGACTGAACAGTGAGCGAGCGGGCATCCATAACATGACACAGACTGAACAGTGAGCGAGCAGGCATCCATAACATGACACAGACTGAACAGTGAGCGAGCAGGCATCCATAACATGACACAGACTGAACAGTGAGCGAGCGGGCATCCATAACATGACACAGACTGAACAGTGAGCGAGCGGGCATCCACAACATGACACAGACTGAACAGTGAGTGAGCGGGCATCCATAACATGACACAGACTGAACAGTGAGTGAGCGGGCATCCATAACATGACACAGACTGAACAGTGAGCGAGCAGGCATCCATAACATGACACAGACTGAACAGTGAGCGAGCGGGCATCCATAACATGACACAGACTGAACAGTGAGCGAGCGGGCATCCACAACATGACACAGACTGAACAGTGAGCGAGCGGGCATCCATAACATGACAGACTGAACAGTGAGTGAGCGGGCATCCATAACATGACACAGACTGAACAGTGAGCGAGCGGGCATCCATAACATGACAGACTGAATAGTGAGTGAGTGGGCATCCATAACATGACAGGTGAGAGGAAGGGACGTTTTTGACATGTATACGGTCTATCATCGTATATATTTATCATTCCCTGGGGCAGTCTTAAAGGTACAATCCATAAATTCGATTTCCATTGTAATCAATATGTTGTGTAGAGAGATTTTGCGGCCGTTGCAATCACAATACCAAAGAGGAGCAGGTGAATACATTTGAACAACATATTTCTTGTAGTTTTGTGTAGGTTGTGTTTTACACTATTTATGTTTGAACTTAATCTAGTTGCCACAGAGGACAAAGAACTAACAGATTGCACCTTTAAGATATTTCCATTAAGTCAACTAACTTTACCATTCTTACAGTACATAAAGGCCAACCTTTCTGCAATACAAACCACTGATATCATATATTTTATTAACTTCTAAAATACCAGTGGCTGAACTGATAAAAGGATTTCACAGAGTATATACACAATGTATTAAATAGCTTTCCAATGGGTTATGGACAAGCAAAGTTCAGATGGGTCATTCATGCCCATACATGCAAACAGGGGACAGATGTGCAAGAGCAAATAATAATAAATACAAGCATTGATAAAACGCATAACCTTACGTTTCTCTTTCAGCCTCAATTTAAGAGTTTCATCTGGGTGAGAGACTAAACAGGACAAAGAATTACTGGCTGTAGTTTCTGAAGACTGTCCATCACGACTTCTGTCAAGACCGGATTATTTTAAATCATGTTGATTGGTTACAAAATATGACAAACTGCAATTTCAGACACATAATATATTATAAGCATAATATAAGACATAATTGCACCAATTTGTAAGTCGCTCTGGATAAGAGCGTCTGCTAAATGATCTAAATGTAAATGTAACAAATGCTCATACATGCTTATAACCTGTTATAATGAATTATACCGGTTATCTTTGCTTAATGGAATTGGTACATGTGTCTTATAGGGTCAGTTTCCCAGACACAGATTAAGCCTAGTCCAAAGGAGAATCTCCATTGGGCATACTTTTTAGTCTAGAACTAGGCCTAATCTGTGTCCGGGCAACCGGCCCATTGCTTAAAGACACAGACAGAGAGAAAGTAAACTACGGTCCATGATCTCACCTCTGTCTCCACTGTCCATGCCAACCGGTGTGATGCCTCTGAACCCAGTCTCGTCGTGTAACCTCCTCAGCTCTCCGTCCCTTCCCTCCAGATGCCTCCTCAGCATTGCCAGCTCCTCCTGCCCAACACACAACAGTTAGTCAGGGACATCATCCCAAAAAACACTGGTTGCATTCCAGGCCAACTACATTGCAGACGTACTGTAGCATTGCATCAACCAATGATTGTGTGCCACATCATCGGCTGCACAGTCGAGCAAGAGAATGGTTGTGTTCCCCTGCTCAGACGTTGCATTGCATCAACCAATGGTTGCGTGCCACGTCATCGACTGTGCCGTCGGGCACCAGATTGCTATAACATATGACGTGATTAGCTGATATAAAATACCTATCAAGGCGTTGTAAGTTCTGGCATGCGTCAGCAATGTAGTCAGCCAGGAACATGGCCACTGACTTAACACCCCCTCTCCCATATTTCAGGGTATGTTTAAATTTGTATGTATAAGTGCTTTGGCTTTATGCACCGGCACCAAAAAAGCACATCAATTTAACAATTTGGATAATTTGACTGTTTCCTAAATAAATAAAAAACAGAACAAAACACAAAACTAAAACAAAGCCAAAAGCGGTAAGGCCAAAAACAAAAACCCCATATCAGATGGCAACAAGCAGAAACCCTGGAAAGCCAACCTTCAGGGCCTGCAGTTTGTTTTCCTTCCTCTGTTTCTCATACTGCATCTGGCCCACTTTGATTTTCAGGCTAGAAAGCTTGGCCATTAGAGACTAGTAGCAGTGGAGAGAGAGGTAAGCCAAGGAAAAAGAGAGAAAAAGAGAGATGTCATGAGAAAAGACGCCAAAAGGGGGAGGAGGAGAAGGGGATACTCAAGAGTTGACAAATAGTCAAAGAAAGAAGAGAGGATATATGTGTAAATAAGAAATAGGCTACAGGGAACAGTGTTCCTTCTGGAGGTAGATTACTTTTCGCAGAATTAAATCATTCATGCTTTCATATTGCAGTGTAGGTAGGCCTACCCCACGATAACTCACCTTAGTGGATTTCAGTTTCTTCTCATACTGTAGTCTTTCACTCTCCATCTCGGTCACTCTGTACCTCAGTTCATTAATCTCCAGAACCATGTCCTGATAGGGGAGAGAAAGACTGCATTACCCACAGTGCACTGGGGAAGGAGGGTAGCTGCATACAACACGCTTGTTCAAACAGAGAATTTCTCAGAAGTAAAAGGAGTCCTAGAACAGATGGCTTGATAAACATTTTACATTTACATTTTCATCATTTAGCAGACGCTCTTATCTAGAGCGACTTACAAATTGGTGCATTCACCTTATGCCATATGGTAAGACTGCTTGTTCCTCTGGGATCATGCGCTACTTAACATACGTTAAAATTTGGCAATGGCTTTCATTTTATCAAAATAAATATGAAGGCAGCTTAGCTGTCGGCTTATTAGACTTATTACATTGGTGCGATTAGTGTGCAGCTTTGCTTTTTCTTATCAAAAGAAGCCTACACAGAGAATTTTCTCCCACATACTCCAAGGCCTACTACTGATCCCCATGGATACCATATAATGTGCTGGAGGGACTACTTTCCAGGGACAGTAGAAATCCCAGAGCAGGTTTAGAGATGTGAGAGGAAAGTGCCTCTGGTGGGGAGGGGAGCCTCTGATAGGCTGTGAAGCGGAACATCATGGACAGCGGGCCACTGTTCCAGTGGACTGGAAGAGACGGCTGTGCCACAACAACAATAACATGACGTGTTTCAGAGCCGTCAAAGAATCCACCACAGTTCATCTGGGTTCAAATACACCCCCCCCGACTCTGTTCTGCTTTGCTCCGAACTGCCGTGTAAACAAGATATGAACATCACTTTTTGGTCTTTGTTTGCAACCATACAACCAGAGGTAAACAAAAATCTTCCCATTTCCCATTATCAAAACCCTAACGCCCGACATTTATATATAAGAGCAACTCATGCATATCTTCAAACAAAGAACAATTCCATTGCCTCTGGTCATGGTAACTGGCATTCCCTTGGAAGTGAACGGTCTCTTTTCTTGCCCCAACACACTGAAGCTTTGAACACATGATGACATAAGCCTCCCCTCCCCACACAGTTTTTGGGCAGCAAGAAAGTGTGTGTGTGTGTGTGTGTGTGTGTGGGTGAGTTAGAAAGAGAGCGAGGGAGAGAGAAAGACTGCAAGAAGAATCAGTCCTAAAGCAGTGGCCTCCCATTCCATACCTCATTGTCGCTGAAGTCAAAGTGCAGTCTGTCCTTCTCAAATGAGTTCAGCTTCAGGTTGGACACCTCAGCCATCAGGTCCTGTTTCTGAGTCTCTAGAGCTGTTCTGCACAGGAGCTCCTGTGAAACCACAAAACACAGACTAAATATAGTCAACACACACACAGAGCTTGCCTTGCTTGCTTGGTTTTGCTGTTCAGCAGTGGTGACAATAATATAACTTCAAGAGAGCCCCATGTTCAGGGGCCGTTCTCCTCCAAACTGACCTGTTGTAGCATCTCCTCAGTGGCGTTCAGTTTCTCCCGGTGCTCATCCAAACACGTGTCTAAGTCCCTTATCTTCTCCCCCTGCGCCTCCACCTGGTCTGTCAACACACTCACCTGCACAGGAACACATGGGTAATACTAAGTTGCTCTTATACCTGTGTAGTAACACAGTAACTACAATAGTAACATTAACATAAACATTATTATGGTGCATGGTAATGGGGTTGATTGAGTTTTTACACCGAGTTCATTATAGCCTGGTCCCAGATCTGTGTCTTCTGTATAGCCAATTGCTATGGTCATTGTCATGGCAAACATTTTTGTAAGTTGACTATTGTAAGCACAAACAGTTCTGGGACCAAGCTAAGTTCATTACACTAAAAAGGTAACTTACTGACAACCAATTCTGTTGTAACGTCCTTAAATTAGCCATTTAGGCTGCCTGGGTAAGATGGCTACTAGCTATGACATGTTGTTGTGTACTGTACAGTACCTGAAGCACCAGGGATTCCTTGTCACCCTCCAGTCGAGACAGTCTCTCCTGGTAGAGATCACCACCCATGGAGATGTGGTGACCATTGGACTGCAGGCAGGCACGGAGAAGACAACATGAAGAGTCAGTGAGAGAGTGACACTTGGGATTGGTCTGTGAATGTTAATATACAGCCTCCAATAGTCTTTTGTGACAGACTGTTAAACATAATTGTTAAATGTTAATCAAGTTATGAGTAGCTGGACAACGTGGACACAAGATGCGGTTTTGGGTTCTGAGATGAAGCCTCTATTACATCGGTAAGGCTTTATGACATGCTCAGTGCTTAATGTATCAAGATCAAGTCAGATAAAGCTAAAGAGTGGTGTTGTGGCAGCATTGGTCACTGAGGTACTCTGGAGTCTGTCCAAGGGTGAACAGGGCATATTTGAAGTGCTTTGAAAACGGACAATTATTGGACAACAATCGCACGAGAGTCTTTCGAGTGACAGCTAGTGTAATTGATATTGCATTTGCCCTTTCCTTTGCCTGCAACACCTTAAATGGTTGAAGAGACTAGTGTACACACAGAGAGAGTTACAGCAGAGAGTTACTGGCATTTCCCTGGCCCAGATCCTAGATCCCAGTGCTCTCTGCAGCAAGCAGTTGCTTCCCAACACATCAGTGGGTTGTTTCTCACAGCGGTATGTGACAACACCTGGGTTATCATCTCCCATTTCCAGGGGAATACTGACTACAGCATACTCTACAGCACAAAGACTCAACGTTTTTAACCAGTTGCCTTTGATAAGGGTGTGCTGGCTGGTTACTCTACAGCAAGATCCTCTAGCTGCCCAATGGAGCTTCAACCCCAACCAACATTGACCCTCACCAATATTTAGAGGGTTTCTATATTACTACTCTGCTGCTAAAACTGACCAGGAAATGTCTGTGATAATGTATACCCTCATACCATACTTATCCTTTAAATAGCAGTAGAGCTCTTCAAGGTATCATCCCAGATTCCCCACGAATGAGTCTCAGACATGTTTTTGTAGTGACATAGGAGGGAATAACAAGAGGGACACCACAACAACAGAGGTCCCCTTTGTGGATCTAACCTTATCACACCCTAAATCATCACACAGCAACAGCAGGCCTATATTTACACATGCCATGACATGTCTGGACAAACACCAGCCATAACACGACACCGCTGTGGAGACTAACGTGATGAGGGATGTCATCGGAGCTGAACATGAACTTCAACTGAACGCAACATTCGTCTCCCATGTCGGTTTACAGTACGTCTGACATTCTCTTAGTCCTCTCTTTTTTTAAATCTCGTCACAGATGTGTGTGTGTGTGTGTCTCACTAGAGGTGACAAAGGATTTAATACACATGGCTTTGAGAAGGTGCTAGATAAAGTCAATGTTATCACTAGCTAAACCAGGAAGACACTGCAGTCCCCACACTGTGATTCAGTACATTCAACCATTGAGATTTCCATCATTATCATCATGGGTAGACGCATCCGAAACGGCACCCTATTCCCTATATACTGCACTACTTTTGACTGGTCTCACCATCAGGTGTCCCTGCTGCAGCCAGTCCACCAGGCTGTCTGCGGTGGCGTCGGGGATCTGGCAGCGCAGGCCCTCCCTCTCCTCCGTGTCCATCAGCTCCAGCATGCCCCGGAGGTCCTCCAGCAGGTTCAGCGCCCGCAGGCTGCCCATGAAGGGAGAGGTGGGCGACTGGCAGTCAAACAGCCCGTTAGAGTAGTCCATAGTCTTGGAGCCTGAGGGGGGGGGGGAGAAACACTCAATTATACAGTTTCTATAGTTTAAACCCTAAAAGAAGTTCAGTCATTTATAAGGTCTATTAAATGGTATAACTTAATCAAATGACTATGTTATATTTTAGCCCAAGAAAGAGGACATTCTGTGCAATGTATAACAGGTTCACACCAGCCCTGCATTTCTAGAGTAGAGTGAAAGTATCTCTGGGTTATACCATTACGTCATTGCTCCTCATTACAGGAATTAGCCGACACGACAAGTGAAGAAATCTAGCTACTTAACAAAGCCAAAATGCTTTACACACGAGACTCTACAGGGAAACACAGCTACAGGCCAGAGAAAGAGTGGAAGAGGGAGAGAGACATAGAGAAAGAGAGAGACACACAGAGAGAGAGAGACACACAGAGAGAGAGAGAAAGGAGAGAGAGAGAGGAGAAAGAGAGAGAGAGGAGAGAGAGAAGAGAGAGAGAGAGAGGAGAGAGAGAGAGAGAGAGAGAGAGAGAGAGAGAGAGAGAGAGAGAGAGAGAGAGAGAGAGAGAGAGAGAGAGAGAGAGAGAGAGAGAGAGAGAGAGAGAGAGAGAGAGAGAGAGAGAGAGAGAGAGAGAGAGAGAGAGAGAGAGAGAGAGAGAGAGAGAGAGAGAGAGAGAGAGAGAGAGAGAGAGAGAGAGAGAGAGAGAGAGAGAGAGAGAGAGAGAGAGAGAGAGAGAGAGAGAGAGAAAAAGAGAAGAAAGAGAGAGCTTGAATGAGGACAGAAGAAAGGCTAGAATTACTTGGGAAACGTGGACCTGCAGACATTATGTGATCGGACAGTTAAACTGAAAGATCAGGCCTATAATTAACCCAATGCATAAAATAGGATTAGCCTTAAAGCCTGTCCATGCTGAATCTGTGCATTAACATTACTGTACTAATACAGCCATACTGAAGTACTGAAATGGGCTTCACATTTATCCCCATCAGCTACAGTCCTAAATTTAACTGCCACATGCTGAATTCCTCTATCAAACCACAATGGGAAATGTCCACTTCCTGAAGAAAAACCTTTAGGGAATGGCCTGCCATAACAGTTCTTGCCTGAAAACATGACCATCAAAAACAGTTAACATTAGGGATAGAGACATGAGGGGATAGTACTTGCTCAAACTAGCCCGAGAGTGTGATCATCATATTGATCTGTTATTCGCAGTCAGTCTAAAAAATGTATTCCGCATCTTGAAGTATGTGTTGCGGAGCTACACTGGTTTGGCCAGGTATGACCAATAATCCTTCAGTGAGCATTGAGATAGGCATATTGTACTGTAACTTGTGTCTCAGCGGAGGAGTGCTGATCTAGGATCAGCTCTCCGCTCCCTGTCCATATAATCTTATTATTATGATCCAAAAGGCAAAACTGATCCCGAATCAGCACTCCTACTCGGAGACCCTTTGTTAACACAGTCCCAGATCTTACTATCCAACTCTAATAGTGTTGAGCCAGTGAATGTGATGCTGAGAGATCAGTCCTTGTTCTTCAGCATGCAAACGCAGCAGTGACAGAGACAGATATTCTTACCTGCTATTATCCCATCCATCTGTTCCAAGGCTGCTGCCAACATGTCACTGGCATCAGACATCATCTTCAACACTCAGTGGGCACCCTGGGAGAAAGAAAAGGGACAATGAACCATTAGGCTATATGTAATTAAGGGCTAGTAGTTTTCCCCTGACCCACTAGGGTTAGGCAATACATGCCACTTATTATAGACTTCACAGGAGGTTGGTGGCACCTTAATTGGGGAGAACGGGCTCGTGGTAATGACTGGAGCGGAATCAGTGGAATGGTATAAAATACATCAAACACATGGTTTCCAGGTGTTTTATGCCATTTCATTTGCGCCGTTCCGGCCATTTTTATGAGCCGTTCTCCCCTCAGCAGCCTCCACTGACTGACTTACTTTGCAGTGAGTGCATAAATTTTTTGTATGTGATCCCTGTGGGAATGGAACCCATGACCCTGGCATTGCTAGTGCTATGCTCTTACCAACTGAGCCATGGTCTGGAAAAACTGCTGGCCATAGGTATAGGCTTGTAGGCCTACTTACAGCTTATTACTTTAAAAATGAAATCTCCATATCACTAGAGCAAGAGATTTTAAGAAATGTGAAGTATTTTAAAGCAAAAAATAAATAAAAATGTAATGAAATGGAAACTAACTCTGTGGAGTCTTAAAACATAGGAAGTGAGGAGAGGAAATCCCTGCTAAGAAATATGCAACTCTTTCTTATCGTCAGTCTGCTCAGTGTTTCACAGGAAAATATCATTACTGGCTTGCTGACACAAAAGCCATTCTCAGAGATCGCTAAGAGCCAGAATGCGCAAGGACAAGGACAAAACAGAGCCATCTATGACTAAGAAGAATACTATAAGAACATAAAGGATTCCTCTTAGTCATACATGGCTGCTGACAACATAGCCTGTCATGAAAACACATGGTTGGGAAGAATAGTTTACACTAAGTAGACAATAACTGTTGAGGAGGCAGAAATATGTGAGTGCAGACTTGCAGTTCATAATGTCATATCATGGCGGAGACGTGACAAATGGAGCATCATCATCATCTTAGAGAAATGTCATTCATAGCTAGTCTGTATTTCACACTGTAAATGTCAGTCGTCATAAATAAGCTACAGTACTACAGCGGCTCTGTGTCTATACAAGGGCAGCAAAACAAGGAAATGTAAATGATAATACAGAATAAAGAAATTACAATTAAGTCCATTCATGATTGTGGTGCATTCCTGACATGCCTATAAGTATACACATAATATAAGTGTAGGTCATACTGGACCAGAATCATGTTGTAAAAATAATATTGATGTTGTGCATAGGTAATGTCTCTCTTTTGGAAAATTTAAATAGCCAGACATCTTTGGATTCAGTAGTATCAAACATTTGAACAACTTTTGAGAAAACATGTAACAAATCCAGAGCAGTCTTAAAACAAAGCCACAGAGCTGCTCCCGACTGTACACATCAATAAAGAGCTGTGTTGAGGAGCATGTCATTTCATAAGCTATCCACCCAGGAATTAGGCCCAGCCTGCTCAGAGGCAATGGGAATGGAAGCCCTTCGGTGCATGAAATGAGAAAATAGCCTCTCAAATAACACGTTTTAGTCCTATTATATTATAAATACATTTGGCTGTTAATCAGTTTGGCCAGAAAAAGAAGTTTAGTGTTGTGAGAAGTACTCCAGGTTGAATTAGACTGCACATAATAACCATCAGTACTAGAGTATTTTCTACGGGTGCGTAAGGAGAAGAAACAAAACGTGTACACAGTTTTGGCTGGAGCCATAAAAGACCCTAAGATAAGGAGGATTTAGAAAAACATGAAAGTGTCGTGAGGCAACATCAAAAGTACCACTTTTCTTTTCCCCCTACTCTGGCACTGTCTTTTTAAACATGCATACATTTGAACCTGAACCTGTTTTTAATACATGGCAGCCTGTGGGGTTCAAATTCACATCCAAACGAGATACACTGCTCAAAAAAATAAAGGGAACACTTAAACAACACAATGTAACTCCAAGTCAATCACACTTCTGTGAAATCAAACTGTCCACTTAGGAAGCAACACTGATTGACAATACATTTCACATGCTGTTGTGCAAATGGAATAGACAACAGGTGGAAATTATAGGCAATTAGCAAGACACCCCCAATAAAGGACTGGTTTTGCAGGTGGTGACCACATACCACTTCTCAGTTCCTATGCTTCCTGGCTGATGTTTTGGTCACTTTTGAATGCTGGCGGTGCTTTCACTCTAGTGGTAGCATGAGACGGAATCTACAACCCACACAAGTGGCTCAGGTAGTGCAGCTCATCCAGGATGGCACATCAATGCGAGCTGTGGCAAGAAGGTTTGCTGTGTCTGTCAGCGTAGTGTCCAGAGCATGGAGGCGCTACCAGGAGACAGGCCAGTACATCAGGAGACGTGGAGGAGGCCGTAGGAGGTCAACATCCCAGCAGCAGATCTGCTACCTCCGCCGTTGTGCAAGGAGGAGCAGGAGGAGCACTGCCAGAGCCCTGCAAAATGACCTCCAGCAGGCCACAAATGTGCATGTGTCTGCTCAAACGGTCAGAAACAGACTCCATGAGGGTGGTATGAGGGCCCGACGTCCACAGGTGGGGGTTGTGCTTACAGCCCAACACCGTGCAGGACGTTTGGCATTTGCCAGAGAACACCAAGATTGTCAAATTCGCCACTGGCGCCCTGTGCTCTTCACAGATGAAAGCAGGTTCACACTGAGCACATGTGACAGACGTGACAGAGTCTGGAGATGCCGTGGAGAACGTTCTGCTGCCTGCAACATCCTCCAGCATGACCGGTTTGGCGGTGGGTCAGTCATGGTGTGGGGTGGCATTTCTTTGGGGGGCCGCACAGCCCTCCATGTGCTCGCCAGAGGTAGCCTGACTGCCATTAGGTACCGAGATGAGATCCTCAGACCCCCTGTGAGACCATATGCTGGTGCGGTTGGCCCTGGGTTCCTAATGCAAGACAATGCTAGATCTCATGTGGCTGGAGTGTGTCAGCAGTTCCTGCAAGAGGAAGGCATTGATGCTATGGACTGGCCCGCCCGTTCCCCAGACCTGAATCCAATTGAGCACATCTGGGACATCATGTCTCGCTCCATCCACCAACACCACGTTGCACCACAGACTGTCCAGGAGTTGGCGGATGCTTTAGTCCAGGTCTGGGAGGAGATCCCTCAGGAGACCATGCGCCACCTCATCAGGAGCATGCCCAGGCGTTGTAGGGAGGTCATACAGGCACGTGGAGGCCACACACACTACTGAGCCTCATTTTGACTTGTTTTAAGGACATTACATCAAAGTTGGATCAGCCTGTAGTGTGGTTTTCCACTTTAATTTTGAGGGTGACTCCAAATCCAGACCTCCATGGGTTGATACATTTGATTTCCATTAATAATTTTTGTGTGATTTTGTTGTCAGCACATTCAACTATGTAAAGAAAAAAGTATTTAATAAGATTATTTCATTCATTCAGATCTAGGATGTGTTATTTTAGTGTTCCCTTTATTTTTTGAGCAGTGTATATGATCTCCTTCTTGTGTGTGAGGTGAAATGTTGGCCAATGTTCAGCCCTTCCTGTGTTCCCTAGGTTACCCTGTCAGGCGTGGGTCATTGGACACACATTTAGAATAATAACTAAGCCATTTACCCCAGTTATTGGCACAGTGAGTGAGACACCGCTATGGACACGGGACACTTTGTTTTGGAGACCAGCGAGGAAACATCTTCTGGACCCTAGTTTGGACAAAGGCCCAAAAAGCACAGCAGGGCCATTCTCTCAGTCTAGCTTCCTGATCAAAAGGCTGCACACACACACACACACAGAGACTCTTCATCACTGTAACAATACAGGCCTTTTCTATGCCAAAACGACATTCTCCGAGAATTGATGTTTTGAGCTACAACTGTACGAAACTGCTTTTACAATTTGAGTCCATAAGGTTCTGCCCGCTTCTTAGACAATCATCCATGTCGATTAAGGCAGCCCCCCGCACCGCTCTGATTCAGAGGTGTTGGGTTAAATGCGGAAGACACATTTCAGTTGAATGCATTGTGAGTAAGACTTTTAAGCAGGTCAACATTCACAAGGCCGCAGGGCCAGATGGATTACCAGGACATGTACTCCGAGCATGTGCTGACCAACTGGCAAGTGTTTTCATCGACATTTTCAACATGTCCCTGTCTGAGTCTGTAATACCAACATGTTTCAAGCAGACCACCATAGTCCCCGTGCCCAATGACACTAAGATAACCTTCCTAAATGACTACCGACCCGTAGCACTGACGTCTGTAGACATTAAGTGCTTTGAAAGGCTGGTCATGGCTCACATCAACACCATTATCCCAGAAACCCAAGACCCACTCCAATTTGCATACCGCCCCAACAGATCCACAGATGACGCAATCTCTATTGCACTCCACACTGCCCTTTCCCACCTGGACAAGAGGAACACCTACGTGAGAATGCTATTCATTGACTACAGCTCAGAGTTCAACACCATAGCGCCCTCAAAGCTCATCACTAAGCTAAGGATCCTGGGACTAAACACCTCCCTCTGCAACGGGATCCTGGACTTCCTGACGGGCCGCCCCCAGGTGGTAAGGGTAGGTAACAACACATCTGCCACGCTGATCCTCAACACGGGGGCCCCTCAGGGGTGAGTGCTCAGTCCCCTCCTGTACTCCCTGTTCACCCATGACTGCACGGCCAGGCACGACTCCAACACCATCATTAAGTTTGCCGACGACACAACAGTGGTAGGCCTGATCACCGACAACGATGAGACAGCCTATAGGGAGGACGTCAGAGACCTGGCCGTGTGGTGCCAGGATAACAACCTCTCCCTCAACGCGACCAAGACAAAAGGAGATGATTGTGGACTACAGGAAAAAAAAGAGGACTGAGCACGCCCCGATTCTCATCGACGGGGCTGTAGTGGAACAGGTTGAGCGCTTCAAGTTCCTTGGTGTCCACATCACCAACGAACTATCATGGTGCAAACACACCAAGACAGTCGTGAAGAGAACACGACAAAGCCTATTCCACCTCAGGAGACTGCAAAGATTTGGCATGGGTCCTCAGATCCTCAAAAAATTCTACAGCTGCACCATCGAGAGCATCCTGACTGGTTGCATCACCGCCTGGTATGGCAACTGCTCGGCCTCCGACCGCAAGGCACTACAGAGGGTAGTGCATACGGCCCAGTACATCACTGGGGCCAAGCTTCCTGCCATCCAGGACCTCTATACCAGGCGGTGTCAGAGGAAGGACCTCAAAATTGTCAAAGACTCCAGCCACCCTAGACATAGACTGTTCTCTCTGCTACCGCACGGCAAGCGTTACCAGAGCGCCAAGTCTAGGTCCAAAAGGCTTCTACCCCCAAGCCATAAGACTCCTGAACAGCTAATCATGGTTACCCGGACTACTTGCACCCCCACCCCATATTTTTACGCTGCTGCTACTCTGTTCATTATTTATGCATAGTCACTTTAACTCTACCCACATGTACATATTACCTCAACTACCTCAACTAGCCGGTGCCCCCACACATTGACTCTGCACCGGTACCCCCCTGTATATAGCCTCCCTACTGTTATTTTATTTTACTTCTGCTCTTTTTTTCTCAACACTTTTTTGTTGTTGTTGTTTTATTTTACTTTTTTATTAAGAAATAAATGCATTGTGGTTAAGGGCTGTAAGTAAGCATTTCACGGTAATGTCTACACCTGTTGTATATGCGGCGCATGTGGCAAATAAATTTGATTTGTACAACTGACTAGGTATCCCCCTTTCCCTGTCCCACTGACACAGTGCAGTGTTCTCCATGGCACAGGCCAAGGTAAACTCCACTCCTGAGTCACACACTCCTGAGATGGCACGGGCCAAGGTAAACTCCACTCCTGAGTCACACACTCCTGAGAGCTTTCCTTCACCGGCTGCTGACTCACTTCCTGGGAGGAGGACCCCAATGTGTTAGGGCGTAACACTGCTCTACTTTTTATGGAAACCACCCAGCCACCTACCACTGTGTCATTTCAGCATTCCTGTGGTCAACATATTCCTTATGGAAAATACACGCAATGAAAGCATCAGGATTTTCCCTGCTTACAATGTTGAAAATGCTGTTGAAAACTCCTACATCATTCAATGTTGTATTATCGTTAGAAATGATCTGATGACTCATTCACATCTTCAGCAAATAGTGGTATGTAAGTTGGAGATTTAGTTGAGATGATTTAGGCTACAGTAGCTAACAACCAAAAACCTCTGCCTAGGTTTTTGAGAAGGCCTGAAATTAACTTCACACTAACTTAAAGAGCTGTGTTAAGTAAATTAGTATTTAGCTGCCATTTTCAGGTCTCCATACATAATTTGGGGCTAATCAGCCAGTTTGACAGAAATCCTTTGAATGACTTCAAACACTTTCAAGAGCTGCCGTTCTAAAACCTTTTTACATCTCTTCACTCTACCAGAAATGTAATTCCAGAGTTCCTGGTAATTTTTTATTTAGTAACTTTCAGAAGCAGTTGTTTTTCTAAATAGTTTGGATTTGTATCAGGCCCATGGTTGAAGTAATTTCAAAGGTAAAAATATTCCAAAACTCATGTGACCAAAAATAGAACTAGCCTAATCATGTCACCAAGACAATGAACATCAGTGACACAAAACTGTCAATAAAGCACAACAAAAGTCAGTCGCTTTTCTTTCTAAAATGTTGTGTCTTCACTAATGTAAGCTGCAAAATGTTCAAAGCTTCAGAGATCAGAGAGAGATTGGAGATTGAAACAGACTTGTCTCACGGTAGAAACCAGCCAAAAAAAGTCTGCTTTTATTTTGTCTTATCACTCCTCAGACAGCCACAGTAGACTGCACTCGACTCAGCACAATCCAAAAAGACCATGAAATCTTCAAGGTCAAGGGAAATATGCTGTTAGGCCCCATTCCCACTACGTGATATGAAGGAGTGAGGAGCGGAGTGGCGAAAGAGATTTCTACTTTTCAATTCACATGACATCCTTACCTTACCTTTGGTTGTGGCTGGCAACGTGACATTCTTGGTCCGCAGCTCAAATTGACCGTAAATATCAAAGTAATCACTAGCCAGTAAGCACAAACTATTCAACAAAGACAAACTTTTCTTCTAAAACATATTACGCATAAGCAATAAGGCACAGCTAAGGGCGGTTCTTAAGCACGACGCAATGCGGAGTGCCTGGATACATCCCTTAGCCGTGGTATATAGGCCATATACAGTACCAGAAACCCCCGAGGTGCCTTATTGCCAACGTAATTAGAAAAGTAAAAATAAATGTTTTGTCATACTCAATACCCATGGTATACCAAACCATATTACACTCTTGAATAATGCATGATGTGCAGACAATTAAAAGGTTTATTTTCTCATCTGTTGGCTACACATTACATTTTAGCTTCAAGACAAAAGCACAGAGTTGCAAAGAGCATGTCTTCATCAAGTAACGTTAGCCTACCAAAAATGAACGATTAACCCTCTCATACGAAAATAAAAGTACAGTAGGCCTACCGTACATCAAACCAGGCTTCATTTTTATCAATATCATGCAAATCATTACATGTGGTAAAAGCAAATTGCAACTGAAAATGTGGTTATAAGTGAATTCACTGCAACAAGTTGTTTTATATGGAAGCCCATACCCGCCACCCATAAAATCGAATAAAACGCCTCATGATTTGTCAATGTGCACAATTAGTCTTTACTTCAGTTTGATCAACTGTAGCCTACTGATAACAACCACAGCTGCAAGTAGGCTAGAGAAGCCTATTCACTCTGATCCTATCTTGGCCTGGCCAGGGGAAACGTAATGTCATGTTTTTATAGCCTAAGCTATGTATTTATAGCCTAAAATAGGCCCATTTATTTGTGTTCTGAGAAAATGTGAATGTGATCAAATTTTGTTTTTATTCAAACTTCATGTGGCTAGGCTACGTAGGCCTTTTTAATCAAAAATTGACTGGAATTAACCAATCAACACAAGAGTGATGACATACTGTATGAGTATATTTTTAATTACAGATGCAAAGGCCTACACCATGCAACCCTGCATACAGCGAGCTCAGCCCTGTTACGTTTTATTGTCCAAACGCAGTTGTCTCCTCTTTGTTTTTTTTTTCCAGGAGTAATTTTTTAAAACCATATGACCTGATTAGAAAAATTATCTGGTCCCATCATAACCCATATAAAACCGATTTTTAAAGCTGATTTATTACTATGTCATACGCTACAACTAGGGTCCGGAGTTGGTTAGGTTAGCCTACTGCCAGATCAGGAAAAAAACTCTGGGCCCCAGGAAAACAATCCGCTCAACTAGACAATTCTGTTTACACTGCCCTGGTTGAAGGAGAGCAACTGTCAGGTGAGTGTCTTGTGCTACCTCTGGAGCAGTCAAGACGTAGCAAGTAGCCGACGGTACTTTTACAGAAAGTGTAAAGAGGCTCTTAGGGAGTTTTCACATATAGTCACCTTCAAAAGGACCGATCTCAGTCCTCTTTAAAAGTGAACTCTGGGGTAAAATAAAGCAAAATAACTCAGTTCTCTCTTTGTATTCAAACTGCCCTTGCCTTTGAATGAGGACTCTTTTGCCAGTTCACTTCACCTATTTTGTGGTCCGAGACCTCTGCATTCACATCGCTATGTTTAGAAAGGGACCAAGATATTTTTTCTAAATTCACTCAATGTATTCAGGGTTTCTACAAAGTGCAGGACAAGCCATTCCATCAGAATGTGTTATCGGACAGCTAGACATACCTACTTACAATTTGGAAGCGAATAGATTGCATTTAGTTAAAAGATGAGACATAATAATTGTAATCAGAAGACACTATTAACATGTAAATATTATTGGTAGCAATAAATAGCAGAAGAATAACTGCAGATTAAATTATGTTGTAATTGAAAATTGTACACCAAATGTAGGCTACTGCTCCTTTAAGAGCTAGAATTTATTTTGTACCTTGCTGTGATTCTCACCAAATATGTTGCCTTCTCACACTATTCAAACTCCACAATCGAATTAACAGTTTATGAAGCTCTCTTAGCCTATGGATTACATTTGGCAAACAAATAATCTGACCTAAAAACTCCACACATATTTTGGAATTTTTGTGCATTCTTGACAATCGCAAATCAATATCTAAAAACAGCACACGTTTTCCCGTGTACCTGCACATCATCTTCTCTCTTTTGTGGAACCAATGTGAGGGTTTATGGCAGGGGAAACAGTGTTGCAGTAGTCTAGTGTGAGGGGTTATGGCAGGGGAAACGCTGTTGCAGTAGTCTAGTGTGTGGTGCAGGAATAATGACTTGTGAACCTGGGAAGCTTTGTGTTCACATTGCCCTAAAAAGGGAACCGGACCGCGGAATTCAAGCAAACCAAACTCAGACCACCTCTTTTTGAGGGGTCTGAGTTCCTTTGGAGTGTTCACACTGCACAAAAAATTAAGCGAACCGCACTGAGACCACAAACATTGGCTGAAAGGGACCAAGTTTGAAAACACCCTTAGTGATAGCTGGGTTCTCAACACTGCACTGGAGAATCCATGGGAAGAACAGAGCGAGGACGATTTACAGCAAGGCTATGATATGCTAAGCCACAACATCACAAAGACAACAACCGTAACAATCCACAACTGAGACTACACAACTACGTCATGCATCCTTTCTGTGGGAGTAAATTGTTTACAGTGTCTTATCATGCTATTCAATCAAGTATGTAGCCCTACAACCCCCTCACCACCACCAAAACCCTAGATTCAGCACATCTCTGAAGACAAATATTGGCATGCCTGGATGACACCTGCCAAACACTTGGTCCCTCAACAAACACACTTCAAACAGACAGGCATCTCAACAACAGATGTGCTCACTGCTCTGAAGTTTGCTGCCCACTTCTCATCCACTGTAAGTTCACAGGTTTAGGAATCATGTCTGTACACTTTCTGCTGAGCTGTCCGGACATTGCATTATGCTTCAAGGCCTCCATGCATTCAACGTGTTAGTGCTGTATATGCAACGGCTCGACAACTAACAAAGCATGCTTAATTAGACAACCACAGCACTCAGCCCTGGTCTTGGAGACTTGGAATGCCTCCGTTGTCTAGTCGTGTGTAAACAGAGAGTGTACTCCAGCTGAGCATGGCTGTCCTTGAATGGTGGTAGGGTGCTTACTCTGCAGCTATATTCTACTCATCGCTCATAAACAACTGTTTGCAGCCAGCCGTTACAAGACAGTGAAAGCCAGATCTGGGTTCAAATAGTATTTGAAATCATTTCAAAAACTTTAGCTGGGATGGATAGAGCTTGCCTGGTACAATGGAACCAATGGAAGTCACAAAAATGCAAACCCCGCCCATCTGGCACTCTATGGCAGGCTAAAGTAAACACTAGACATATTTGAAAGAAGTAAAATAGTATTTGAACCCAGGTCTGCTGATATCACATTGTTTCACAGCGTCTGTTGATTCACAAGGATAATCACAAGTAGGTTTGGGCGATATCCAGATTTTCATACCGTTTCTGTACCATACCGGGGTATACGGTATTACCGAATGTGCACACAAGGTGCGCTATTTAAATTTTTTAAATATATACACCGAGTGTACAAAACATGAAGAAATCCTTCCTAATATTGAGGCCCCCCCCCCCCTCCCCTTTCCCCTCAGAACAGCATCAATTCGTCGGGGCATGGACTATAAAAAGGTGTTGAAAGTGCTCCACAGGGATAGATGCTGGCCCATGTTGACGCCAATGCTTCCCACAGTTGTGTCAAGTTGGTTGGATGTCCTTTGGGTGGTGGACCATTCTTCATACACACGGGAAACTGTTGAGCGTGAAAAACCCAGCAGCGTTGCAGTCCTTGACACAAACCAGTGCGCCTGGCACCTACTACCATACCCTGTTCAAAGGCACTTAAATATTTTGTCTAGCCCACCCTCTGAATGGCACACATGCACAATCCATGTCTTAATTGTCTCAAGGCTTAACAAGTCCTTCTTTAACCGGTCTCCTCCCCTTCATCTACCGCCCCATGGCAGTCACATCTGTAGCAGTCACATCTATAGCCTTGAAATGCTTTGAAAGGCTGTTGATGGCTCACATCAACACCTTTATCCCAGAAACCCTTGACCCACTCCAATTCGCATACCACCCCAACAGATCCACAGATGACGTAATCGCTATTGCACTCCACACTGCCCTTTCCCACCTGGACAAAAGGAACACCTATGTGAGAATGCTGTTCATTGACAACAGCTCAGTGTTCAACATTATAGTGCCCCCCAAGCTCATCACTAAGCTAAGGACTTGCAACTGAACACCACCCTCTGCAACTGGATCCTGGACTTGCTGACGGGCCGCACCCAGGTGGTAAGGGTAGGCAACAACACATTCGCCACGCTGGCCCCTCAGGGGTGCTTAGTCCCTCCTGTACTCCCTGTTCACCCACGACAGGCAACAGGCTATCAGTGCGTCATCCAACACTTTACAATGTGAGTTGGAGGCAGTATGCATTTTGAAAACATATTTCATTGTTTGTAACCTGAATGTTTTATTTCATATTATGAGGCATGTCTTAACTTGCTTCAAAGTAGCCTATAGGCAAAATCCCACCATGGAAATGTGGAGGCAATTATATTATAAAGACTTTATAGGCAGTGCGTGAGTTTCAATTCTGGGGAAGCATACAATTTATCCTACCATTTCTACCGTTCTGCGTGCCAGTTATGATTTTCATATGCATATTTTTGTGAAACAGTTTCATTTCAATAATAACGTTTACGTTTCTCAAAATCATTGTTAATCATAAAATCTGAATTAAAATTATAAAAATCTAAAATGGAACTCAGCCTATAGGCTAATGCAGCAGTAGGCCTATAACATCCATTGCTCTTTTACACCGAGGATTGGTGATTATCGAGGGGATGATTGTTGGAAAGATTTTTCAAATAGCGTACTGTGAGGAACTATAGTTTTACTCTATTTTAGCCATTTACACGCAGCAGGCCAGGTACTTCTATGCGTGCTCCAGTGGAGGCTCCTCAGAGGAGGAAGGGGAGGACCATCCTACTCAGTGAATTTCAGAATTCTTTACATTGTAGATAAAACTACACTAAATATATTCACGTCACCAAATAGCTGATTAAAACATACAGTTTTGCAATGAAGGTCTAAAGTAGCCTCAACAGCACTCTCTGGTGTAGCACCATGGTGTAGCTGGAGGACAGCTACAGTGGGGGAAAAAAGTATTTAGTCAGACACCAATTGTGCAAGTTCTCCCACTTAAAAAGATGAGAGAGGCCTGTAATTTTCATCATAGGTACACGTCAACTATGACAGACAAAATGAGGGAAAAAAATCCAGAAAATCACATTGTAGGATTTTTAATGAATTTATTTGCAAATTATGGTGGAAAATAAGTATTTGGTCACCTACAAACAAGCAAGATTTCTGGCTCTCACAGACCTGTAACTTCTTCTTTAAGAGGCTCCTCTGTCCTCCACTCGTTACCTGTATTAATGGCACCTGTTTGAACTTGTTATCCGTATAAAAGACACCTGTCCACAACCTCAAACAGTCACACTCCAAACTCCACTATGGCCAAGACCAAAGAGCTGTCAAAGGACACCAGAAACAAAATTGTAGACCTGCACCAGGCTGGGAAGACTGAATCTGCAATAGGTAAGCAGCTTGGTTTGAAGATATCAACTGTGGGAGCAATTATTAGGAAATGGAAGACATACAAGACCACTGATAATCTCCCTCGATCTGGGGCTCCACGCAAGATCTCACCCCGTGGGGTCAAAATGATCACTCCCAGCTGTTTTCCAGGTGCGCTGATTAGAATGGTGTTTTCCAGGTGCGCTGATTAGAATGGTGTTTTCCAGCAAATTTCATTTTGGCAAATGTTTGAAAATGAAGTTATTGGCATGAAACCCTGCCACGCACATCAAGTCTCCGTGTGTTCCATAAGCGGCACTTCTACTAAGTGCAAGAAGACACAATCAGCTATTGTTGATGCTGTAGGGGGTTTGAACTGACAAGTATACAAAGACTGTAGGAACGTGTGCAAGAAATCACAATGACAATACCAAGCCACAACACACTGCACAGTAATAGCAGTTGTCAACTGAACATGCTTTTCAGACCTACAGTCCTCTACTGACTAAAAACATTGTTCAACAGTCACTCACAAACACTTTTGTCCTCAAGAGGAAACTTCTGGCATGCAATCCACTGGGGCAGAGTAATGAGCTCAAGGGAGAGAAGGGTGAGAGACTGACTAATGGCTTTTCAGATCCATCAGCTTTGGGCTCTTCAGGCTGAGAAAGCATCACAACCCATCCTCTGCACAGCACAGAGCACTAAGCTAGTCCCAGGTCATATTTATCAGGCACCAAACGGAAGAAAATGGACTGAAACAGGGAGGGACAACTTGGACTTGCCCAATAAGAAATGCTCATTTTCATTTCAGATGAGAAACATTTTTAAACGTTTTCTGCTGCGTGCCCTGATGAACACAACACTGACATACAAAACCTTGTCCTATGCTGAACTCTGCCTGCCTGCCTAACAGAGAGAAAACCCTCTCCTGGCACATGCTGCAGAAAAACACTGGCCTGAGGGCCACTCATCTGGGCAGAAAATAAGCATTTATGGCAGCCATGCAACTCTGGGAACTGGCTCTGACTCCCAAGAGATCGAGCTGAGACGCGTTGCGATGCATTGTTTCTCTGGCAGTAAAGTGCTCTGCATGGGAGAGAGGATTTTCCGATGTTGCCACCAATTCCTATGTGCAGCACCGTCTTCCACCAGACAGGGACAGTACTGTTATCCAGTCGACAATAAAATAAATGCAAATCTAAAGATACTCATAATCATACAAATCTCTGATTCAGCCAGTGCTGGATCCACCGAAGGTCATTTAAAGAGTTGTAGAAAGACTCGCTTCACTTTTCCTCGTAGGATTTGATCTCGAGTCGACTCATATCCTTTGACTAAACCCTTTTTCACCCTGCAGTCTGTTTGGCCCATTCTGAGCCTTGCTTTCTTACCCTATCATCTTCTCCTCTTAGCTCAAAGGCGAAATGCACTCCCCAGAACAGGAAATAGCAACGACAGACTGCTGTACTGAGGATGAAATACAGAAGGTAATAACATTGCTACGTGACAGAGCACTGGAGGTTACCTGAATCTTTACAGTCAGAAAAGTTATTTAGTTCATGCCATATCTCCTGCTATTCAGAATGCATCACCTTCTTGTACAGCAGTATTAGCTGCGGTCAAGCGATGTTTTTCTATTGTACGTTTGGGTCCCCAATAAATCTATTATTATATGACTATTATATTGTTCTCTATTGTATGTGCAAACAACACAGTGCCAGTAAGCCAACATGTTGCTATTTACACTAGGGATGGGCACAGTTATTCTAATATCCGAACAGACAGTAGTATTAGATTACTTGCGAGAGAATTCTTATTTTAAACATTTTTAAGCCTATTTTGTCTAACTTGCGCGAGTCGGTTTGGCTACTTTCTCCCTCCCCCTAGGTGTCAGACACACCAGACCCTGCTCCTCCGCAACCCTCCCTACCCGTCTGTGCTGAAACAAGCACAGTGCACCGCGTGAGCAAGTCCCCATTGAAGTTGAAAAATATATATATACATCTTTAAAAACACATGCATTGAATATCCAGATATCCCAAAGAAAAAAAAATGAATGATATTATTCTAATAGTGAAATCATTTCAAATGCCCATCCCTAATTTACACCTGTGATGTCCTCAAGTTCAGAGCTGTCCAGAGGTATTCCCACCTGCATATGATCATGGCATTGCTATTCCACAGGCAGCAGATGAATGAGCCATCCAGGGCAGGCAGCCTGCCTCTGGGACACTGGCTGATCTGAAATAACACCAAGCTATTTCAAACCTGGGTCTGGGTGAGAGGGAAAAATATATCACACATTTTATACCCCACACAACTATATGAAAAAGGAGATGGCTAAAGGGGCCATCCCCTGTCTATATATAGCTTAGTTAACTGTAAAAATACTCAATCTCTATGGCATTTTCATATGCATATGGTGAAAGACAGGTTGCCTTATGACTTGAACTGAATACTTCTGCTGCTCTATTTTCGCTACATACTTCAGTCTGAGACTGCCAATGTTGAAGTCGTTTGTGGTGACGTACAAAACAAAGTCATCAGCGATTGTATCATTTCTAATCAGAGTATCAAAGCCAATGACGAATTGTCAAAACACAGCTTTACCCATGTGTGTTCTGGCTCAACCCATCGGTTTCTGGGACCAATCAGAATAGTTAGAATGTGTTTGCGTTCTAGAAATCCACAGGGAGATAATCAGATCCAGACTCATTGCGGAGAAGAAACTAACGTCAGTGGCAGTGGTGTAGCGTTTGGCCGGAGCAAGGAGACTGGGTAGCCAGGCAACAAGACAGGAGCCACAAAAACAAAATATAAAGTATCCAAGACAATTAGAGGATGCTGTGAGCTAAGATAAAGAGTTTTAATGTGATGACAAGCATCTGAATAAATTTTTTAATGGAGTTGTTAAGCGTCTGTTTCACCACATGCATGCCTTGTTCAGTTGGTTGGAAGACTTAGGCTATTGCTATTCTTTTAGATAGCATAAACGACACATTTTAACATTACTCAGACTACACACCTGAGTGAACATAAGAGAAGCAGTTATTCAACTTTGGTGCTTAAACATTCCAACAGCACAACTAGGAAGAAAAATGTCCATTCCAATTTGGCCCTCTCTAGAGCAGTTCAGACTCACTCCCAAAATGTTAATTTAGAGCCCTGCTATTTAATGCCATTCAACAAAAGACAATTAACATATGCCTGATAAGTTAACATACCAATGATTCCATTGAACAAAAATAAACTGATTGATTTTACCTTTCACTTCTATTTCACTGAAAGATATTTGCTATTGGAAAAGTCTAAGTGGGATCCTTGGGACGTCCAACTCTCACGTCACCCCATTGAAGTTGACATTTAAAACGGTTAAGGTAGGAATTAAAGTTAGGGTTTAGGTTAGGGACGTCCCAAGGATCCCACTTAGCGTATATTTGCTATTGTGCAGTGGAGAGGAGAGCAAGCTCTGACAAGAAGGGCTCAAGGGGTTCCCTGACATTTGAAACAGGGTAGAACGTCTGTGGAAAAGACAGGAGGAGAGCAGTGCTCTGAAAAAGGGGCAACATAATAATTGAACTCTATTTGGCTATTTGCTGCAGTAGCCTCTCTTCGAAAAGCCAATGCAGAAAAGGGAAACTTTCTTGGACAAGGTTCCGGAGGGTAATTACAAATGTGGTCAATGTGCTCAATGCAGCTTCATGTACAAACGCAACTCATTTACCCACCCCCGCACAGGACAAAGATTTAAGATCAAAGACCTGATTAAATGTCCTTGTGGTCTGTCTTACATAGGGAAAACCTGCAGAAGCCTTAAGACACGGATCTGTGAGCACCGCAGCAATATATGGACAGGTGAGACAAAAAAATCTGGTTGCTGTTCATTTTGTACAAGCTGGACATCCTATTAGTTCTCTGAGATACATTAAAATAGAAATTGTCAAGATGTCACGCAGGGGAGGGGACATTGAGAGGAAACTTCTTCAAAGCGAATTTCTGGATCCACAGGCTCAACACACTGTCTCCTCTTGGACTTAATGAGGAGTTTGACTTAACCGTTTTTATAGTTTCATAAAGTCCAAATTGTGTGTTTAAAAGACATTTGAACATTGTATGAATATTACTGTAAATATTGATCGCATTCCTTGTATATGATCATATATTTTGATACATTGAATGTTAATATTGTGAACCTCTGTTATACATTTTTTACCTCCTGTTTCAGGAAGTGATGTCACTGAGTACTGCCCCTATATATATAGGACCTTCCACCCCCACCTGGGATATGGATGCCTGATGAAGACCTAAGGGTCGAAACGTTGTTAGAAATAAATATCACCTGGGAGCATGAGCAGCAGTGTGCAGCGTTTTCCATTCTGTTTTTCAGAAATATAAACGAACAGAAGATGTTAGAGCAGGGCTCGCCAACCCTGTTCCTGGAGAGCTACCGTCCTGTTGGTTTTCAATCCAACCACAGTTGTAGATAATCAACCAGCTAATTATTAGAATCAGGTGTGCTAGATTAGGGTTGGAGCGAAAACCTACAGAAGTGTAGAGCTCCAGGAACAGGGTTGGAGAACCCTGTGTTAGAGAAATAGAAGAACAGAATAGATTATTTAATTTTGTAAGTCAATACAGTTGACTCAACTGCTGTGTGGATCAAAATAAACCATGAAAACGATTAGAGTTAAGACCAAGCGTCTAGGTCTGTAAATTCTACCTTTTCAAGCGGGCTGTCATGTGCCTTTTACCTCTCCCCCGAATGCTCAGTTTGGCCGGGCGGCCAGCTCTAGGAAGAGTCTTGGTGGTTCCAAACTTCTTCCATTTAAGATTGATGGAGGCCACTGTGTTCTTGGGGTAGGTCAATGCTGCAGAAATGTTTTGGTACCCTTCCCCAGATCTGTGCCTCGACATGTTGTGGAAAAATCGTCCTTATCCTCATTAAAAATAATGCACTTTCAGATTTTTGTAGAATCAAGATAGACTTTATTACACAAGCAATAGAGCCGAGCTGGTCTGCAGAGCAATTACTTTCCAGCTCTCAGTTCTCATCCTTTATACAGTATAATTTTTACTCATAATCCACGGCTTCTAGCTTAATCCCTCCCTGGTCAGTTCACTCCATCATTGTTTCCCAACTTTGACCGCCCCGAGTGGCGCAGCGGTCTAAGGCACTGCATCTCAGTGCTTGAGGCGTCACTACAGACCCCCTGGTTCGATTCCAGACTGTTTCACAACTGGCCGTGATTGGGAGTCCCATAGGGCGGCGCACGATTGGCCCAGCGTCGTCTGGGTTTGGCCGGTGTAGGCCATCATTGTAAATAAGAATTTGTTCTTAACTGACTTGCCTTTGTTAAATAAAGGTAAAATAAAAATAAATACATCTCTGTTTGACTCCTCCTCGAGTCACTTTGTTTGTTTTTAATGGTGGCGTAATCTGACTTCTTCTCCTGTTATTACTTAGTTTTTGGAAACAATAGTGGCGTGACCAAACCTATTTAGTAAATATAAACCCTTTAATGCTTCTTAATCCATATACATTTTTTTTGTAATATATATACGTATAGGCGTTTCATTCTACAGCATGCATGATTCATATAATTGGTTTGTTATGTTGTCCACCTTTGCGTGAGACAGAGTAGTTAACTAAAAATCTCCAATAGACACGATCCTGTCTTGGAGCTCTACAGACAATTCCTTCGACCTCATGGCTTGGTTTTTCCTCTGACCTGCACTGTCAACTGTGGGACCTTATATTGACAGATGTGCCTTTCCAAATCATGTCCAATGAATTGAATTTACCACAGGTGGACTCCAATCAAGTTGTAGAAACATCTCAAGGATGATCAATGGAAACAGGATGCACCGGAGCTCAATTTTGCGTCTCATAGCAAAGGCTCTGAATACTTATGTAAATAAGGTATGTCTTTCATTTGTTTTTATTAGCAAACATTTCTAAAAACCTGTTTTCACTTTGTCATTATGGGGTATTGTGTGTAGATTGATGAGGGGAAAAAATTATGTAATCAATTTTAGAATAAGGCTGTAATGTAAGAAAATGTGGAAAATGTAAAGTGGTCTGAATACTTTCCAAATGAAAACAAGGTTTGAAATTATTATGTTTTAGTCAAATATTATTTCTGTTTGGGCTTCTTGTGGTCAAAAATAAATAAAAAAAGCTTTAAAAATGTGCAGTCTACAAATTATTACAGTAATTATGTTGATGTTCTGGGCCCTCCAGCCTGGTGTCATAGACTAGACGTAACATAGTAAATGTAAATCGGCCAACTCAAATTAGTATGATACACTATATATACAAAAGTGGTTTTGGCTATTTCAGCCACACCCGTTGCTGACAGGTGTATAAAATCGAGCACACAGACATGCAATCTCCATAGACAAACATTGGCAGTAGAATGGCCTTCCTGAAAAGCTCAGTTTGTCAAATTTCTGCCCTGCTAGAGCTGCCCCGGTCAACTGTAAGTGCTGTTATTGTGAAGTGGAAACGTCTAGGAGCAACAACAGCTCAGCCTCGAACTGGTAGGCCACACAAGCTCACAGAACGGAACCGCTGAGTGCTGAAGTGCGTAGCGCACAAAGTTTGTCAGTCCTCGGTTACAACACTCACTACCGAGTTCCAAACTGCCTCTGGAAGCAACGTCAGCAAAATAACTGTTAGTTGGGAGCTTCGTGAAATGGTTTTCCATGGCCGAGCAGCCGCACACAAGCCTAAGGATCACCATGCGCACTGCCAAGCATCAGCTGGAGTGGTGTAAAGCTCGCCGCCATTGGACTCTCGAGCAGTGGAAACGTGTTCTCTGGAGTGATTAATCACGCTCCACCATCTGGCAGTCCGACGGACGAATCTGGGTTTGGCGGATGCCAGGAGAACGCTACCTGCCCGAATGCATAGTGCCAACTGTAAAGTTTGGTGGAGGAGGAATAATGGTCTGGGGCTGTTTTTAATGGTTTAGGCTAGGCCCCTTAGTTCCAGTGAAGGGAAATCTTAACGCTACAGCATACAATGACATTCTAGACGATTCTGTGCTTCCAACTTTGTGGTAACAGTTTGGGGAAGGCCCTTTCCTGTTTCAGCATGACAATGCCTCCGTGCACAATGCGAGGTCCATACAGAAATGGTTTGTCAAGATCGGTGTGGAAGAACTTGACTGGCCTGCACAGAGCCCTGACCTCAACCCCATTGAACGCCTTTGGGAGGAATTGGAACGCCGACTGCGAGCCAGGCCTAATCGCCCAACATCAGTGCCCGACCTCACTAATGCTCGTGGCTGAATGGAAGCAAGTCCCCGCAGCAATGTTCCAACATCTAGTGGGAAGCCTTCCCAGAAGGGTGGAGGCTGTTATAGCAGCAAAGGGGGGGACCACCTCCATATTAATGCCCTTGATTTTGGAATGAGATGTTCGACGAGCAGTGTCCACATACTTTTGGTCATGTAGTGTATGTTACGTTTGGTATGGTTACATAAGACAGATGGTTACTTAAGGTATAAAAAAAAAGTACAGTGGTTGGTCGGGGTGGATGGGTGGGCGTATAACGCGAACGTCCAACTAGCTAACATTAGCCACTTAGCTAGAATTCGTAACAAATCATACATTTAGCAAATTCGTAACATAATACATTTTTCAGATTTGTAGCATATTGTACGTTTCGCAAATTCGTAAAATATAATACGAATTGTAATTAGTAGCATATGAAATGGGTGATGACATCCACAAATTAATACACACCATACCAAATGTAACAACATATCATACTAAATGTCTCAGATTTAGATACAGAATAATACGAAATGCTCTGAGACCAGGTTGGGCCCCCTGACCAGCCGCTCAAGAAAAAAATCGTCCCGCGGCTATATCTAGTTGATGATCCCTGTTATAGAGTTTACACTTCCTCTTCCAATTATAATGTGGGGAGGTCAAAATGATTTAAAAAACTATCAACTATAATAAAAAAAAAGTTGATTCCTTCTACTTGCCATTATCATTCACCTGATAAGACGAGGCGTGACATTATTTTTTTTGTTAACGTATGACGGGGGTCCCTTGGTGGCCTGTTTGCCTGGGAGGGGGTCCCTGGGCAAGAAAAGGTTGAAAACCCCTGCTGTAGATTAAAGTGAGAAGCCACGTTGCTGGCTACATTGTATCTGTTAGGGTTTAATAATTATAACATTTCACTTTTTTTTAACTAATTTGACGTACGTAGGCTACATTCATTCACTGGAAGAAAAATAAATGCTGTCAATAAGTTCCCTTGCAAAGAACTCAATGTGCAAAACTAATATTGCAACAGTATGCCATTAAAAGTACTAATATTAGAATGAGTTGGATAAAAGTAACATTACAACGACTGTCAACATTGTCATTGTTGCCAAATCACAGCAGCCGCTACTCAATGAGACTGAATTAGATAGATACAAAACAACTGCATAAATGTCGAACTTACCAAAACTTTGCTTGAATCCTAGTTATAACTACCAAATGTTTATATATCCACCTACTGAAATAACGAAACCCCTGTACTTTATCAACTTTTCAGTATTTTCCGCTACAATGCCAGACCGCTGCGTTGCCTCTTCTCTACGCCATGTCGAAAATAGGATGATGGGAAGTTGGAAAGTGGAAACGTCATCGCAGGCAGACACATCCCGCCCCGCTCCCGACTGGATTGGTTTGGGAAGAGGAACTTCTCTGGGATCTTTTCAGAGTTTGGGACGTGCCTGCCAATCAATTTTGAAAAAGCAAGACCGCCCCATATGGTCTGTAGGGGGCACACAAGTAGCCTAAGTGAAATGGTCTGTGAAATGTATTTTATCATTACTTTTCAAATTTCCTGCTTTATATTGCCCTTCTTTCCACTCATAAATAGAGGGGATAACAAAGATCCCCATTCCCACATATTTTATTTGGCTTTCATTATGTCTCACACACCAAAATAAGTGTTGTTATACAAGAGGATGCTGTAAAACTACATAATGCGAAAAAATGTCAGCTAGAAAACACTAAATCATTAGCTTTTTTGTGAGGACAGAATACAACCGCAAATCTAATAAATATGAAGGCAATACAAAATAATAATTTTGAAAAAACCTCTTAGTCCTTATTAATAGAATGCCATTTTGTTCAGGAATGGAAGTCGGCTACAGTAATGCTTTCAAGATCTGTAACACATACAAACACTGATTATAGTCTTGGCCTTTGGAAACTGTTGAAACATTGCACAGCTAGCTAGATTCCAGAGATCGTCTCAGTTCAGTTCATCAGCTGACATCAAAGATAGAATGAAATGAAGGATCCATCCACATCACCTCTCCGTCTGTCTTTACTCAAGCGTGATGTGGCCCTTGGGGGTTCTTTCCACATTCAGTGTTGGGGTCACACTCCAGCATCTCCGTGATCCACTCATCATCCAGGGCCCCCTCGATGAACTCCTCCAGGCTGATGGCTGAATAGAATAATGATATAGAATAAAATAGAATACAATAGAATGATCCAAATTATGTTTACAGCCTTGTATTGGCTGTACACTCACAATATTTAGTTACAATCACAAATCCCAGAAAATACAGTTCAAGGCAGGGCTGGATGATTACAATAGAGGAAGAGGGACTGCAGCAATAGGTAACCAGCTGACTGGGATGCTGTAGGTTTTGTAACCTTAAATTAGGATTACGTTTGTTTTGAAATGGTTTCTGTGCGATCCTTACCATTTTTGTCTTTATCCAATCTTACAAATATTCTGTTGGTGCACTCCTCAGCTGTAAGTGGGTTTGGCTTGGTGAACAAGGCTGCCACACTCATCTTCTACACAGCCTGTGTAATCAGAGACCATATACTTTGTTGTGAAATTGGACATTTAGCACCATCTAGTGAATAACAAGCACAGTAACGTCCGCTACAAATGCAGCGCCAGTAGGCTCCCATCCTCCCATAGCACCCACACAAATTCCACTAATGATTCAATGATATTGAATTCCTCTGAGAAGTGTTCTGATCTTGAGCAAGGACGTTTGAGCAAGGCAAAGAACAGTAACATTGTTCAATTTGCATCCACATAATGTGTCCTAGCATTGCACCTACCCCTTGGGATGACAATGAAATATAACGTATTATATAATATCTATATGGTTAGGACGTACCTCCATGATCTCCAGCATCTCTCCCCGCAATATGGCTCCATTTCTGTCTTTATCGTGGAGTTTAAAGGACCAGCATAGCTTCTCCACTGGGGTACCTTCAATCAGCATACTGATGGCTGTCACATACTCCCGTAAATCAACAACCCCATCCTGTGCATAACCCCATAACCTCAGTCTCTCACACAGTACTAAATATTCTAGTAACACTTTACCTTAAGTTGCCCTTATATCTGTGTGGTAACGCCTGTTCCCTATTCCACTTGTGTACAAAAGGCTTAATTCTACTACTACGCAATTACAAGGCAATTACCTGTAGTACTTTTTTTATTTGTATGTACTGACAACATATTAGTACAATTTAGTTATATAATAGTTACAGTGATACTACAAAGGTAGCAGAGCAACAAAATGCAAAGTATTGCAAGTATTTTGTAAAGAATTATGCCAAAAACAGTGCAGCAATACAGAGCTGTCTGTTCTGAGGATGGCTAACATTGGAAAAAGTATTGAGATAAGACTGAAAAGACTAAAAGTGTGTTTAAAGAAAGACTTGAAGATAAGAAAAGTACATTTTTGGTGCCTACCCTGTTATTATCCAAGGTGCTGAATATCTGCTCAGCGTAGCTGACTCATTGCCCACAGTTTCTCCGGAACTCATGCAGAGTGATCAGTCCACTGGGGCACTCATTCATAAACTTTCTATCACAAATAGACAACCAAAGAAAAGAACAGAGAAATATTTTGAAATGAAAATATTAAATCCTCTAAACTATAAAATTATATCTAATCAATCAATAGCGTAAAAGGATATAGATTCAGCTGTATTATGAGTAACGGTTTTAAAACTGCTTTAAAAAGTGGCTGTTTCTTGGTTGAAACACATTTGTACTGTATGTCACAAAGACAGAGTTACAGAGATTGATAGAAAATGGCAAACAATGGTAGCTAGACTTTAACAGACGCTTAGAATTGACCTTTTCCCTGTCAGTCTCAGAGACTTTTATCCTACTTTTGTCCTAAAAAAGTTCAATGGATTTCTTAAGAGGTTCAATGTGTAATACAGTAGATTGCTTTTCTTGTCTTTAGTTGAATGGCCTTTGGTTTTTATGGTCACTTTCTGATTGCTATCATTTGTGAACAACACACATTTTATGTTGAACTTAACCTCTACGGGATTGGTGACCTGTATACGGGATGGTTGAGCTAACGTGCGCTAATGTGATTAGCATGACTGTTGTAAGTAACAGCAAACCTTCCAGGACATAGACATGTCTTATATGGGCAGAAAGCTTAAATTCCTGTTAATCTAACTGCACTGTCCAATTTACAGTAGCTATTACAGTGAGAAAATACCATGCTATTGTTTGAGGAGAGTGCACAACAACAAATAACTTTTCACGGCAACTGGTTTGATACATTCACCTCTGAAGGTAAATAATGTACTTACATTCAGTAATCTTGCTCTGATTTGTCATCCTAAGTGTCCCAGAGATAAAATGTAGCATAGTTTTGTTTGATAAAATTCATTTTTATATTCAAATGTAGGAACTGGGTTCTACAGTTTGAACCCGTGCTGTCTCTGGCTCCACACCCACCCCGCCTGGCCATCTAGATGTGTGAAAGTTAGTGTATAAGTTAATGATCCATCATGTATAAACTTACATTTTGTATTACCATATCATTTTTGTATGTTCTCTATAGTTATGTACTTGAAAATGTATCAATTGACCAATTCTGCACATTTGGGCAGACTTGATACAAAATAGTCCGTATTGCAATGCTTCACTGGATCAACCTGAAACTTTGCACTTAAACTACAATATTATATTGCAGCCTTTCTCTTGCATTTCAAAGATGATGGAACAAAAAAATGTATGATCTTTTACCAGATCTAATCTGTTATATGCTCCTACATTAATTTCACATTTCCACAAACTTCAAAGCGTTTCCTTTCAAATGGTATCAAGAATATGCATATACTTGCGTCAGGTCCTGAGCTACAGGCAGTTAGATTTGGGTATGTCATTTTAGGCAAAAATTGAAGAAAGAAAAAGGTCAGATCCTTAAGAGGTTAACAAAAAAATTTATGAATATTTTGAAATGACACAGCTAGAATTCTTACCTAAACCACTCATCGAGCTCTGTGACATAGGTAGTTCCTCTCCTGCAGGGTAGATGCAGCCTGTCCCAACCTCAACAGAATGGACCCGCCACAGTGCCGACTTTATGTACACACCACAACCTGTTTTCACAAAGTGTCTTAGAGTAGGAGCGCTGACATAGGATCAGGTTCCCCCAGTCTTATTTATTATGATCTGAAAAGCAAAACTGATCCTGGATCAGCACTCCTACTCTAAGACGCTTTATGAAAACGGAACCTTATATCAGCTTACCCGCGCGGTATCACATTTGTAAAATTAGGGAAATGTAATCCTCCTAGTAGGTGGGCAAAAAGGAGGAGAGGGAGGGGGTGAGTTTGATCTAAACGTAATTACCAAAAAGCAGCTGTAGTCATGAGTGACCTCATTATCACCTCTACAGGGAAAGTGTCGCAGTAAGGCTATGGATTGAAAGAGGACATTTGTACAGACAGGAAACAACAACATTGACTTAATATGAAGTGCGCATGTGTGTGTGTGTATACCCGAAACACCACTGTGAAGTGAAAAGAAACTAATGTTTATTAAGAATAACCTTTTTTTCACAAGACAACTTAGTGAGACAAAGCTTCTCTGCCATAAACCAGACCTGTTGTAGCAGCAATAATGCCATGAACTTTTAAGTGCTTCTTAAGCCCACTAATACAACAAACAAACAAAACATATATACTAACAGTTACACTATATTAAAAAAAAACTGACAGGTGATTTTGAAGCTGTAGATGTGAGTGTCACTGACTAGCCTCCCCTGCTAACAAACAGCTCTTCTCAGAGCACACAGGTAAACGGCCGTGCTTGTGTGTGGATAGGCTAAAAGGCAAGGCTAATAGTGGCCAAGTGGGATCCCTGTGCCACAAGCACTCGAAACATGGGTTTGGGGAATATCTAAATTCTAGGGCATCTGCATCAATTGGGAAACAGTTTCTGAAGCCTTATCAGTCCACAGATAACGGTTTATGGTTACTAATTCACAGGCCTACACACATACCGGTCTGTCTCATACCCTAGTTTGTCTTATAAGGCAACAAACACAAAAACAAGTATTTTTAAAAAACAATAAAAGGATACAAAAGCAGCTGCATGCAATAGAATCAGCTAAGCAGGACATAAAAGGAACAAAAAAATAACTACATTTAACTATACCCTGGATAATGTTTAGGATTTCAAACTGGGACAGGAGCAGTTGAGGTTGACTCTAACCAAAGTACAGAACAGTACTCGACTTCCACTCAATGCCACCACACAATGACAATAGGGTGGGCGGTAGCCCTACTGTACAAACGTACACTTGAACGGTCTCACAATTCAGGGCATTCACAAATACAGTACAATGATATTAGAATAAAAAAATAATCTTAAAAACAAAATTCATACAACTTTTTTCCTTTTCTAGGACCAGCCTGTATCTATGGCACATACTTTCACAGCTCGCTTACTTGTTGAGGAGCACTTGCGCCGCCATTGAAGGCTCTACTGTCTGTGCGTGCCATCATCTGGGATCAGGCTTGTGATTGGCTGGATTTGACGTGCCACCAATCGTGTTTTACACTTCCGATTAATCCCATGATCCAATACACAGTCGCTAGGGGAAATGCCCTACCATTTAATGTGTTGAGAGGTAAGGTGGGACTGAGGGTTTGTAATATACGTCTCAGGTATCCAAAAAGCACAGGTTTTTCATCCATGCAGAAATGGCATGAGGCACTTTAGACACCGACAGGCAGTAGGGGTCCTAGTGGGATTGGTTCCTCCCTCAGTATTGAAGCAAAAGCGGAGGTCCAGAGACAGTGTTCTTCAGAACTCACAATACACCTCCATCCATCCCACCCTCAGAACAGATTACTGGCACAAAACGTGAAGAACAGACATTAAAAAGAGACGACCGTGGTGGATGGGCTAAAACAGCAGTATGCACACATGCATTTTAGTTTAAATAGCATCATTTTCAGACATTTCATGACTTTGGTTCTTCAGTCTTACCTCACATAAGGCTGACACAAAACCATTATTCATTCCACCACATTTAAAAAGCATGCTTCTTATAGTTTGGTGGTGCAATGGTAAGATGGACAACTCCAAATAAAGTAGTTGGCTATTTTTGTTACTTGTTTCTTTGTCCATATGTACCTGTATTACCAATAGCAAAACAAATTTGATCACAAAAAAAGTAATTGGCTATGGAATCCATATTGCTCGATGACAACCCACTGAAATTCTCAATCATGCTTCATATCATATTCTCATTTTGGCAGCATGCCCATTAATTTATAACCTCTGAGCAAACTTGTTTGTCAGACAGGTTAGGTTGTGACTAGGAGTTGGAACCTGTTCGGGGAACAAAACCAAAAAATAACATTTTAGAGGAACAGAATCAGAACAAAAGTGATCTATACTGTTCCGGAACAGAACCGTTATTTTCAAAGCAAGGGAACTGGTTAATTAGTTATTTTACGTTCCGGCCATTTTTTCCCCAGTCACTCTGTCACTCAGAAATGTATTCCAGTGTCTGCCTGCCAGCTGGAAATCTTTGCCAGTGTCTGTAGGGTACCTATCTCTCCCACTCCGAAGCCTAGGCTATTAGCCTACTGACATTACAAGTGTGATTCCGAAATTAGGAAGATACATTTTTTTATTTGAGAAGAATGGATCAACTTTAACACTGCTAGTTAAGGATACTATACTTATCACGTTTCTCATTGGATTTATTAACTACAAAAAGGTAAAACTTGTTTTTATTTTAATTCTGGTGACGCTCTGCACACACACAAACTTCTGGTCTAAGGTTAAGCCAACTCTTGGAAGTTCAAAGACATTCAACGTTCCTTCATTGAAGCTGCTCCTCCATAGGTATAATTCTGTGGGCCTAATTCAGATAATGCATGTCATAACAAGATGCCCAGAGCTTCAAGCCAAGCCTCCTCCACCCTCTCTCGCTCGCTCTCTCCCCACCCACAAAATTTCAGTCACATCTCGCGCCCTACACTTGTCTGTCCAATGCATGTAAACAACTATTACAGCTTGCCCACTCCATAGCAAGCTGCTCTAGCCACTGTCGTAGTAAATATATAATGTTATAGCTTGGTCTGACTAAAATCTTGTGCATGACCCATTTTGTGTTGGGCCTTTGTATTCAATACAATGCACAAAAGAGTCCTATCTTGTCAGCCTTATCAGCAGGTGGCTAAGGACAACACCCACGCCATAGGTCTCTCAGTTCTTCCAACTCACGAGTTCTTGCTCTGAGGACACACCCCCACACACACACACACATACACACACACATACACACACATACACACACATACACACACACACATACACACACACACACACATACACACACACACACACACACACACACAAAAATCCCCTTCTCTTAGGCTGAACATCTGAAGACAGAGAACCCGACTCAGAGCCAATGCAACAGTGATACTAACCTGGAGGGGACCTCGCCCAACTCATCAGGACCAATCAGAAGATCAGAACTACTAGATTCAACCTACTTCATTTTATTGTATAAAATGTCAGCACACAATGTTTCGGGGCTCTCTCAGATATCTCCCTACGAGATTGACGAACGGGTCCGTGCACGCGATTCCAGATATCTTTACCTCTGAATAAACTGCCTTTATTATACCATTATCCACCCTGTCCAAAGTCTCTACTTGGTCTCAGTTCTCCAGTAAACTTGTTTTATCAACACCACACTGATTGGTCAAGTAATTTAAATGTCGAGCTAAAGATGTTAAAAAAGGTACAGAAAGGAATGATATAAACTGTAATTTTATGGGGGTTCGAACTGGTTCAGAACTTTATTTTGCTGGTCGGAACAGTGGAACGTAACGGAAAATAATTATGGTTCTGTTCAGAACTAACCAATTGTAAAATAATTTGTTACAAACCTTGGTTTTTACCAATAGGCGAGAGAGAGAGATTTATACAGAACATATTGATGTTCTGGAATGTTCACTCTGCATAGTAGTCCCTTAAAGAATCCACACACCACAAACTACTCCGTTTACCTCTTAAGTAGCACCTCCTGAACGAGCCGTATAAGACCGTAGTCTATAAGTGCATTATGAAACATGAAATTAAATCAAAAGCACAGGCGTCATAAAGCCAAGAAACGTTGTAAAAAAAAAAAAAAAGAATCACTTTACAACAATACCAACGTCTGTACTGCCACATACTATAGGTGTGTGATATATAGCCTGAGAAATAAACACTGCTACAAGTGATAAAAAAGTGTAAAAGATTGAATAAACATGAAATGGAGGAATGGAGGGGGTGGTTTCTGTTCTGTTGCTCCCTGAGTGATCCCTGATTCAGAGATCATTTATAAACTGTACACTTTGATATAATGTATTTGATACATCTCAACTTAAATTATATTATTAAAGTCTATTCCCTTATGACCTCCATTTCTGTTTTTAAGACTGTGTCAAGATTGCGGGTGGATGTGGCATTTAACCATACCAGGTCTTCACACTTCGGTCCAAATGCTGTGTGCCAGAGAGTTGGTGGTTAGGCCGTGACTGAGTGGCACGCACGCACCCACCCACACACTCTGATGGCGGACTATCAATGACTCTCAATGTCAACCAGACCTGTGTTCAAATACATATGTATTTAAGTATTTTCAAATAATGTGGTGCCGAATCAGCTACTTCTATTAGATTTTTCAAATGATTTCATATAAATAGCCTACTATTTGAGCCTAAGTATTTTCAAATGGTTACTTCCAAATATATTATTTCAAATAACCCTAGGACCAAACAGACCTGCGTTCAAATGCATGGTAGTTTTTAAATAATTGTATAAATACTGGTTATTTTCAAATACATGCCAATACTTTCCAAGTGTATTTCCAAATGCATTCCAATATTCAACTACTTGTATCTTCAAATAAAACTATTTCCGCAAACTCCAAACATATCGTGGAGCATGTCGGGATAGCACTTTGCTCTAACGCCTGCAGCCTTGTTGGCTTGGCTGAAGTGGCTATCGTAGTGTCTAATTAGCCCCTACACCCATGATGATTTTCACCCCCTCTGCTTTGGGACATTTGTGCATATGGCGGAGGCACGCGTAAAAGCGCAAATGGAGGGTCAAGGGGCGAAGGGAAGGGAGTGAGTTGGGATTCAGCCAGTCTTACAGGATGTGACACGTGGGGACACAAAATGGCTGCTGCTCAAATAGGCCACGCCTCCTAAGGCCACTCCAGAGATTGGGAGACACTGTGGGCGCGTTCCTCTGCCCAGGCGTTGCTGACGCATGCCAGATCTTCCAATCCCTGGATAGGTATTTTACGTATTAGCTAACCACATCATATGTTATAGCAATCTGTCAGTCGATGACACAGTCGATGACTTGGCAAGCAATCATTGGTAGATGCATGCAACGTCTGAGCAGGGGAACGTGACCTGTAGGTCTGAGGAAAGCAGATAAGTCAAAACAGTCAAAATGGCCGCCTGAAAGGCTTTTTAGGCACAGCTTCAGACTCTTCTCTTCCACCTAATGAAAGTGGTGGCGAGCTGGTGTCCCTTATCGCCAATCGATCCCATTGTCTTTTTTTAAAGCAGCCACCTGAAGATTACACAGCTTATGTGGAAAAAATTAAACAACAACTAATAAATAAATACAAATCTGTTTTAAAAAGAGAGCTGATACCTGGTGATAGAGAAAACTGTACTGAGGGAAACGCTGTGTTCGGGTCGAGTTATAGAGAGCTGCAGTGTGTTTCAGAGAGCCGGGGGGTCAGTGCAGTGTGTGAGATGTGGCGAGTTTCAGTAGAGCTGCGCCAAAGAGGGACCAGTTCAGAGGGACCAGTTCATCTCGTCCATGACCACAGCCTCGCCCAGGTTGGCGTCCGTCTCCAGCAGGCTCATTATCACTGCCATGGCTGCCTCATCATTACTAAGGCCTCCCAGGCCGGGGTCCATCATATTCTCCATATCCAGCTGGGAAGTTTCCCCTGGGGGAGTAGAGACAGTGAAGCAAAGAGAGAGCGAAAGAGAGGGGACAGAGAAAGCGTGAGAGACAGAGGGGAAGAAAGAGAGAGAGCAAGAATATTACCATCACCAAACACTCTCATATCAGTATCACAAAGGACAAGGACAAATTCTAAACTAGTCAAGGTTATAATGGGCTAGATGTGGTGTTGTACCCATGAGTGATTCTCCTGCAGGGAATTGTGGTCTTCTGTGTTCTTGTTGTTCTCCTTCCTCTGAACTGGACTTCCCTGGCATCTCCAGGTCTGCCACCTCTCCATTTGGCACCTCAATGAGACATGGGGAAAAAGTTACTAAAGCAATACATACATTAACACACACACGCTCATGCTCACGCTGACACACTGCGCACACACACTGGAGACTTACGTTGCTGCTGGACAGTGTGAGTTGCAGAGGAGACTTGTCCTTCAGCACAGTGAAGGGGCTGACATTACCGCTGGATGGGGATGAGTTCATCCTAAAACAGACAGATCAAACTGATGACAACAATCACACACACCTCAGGCATTTCTGTACTTGTTTACTGCTTTGGTACAGAGACAACAATGCCAAACAGAATATATCCAGTGACCTGTACCAACTACATCCTTGTTCACATTCAAGCATAGCTAATTCATAATTCTATAAATTAAAGAACAACATATTTTGATCTCTAGGCACTCGAGGGTCCAAACTTGTGCGCCTTTTATACCTGCAACTTCTCTGGAGTGTTTTTGACAGCTTATTGCAGTTTCAAAAGTTTCACCAGGAATCACAACACCCGGATCTTGTCAAGAGGGTGCCATGCACTGAAGGTTGCAGATAGAAATGTCTTGTAGAGCTGACACGATTCCCCAAATGACATACCAGTTGTACATCAAATATTTCTATTGGAACGTTGCCCCCCACTGACCCAGTTCTATAGCTATTCCTTCACAGGCTGCTATTCTTCATCCACAAGTTGATGGGCATCCAATGACATCATTATCCATAAAGAATAATATACACTGCTCAAAGAAATAAAGGGAACACTAAAATAACACATCCTAGATCTGAATGAATGAAATAATCTCATTAAATACTTTTTTCTTTACATAGTTGAATGTGCTGACAACAAAATCACACAAAAATTATCAATGGAAATCAAATTTATCAACCCATGGAGGTCTGGATTTGGAGTCACCCTCAAAATTAAAGTGGAAAACCACACTACAGGCTGATCCAACTATGATGTAATGTCCTTAAAACAAGTCAAAATGAGGCTCAGTAGTGTGTGTGGCCTCCACGTGCCTGTATGACCTCCCTACAACGCCTGGGCATGCTCCTGATGAGGTGGCAGATTGTCTCCTGAGGGATCTCCTCCCAGACCTGGACTACAGCATCCGCCAACTCCTGGACAGTCTGTGGTGCAACGTGGCGTTGGTGGATGGAGCGAGACATGATGTCCCAGATGTGCTCAATTGGATTCAGGTCTGGGGAACGGGCGGGCCAGTCCATAGCATCAATGCCTTCATCTTGCAGGAACTGCTGACACACTCCAGCCACATGAGGTGTAGCATCGTCTTGCATTAGGAGGAACCCAGGGCCAACCGCACCATCATATGGTCTCACAAGGGGTCTGAGGATCTCATCTCGATAACCTAATGGCAGTCAGGCTACCTCTGGCGAGCACATGGAGGGCTGTGCGGCCCCCCAAAGAAATGCCACCCCACACCATGACTGACCCACCGCCAAACCGGTCATGCTGGAGGATGTTGCAGCCAGCAGAACGTTTTCCACGGCGTCTCCAGACTCTGTCACGTCTGTCACATGTGCTCAGTGTGAACCTGCTTTCATCTGTGAAGAGCACAGGGCGCCAGTGGCGAATTTGCCAATCTTGGTGTTCTCTGGCAAATGCCAACGTCCTGCACGGTGTTGGGCTGTAAGCACAACCCCCCACCTGTGGACGTCGGACCCTCATACCACCCTCATGGAGTCTGTTTCTGACCGTTTGAGCAGACACATGCACATTTGTGGCCTGCTGGAGGTCATTTTGCAGGGCTCTGGCAGTGCTCCTCCTTGCACAAAGGCGGAGGTAGCAGTCCTGCTGCTGGGTTGTTGCCCTCCTACGGCCTCCTCCACGTCTCCTGATGTACTGGCCTGTCTCCTGGTAGCGCCTCCATGCTCTGGACACTACGCTGACAGACACAGCAATCCTTCTTGCCACAGCTCGCATTGATGTGCCATCCTGGATGAGCTGCAACTACCTGAGCCACTTGTGTGGGTTGTAGACTCCGTCTCATGCTACCACTAGAGTGAAAGCACTGCCAGTATTCAAAAGTGACCAAAACATCAGCCAGGAAGCATAGGAACTGAGAAGTGGTCTGTGGTCACCACCTGCAAAAGCAGTCCTTTATTGGGGGTGTCTTGCTAATTGCCTATAATTTCCACCTGTTGTCTATTCCATTTGCACAACAGCATGTGAAATGTATTGTCAATCAGTGTTGCTTCCTAAGTGGACAGTTTGATTTCACAGAAGTGTGATTGACTTGGAGTTACATTGTGTTGTTTAAGTGTTCCCTTTATTTTTTTGAGCAGTGTATATACACAGTACCAGTCAAAAGTTTGAACACACCTACTCATTCAAGGGTTTCTTTATTTTTTACTATTTTCTACATTGTAGAAACTATGAAATAACACATGGAATCATGTAGTACCCAAAAAAGTGTTAAACAAATCAAAATATATTTTATATTTGAGATTCTTCAAAGTAGCCACCCTTTGCCTTGACAGCTTTGCACACTCTTGGCATTCTCTCAACAAGCTTCATGAGGTAGTCACCTGGAACGCATTTCAATTAACAGGTGTGCCTTGTTAAAAGTTAATTTGTGGAATTTCTTTCCTTCTTCATGCATTTGAGCCAATCAGTTGTGTTGTGACAAGGTAGGGGTGGTATACAGAAGATAGCCCAGCTCACATAAGCAAAGAGAAACGACAGTTCATCATTACTTTAAGACGTGAAGGTCAGTCAATACGGAAAATATAAAGAACTTTGAACGTTTCTTCAAGTGCAGTCGCAAAAACCATTAAGCGCTATGATGAAACTGGCTCTCATGAGGACCGCCACAGGAAAGGAAGACCCAGAGTTACCTCTGCTGCAGAGGATAAGTTCATTAGAGTTAACTGCACCTCAGATTGCAGCCCAAATAAATGCTTCACAGAGTTCAAGTCACAGACATATCTCAACATCAACTGTTCAGAGGAGACTGCGTGAATCAGGCCTTCATGGTCGAATTGCTGCAAAGAAACTACTACTAAAGGACACCAATAAGAAGAAGAGACTTGCTTGGGCCAAGAAACAAGAGCAATGGACATTAGACCGGTGGAAATATGTCCAAATGTGAGATTTTTGGTTCCAACCTCCGTGTCTTTGTGAGACGCAGAGTAGGTGAACGGATGATCTCCGCATGTGTGGTTCCCACCGTGAAGCATGGAGGAGGAGGTGTGATGGTGTGGAGGTGCTTTGCTGGTGACCCTGTCTGTGATGTTTCAAGGCACACTTAACCAGCATGGCTACCACAGCATTATGCAGGATACGCCATCCCATCTGGTTTGTGCTTAGTGGGACTATTTGTGGATAATTGGCCCTCTTTCTGGGACTCACCCACAAACAGGACCAAGCCTGACCTGCTGAGGAGTGACGGACTCCATCCTAGCTGGAGGGGTGCTCTCCTCTTATCTACCAACATAGATAGGGCTCTAACTCCTCTAGCCCCACAGTGAAATAGGGTGCAGGCCAGGCAGCAGGCTGTTAGCCAACCTGCCAGCTTAGTGGAGTCTGCCAATAGCATAGTCAGTGTAGTCAGCTCAGCCATACCCACTGAGACTGTGTCTGTGCCTCGACCTAGGTTGGGCAAAACTAAACATGGCGGTGTTCACCCTAGCAATCTTATTAGGATAAAGACCTCCTCCATTCCTGCCATTATTGAAAGAGATCGGATACCTCACATCTCAAAATAGGGGTTACTTAATGTTAGATCCCTCACTTCAAAGGCAGTCATAGTCAATGAACTAATCACTGATCATAATCTTGATGTGATTGGCCTGACTGAAACATGGCTTAAGCCTGATGAATTTGCTGTGTTAAATGAGGCCTCACCTCCTGGTTACACTAGTGACCATATTCCCCGTGCATCCCGCAAGGGCGGAGGTGTTGCTAACATTTACGATAGCAAATTTCAATTTACAAAAAAAAAATGGCGTTTTCATCTTTTGAGCTTCTAGTCATGAAATCTATGCAGCCTACTCAATCACTTTTTATAGCTACTGTTTACAGGCCTCCTGGGCCATATACAGCGTTCCTCTCTGAGTTTCCTGAATTCCTATCAGACCTTGTAGTCATAGCAGATCATATTCTAATTTTTGGTGATTTTAATATTCACATGGAGAAGTCCACAGACCCACTCCAAAAGTCTTTCGGAGCCATCATCGACTCAGTGGGTTTTGTCCAACATGTCTCTGGACCTACTCACTGCCACAGTCATACTCTGGACCTAGTTTTGTCCCATGGAATAAATGTTGTAGATCTTAATGTTTTTCCACAAAATCCTGGACTATCGGACCACCATTTTATTACGTTTGCAATCGCAACAAATAATCTGCTCAGACCCCAACCAAGGAGCATCAAAAGTCGTGCTATAAATTCTCAGACAACACAAAAATTCCTTGATGCCCTTCCAGACTCCTTCTGCCTACCCAAGGACGTCAGAGGACAAAAATCAGTTAACCACTTAACTGAGGAACTCAATTTAACCTTGCGCAATACCCTAGATGCAGTTGCACCCTAAAAACGAAAAACATTTGTCATAAGAAACTAGCTCCCTGGTATACAGAAAATACCCGAGCTTTGAAGCAAGCTTCCAGGAAATTGGAACGGAAATGGCGCCACACCAAACTGGAAGTCTTCCGACTAGCTTGGAAAGACAGTACCGTGCAGTACCGAAGAGCCCTCACTGCTGCTCGATCATCCTACTTTTCCAACTTAATCGAGGAAAATAAGAATAATCCTAAATTTCTTTTTTGATACTGTTGCAAAGCTAACTAAAAAGCAGCATTCCCCAAGAGAGGATGGCTTTCACTTCAGCAGTAATAAATTCATGAACTTCTTTGAGGAAAAGATCATGACCATTAGAAAGCAAATTACGGACTCCTCTTTGAATCTGCGTATTCCTCCAGGGCTTAGCTGTCCTGGATCTGCACAGCTCTCGAGGGCCTGGGATCGGGAGAGACACTTAAGTGTTTTAGTACTATATCTCTTGACACAATGATGAAAATAATCATGGCCTCTAAACCTTCAAGCTGCATACTGGATCCTATTCCTACTAAACTGCTGAAGGAGCTGCTTCCTGTGCTTGGCCCTCCTATGTTGAACATAATAAACAGCTCTCTATCCACCGGATGTGTACCAAACTCACTAAAAGTGGCAGTGATAAAGCCTCTCTTGAAAAAGCCAAACCTTGACCCGGAAAATATAAAAAACTATCGGCCTATATCGAATCTTCCATTCCTCTCAAAAATTTTAGAAAAAGCTGTTGCGCAGCAACTTCACTGCCTTTCTGAAGACAAACAATGTATACGAAATGCTTCAGTCTGGTTTTAGACCCCATCATAGCACTGAGACTGCACTTGTGAAGGTGGTAAATGACCTTTTAATGGCGTCAGACCGAGGCTCTGCATCTGTCCTCGTGCTACTAGACCTTAGTGCTGCCTTTGACACCATCGATCACCACATTCTTTTGGAGAGACTGGAAACCCAAATTGGTCTACACGGACAAGTTCTGGCCTGGTTTAGATCTTACCTGTCGGAAAGATATCAGTTTGTCTCTGTGAATGGTCTGTCCTCCGACAAATCAACTGTACATTTCGGTGTTCCTCAAGGTTCCGTTTTAGGACCACTATTGTTTTCACTATATATTTTACCTCTTGGGGATGTTATTCGAAAACATAATGTTAACTTTCACTGCTATGCGGATGACACACAGCTGTACATTTCAATGAAACATGGTGAAGCCCCAAAATTGCCCTCGCTAGAAGCCTGTGTTTCAGACATAAGGAAGTGGATGGCTGAAAACTTTTACTTTTAAACTCGGACAAAACAGAGATGCTTGTTCTAGGTCCCAAGAAACAAAGAGATCTTCTGTTAAATCTGACAATTCATCTTGATGGTTGTAAAGTCGTCTCAAATAAAACTGTGAAGGACCTCGGGCGTTACTCTTGACCCTGATCTCTCTTTTGTCGAACATATCAAGACTGTTTCAAGGACAGCTTTTTTCCATCTACGTAACATTGCAAAAATCAGAAATTTTCTGTCCAAAAATGATGCAGAAAAATTAATCCATGCATTTGTTACTTCTAGGTTAGACTACTGCAATGCTCTATTTTCCGGCTACCGGATAAAGCACTAAATAAACTTCAGTTAGTGCTAAATACGGCTGCTAGAATCCTGACTAGAACCAAGAAATTTGATCATATTACTCCAGTGCTAGCTTCCCTACACTGGCTTCCTGTTAAGGCAAGGGCTGATTTCAAGGTTTTACTGTTAACCTATAAAAGCGTTACATGGGCTTGCTCCTACCTATCTTTCCGAGTTGGTCCTGCCGTACATACCAATACGTACGCTACGGTCACAAGACGCAGGCCTCCTAATTGTCCCTAGAATTTCTAAGCAAACAGCGGGAGGCAGGGCTTTCTCCTATAGATCTCCATTTTTATGGAACAGTCTGCCTACCCATGTGAGAGACGCAGACTCGGTCTCAACCTTTAAGTCTTTACTGAAGACTTATCTCTTCAGTAGGTCATATGATTGAGTGTAGTCTGGCCCAGGAGTGTGAAGGTGAACGGAAAGGCTCTGGAGCAACGAACAGCCCTTGCTGTCTCTGCCAGGCCGGTTCCCCTCTCCACTGGGGTTCTCTGCCTCTAACCCTGTTGCAGGGGCTGAGTCACTGGCTTGCTGGTGCTCTTTCATGCCGTCCCTGGGAGGGGTGCGTCACTTGAGTGGGTTGAGTTACTGACGTGATCTTCCTGTCTGGGTTGGCGCCCCCCTTGGTTTGTGCTGTGGTGGAGACCTCTGTGGGCTATACTCGGCCTTGTCTCAGGATTGTAAGTTGGTGGTTGAGGATATCCCTCTAGTGGTGCGGGGGCTGTGCTTTGGCAGAGTGGGTGGGGTTATATCCTTCCTGTTTGGCCCTGTCCGGGGTTTCTTCGGATGGGGCCACAGTGTCTCCGGACCGCTCCTGTCTCAGCCTCCAGTATTTATGCTGCAGTAGTTTATGTGTCGGGGGCTGGGGTTAGTTGGTTATACCTGGAGTACTTCTCCTGTCTTATCCAGTGTCCTGTGTGAATTTAAGTATGCTCTCTCTAATTCTCTCGTTCTCTCTTTCTCTCTGAGAACCTGAGCCCTAGGACCATACGTCAGGACTACCGGGCATGATGACACCTTGCTGTCCCCAGTCCGCCTGGCCTTGCTGCTATTCCAGTTTCAACTGTTCTGCCTGCGGTTCACGAAACCCCTACCTGTCCCAGACCTGCTGTTTTCAACTCTTAATGATCGGCTATGAAAAGCCAACTGAGAGACCTGAGCCCTAGGACCATACGTCGGGACTACCGGCCGTGGTGACTCCTTGCTGTCCCCAGTCCGCCTGGCCTTGCTGCTATTCCAGTTTCAACTGTTCTGCCTGCGGTTATGGAACCCCTACCTGTCCCAGACCTGCTGTTTTCAACTCTTAATGATCGGCTATGAAAAGCCAACTGAGATTTATTCCTGATTATTATTTGACCATGCTTGTCACTTATGAACATTTTTGAACATCTTGGCATGGTTCTGTTATAATCTTCACCCGGCACAGCCAGAAGAGGACTGGCCACCCCTCATAGCCTGGTTCCTCTCTAGGTTTCTTCCTAGGTTTTCGCCTTTCTAGGGAGTTTTTCCTAGCCACCGTGCTTCTACACCTGCATTACTAGCTGTTTGGGGTTTTAGGCTGGGTTTCTGTACAGCACTTCGAGATATTAGCTGATGTAAGAAGGGCTATATAAAATAAAATTGATTGATTGATTGATATCATTTGTTTTTCAACAGGACAATGACCCAACACACCTCCAGGCTGTGTAAGGGCTATTTGACCAAGAAGGAGAGTGATAGAGTGCTGCATCAGATGACCTGGCCTCCACAATCGTCCGACCTCAACCCAATTGAGATGGATTGGGATGAGTTTGACCACAGAGTGAAGGAAAAGCAGCCAACAAGTGCTCAGCATATGTGGGAACTCCTTCAAGACTGTTAGAAAAGCATTCCAGGTGAAGCTGGTTGAGAGAATGCCAAGAGTGTGCAAAGCTGTCCTCAAGGCAAAGGGTGGCTACTTTAAATAATCTAAAATATACAATATATTTTGATTTGTTTAACACTTTTTTGGTTTCCATATGTGTTATTTCATAGTTTTGTGTAGAATATAGAAAATAGTAAAAATAAAGAAAAACCCTTGAATGAGTAGGTGTGTCCAAACCTTTGACTGGTACTGTATGTATATATATTTATGGATAATGATTATTTACACACACACACATCTCTGCCCTCCCATTTCTCTGCCACATGTCTGTCTACACTGATAGGCTACCACACGCCATCGCCCCACCTGTTGTAGTCCAGCAGCTCATTAGCGATCTGGGTCCCGATACTCCCCGCGTAGACCATGGTACTGGAAGTACTGGAGATCCCCAGGATGATGGGGAGAGACTTATTGCCATCGTCTAGAAGGAAAACATTCATTAGCAACAGGTTAGGTCAATTTAGCTATAGACCTCAATGCTTATATAACACCAAATCGTCAGCGTTTTCAAGTCGACACCTCAACTGACCTTCAGAAGCCTTGGAATTACTCAACTGTTCTGCTTTGTCCCCAGATCTGTCTGTTCGACTGTGGTCACTGCTGGAGACATGAGAGAATGTGGACACATGAAAGAACCGTTTTGGAAAAAAGGTTTGAGAAAAAAGGTTGAATTACAGTGTCACAAACCTACAACAGTACAGAAAGATCAGTGACGATCCTAAGGAGGAGTAAGGATAAGGCTTGTACTTACGATATGACAGTATTGGTTGACACTATGTATTCTACTTCTTTGGTCCAGGGATTTATAAAACTAAACATCTGACTTTGTAGTGTGACAAAAGAGCCATGTTTCGTTCTGAATTTGTAGCAATTTGTCTCAATTTTCTCTTTACTCCGCAGCACTGAAAGGAAAAGGTGTGAAAGTCTAAGTTAGAGGAGATAGAATAAAGAACATATATTTAACATCTAGGTAATGGTTAGAACAAGGGTAATAATAGCCTAAAAGATGCTTATGGCATGCAAATAGGAATGTTTTTCTTTTTAATTTTTTATGACCATTTCGGGGGAATACCGGAGGGTAACCATGGGAAAACTTGGGGGAATTCTGAAACTAGGAAAAAACATTGAAGTTGGGTAATGCAGACAGGTGCCATGGCATAAAATAGCAACATGGCTCAAAACTAGGACCTTTTCTCCCATGTAGTGGTTTGGGGCCTACTGGTGGGTTGTGGCTAGTCTCTGGCTCCTGGGTTACGATTTGTTTCCAAATTCTAGGAATTCTAGGGAAGACTATGAATGTTTATCGTCTCTCGGGTTGGTCATAGGAAAGGCTTGGGGCGAGCGACAGCATAAACAAGTTCGGTAATCAACCACTGCCTGAACCAACGAAATCCTACCTTTTCGATGACGTTCTGCTAAATGTGGCAAGTCATCTTGATGGAAGTATTCGTAGCATGACGTCCCAAGCAGCTCCTGGGGTAAGTATCCTAGGACAGTGGTGGCTCTGTAAGGAGTAGGTGTAGAACACATTGTTAGTTATCACGTGATTTCAAGTCATTACTTCTTCAGAGGAGCCAATGTGGTTATGAAGAGGTCAGTCTGGCCTCTGTTATTGATGATAATAACAAATTTGTGCTGTTGTTCAATTAAAGGCAACTCAAGTCTGAGTGATATGTGTCATACGATTCAGTGACCCAGACTCTCGAGAGACACCACATACACACTGTCATGGGTCTCGCGGGATAATTACATTATCCAGTTTTCATTATTCTGTATTTACCATCCAGTGCTTGGAGACCAAGAGGAAGAACTTTGAATTCCTTCCCATTGAGTGTAACATGAACCTAAACATTAAATCAAAAAAGAGAGGAAAACAATCACCGTTGGTCGACGAAGGTGAACTTGCCGTCCATGGCATAGCGTGTGACGAACTCCGTTGCTTTGACCAGGACGTCGTTGACCCCGCTGACCAGAGAGGCAACGTGGGGGTGGACGCGGCCCACGGCCACCAGGCAGCTGAAGTGGGAGCTGTCCTTGTCAGCCTCCCCCTCGCCCCCTTCCTCCCCAAGCTGACTGGTGGGCCAGCTGCGTATGTAGCCCGTGCAGTGGACAGTGCAGTACTTCTCAGACTCTACAGTGGGAGACAGCGCGGCAGGTAGACAATTAAACTTTTTCCATTACAGTTACATCTTAATGTACACATTTACATTCATTGTTTAGCAACTATTCCAATCCAGAGAATACATTTAATTTAAAAAAAGAAAAAAAAGTCAATTCTGCCTTGCACACACACAATAACTTTTAAGGAACAGATGGGAAACTATTTTCCTTCACACCAATCCACAGAGGGGAGACTATTCTCTCAATGTTGTACAGACAGGTTCATATCCATCAAATCTATGAAGACCATACCATACTTTATAATGTGGACAGACTTTTCCACTACCTTTCTTTTTGGAGGTACTGGGCTGGAATTCCTTGTCCTCCTGTTTGACTGATATCTTGTGGTACTTCATGCGGCAGAAGAAGGAGCGTCGCGCACCTGGACACAGCCGAGCTGCTCCGACCGGGAGGTCAGCCTGGACCTGCAGGCCCGCTGGGGAGAGGAAAGGCCGATTAGACAGAGGCATACACACAGTGGAGACTGAGTAACATACACACACATACAATGCCAACTCAATTCCTCTCACATTTACATTTGTAGATTTTTGTCATTTAGCAGATGCTCTTATCCAGAGCGACACACACACACGATAGATCAGCTGAGAATATTCATCACTGCAAGAAACAATACAGGTCTTTTCTATGTCAAAACTACATTCTCAGAAATTGATGTTTTCCACTACAACTGTCCGGCATGAGTACAACACTGCTTTAAAATTTGAGTCCATAAGGTCCTGCCCACCTCTCAGACTATCATCCCACTGACCCACTGACACAGTGCAGTGTTCTCCATGGCATGGGCCAAGGTAAACTCCACTCCTGAGTCACACACTCCTGAGAGCTTTCCTTCACCGGCTGCTGACTCACTTCCTGGGAGGAGGACCCCAATGTGTTAGGGCACAACACTGCTCTACTTTTTATGGAAACCACCCAGCCACCTACAACTGTGTCATTTCAGCATTCCTGTGGTCAACATTTTCCTTATGGAAAATACATACACCTTACTTTGCACACCCTGTCCCCCGCACACAGCCAAGAGTCACACACACACACTTACTTTTGGCATCTATTAGTCTCTCGCGGGGGTATAACTCAGAAGCTGAGAGCTGCTCCTTTACTTTCCCCATGTCCTTTGGGTGAATGTAGTCAAAGAGACTCTGTCCAATCAGTTCTGTCTGTAAACAAAAAAAAACTTCAAAATCAACCAACCTTGCTGATAATAAGTAACAATTTACTTTGACTACATATCCATAACGCATTCATACCACATCTTTAAGCATTTCATGAACGTGTTATAACAGGTCCTAACTGCATTGTTAGTGAATATGCCAAACGGCCAAACCATTTTATGCTGAAAATTATGCTGATATATAGCCTGTACTAGCTTCATTTCCCCCACTGGCCAGTGGGGCCTGTGACTTACCTTCTTTCTCTCACTGAGGCCAAAGGGGCATGAATATCCCCACAGGGTTGAATCCTCAGGGTACATTTTACGGATTAAAAAGTGTAGTTGTAGTCTTGCGACTTGTGACGGCCGGCCGCCCAACAACCTGCCCGCTTGACCCTATCCCCTCCTCTCTTCTCCAGACCATTTCCGGAGACCTTCTCCCTTACCTCACCTCGCTCATCAACTCATCCTTGATCACTGGCTATGTCCCTTCCGTCTTTAAGAGAGCGAGAGTTGCACCCCTTCTCAAAAAACCTACACTTGATCCCTCCGATGTCAACAACTACAGACCAGTATCCCTTCTTTCTTTTCTCTCCAAAACTCTTGAGCCTGCCGTCTTTAGCCAACTCTCTTGCTATCTCTCTCAGAATGATCTTCTTGATCCAAACCAGTCAGGTTTCAAGACTGGTCATTCAACTGAGACTGCTCTTCTCTGTGTCACGGAGGCTCTCCGCACTGCTAAAGCTAACTCTCTCTCCTCTGCTCTCATCCTTCTAGACCTATCTGCTGCCTTTGATACTGTGAACCATCAGATCCTCCTCTCCACCCTCTCCGAGTTGGGCATCTCCGGCGCGGCTCACTCTTGGATCGCTCCTACCAGGTGGCGTGGCGAGAATCTGTCTCCGCACCACGTGCTCTCACCACTGGTGTCCCCCAGGGCTCAGTTCTAGGCCCTCTCCTATTCTCGCTATACACCAAGTCACTTGGCTCTGTCATATCCTCACATGGTCTCTCCTATTATTGCTACGCAGACGACACACAATTACTCTTCTCCTTTCCCCCTTCTGATAACCAGGTGGCGAATCGCATCTCTGCATGTCTGGCAGACATATCAGTGTGGATGACGGATCACCACCTCAAGCTGAACCTCGGCAAGACGGAGCTGCTCTTCCTCCCGGGGAAGGACTGCCCGCTCCATGATCTCGCCATCACAGTTGACAACTCCATTGTGTGCTCCTCCCAGAGTGCAAAGAACCTTGGCGTGACCCTGGACAACACCCTGTCGTTCTCCGCTAACATCAAAGCGGTGACCCGATCCTGTAGGTTCATGCTCTACAACATTCGCAGAGTACGACCCTGCCTTACACAGGAAGCGGCACAGGTCCTAACCCAGGCACTTGTCATCTCCCGTCTGGATTACTGCAACTCGCTGTTGGCTGGGATCCCTGCCTGTGCCATTAAACCCCTACAACTCATCCAGAACGCTGCAGCCCGTCTGGTGTTCAACCTTCCCAAGTTCTCTCACGTCACCCCGCTCCTCCGCACACTCCACTGGCTTCCAGTTGAAGCTTGCATCTGCTACAAGACCATGGTGCTTGCCTACGGAGCTGTGAGGGGAACGGCACCTTGTACCTTCAGGCTCTGATCAGTCCCTACACCCAAACGAGGGCATTGCGTTCATCCACCTCTGGCCTGCTGGCCCCCCTACCTCTGCGGAAGCACAGTTCCCGCTCAGCCCAGTCAAAACTGTTCGCTGCTCTGGCACCCCAATGGTGGAACAATCTCCCTCATGACGCAAGGATAGCGGAGTCACTCACCACCTTCCGGAGACACTTGAAACCCCACCTCTTTAAGGAATACCTGGGATAGGATAAAAGTAATCCTTCTACCCTCCCCCTACCCCACCCCCCACCAAAAAGAAAAAAAAGCATTTATAGTTCAGCACTTCATGGTTATTAACTGTGCAGTTTGCCACTCTGGTAAGTCACAGGCCTATACCGGCTGGTGGCGGAAATGGGGCTAGTACAGGCTATATATCAGTATAATTTTCAAAACGAGGTTTGACCTTTTGGCATATTCACCAACACTGGTATGACAGAAACACACTTTTGAGAACAGCCATAATGATGACAATATCAAATCAAATGTTATTTGTCACATGCGCCGAATACAACATGTGTAGACCTTACAGTGAAATCCTTACTTACAAGCCCTTAACCAACAATGCAGTTTTAAGAAAGAATACCTAAAAAAAATAAAAATAAAAGAAATAATTAAAGAGTAAAGCAGTAAAAATAACAATAGCGAGGCTATATACAGGGGGTACCGGTACTGAGTCAATGTACGGGGGAACCGGTTAGTCGAGGTAATATGTACATGTACAGTTGAAGTCGGAAGTTTACATACACTTAGGTTGGAGTCATTAAAACTAGTTTTTCAACCACTCCACAAATTTCTTGTTAACAAACTATAGTTTTGGCAAGTCGGTTAGGACATCTACTTTGTGCATGACACAAGTAATTTTTCCAATAATTGTTTACAGACAGATTATTTCACTTATAATTCACTGTATCACAATTCCAGTGGGTCAGAAGTTTACATACTCTAAGTTGACTGTGCCTTTAAACAGCTTGGAAAATTCCAGAAAATTATGTCATGGCTTTAGAAGCTTCTGATAGGCTAATTGACATCATTTGAGTCAATTGGAGGTGTAACTGTGGATGTATTTCAAGGCCTACCTTCAAACTCAGTGCCTCTTTGCTTGACATCATGGGAAAATCAAAAGAAATCAGCCAAGACCTCAGAAAAGAAATTGTAGACCTACACAAGTCTGGTTCATCCTTGGGAGCAATTTCCAAACGCCTGAAGGTACCACGTTCATCTGTACAAACAATAGTACGCAAGTATAAACACCATGGGACCACGCAGCTGTCATACCGCTCAGGAAGGAGACGCGTTCTGTCTCCTAGAGATGAACGTACTTTTGTGCGAAAAGTGAAAATCAATCCCAGAACAACAGCAAAGGACCTTGTGAAGATGCTGGAGGAAACAGGTACAAAAGTATCTATATCCACAGTAAAACGAGTCCTATATCGACATAACCTGAAAGGCCGCTCAGCAAGGAAGAAGCCACTGCTCCAAAACCGCCATAAAAAAGCCAGACTACGGTTTGCAACTGCACATGGGGAAAAATATCGTACTTTTTGGAGAAATGTCCTCTGGTCTGATGAAACAAAAATAGAACTGTTTGGCCACAATGACCATCGTTATGTTTGGAGGAAAAAGCGGGTGGCTTGCAAGCCGAAGAACACCATCCCAACCGTGAAGCATGGGGGTGGCAGCATCATGTTGTGGGGGTGCCTTGCTGCAGGAGGGACTGGTGTACTTCACAAAATAGATGGCATCATGAGGAAGGAAGATTATGTGGATATATTGAAGCAACATCTCAAGACATCAGTCAGGAAGTTAAAGCTTGGTCGCAGGTAGCGGCAGGTAGCTTAGTGGTTAAGAGCGTTGTGCCAGTAACCGAAAGGTCGCTGGTTCTAATCCCCGAGCTGACTAGGTGTAAAGTCTGTCGATGTGCCCTTGAGCAAGGCACTTAACCCTAATTGCTCCTGTAAGTCGCTCTGGATAATGAACCCAAGCATACTTCCAAAGTTGTGGCAAAATGGCTTAAGGACAACAAAGTCAAGGTATTGGAGTGGCCATCACAAAGCCCTGACCTCAATCCTATAGAAGATTTGTGGGCAGAACTGAAAAAGCATGTGAGAGCAAGGAGGCCTACAAACCTGACTCAGTTACACCAGCTCTGTCAGGAGGAATGGGCCAAAATGGAAGGCTACCCGAAACGTTTGACCCAAGTTAAACCATTTAAAAGGCAATGCTACCAAATACTAATTGAGTGTATGTAAACTTCTGACCCACTGGCAATGTGATGAAAGAAATAAAAGCTGAAATAAATCACTCTCTCTACTATTATTCTGACATTTCACATTCTTCAAATAAAGCGGTGATCCTAACTGACCTAAGACAGGGAATTTTTACTAGGATTAAATATCAGGAATTGTGAAAATCTGAGTTTAAATGTATTTGGCTAAGGTGTATGTAAACTTCCAACTTCAACTGTAGGTAAAGTTCTTAAAGTGACTATGCATAGATAATAAACAGAGAGTAGCAGCAGCGTCATTGTAATGATGCATCTATGAAGTTACATAAATATGAGCTATTGCATAGCATGACATGGCATTGTTGAATACTTGTTTCTGGTTGGCTTGAAGTGCATCCTAGAGCGTGCATTATTTCCTATAACGCATGGTATATTTGCACGGTAGAATTCAATGGCTATAGTTCATTTTTACATGTTCTATGTTTGAGCTGCTTTTGAAAGGAAAAGTCTAATTGAAAAAATTAATGGCATTGATGAATTAGATTTTCATAATGGCAAGCTACGACTGATGGTTTGGTTAGCTAAACTAGCAAGCCTGGTTGGTTACCATGGCAACGACTGTAGCTATCTAGTAAACTTGCTAGCTACTTCAGTGGATATTAAACACATTTCTACCGACAAATGAACACATTTGTAGCGGCAAATGTGTTAATATTATAGCCATGGTATAGAAGTGATAATCAACTTGGGGCTCTATGCGTTCTCAGGAAAATAATGCAACTCCATGGAAGGTCAGTTCCATCAGAACACATCTTCCACGTCGTTCATTCTTTTCCTTAGAATGCATAGCCCCTTGGTGATTTTCCCTCACATAATGCGGTTGGGACCATTTATAACAAGTTAATCAAACGCTTATAGATTTAATAAATGCATTATGGATATGTATTCCAAGTAAATCATAACCTAACGTTGTTCCAATGCACCCTAAAAAAATGATTGCCAACAAAGAACGTCAGACGTATTATTCTGTAACAGAATCTTTATGTGAATAGTTTGAAAATGTTAGTAAAGCGTATAATGATGAGATTTCTCACTTGGCTGTAATTCAGTGTCTTGGCGACGGACTCTGAGACAAATACTATTTTTCCGCGATCACAGCCCACTACGAACAGGAACCCATCTGCAGCCTTGAGAATGAGGTGTTTGAGCTCGTCATCAGGGAGGAATGAAGGCTTATAATTGGCTTCAGTAAAGGAACAGGTGGAACCTGGGTGAGTATAACACAGAGGTCAGAGAGGACAGAGGATTTGAAGTTTCTGTCAAGTGGCATAAAAGCAATACATTAATGTGTGTGATATTTATGAGCCATTGCCAAACAAATAAATAAATAAATATACTTGGGCCTTTTCTTCATAACAATAATATCAGGTTTACAGTAAGTACAATATACTGCAACATTTGTGACTTCAAATTACCCAAAACTATCTAAGACAAGGTGACAGTTGGCGGTTAAACTATCACCATGTCTCCTAAGACAGTATTAGTATAAATAAAGTATTACCTCGTATTAGTACAGTATTAACTCACATTACTTAAGTTCACCTCATATTTGTAAAGTATTAAGTGGGTGAGCAGGCCAACCAACTGTACAGCAGGCTACCTTTGAGGGATTTGAGGTGCTGCACAGCCATCCTGAGCACAGTGAGTTTGTCCAGCTTGCGGGACATGGGGTTACAGGTGGGGATCATGGCCGACAGCTCGTCGATCAGGTTGTTCATCTTGTCCCGCCGCCGCTTCTCGATCTGGCTGTGAGGTTCCCTTGAGAGAGAGAGAGACTCGCAATGACACCTGATGTGGTGAACCCATTGTCTCTCATGATTTTTTTTAGTAATTTAGCAGACGCTCTTATCCAGAGCGACTTACAGTTATTGAGTGCATACATTTTTTTCATACTGGCCCCCCGTGGGAAACGAACCCACAACCCTGGCGTTGCAAACGCCATGCTCTACCAACTGAGCTATGGGATAGTGTTCTCAAAATTCAACCTAACATTATCCACTTACATTATTCATACTCCTTGACTTAATCCACATTTTGTTGTGTTACAGTCTGAATTCAAAATTGATTAAATATATTTTTTTTATATCTCCCATCTACACACAATACCCCATAATGATAAAGTGAAAACATGTTTTTAGAAATGTTTGCACATTTATTGAAAGTTAAATACAGAAATATCGATTGTACATAAGTATTCACACCAGAGTCAATACTTTGTAGAAGCACCTTTGGCAGCGATTACAGCTGTGTGTCTTTCTGGGTAAGTCGCTAAGACATCTGCTGATGTAAAAAGGGCTTTATAAATACATTTGATTGATTGATCCACACCTGGATTGTGCAACATTTTCCCATTATTCTTTCCGAAATTCTTCAAGCTCTCAAACTGGTTGTTGATCATTGCTAGACAACCATTTTCAGGTTGTGGTTGGATCTGTGTTTGAAATTCACTGCTCGACTGAGGGACCTTACAGATAATTATGTGTTGGGTACAGAAATTAGCTAGTCATTCAAAAATCATGTTAAACTCTATTATTGCACACAGAGTGAGTCCATGCAACTTATTATGTGACTTGTTCAAAGGTGCACTACGCAGAAATGGTTCCGCCATTTCCTGGTTGCTAAAATTCTAATAGTTCGACTAATTTGAGTTTGTGACAAAACAAGCAAGTATAGTGTAGAGAATCATTGTACAATCTAAACCACTGTGAAATATATTTTCCATAACCAAAACATTGTATTTTCAGCTGTTAGGAAGCTGGTGTACAAAACCGAAAGTAAAAGACTCAAAACGAAACTCAAGAACGGGATGCATAGAAATAGCGCACATAGAACAAATCTACCGCTTCTTAGACTTGCTTTCAATGAGAATGGCAGATATGTAACTCACATTTCTATTTGAATTTGGTCGCGTCGCCCAAAAATTTACATACTGCAGCTTTAAGCAAAGGGGTTGAATACTTACTGACTCAAAAATGTCCGTTTAAATGTTTTATTAATTTGTAAAAAATGTGAAAAACATAGTTCCACTTTGACATTATGGGGTATTGTGTGTAGGCCAGTGACAAATAAATATCAATGTAATCCATTTTAAATTCAGGCTCTAATAGCAAAATGTGGAAAAGTCAAGGGGTGAGAATACTTTCTGAAGGCACTGCAATCCTTGGATGTAGTTGATTCACCAAGTTTTTGGATATACTGTATTTCACCCACACTGCCATATTTTATTTTCCATCCATAACTGCATGTATTTACTAGCCTATTACACGATAATTACATAGGATATTCCACTTACACATATAACTACCTTATTTAAATTCACATAATACCAATTAAAGTTGCCAGTTTGTTGTCAATGAATAACCCAGATACCTGAAGCATTTAATTTTTGCCTGAGAGTCCTCCCCTTCAGACCTGTAAGAGAGATACAGAGAGTAGATTAAAATCAATTCACATCTAAAGTCTAGTGAATTAATAGTGTGTGTTGAATAGAGTGCTCAGAGCTCAGAGTCCTTGAACGGTACCGGTCTTCTTCATCTTTCATATCTGCAACCAGATTGGAGGCCGATTTGGTTTCCCTGGGAACAAAGTGCATGCTTAGATTTCAACTCAAGGCCAATTACTATTACAATTACGGTTTTAAAAAAGCCAATTAGACTGCCTAGTTAGCCTGGCTGACACCAAACATAAGTCCTCCTTACTTCAGTATGGACTATGGAACGGCTGTTAAGATTTTGTTGGGGCGATGTGTCGATAATGAAGGGAGAAGTGCTTTTACTGGTTGGTTCTCATCTGTGTCTTTCTCACTCAAACACCCACATGCACAGCCACACACAGCAAATCCAAACAGTGAAAGGTATCAACCCTCCAGGGAAAGAAACAGATGCAAGTGGGCACATACAGCGCAAACCCCACACACACTAACCGATTAGAAAAATGTTGTACTGTAATTTCATTTACTAAATGAAAATGGTGTCCAATAATCTTGTAAGAGATGGATGTGATAATGGCACAGATATATATAGTACAGTGGCGTAAAGTACTTAAGTAAAAATACTTTAAAGTACAACTTAAGTCGTTTTTTGGTGTATCTGTACTTTACTAAATTATTTATATTTTTGACAACTTTTACTTCACTACATTCCTAAAGAAAATATTGTACTTTTTACTCCATACATTTACCCTGACACCCAAAAGTACTCGTTACATTTTGAATGCTTAGCAGAATAGGAAAATTGTGAAATTCACACACTTTTCAAGAGAACACGTGGTCAACCCTACTGCCTATGTTCTGGCGGACTCACTAAACACAAATGCATCTTTTGTAAATAATATCTGAGTGTTGGAGTGTGACCCTGGGTATCCGTACATATCCGTACATAAAAACAAGAAAATGGTGCCGTCTGGTTTGCTTAATGAGGAATTTGAAATGATTTATACTTTCAGTTTTGATACTTAAGTATATTTTAGCGATTAAATGTACTTTTGATACTTTAGTATATTTAAAACCAAAGACTTTTACTCAAGTAGTATTTTACTGGGTGACTTTCACTTGAGTAACTTTCTATTAAAGTATCTACACTTTTACTCAAGTATGACAATTGGGTACTTTTTCCACCACTGATACAGTACCAGTCAAAGGTTTGGACACACCTACTCATTCAAGGGTTTTTCTTTATTTTCACTATTTTCTACATTGTAGAATAATAGTGACGCCATCAAAACTATGAAATAACACATATGTAATCATTTATTAACCAAGAAAAGTGTTAAACAAATCTAAATTACAGTGAGGGAAAAAAGTATTTGATCCCCTGCTGATTTTTGCCCACTGACAAAGAAATGATCAGTCTATAATTTTAATGGTAGGTTTATTTGAACAGTGAGAGACAGAATAACAAAAAAATCCAGAAAAACGCATGTCAGAAATGTTATAAATTGATTTGCATTTTAATGAGGGAAATAAGTATTTGACCCCCTCTCAATCTGAAAGATTTCTGGCTCACAGATGTATTTTATACAGGTAATGAGCTGAGATTAGGAGCACACTCTTAAAGGGAGTGCTCCTAATCTCAGCTTGTTACCTGTACAAAATACACCTGTCCACAGAAGCAATCAATCAATCAGATTCCACTCTCCACCATGGCCAAGACCAAAGAGCTCTCCAAGGATGTCAGGGACAAGACTGAAGACCTACACAAGGCTGTAATGGGCTACAACCATCGCCAAGCAGCTTGGTGAGAAGGTGACAACAGTTGGTGCGATTATTCGCAAATGGAAGAAACACAAAATAACTGTCAATCTCCCTCGGCCTGGGGCTCCATGCAAGATCTCACCTCGTGGAGTTGCAATGATCATGAGAATGGTGAGGAATCAGCCCAGAACTACACGGGAGGATCTTGTCAATGATCTCAAGGCAGCTGGGACCATAGTCACCAAGAAAACAATTGCAGGTCCCCCTGCTCAAGAAAGCACATACAGTGGGAAGAACAAGTATTTGATACACTGCTGATTTTGCAGGTTTTCCTACTTACAAAGCATGTAGAGGTCTGTAATTTTTATCATAGGTACACTTCAACTGTGAGAGACGGAATCTAAAACAAAAATCCAGAAAATCACATTGTATGATTTTTATGTAATTAATTTGGATTTTATTGCATGACATAAGTATTTGATCACCTACCAACCAGTAAGAATTCCGGCTCTCACAGACCTGTTAGTTTTACTTTAAGAAGCCCTCCTGTTCTCCACTCATTACCTGTATTAACTGCACCTGTTTGAACTCGTTACCTGTATAAAAGACACCTGTCCACACACTCAATCAAACAGACTCCAACCTCTCCACATTGGCCAAGACCAGAGAGCTGTGTAAGGACATCAGGGATAAAATTGTAGACCTGCACAAGGCTGGGATGGGCTACAGGACAATAGGCAAGCAGCTTGGTGAGAAGGCAACAACTGTTGGCGCAATTATTAGAAAATGGAAGAAGTTCAAGATGACGGTCAATCACCCTCGGTCTGGGGCTCCATGCAAGATCTCACCTCGTGGGGCATCAATGATCATGAGGGATCAGCCAAAAACTACACTGCAGGACCTGGTCAATGACCTGAAGAGAGCTGGGACCACAGTCTCAAAGAAAACCATTAGTAACACACTACGCCGTCATGGATTAAAATCCTGCAGCGCACGCAAGGTCCCCCTGCTCAAGCCAGCGCATGTCCAGGCCCATCTGAAGTTTGCCAATGACCATCTGGATGATCCAGAGGAGGAATGGGAGAAGGTCATGTGGTCTGATGAGACAAAAATAGAGCTTTTTGGTCTAAACTCCACTCACCGTGTTTGGAGGAAGAAGAAGGATGAGTACAACCCCAAGAACACCATCCCAACCGTGAAGCATGGAGGTGGAAACATCATTCTTTGGGGATGCTTTTCTGCAAAGGGGACAGGACGACTGCACCGTATTGAGGGGGAGGATGGATGGGGCCATGTATCGCGAGATCTTGGCCAACAACCTCCTTCCCTCAGTAAGAGCATTGAAGATGGGTCGTGGCTGGGTCTTCCAGCATGACAACAACCCGAAACACACAGCCAGGGCAACTAAGGAGTGGCTCCGTAAGAAGCATCTCAAGGTCCTGGAGTGGCCTAGCCAGTCTCCAGACCTGAACCCAATAGAAAATCTTTGGAGGGAGCTGAAAGTCCGTATTGCCCAGCGACAGCCCCGAAACCTGAAGGATCTGGAGAAGGTCTGTATGGAGGAGTGGGCCAAAATCCCTGCTGCAGTGTGTGCAAACCTGGTCAAGACCTACAGGAAACGTATGATCTCTGTAATTGCAAACAAAGGTTTCTGTACCAAATATTAAGTTCTGCTTTTCTGATGTATCAAATGCTTATGTCATGCAATAAAATGCAAATTAAGTACTTAAAAATCATACAATGTGATTTTCTGGATTTTTGTTATAGATTCCGTCTCTCACAGTTGAAGTGTACCTATGATAAAAATTACAGACCTCTACATACTTTGTAAGTAGGAAAACCTGCAAAATCGGCAGTGTATCAAATACTTGTTCTCCCCACTGTATACAGGGCCATCTGAAGTTTGCCAATGAACATCTGAATGATTGAGAGGAGAACTGGGTGAAAGTGTTGTGGTCAGATGAGATCAAAATCGAGCTCTTTGGCATCAACTCAACTCGCCGTGTTTGGAGGAGGAGGAATGCTGCCTATGACCCCAAGAACACCACCCCCACCGTCAAACATGGAGGTGGAAACATTATGCTTTGGGGGTGTTTTTCTGCTAAGGGGAGAGGACAACTTCACCGCATCAAAGGGACGATGGACGGGGCCATGTACCGTCAAATCTTGGGTGAGAACCTCCTTTCCTCAGCCAGGGCATTGAAAATGGGTCGTGGATGGGTATTCCAGCATGACAATGACCCAAAACACACGGCCAAGGCAACAAAGGAGTGGCTCAAGAAGAAGCACATTAAGGTCCTGGAGTGGCCTAGCCAGTCTCCAGACCTTAATCCCATAGAAAATCTGTGGAGAGAGCTGAAGGTTCGAGTTGCCAAACGTCAGCCTCGAAACCTTAATGACTAGGAGAAGATCTGCAAAGAGGAGTGGGACAAAATCCCTCCTGAGATGTGTGCAAACCTGGTGGCCAACTACAAGAAACGGCTGACCTCTGTGCCAAAAAGGGTTTTTCCACCAAGTACTAAGTCAAGTTTTGCAGAGGGGTAAAATACTTATTTCCTTCATTAAAATGCAAATCAATTTATAACATTTTTGACATGCGTTTTTCTGGAATTTTCTGTTGTTATTCTGTCTCTCACTGTTCAAATAAACCTACCATTAAAATTATAGACTGATCATGTCTTTGTCAGTGGGCAAACGTACAAAATCAGCAGGGGATCAAATACTTTTTTCCTTCACTGTATATTTGATATTTGAGATTCTTCAAAGTAGCCACCCTTTGCCTTGATGACAGCTTTGCACACTCTTGGCATTCTCTCAACCAGCTTCACCTGGAACGCTTTTCTAACAGTCTTGAAGGAGTTCCCACATATGCTGAGCACTTGTTGGCTGCTTTTCCTTCACTCTGCGGTCAAACTTATCCCAAACCATCTCAATTGGGTTGAGGTCGGAAGATTGTGGAGGCCAGGTCATCTGATGCAGCACTCCATCACTCTCCTTCTTGGTCAAATAGCCCTTACACAGCTTGGAGGTGTATTGGGTCATTGTCCTGTTGAAAAACAAATGATAGTCCCACTAAGCACAAACCAGATGGGATGGCGTATCCTGCAGAATGCTGTGGTAGCCATGCTGGTTAAGTGTGCCTTGAATTCTAAATAAATCACAGACAGTGTCACCAGCAAAGCACCCTCACACCTCCTCCTCCATGCTTCATTGTGGGAACCACACATGCGGAGATCATCTGTTCACCTACTCTGCTTCTCACAAAGACACGGCGGTTGGAACCAAAATTCTCAAATTTGGACTCATCAGACCAAAGAAAAGATTTCCACCGGTCTAATGTCCATTGGTCGTGTTTCTTGGCCCAAGCAAGTGTCTTCTTCTTATTGGTGTCCTTTAGTAGTGGTTTCTTTGCAGCAATTCGACCATGAAGGCCTGATTCACACAGTCCCCTCTGAACAGTTGATGTTGAGATATGTCTGTTACTTGAACTCTGTGAAGCATTTATTTGTGCTGCAATTTCTGAGGCTGGTAACTCGAATGAACTTATCCTCTGCAGCAGAGGTAACTCTGGGTCTTCCTTTCCTGTGGCGGTCCTCATGAGAGCCAGTTTCATCATAGCACTTGATGGTTTTTGCAACTGCACTTGAAGACACTTTCAAAGTTCTTGACATTTTCCGGATTGACTGACCTTCACGTCTTAAAGTAATGATAGACTGTTGTTTCTCTTCGCTTATTTGAGCTGTTCTTGCCATAATATGGACTTGGTCTTTTACCAAATAGGGCTATCATCTGTATACCCCTCCTACCTTGTCACAACACAACTGATTGGCTGAAACGCATTAAGGAGGAAAGAAATTCCACAAATTAACTTTTAACAAGGCACACCTGTTAATTGAAATGCATTCCAGGTGACTACCTCATGAACCTGGTTGAGAGAATGCCAAGAGTGTGCAAAGCTGTCATCAAGGCAAATGGTGGCTACTTTGAAGAATCTCAAATATTACATTTTGATTTGTTTAACACTTTTGGTTACTACATGATTCCATATGTGTTTTTTCATATTTTTGATGTCTTCACTATTATTCTACAATGTAGAAAATAGTAAAAATAAAGAAAAACCCTGGAATGAGTAGGTGTGTCCAAACTTTTGACTGGTACTGTATATTTATTTTAAATCACACACACACACACTTACATGTCCATGCTTCCCTTGCGTTTCCGGGGCAGTTCCATTCCCGAGGTCATGCCAGCGGCTGAGGTGGGGGTCATCAAGCTGGGCAGAGAGACAGAATGGCTTTGGTTTTCCTCCACCAGCACATCCCCTACAACCAACAAACACACACACAGTATCCATTAACAATGGGTTGAAAGTCTGAGTAAACATTCCTTAGAACGGTAGGTAAACAACAGTGTCGGTCATCATGTGTATATTTGTAAACAACAGCTGGTGCACAAAATCAAATACTAAGGAAGTCTCGAGGTTTTGCTCGCCTGAGGTAGAGTAATTTATGATAAGCTGTAGACCACACTATTTACCAAGAGAGTTTTCATCTATATTTTTCATAGCTGTCTATTTACCACCACAAACCAATGCTGGCATTAAGATTGCACTCAATGAGCTGTATAAGGCCATAACTAAACAGGAAAACGCTCATCCAGAGGCAGCGCTCCTAGTGGCCGGGGACTTTAATGTAGGGAAACTTAAATCCGTTCTACCTTTTTTTTTTTTTTTTTCACCTTTATTTAACCAGGTAAGCCAGTTGAGAACAAGTTCTCATTTACAACTGCGACCTGGCCAAGATAAAGCAAAGCAGTGCGATAAAAACAACAACACAGAGTTACATATGGGGTAAAACAAAACATTAAGTCAAAAAATACAACAGAAACTATATATACAGTGTGTGCAAATGTAGCAAGTTATGGAGGTAAGGCAATAAATAGGCTATAGTGCAAAATAATTACAATTAGTATTAACACTGGAATGCTAGATGTGCAAGAGATTATGTGCAAATAGAGATACTGGGGTGCAAAAGAGCAAAATAAATAACAATATAGGGATGAGGTAGTTGGGTGGGCCAATTTCAGATGGGCTGTGTACAGGTGCAGTGATCGGTAAGGTGCTCTGACAACTGATGCTTAAAGTTAGTGAGGGAGATAAGTGTCTCCAGCTTCAGAGATTTTTGCAATTCGTTCCAGTCATTGGCAGCAGAGAACTGGAAGGAATGGCGGCCAAAGGAGGTGTTGGCTTTGGGGATGACCAGTGAGATATACCTGCTGGAGCGCAGACTACGGGTGGGTGCTGCTATGGTGACCAATGAGCTAAGATAAGGCGGGGATTTGCCTAGCAGTGATTTATATATGGCCTGGAGCCAGTGGGTTTGACGATGAACATGTAGTGAGGACCAGCCAACAAGAGGGTACAGGTCACAGTGGTGGGTAATGTATGGGGCTTTGGAGACTAAACGGATGGCACTGTGATAGACTACATCCAATTTGCTGAGTAGAGTGTTGGAGGCTATTTTGTAAATGACATCGCCGAAGTCAAGGATCGGTAGGATAGTCAGTTTTACGAGGGCATGTTTGGCAGCATGAGTGAAGGAGGCTTTGTTGCGAAATAGGAAGCCGATTCTAGATTTAACTTTGGATTGGAGATTCTTAATGTGAGTCTGGAAGGAGAGTTTACAGTCTAACCAGACACCTAGGTATTTGTAGTTGTCCACATACTCTAGGTCAGACCCGTCGAGAGTAGTGATTCTAGTCCGGTGGGCGGGTGCCAGCAGCATTCGATTGAAGAGCATGCATTTAGTTTTACTAGTGTTTAAGAGCAGTTGGAGGCTACTGAAGGAGTGTTGTATGGCATTGAAGCTCGTTTGGAGGTTTGTTAACACAGTGTCCAATGAAGGGCCAGATGTATACAAAATGGTGTCGTCTGCGTAGAGGTGGATCTGAAAGTCACCAGCAGCGAGAGCGACATCATTGATATACACGGAGAAAAGAGTCGGCCCAAGAATTGAACCCTGTGGCACCCCCATAGAGACTGCCATAGGTCCAGACAACAGGCCCTCCGATTTGACACATTGAACTCTATCTGAGAAGTAGTTGGTGAACCAGGCGAGGCAGTCATTTGAGAAACCAAGGCTATTTAGTCTGCCAATAAGAATGCGGTGGTTAACAGAGTCGAAAGCCTTGGCCAGGTCGATGAAGACGGCTGCACAGTACTGTCTATTATCGATCGTGGTTATAATATCGTTTAGGACCTTGAGCGTGGCTGAAGTTCACCCATGACCAGCTCAGAAACCGGATTGCATAGCGGAGAAGGTACGGTGGGATTCGAAATGGTCGGTGATCTGTTTGTTAACTTGGCTTTCAAATACTTTCGAAAGGCAGGGCAGGATGGATATAGGTCTGTAACAGTTTGGATCTAGAGTGTCACCACCTTTGAAGAGGGGGATGACCGCGGCAGCTTTCCAATCTCTGGGGATCTCAGACGTTACGAAAGAGAGGTTGAACAGGCTAGTAATAGGGGTTGCGACAATTTCGGTGGCTAGTTTTAGAAAGAAAGGGTCCAGATTGTCTAGCCCAGCTGATTTGTAGGGGTCCAGATTTTGCAGCTCTTTCAGAACATCAGCTGTCTGAATTTGTGTGAAGGAGAAGCGGGGGGGCATGGGCAAGTTGCAGCGGAGGGTGCAGAGTTGGTGGCCGGGGTAGTGGTAGCCAGGTGGAAAGCATGGCCAGCCGTAGCAAAATGCTTGTTGAAATTTTCGATTATTGTAGATTTATCGGTGGTGATAGTGTTTCCTAGCCTCAGTGCAGTGGGCAGCTGGGAGGAAGTGCTCTTATTCTCCATGGACTTTACAGTGTCCCAAAACTTTTTGGAGTTAGTGCTACAGGATGCAGATTTCTGTTTGAAAAAGTTAGCCTTTGCTTTCCTGACTGTTTGTGTATATTGGTTCCTAACTTCCCTGAAAAGTTGCATATCGCGGGGGCTATTTGATGCTAATGCAGTACGCCACAGGATGTTTTTGTGCTGGTCAAGGGCAGTCAAGTCTGAGGAGAACCAGGGGCTGTTCTTAGTTCTGTATTTTTTGAATGGGGCATGTTTATTTAAGATTGAGAGGAAATTACTTTTAAAGAACAACCAGGCATCCTCTACTGACGGAATGAGATCTATATCCATCCAGGATACCTGGGCCAGGTCAATTAGGAAGGCCTGCTCGCTAAAGTGTTTTAGGGAGCATTTGACAGTGATGAGGGGTGGTCGTTTGACCGCGGACCCGTTACGGACGCAGGCAATAAGGCAGTGATCGCTGAGATCCTGGTTGAAGACAGCAGAGGTGTATTTAGAGGGTAAGTTAGTCAGGATGATATCTATGAGGGTACCCATGTTTACGGATGTAGGGTTGTACCTGGTAGGTTCGTTGATAATTTGTGTGAGATTGAGGGCATCTAGTTTGGATTGTAGGATGGCCGGGGTGTTAAGCATATCCCAATTTAGGTCACCAAGCAGTACGATCTCTGAGGATAGATGGGGGCAATCAATTCACATATGGTGTCCAGGGCACAGCTGGGGGCTGAGGGGGGTCTGTAGCAAGCGGCAACAGTGAGAGACTTATTTCTGGAAAGGTGGATTTTTAGAAGTAGAAGCTCAAACTGTTTGGGCATAGACCTGGATAGTATGATAGAGCTCTGCAGGCTCTCTCTACAGTAGATTGCAACTCCGTCCCCTTTGGCAGTTCTATCTAGATGGAAAATGTTGTAGTTGGGGATGGAAATTTCAGAATTTTTGGTGGCCTTCCTAAGCCAGGATTCAGACACTGCTAGAACATCAGGGTTGGCGGAGTGTGCTAACGCAGTGAATAACTCAAACTTAGGAAGTAGACTTCTGATATTAACATGCAAGAAACCAAGGCTTTTGCGATTACAGAAGTCAACAAATGATAGCGCCTGGGGAGTAGGAGTGATACTGAGGGCTGCAGGGCCTGGGTTAGCCTCTACATCACCAGAGGAACAGAGGAGGACTAGAATAAGGATATGGCTAAAGGCTTTAAGAACTGGTCTTCTAGTGCGTTGGGTACATAGAATAAATGGGGCAGATTTCCGGGCGTTGTAGAAAAGATTCAGGGCATTATGTACAGACAAGGATATGGAAGGATATGAGTAAAGTGGAGGTAAACCTAAGCGTTGGGTAACAATGAAAGAGATAGCATCACTGGAGGCACCAATTGAGTCGGTCTCCGCGTGTATGGGGGGTGGGACAAAGGAGCTATCTAAGGCTACCTAATCTACCTAATTTCTACCAGCATGTTAAATGTGCAACCAGAGGAAAAAAAACTCTAGACCACCTTTACTCCACACACAGAGACGCATACAAAGCTCTCCCTCCATTTGGCAAATCTGACCATAACTCTATCCTCCTGATTCCTGATTATAAGCAAAAACTAAAGCAGGAAGCACCAGTGACTCGGTTAATAAAAAAAGTGGTCAGATGACGCAGATGCTAAACTACAGGACTGTTTTGCTAGCACAGACTGGAACATGTTCCGTGAGGAGTACACCACATCAGTCACTGGCTTCATCAATAAGTGCATCGATGACGTCGTCACCACAGTGACCGTATGTACATACCCCAACCAGAAGCCATGGATTACAGGCAACATCCGCACTGAGCTAAAGGGTAGAGCTTCCGCTTTCAAGGAGCGGGACTCTAACCCGGACGCTTATAAGAAATCCTGCTATGCCCTCCGACGAACCATCAAACAGGCAAAGAGTCAATACAGGACTAAGATTGAATCGTACTACACCGGCTATGACACTTGTCGGATGTGGCAGGGCTTGAAAACTATTACAGACTACAAAAGGGCAGCCGCGAGCTGCCCAGTGACACAAGCCTACCAGACGAGCTAAACCACTTCTATGCTCGCTTCGAGGCAAACAACACTGAAGCATGCATGAGAGCACCAGCTGTTCCAGATGACTATGTGATCACGCTCTCCGTAGCCGATGTGAGTAAGACTTTTAAGCAGGTCAACATTCCCAAGGCCGCAGGGCCAGACGGATTACCATGATGTGTACTCCGAGCATGTGCTGACCAACTGGCAAGTGTCTTCACTGACATTTTCAACATGTCCCTGACTGAGTCTGTAATACCAACATGTTTCAAGCAGACCACCATAGTCCCCGTGCCCAAGGACACCCTGCCTAAATGACTACCGACCCGTAGCACTGACGTCTGTAGCCATGAAGTGCTTTGAAAGGCTGGTCATGGCTCACATCAACACCATTATCCCAGAAACCCTAGACCCACTCCAATTTGCATACCGCCCCAACAGATCCACAGATGATGCAATCTCTATTGCACTCCACACTGTCCTTTCCCACCTGGACAAGAGGAACACCTATGTGACAATGCTATTCATTGACTACAGCTCAGCGTTCAACACCATAGTGCCCTCAAAGCTCATCACTAAGCTAAGGATCCTGGGACTAAACACCTCCCTCTGCAACTGGATCCTGGACTTCCTGACGGGCCGCCCCAAGGTGGTAAGGGTAGGTAACAACACATCTGCCACGCTGATCCTCAACACGGGGGCCCCTCAGGGGTGCGTGCTCAGTCCCCTCCTGTACTCCCTGTTCACCCATGACTGCATGGCCAGGCACGACTCCAACACCATCATTAAGTTTGCCGACGACACAACAGTGGTAGGCCTGATCACAGACAACGATGAGACAGCCTATAGGGAGGAGGTCAGAGACGTGGCCGTGTGGTGCCAGGATAACAACCTATCCCTCAACATGACCAAGACAAAAGAGATGATTGTGGACTACAGGAAAAAAATAGAGGACTGAGCACGCCCCCATTCTCATCGACGGGGCTGTAGTGGAACAGGTTGAGAGCTTCAAGTTCCTTGGTGTCCACATCACCAACAAGCTATCATGGTCCAAACACACCAAGACAGTCGTGAAGAGGGCACGACAAAGCCTATTCCCCCTCAGGAGGCTGAAAATATTTGGAATGGGTCCTCAGATCCTCAAAAAGTTATTCAGCTGCACCATCGAGAGCATCCTGACTGGTTGCATCACCGACTGGTATGGCAACTGCTCGGCCTCCGACCGCAAGGCACTGCTTTATCTTGGCCAGGTCGCAGTGGTAAATGAGAACTTGTTCTCAACTGGCTTACCTGGTTAAATAAAGGTGAAATAAAATAAAAATACAGAGGGTAGTGCGTACGGCCCAGTACATCACTGGGGCCAAGCTCCCTGCCATCCATGACCTCTATACCAGGCGGTGTCAGAGGAAGGCCCTTAAAATTGTCAGACTCCAGCCACCCTAGTCATAGACTGTTCTCTCTGCTACCGCACGGCAAGCGGTACCAGAGCGCCAAGTCTAGGTCCAAAAAGCTTCTCAACAGCGTCTACCCCCAAGCCATAAGACTCCTGAACAACTAATCATGGCTACCCAGACTATTTGCACCCCCACCCCATCTTTTTACGCTGCTGCTACTCTGTTAATTATTTATGCATAGTCACTTTAACTCTACCCACATGTACATATTACATCAACTACCTCAACTAGCCGGTGCCCCCACACATTGTCTCTGCACCGGTACCCCCCTGTATATAGCCTCCCTACTGTTATTTTATTTTACTTCTGCTCTTTTTTTCACAACACTTTTTTGTTGTTGTTTTATTTTACTTTTTTATTAAGAAATAAATGCATTGTTAGTTAAGGGCTTTAAGTAAGCATTTCACGGTAATGTCTACACCTGTTGTATTCGGCGCATGTGGCAAATAAAATTTGATGTGTCATCCCCTCGATCTCGTTCATTCACTAACTCACTCCCGTCCTGAATCAGTTTCCTGCACTCACATAACCTACTGTCCAGGGCTCACTCACATGAGAACTAGGTAATGACGTCACACAGGAGGAATAACAGTCAGTGGTAACAGGGTGAGGGATTCATTGATGTAATAGTCACTTTGTAGTTATTTGACATTATAATGAAGCGCTTATATTTGTATTTGAAGGTATGTTTAAGCACAGCAAAAGTGTTGATTTTTCAGGGCATAATTTCTACAGTTGATTCAGGAGTTAAATGAATGCTGTAAAGAGTTAAATTAATACTCAATGTTGTAAAAGAACCCTAGTGTTGGTATTCCTAACGAGAGTTGAGTGTGATCGTTTCATTTTCAGTCTGTGTAGAGTAAAAACAAAACCAAGCCCATCAATATTTCCCAGCATGCTCTATTGCAGGTTGATTTTAAGAATTGTTTGTTTCAATATCTGTGTTTTTCCATGTACATTGATTGATCTTATGCTACACAAAGATGATAGAATGAAATGATAGGAGGCTCTCTTTAAAAGGTCATTTATACAAAACAGTGTCTGTTCCAGGTGCGTAGGTATTACATTTGGAATACTGGAAGAGATGGAGACACGTACACTGAAAAAAAAAAAAGAGGAATACATCCAAAATGGAGGCTTGAATGAAAAAATACAGATGTTAATTTGGACATCATAATGGCCAAAAGTTATTTGCACAGAAAAATACATGAATAAAAGGTGAGAAAGCAAAACAAACGTTTCGGCATCAAGCCATCATCCGTGTGAATGGTGAGCATGCACATCAGGCTTCTTTTTGATGTTAATTGCATGTCAAAAGATAAAGTGAGCAAATCTATACATGCAAACAAGTACATAGTGCAATGGCATAATTAAACTACAGAAGCGGACAGAGAACTATTGTTTTACATATACAATGTGAACATTTCCTAAGAAGAATACCTGGGATAGGATAAAGTAATCCTTCTACCCCCCCCCCCCCAAAAAAAATAAATAATAATAATAATAATAATAATAATAAAAATAACATTGTAAAGTGGTTATCCCACTGGCTATAAGGTGAATGCACCTATTTGTAAGTCGCTCTGGATAAGAGCGTCTGCTAAATGACGTAAATGTAAATGTAAGAATGAAGAGGTGGGAACTAGAGCGTTTGAAATACCACTAGATGGGGGTATAGAGTGCCAGTCAAGTTACAACAACAATAAATGGTTGCATAAATGAAAGTAGGGTGGTTAGTCGGGGTGGACGTATAACGCGAACGTCCAGCAACCCAAAGGTTGCGAGTTCGAATCTCATCACGGACAACTTTAGCATTTTTGCTAATTATCAACTTTTCAACCACTTACTTATTTTTAGCTACTTTGCAACTACTGTACTTATTAGCATGTTAGCTAACCATTTCCCTAACCATTTAAACTCCTAAACTTAACCCCTAGCCTAGCTAACATTAGCCAGCTAGCTAACGATAGCCACCTAGCTAGAATTCGTAACATATCATACATTTGCTAATTCGTAACATATTGTACATTTAGAAATGTTTTAACATATTGTACGTTTTGCAAATACTTAACATATAATACGAATTGTAATTCATAACATACGAAATAGTGATTAATTAATACATACCATCCGAAACTTAACATATCATACTAAATGGGGCATCTTAGATTTATGTACAGAATAATACGAAATGCTACGAGACCAGGTTGGGATGGGAGACCGCCTGGGAATACCAGGTGCTGTTACCTCAAAATTCTATTTAAAAATACAAATACTGAGCTATATTGTATGCGTAAAAAAATTAAAAACTAGATTTTATACTAATACAATTACTCAGAGAAAGATATTGTTTAACAAGAAATACAAAACAAATCTAAAAAAAGATATGGGTCAAAATTATTGGATCCCCTGTTTTCAATACTCCAGCACCTTCCCCTTGCGAGGATAACGACATTGACCCTTTTTCTCAAATGTTTTATGAGATTGGAGAACACATTGGGAGTGATCTTAGACCATTCCTCTACACAGAATCTTTCCAAATCCTTGATATCCTTCGTCTGCTCTTATGGACTGCCCTCTTCTATTCAAACCACAGGTTTTCAATGGGGTTCAGGTCCGGAGACTGAGATTTGTGGTCAATTAACCATTTTTATGGATTTTTACATTTACATTTTAGTCATTTAGCAGACGCTCTTATCCAGAGCAACTTACAGTTAGTGAGTGCATACATTTTTATTTATTTTGTATTTATTTTTTTCTCCATACTTTTACGGGTTCTTGTCTTGCTGAAAGATTAACTTGCGGCCCAGTTTTAGCCTCCTGGCAGAGGCAACCAGGTTTTTGGCTAAAACATCCTGGTACTTGGTAAAGTTCATGATGCCGTTGAGCTTAAAGGCTTCCGCATGCTTCCCAGCCGAAACGGTAGAGTTTGTGCATATACTATGACAACATTTTATTACGTCTTTGAGGGTGAGGGATTTTCGGCTTTTGGACTTCGTTGAGGGTTTTTCGGCTGTTCGGGCACACACTTTTTTCTGGAGGCAAGCTGAAGTTCAGAGCAGAAATCTACACCCCTTCGGTGATTGGTCAACAGTAGGGATTCTTCAATAAAGTCTTTGTTGTCATTCAACGAGAGACGACTAGTTTTCATGCACAGTTATTCATAGAAAGATACTGCACCAAACATCTTAGTTAGATGTAAAATTGCTCGACTAAGATCTCGTCTGCAAAAACGTCAAAATTAATGACAGATTTCTTGAGTTATTTTAGATTAATTCTGATTACTTTGAGGAAGTGATACTGGCTACAGCATCTCAAAATAGACAAACAGTATTATTGCCGCTTTTTTCTCGTTTTTCAAGCAAAGGTCTTTTAAGGGAGTATGTGAGCACACTCGTTCGGTTTGGCTAGCTGAGTTCGGCTAGGCGCCAGCCGAATTGAAGCATGGTCATCTTTATCAAGGGATGCACTAATTCCAGGCCCCACTGTATCCATATGTTGTCATAAAGAGTTTAATTTAAAAAAGGGCAACTGAACACAAAAAAAACGACTTCTCTGTTAGAAGCTGACGTGTATAGTGTTGAGTCATCAACATACATACAGACACAGGCTTTACTCAAAGCCAGTGGCATGTTGTTAGTAAAGATTGAAAAAAGGTAAGGGGCCTAGACAGCTGCCCTGGGGAATTCCTGATTCTACCTGGATTATGTTGGAGAGGCTTCCATTAAAGAACACACTCTGTGTTCTGTTAGACAGGTAACTCTTTATCCACAATATAGCAGGGAATGTAAAGCCATAACACACGTTTTTCCAGCAGCAGACTACGATCGATCATGTCAAAAGCCGCACTGAAGTCTAACAAAACGAGGCTGGGCCTTTAATGCAAGTCCAAGGTTCTCTCCAGGGGACATGGCATTACTCCCACATAGACAATAGAAGAGTTAAAGGATTTAATGTTTATTGCAATACATTATAAAATCAATATCAGCCTTCATCATTCATCAGTAAAGACAAATCTTGATCGACATGGCTATATATCATGGGGATCACTAATCACTACTAATCACTGATCGATTAATTATTATAGTTACTTTAGAAGCATCAAAACTAGAATGTGCCTTGAAAACAAATGAGTAATAATATTAGATTTTCATTAGGGCACACCGTAGGAAAATGTTTTGTAAAGAAAAGGAAAACAAGCTCTTTCTATTGGTCAAGCTTAGAGAGTCTCTTCCTGTTTCAGTCCTCCTTCCAATTGGAACCAAATTAATACGACCCTGACCACCCTCTCAGTTTCCATCTGTGGGCATCAGTGTGGCCAGCAAGAGCGTATGAAAACGATACCATAGATTTAATGGATAGCCAGAGCCAAAGAATTGCAAAAACACCCCAATTCACTTGACTTACTTCTATTAAAGGTTAATCGTCACGTAACCAAAAGCTTTTTTAGCCCCAATTATTCACAGGACCAAGGTCTTAGATAGTCTGTGTTTATACCTACAGTTGTATTCCCTGTCATATGCCTTTGTAAGGCTATGAAAACAATACCTTCCTTTACCGTCTGACCAGCTACTGACAGAGGGTAGTTTTAACCTTGTCTAAAGATTACGGGCTCTATTTTAACAAACCTAACGTGATGGTAAATCTAAGCGCTAGCGGTAGTGCTCTAGGTCAGGGGGGGGGGGTGTCAGGAACATTATTGCTATTTTCACAGCCGGTATTGTGAGGGCAATAGCTGGCGGTGGCGCAAAAGGGCTGGGTTTTGATTAATAAACAAGTCGTAGATGTGACTAGGGCTTGGCCACTCACTGGCCAATCAACTCGTTCCATGGCTTAACACTGTATGCGTATGTCTCAAGTTCTTCAGGTTATTGACAGTCTTTTCATTGTCATCAACCAATTCGGCTGGGGGTTCGGAATATTCTCCTCCTGGTCCATTGTGGATTGATACTACAGTTTATTAAATAGCATAGGCTACAGTAACAAGTAATAGCAACAGTAAAAAAAATAATATATATATATATTCCAGTTTGTGCAATAGCCTGTTGAGTGTTGGCAGTCAACATTGTTGTAATTGGCTTCAACAAGCCTAGCCTATCCTACATGTCTTAACACATCGCACTTCTCCTAAAATAAATACATTTGGAAGAGCGGAGGTACTCTTTGGAGATGGGGATGGACACTTGAACAAGCTAAATGAAGTATGGATGTAGGCATAGGTGTGTATGTTTTAGGATGTGAAGTATATTTTCAATTCAAGGCACTGACAATTTCAGCACTTTTTATACAAAATACTAAGCTCCTGTCAATTGTATTGTTGCCAATGTGAGAAGCAGAAAGAAAAAAAAACGCAGTTGATATGGCATTATAGGAGGACTGCCATGCAATCTCCATAGACAAACATTGGCAGTAGAATGGCTTTACTGAAGAGCTCAGTGAGTTTCAACGTGGCACCGTCATAGGATGGCCCCTTTCCAACAAGTCATTGCTAGAGATTCCCCGGTCAACTGTAAGTGCTGTTATTGTGAAGTGGAAATGTTTAGGAGCAATAACAGCTCAGCCGCGAAGTGGTAGGCCACACAAGCTCACAGAATGGGACCGCCGAGTGCTGAAGCGCGTAGCGCTTAAAAATCATCTGTCCTCGGTTGCAACACTCACTACCGAGTTTCAAACTGCCTCTGGAAGCAACCTCAGCAAAATAACTATTCATCTGGAGCTTCACGAAATGGGTTTCCATGGCCGAGCAGCGTAATGCAAAGCGTCTGCTGGAGTGGTGTAAAGCTTGCCACCATTGGACTCTGGAGCAGTGGAAATGCGTTCTCTGGAATGATGAATTACGCTTCACCATCTGGCATTCCAATGGACAAATCTGGGTTTGGCGGATGCCAGGAAAACGCTACCTGCCCCAATGCATAGTGCCAACTGTAAAGTTTGGTGGAGGAGGAATAATGGTCTGGGGCTGTTTTACATGGTTCGGGCTAGGCCCCTTAGTTCCAGTGAAGGGAAATCTTAACAAATTACATTCTAGACAATTCTGTGCTTCCAACTTTGTGGCAACAATTTGGGGAAGGCCCTTTCCTGTTTCAGCATGACAATGCCCCCGTGCACAAAGCGAGGACCATACAGGAATATTTTGTTGAAATGGGTGTGGAAGAACTTGACTGGCCTGCGCAGAGCCCTGACCTCAACCCCATCGAACACCTTTGGGATGAATTGGAACGCCAACTGCGAGCGAGGCATAATCCCTACCACTTTAAGGAATACCTGGAATAGTATAAAGTAATCCTTCTTCCCCCACCACCCATTTAAAAAAAAGTTGGTTGTCCCACAGGCTATCATAAGTTGAATGCACCAATTTGTAAGTCGCTCTGGATAAGAGCGTCTGCTAAATGATGTAAATGTAAAAATAATCGCCCAACATCAGTGCAGGACCTTACTAATGCTCTTGGAAGCAAGTCCCTGCAGCAATGTTCCAACATCTAGTGGAAAGCCTTCCCATAAGAGTGGAGGCTGTTATAGCAGCAAAGGGGGGACCAACTCCATATTAATGCCCATGCTTTTGGAATGAGATGTTCAACGAGCAGGTGTCCACATACTTTTGGTCATGTAGTGTATTTCAAAGCACTCAGACCCTTTTATTCATAGGCTACTTGGATATAAATGGCCAGGATAAAAAGACAACTATGCAATGCTGCTAAACCAACATTGATTAAGGGGAGGGTAGGCTATGCTTGGTTTTTAATCAAATTAAACTAAATGGGGAGAAACCAGTCGGTTTTTTCATGTTTCTAAATATGAGATTCACCGGCACAAAAGGCACATCTCTCCTTCCATGGGCACTGCGAGTCATGGCTGGATAGGCTGTGCTTCCGCTCTCAAAAGCCATGCCATTATCAACTGCGTTACCGTTAAGACCTTTTTATATAACTCCACATTAGCGCTGCATGACATTTTCACTTTTGCCCTTGTTTTTAAGGACACATCTTGAATATTGTCACCCCTCCCACCTCAGCGGAAGTGAGCTGATGTTGGATAGGTAAATTGCCGAACCTGACGTTAAGGCTGGAAAATGCCAGTGTGGCAGTTTTTAGATGACAACATTTCAAACTAACGTGCGCTTGACACTTGCACCTCCTTAGCGGCAGCCGAAAATAGAGCCCTAGGTCTCAAGGACTGTGTGTGTGTATCTATAGCTGAATGATAAAGCATGTGCAGTGTGTGCAAGCATCCATTATGGTTCTGAGCCATTGTTATGGAGGCAAAATGGCTCCATGAGACTTGATATGATGTAGGCTACTCTGACAGGCCAAGCGGCAGATTTCTCTTCGTCCAACATATTCACCACACAACTTTGTCAACAAAACCACAGTTTTAGAGGATATGAATGTTTTAAATTGTTGCCTAAACAATGTTTTAGTTCTGTAAATAAATGCACGACACTTACTGAAACTAGCCTGAGGGGAGAGAGCACAAGATAGCCAGGCCTAGAAGTGTTGCTGTTTGACCTATTGTATAACTGGCACACCTCAGCCTGCCCATAACACACAGACAAGGAACATCTTTATGAAATGAAATAGTCGAACACAGGGAATTGTTTCTAATATATAGATGACGAAAAACATAGTTTTTAATACATTTCAAATACAGGCCATGCTAACATTATTTTCTCTAATCCTTAAAAACTGTATTTTGTTTTGGTGATTTGAAGAATGTGTGTGTGTGTATATTCATAGATATTAGGGGCCTAAACATTTAGAAAAGTTATTTTAACTTTGCCTCATATTTATGTTTAGGCCTAAAATAATATATTTAGCCAAATACATGTTTAAAAAAAGTATTATCAACAAATAGCCTATAGGGCAATTTAGGCCACTAGTGCACTATGGTTGCACAACCACTAGGCTATATCTTTACCGCAGTCATCAGGCATACAATAACGATTGAAAAAGTTGTGTTTCCTCCAATATAAATGTTACACTCGTTATTGGACTGTTTGTTAACGGTAACTGAAACAAATTAGGCCATCTTCAGTTAACACTTCAATAATGGCAGTGATATAATCACACCATTTTGGGCAAGTAACGAACACAAAATGCAACCCAAAACTGTTGGATTTTCTACATTTGTAGCAATCAAAGACAAAAAGTAGCCATACCATTTAGGCTACGGCCTAAATATGAGGCTATAGTTTTTGGGATAGCCTTTCGATGTACAGATTAATAGCATAGGCCTATATGTAGGCCCATCAAATGAAAAGTATAACTTTAGGCGTATGAATCACATGCATATATTCCTAAATGATGCAGCGTATCTTTAGAAAAAATACCCCAAATCATAATAGCCTACATCATTTTTTATCGCTTAGTCAGAATTGTAGCAGATTTCGGATCTAACGTTGACAAGAGGCCTATAGGCTACTATGGAATAACATAGCATAACATAGCCCGACCACGGTAGGCTATAGCGCACTATGCTAAGCTATTCAAGGAAACATGCATTATTAGACGTGTGTTCTTGCTACAGTTGCCGACAGTATTCCTAAACCTCGACGGCGATACATAGTAGCTAACTAGCCGACTAATTTGGCTACATTGTCAACAGGAATACCGTAGTGTAAGCTTGCTCGACTGATCTACTGACCTAGTTTTGGATAGGGCGCAGAGGAGCTTTGGCCAATCATTGAGACATTTGCATAGTTCCCCATTACCCTCTGCCGCCACTTTAGAACGGGCAATCACTTGCGAGTCGACACAGGCCGAAAGAATAACACCAGTAGAAGCAACCAGGTATAGTGGGTGTCCTGTAGGGTAGTAATTTACCTGTCGGTTCCCCTGTCGCTCTGTCACCGCCGCCAGCCGCTGCATTCCTTGCCGACATGGCTGGAGCCGGTACGCCGGGGCCCAGGACTCCAATGCATGTGGATAAGGCGGTAGTATTGGCTAGTATGTTGTGTTGGAGACGTAGCTTAGGAGGGAGGAAGGGGGGGGGGGGGCAGAGTGTGTTGTATAATTGACTGATTTATTCTTCCAAGAGTGGAGGGATCGCGGACACAAAAACGTGAGAGGAAAGTACACGGTGTAATCGGGGCACAACGTAGACTACAAATCCGTGAAAATGCGGAAGAGGAGACGCACAGCCTCCACCCACCGTCCGGCCAAAGATGGTTTAGTATGGTAGGCATCACTGCACTCAAATGACCCATTAAAAAAAGGACGGCTCTTCACGCATTATCTTACCAAGCCTGGGTGAGAGAGGGCATAGAGAGAAATAGTATTGGCATCTTTTTATATGCGATAACTCTGCCATGGTTCGTTGGACCAAGCCTATGAGGCAAATTAATGGCGTTTTTGTAATAAAAAAATTATAAACACCAAAACTAAAGACTGTGGTAAACACAGACTTCGGAGATCTTATACGTTTTGTTCTATGACATAATCTTTAAACAGCTAACGTAACTTTTTGTGAATTTTGAATAATGTATGTAATAATAAAAAACACATAAAATATTCATAATTCAAAAAGGTAATGTTAACTGACGGTATTATGTCATAGAACATAACGTATAAACTCTCCTAAGCCTGTGTAAACATGTTATTCTTTCCGCATTCATTTTCCCCAAAGGGATGGCTGAACGAACCTAGCGACATTAAGGTCAAGTGATCATACAGGCTACATTTCCAAATAAAAGACCCTCTGATTTTTTTAAAACTTGACTTAAAGGATATATTTCTGATTTAAAATCACAAAGTTTAAAGTGACTTAAACATACATTTATTGAAGAAAAAACCCCAATATATTGTAGCGACCCGCACAGACAGCTGTGTGTTATGTGTTAGGCTAGTAGATGGTTGTGTTGTACCTACCAGTACCCAGTGTTCGCGGGGTCCGACATGTCAATCAACCTGCTATCTGCCAATCACGGGAATGCCTGGAATGTTCTGATGCCGGGCATCCTGGCGGTTGGCGGAGTGGCGTGGAGAGGGGTTGGGCAGGGGGATGGAGCATTGGAAGTTAAGACCAGGTTTAGCCTTTGTTCTCTCTCTTTTTTACGTCTGGGCTTCACAAGAGAAGGTCACGATTGGCTTGTGTATTATCTTTCATTTATTTGGCGTGGGCTACGGCCAAACAGTAGCCTGTATAAAGTTGGTTTAATAAACCGTCCATTCGTAAACTCAATCCTCTGTCTGGACAGTTGTTCTTCTATGATCTAGTCAGGTCATTACATTGGTGTCAGAAGTAAAAACGTTGATAAAAGTTAGCCAGCTAGCTAGCTGACTTCTGTGGCTAGCTACCGTAGGTGAGAACGGGGGTTGAAGATGCTTCGAGGGAATCCGAAAGTGAAGGTGGAGGTAGGGGACGATTATGGCCAAGGAGGTGCGTGTGCATGGACGTCGGGGGTTCTGGCTGAGGAGATCGCCAGGGCATCGGAGCCCAGAGGCCGCTTGAGGGAGGGCGTTAGAGTGATGGCGGCTGAAGCGGGCATGAGTGCTTCGTCGACTGCGTTTCGCGGGGATTCTGGTGGGCGGACCGAAGGGGTGACGTCGACGCGGCGGGACGAGGAATCGGGGGCTCAGGATGTAAACAAACATGGCGGCGCCCAGTTCCCGGCTGCGCCCGTATCTATTAAGACCCCGAAGTATTCCGGTAAGGCGGATTGGGAAGCATTTCATGCTCAGTTTGAACTGTTAGCTCATTGTAGGGGGTGGTCGGATGAAGAAAGGGCACTGCAGTTGGCTTTATGCCTCACGGATGAAGCTCTGGCCTGTTTGATATTGATTAGCCCCGAGGACAGACGTGATTATGTTGCTTTAGTGGGAGCACTGAGGAGGCGCTATGGACAGTGTGTACAGCCCGGGCTACTGCGCTCCGAACTGAGTAATAGACGCAGGCAGCCTGGAGAGCCTCTACGGGTGCTAGCTAATGACATTGAGAGCCTCTCTCAGCGGGCATATGCTCACATGCCCCCCTCCGTGCAGAGCGAGCTAGCACGGGACCAGTTCATACAGGCGCTCTCTCCTACGGAGCTGCGCATACAGACCCAGCTGGCTCATCCTGAGTCATTGCAGGTAGCCTTGGAGATGGCTTTAGAGAGGGAGCTGGTGTGGGCTGGGGCTTCAGCTGGGGCTTTGGTGGGGGTGCAGGGAGACAGACCCTCTGTGCGAGCTGGGGGGCAGAGCAGCCCGGAGCCGGAAAAGCCTGCATGGGTGGCTGAAATGACAGAACTCATTCGTGCTGTGACGCTACAGGCGGCACGAAACACATGCCCTGGTCCCAGGGTCTGCTGGGGTTGTGGCCAGCCAGGCCATCTGCGCAGAGATTGCCCCATGTCCCCCAGAGCTCAGGGAAACGGCTCGGGGTCCGCATAGACCGGGTAGTGGGACCCCTGGCTTTCTATCCCAACCACCATCTTCTTCAGGAGGAGCCCACCGGCACAGACGGAGAAGCAAGGCTCCACTTCCCCCAGAAGCAGACGTGGGCAAGCGGATGGAGCCTGTTGTTGTGGTGGGCCGGACCTGTGTTGGGGACTTTTGTCATGTCCCTGTCACTGTGGAGGGGGTGCCCTGCTCCGCCCTGGTGGACACTGGGTCCACAGTAACCCTGGTGAGGCCAGATATTGTGCCAGGTTGGACTCAGTGTGAGCCTACAACTGTGCAGCTCCGCACAGTCACAGGTGAGCTGGCACCCATGAAAGGGAAGGGAATAATGACTCTGACAGTAGGGGGCAGGACTGTGCGTCATCCTGTGTGGGTGGCGGCTGTGCAGGACCCTTGTATCCTGGGGTTGGACTTTCTTAGGAGCACAGGCTGCCAGTTAGACCTAAATAGGGGCACACTGAGCTTCCAGGGAGGGCCGGAGGTCACCATGGCCCCTAATGTCACATTCACTCAACCCAACAAACCCTTTACTCCAACAGTTAAAGCAGCAGAGACTCATGGCTGCCCCCCCTCCCCCACATCTGTGTGTGACTTTTCCCCAGCCCCCCTGTCACCTATGGCGTTGTGTTACATTCCCCCAGCTACCTCCATGACACCGCCCTCTGTGAGCCCGGGCCGCGCCCCCCAGCCCAGCTACCCCAGATGGGAGGAGAGGACACTGTCTGCAGTGAGGAGATATGGGGGAGGAACTGTGTTGGTCTTGACCCCGAGCAGCAGGAACGGTTGTGGCAGTTGCTGTTTGAATTCAGAGACAGCTTTGCGCTGAGTGAGGAAGAGGTGGGTCAGACTCTTCTGGTGCAGCATGAGATCGACACAGGTGATGCTCGACCTATCAAGATGCGTCCCCGCCGTATCCCGCTGGCACGCCAGGAGGCGGCAGACAAGGCTGTGTTGGAGATGCAGCGGGCAGACTTCATTGAGCCCTCAGACAGCCCCTGGGCGGCGCCAGTCGTCATGGTTCCGAAGAAGGGGGCAAGCTGAGGTTCTGTGCGGACTACAGGCGGCTGAATGAGGTAACCAGGAAGGACTCATACCCCATACCACGTATCGATGAGTCGCTGGACCTGGTTAGGGGTCCTCCTGGTTCTCCTCACTAGACCTCCGCAGTGGCTACTGGCAGGTGCCCCTCTCCCCAGAGGCCAGAGCCAAAACTGCGTTTCTCCACTAACAGAGGACACTGGCAGTTCAAGGTCCTGTGCTTTGGCCTGTGCAACGCTCCAGCTACTTTTGAGCGTTTGATGGACAGGGTGCTGGATGGCATCCCCCGACAGCAGTGTCTGGTATACCTCGATGACATCCTGGCCCATGGCAGCTCCTTCCAGTCAGCCCTGGGGGCGCTACGGTGTGTGCTGGAGAGGGTGGCTGCCGCAGGTCTGAAGCTCCACCCCGAGAAGTGCCACTTCATGAGGAGAGAGGTGTCCTTCTTGGGCCACCGAGTGGGGAAGGAGGGGATCAGCACCATGGAGGACAAGGTAGCGGCTGTCAGAGACTGGCCCACCCCCACCGACCAGCGTCAGCTGAAGAGCTTCCTGGGCCTGGCCTCGTACTACAGGAGGTTTGTACGGGGGCTTCTCAAGCGTTGCTGCTCCACTGAACCGCCTGCTGCCGAAGGACAAGGCTTTCACTTGGACAGTGGAGTGTGAGGAGGCGTTCAACACCCTCAAACGTGCACTGATCGAGGCCCCCGTGCTCGCCCCCCCTGACCTCACATTGCCCTTTATCCTGGACACAGACGCGAGCAATGTGGGCATGGGTGGGGTGCTGGCCCAGGTGGGGCCAGAGGGGGAGAGAGTGGTGGCGTACTTCAGCAAAACATTTGACAAACATGAGCGCCGCTACTGTGTCACCCGGCGGGAGCTCTTGGCTGTTGTGGCTTCCGTCAAACACTTCAAGTACTACCTGGGTGGTCTGCCCTTTACTGTAAGGACTGACCACTCTGCTCTCCAGTGGCTCATGTCTTTCAGAGAGCCAGAGGGGCAGGTGGCACGCTGGTTGGAGGAGCTTCAGCCGTATGACTTCACGGTGGTGCACAGGGCAGGGCACGCCACTCCAACGCCGACGCCATGTCCCGTCGGCCCTGTACTGCAGACGGCTGCCGCCACTGCAGAACGGAGAGAGGGACGGGAGAGAGAGCTGTGTGCAGAGGAGGGGGTCTGTGCCACAGTGTGTCGGGGCGAGCGGGCCTGTCTGCTGTGAGCTGCAGACTGTCGGCGTGGCTGAATGGGGGCAGCAGCAGGGACGGGACACAGACCTACAGCCAGTGCTACAGTGGGTAGAGGCGCAGGTGAGGCCACCATGGGAAGAGGTGACAGCACTCTCACTCGCGACCAAAGGGTTGTGGTCAAAGTTTGAGCGACTGCGGCTGGCTGATGGCGTGTTACAGCGGGCATGGAAGGAGTCAGCTACGGGGGAGGAGAGGTGGCAGGTGGTGGTCCCAAAAGCATTGCGGGAGGCTGTGCTCCAGAGTACTCATGGGGGTGGGGACTGGACACTTTGGGGTCACAAAAACACTGCGCCGCCTCCGTCAGGGCTTTTACTGGGGGGCAGCACAAGAGGGATGTGGAAGACTTTTGCCGCCGCTGTGACAACTGCACAGCGAGAAAGGGCCCCCAGGCCGCTCTCATGCTCAGCTCCAACAGTTCCCAGTGGGGGCTCCCATGGAGAGGGTGGGAGTGGATGTAGTTGGGCCGTTCCCCACCACAGACAGTGGAAACCGCTGGGTGCTCACGGCCATGGACTATTTCACAAAATGGCCCGAGGCCTATGCTCTGCCTGACCAGGAGGCAGAGACCATCGTCGCAGCCTGACAGCGGGGATGTTCAGCAGGTTTGGAGCTGCAGAGTCCATCCACAGCGACCAAGGCAGAAACTTTGAGTCCCGTGTGTTCGCCACCATGTGTGAGAGGCTGGGTATGCACAAGACCCGCACTTTTCTCCTCTCCATCCTCAAAGTGATGGCCTTGTGGAGCGCTTCAACAAAACGCTTGGACAGCAGCTGGCCATCGTCTCTTCCAAACACCAGCGTGACTGGGACAAGCACCTGCCTATGGTCCTCATGGCATGCCGCTCCGCTGTCCAAGACTCCACCTCCTGCACACCTGCCCTCCTCATGCTGGGGAGAGAGATCCGTGCCCCTGCGGACATGGCGTTTGGTCGGCCCCTGGATAGCCCTCATGTTTCCCGGGGCCGGAGTATGCCCGGAGACTCCAGGACCGCCTGGAGACAGCCCACACCTTCGCCCGAGCAGCTGCTGAATGCAGGTGTGAGGCAGAAGAGGAACTATGACGTGCACACCCGGGGAAGGCACTTTGTGGCTGGGAGCTGGTCTGGGTCTACAGCCCGCTAAGGAAAAAGGCAGATGCCCCAAGTTGGACAGTCACTGGGTGGGACCCTGCAGTGTCCTGGAGAGGGTAGGAGGTTGTTTACGGGTGCAGCTTCCTCCCAGGGGGAGAAAGGTGACACTGCACCGGGACAGGTTAGCCCCATATAGAGGGGCCTCTTCTCCCCAAACCCCAGGAACCCCCACAATTCCCCTCTCTGGCAATGACATTCTCCAGGCACCCACCCCCAGGTGCCGCAGACAAGGCTCCAGACAGCCCACTCCCCCTGTGTCACCGCGTGGTTCCCCAGAGCCACGGACTGTAATACCCGTTCCCGCTTCCTTGTCCCCCATGTCCTTGCTTTCATCCCCTGGTTCCCAGAGGGGCACCTCTGCGGCCATCACAGCCACGCAGGCAAAGGAGACCTCCGGGTCGCTTCAGAGACTTTGTTTGTTCCCTCGGGGACGAGGGACTTTGTGGTGGGGGGCTGTGTAGCGACCCGCACAGACAGCTGTGTGTTATGTGTTAGGCTAGTAGATGGTTGTGTTGTACCTACCAGTACCCAGTGTTCGCGGGGTCCGACATGTCAATCAACCTGCTATCTGCCAATCACGGGAATGCCTGGAATGTTCTGATGCCGGGCATCCTGGCGGTTGGCGGAGTGGCGTGGAGAGGGGTTGGGCAGGGGATGGAGCATTGGAAGTTAAGACCAGGTTTAGCCTTTGTTCTCTCTCTTTTTTACGTCTGGGCTTCACAAGAGAAGGTCACGATTGGCTTGTGTATTATCTTTCATTTATTTGGCGTGGGCTACGGCCAAACAGTAGCCTGTATAAAGTTGGTTTAATAAACCGTCCATTCGTAAACTCAATCCTCTGTCTGGACAGTTGTTCTTCTATGATCTAGTCAGGTCATTACAATATTATTGAAATCAATAAACAAAGATTGCCCTATACTTCTTCATAGGTTCCTGCCTTCTGAGGAGTTTTTCTTAGCCAGTGTGTTTCTGCATTGCTTGCTCTTTTGTGTTTTTGGCTGAGTATCTGTAAAGCACTTTGAAGAGCTTTATAAAATAAATGTGATTGGTTGATTAGTCTACACATGTTTGCTTCTGTACCATTTAAACTAAAGAAGGCATAGCACTCTACAGCTATTTGCTACTGTACTGTTCGTTCTACAGTGAGGGAAAAAAGTATTTGATCCCCTGCTGATTTTGTACGTTTGCCCACTGACAAAGAAATGATCAGTCTATAAAGTTAATGGTAGGTTTATTTGAACAGTGAGAGACAGAATAACAACAAAAAAATCCAGAAAAAAAGTGTATTTTATACAGGTAACGAGCTGAGATTAGGAGCACACTCTTAAAGGGAGTGCTCCTAATCTCAGCTTGTTACCTGTATAAAAGACACCTGTCCACAGAAGCAATCAATCAATCAGATTCCAAACTCTCCACCATGGCCAAGACCAAAGAGCTCTCCAAGGATGTCAGGGACAAGATTGTAGACCTACACAAGGCTGGAATGGGCTACAAGACCATCACCAAGCAGCTTGGTGAGAAGGTGACAACAGTTGGTGCGATTATTCGCAAATGGAAGAAACACAAAAGAACTGTCAATCTCCCTCGGCCTGGGGCTCCATGCAAGATCTCACCTCGTGGAGTTGCAATGATCATGAGAACGGTGAGGAATCAGCCCCAGAACTACACGGGAGGATATTGTCAATGATCTCAAGGCAGCTGGGACCATAGTCACCAAGAAAACAATTGGTAACACACTACGCCATGAAGGACTGAAATCCTGCAGCGCCCGCAGGTCCCCCTGCTCAAGAAAGCACATATACAGGGCCGTCTGAAGTTTGCCAATGAACATCTGAATGATTCAGAGGAGAACTGGGTGAAAGTGTTGTGGTCAGATGAGACCAAAATCGAGCTCTTTGGCATCAACTCAACTCGCCGTGTTTGGAGGAGGAGGAATGCTGCCTATGACCCCAAGAACACCATCCCCACCGTCAAACATGGAGGTGGAAACATTATGCTTTGGGGGTGTTTTTCTGCTAAGGGGACAGGACAACTTCACAGCATCAAAGAGACGATGGACGGGGCCATGTACCATCAAATCTTGGGTGAGAACCTCCTTCCCTCAGCCAGGGCATTGAAAATGGGTCGTGGATGGGTATTCCAGCATGACAATGACCCAAAATACACAGCCAAGGCAACAAAGGAGTGGCTCAAGAAGAAGCACATTAAGGTCCTGGAGTGGCCTAGCCAGTCTCCAGACCTTAATCCCATAGTAAATCTGTGGAGGGAGCTGAAGGTTTGAGTTGCCAAACGTCAGCCTCGAAACCTTAATGACTTGGAGAATATCTGCAAAGAGGAGTGGAACAAAATCCCTCCTGAGATGTGTGCAAACCTGGTGGCCAACTACAAGAAACGTCTGACCTCTGTGATTGCCAACAAGGGTTTTGTCACCAAGTACTAAGTCATGTTTTGCAGAGGGGTCAAATACTTATTTCCCTCATTAAAATGCAAATCAATTTATAACATTTTTGACATGCGTTTTTCTGGATTTTTTTGTTGTTATTCTGTCTCTCACTGTTCAAATAAACCTACCATTAAAATTATAGACTGATCATTTCTTTGTCAGTGGCCAAATGTACAAAATCAGCAGTGGATCAAATATTTTTTTCCCCTCACTGTATGTGCATTCGGAAAAGTATTCAGACCCCTTGAATTTTTCCACATTTTGTTACGTCACAGCCTTATTCTAAAATGGATTAAATATTTTTTTCCCCTCATCAATCTACACACAATACCCCATAATGACGAAGCAAAAACAGTTTATTATTTTTTTGTTGCAAATGTATAAAAAATAAAAAACGAAATATCACATTTGCATAAGTATTCAGACCCTTTACTCAGTACTTTGTTGAAGCACCTTTGGCAGTGATTACAACCTTGAGTCTTCTTGGGTATGACACTACAAGCTTGGCACACCTGTATTTGGGGAGTTTCTCCCATTCCTCTCTGCAGATCCTCTCAAGCTCTGTCAGGTTGGATGGGGAGCGTCGCTGCACAGCTATTTTCAGGTGTCTCCAGAGATGTTTGATCGGCTTCAAGTCCGGGCTCTGGCTGGGCCACTCAAGGACATTCATAGTCTTGTCCCGAAGCCACTCCTGCGTTACTTGGCTGTGTGCTTAGGGTTGTTGTCCTGTTGGAAGGTGAATCTTCGCCCCAGTCTGAGGTCCTGAGCGCTCTGGAGCAGGTTTTCATCAAGGATCTCTCAGTACTTTGTTTCGTTAATCTTTTCCTCGATCCTGACTAGTCTCCCAGTCCCTGCCACTGAAAAACATCCCCACAGCATATGACGCTGCCACCAACATGCTTCACCGTAGGGATGGTGCCAGGTTTCCTCCAGATGTGACCCTTGGCATTCAGGCCAAAGAGTTCAATCTTGGTTTCATCAGACCAGAGAATCTTGTTTTTCCTGGTCTGAGAGTCTTTAGGTGCCTTTTGGCAAACTCCAAGTGGGCTGTCATGTGCCTTTTACTGAGGAATGGCTTCCGTCTGGCCACTCTACCATAAAGGCCTGATTGATGGAGTGCTGCAGAACCATCGGGTTCTTGGTCACCTCCCTGACCAAGGTCCTTCTCCCCCGATTGCTTAGTTTGGCAGAGCGGCCAGCTCTAGGAAGAGTCTTGGTGGTTCCAAACTTCTACCATTTAAGGATGATGGAGGCCATTGTGTTCTCGGGGACCTTCAATGCTGCAGACATTTTTTGGTACCCTTCCCAAGATCTATGCCTCGACACAATCCTGTCTCGGAGCTCTACGGACAATTCCTTCGACCTCATGGCTTGGTTTTTGCTCTGACATGCACTGTCAACTGTGGGACCTTATTAAAGACAGGTGTGTGCCTTTCCAAATCATGTCCAATCAATTGAATTTACCACTGGTGGACTCCAATCAAGTTGTAGAAACATCTCAAGGATGATCAATGGAAACAGGATGCACCTGAGCTCAATTTAGAGTCTCATAGCAAAGGCTCTGAATACTTATGTAAATAAGGTGTTTCTTTTTTCATTTGTTTTGTAATACATTTTCAAAAAAATTTTAAAATCTGTTTTTGCTTTTGTCATTATGGGGTGTTGGGTGTAGATTGATGAGGAAAAATTAGATTTGATCAATTTTAGAATAAGGCTGTAACGTAACAAAATGTGGAAAAAGTCAAGGGGTCTGAATACTTTCCGAATGCACTGTAAGTTGTCTCCAATAAAGGGGGTGATTTGGAATCCTCAGAGACTGTTCTAATAGGATCTGTGTCATATCATGAAGATTTGCATCATTATGGTCTATTTTCAGCGAAAAGCTACGGCCACCGCTGACAAAAATAGCAATTTTCAATGGAGACCTCTTTTACAGCACTATACAGCTATGTTCTACTGTTCTGTTAATTCTATTAACCAGAGTGGGATCTTATGGCCCATTTTTAACAGAGAAATTGGCATAGTAGGCAATGTAACCAATCACAGCCCTCCTTTTACTTGCACATCCTGCAAATCACCAGCAGAGGTTGAACACTTTGAATCCATTTCCACATTCACTCTGTTGTTAATACATACAATTTGGATTATAACTCTAAAAGTAGCAGATTTCGCACTCTGGAACTTTGATTTTTGCATTGGCAAAAATGATGGAGCATTTTAATTTTATGCATATTCTTTCCCTCTGATCATACACTATTGGACAGCATCCTGAATACTTTTACAGTAAGTACAGAGCTCATCATTGAGTGGGGAAGGTGTTTACATTTCCGTATTTCTCTATATTTTGCGGTACATGAACCCTTTTCCATTTCTGGATTTGAACATTGAAAATAATAGTTCCACGACAGATACTATGATATTGTTCCAATACTGTTAGTATTGTTCTGTCTCTGTATGGCTGGGTACATAGTTGGTATATTGATTCAGTAATACAGAAGTCTGTTTGGTCCCAGAGGCAGATCTCAATGCTATGATAACCAAGTTACCCTGAATAAATGAATTATTGAATAAATGAATAGAATAAATGAATTATTTTCTGAATAAAACAAGAATGAAAAAAGAACAAGATGTGCTTGTCATTATTTTATTTTAACTTTACATTATACATTGTATTATAATAGGTCACTGGTGAATACAGACACTATTTTCTTATTTCTACCCACATTTCTACCCAACACTTTTGAACCATGTAATAATTAATCAGATACATGTGCTGTCTGTCCAATTGATGTAAACTTTCCACACAAATATTTATTTGAAAAAGTTAAAGACCTGCACAGTGTAGGTCTGTTGTTTTAACAATGTAATAACGATTTATAATGTTATATGTGTCCATAACCGTCAATAACAGTCTATAGCAGTGTAACATAACTGTTTATAACAATGTACAGCACAACTACTATTCTCCCGAGTGGCGCAGTGGTCACTAGAGATCCTGGTTCGAATCCAGGCTCTGATGTGACCGGGAGACCCATGGGGTGGCGCACAATTCGTCCAGGGTAGGGAAGGGAATGGCCGGCAGGGATGTAGCTGAGTTGGTAGAGCATGGCGTTTGCAACGCCAGGGTTGTGGGTTCGTTTCCCACGGGGGGCCGGTATGAAAAAATAAAAATAAAATAATGTTTGCACTCACTAACTGTAAGTCGCTCTGGATAAGAGCGTCTGCTAAATGACTAAAATGTAAATGTAACTACCAATCCATTGATTCCTTTCAAGAGCATAAACTTTGTTTCTGAATCCACAGACCCCTTACTGGGCGCAGCATGGGGGACAGCGCCATCTAGTGCAATGGAAATGGAAACTATTATTCCAGAAGACTATTGAACTTTCAAAAATTAATTAAATTTCAGCTCATTAATATTTAACATAGTTTTTTAATACACATTTCGATGTCACCTTATTAACATAACATTAATTACGTTTTTGAACATTTACTGATTGCATATTTTATTTCATTTAGCCCAGTAGATTTAATTTCTTCCGGTAAGGGACCTCCCATGCACATGCACCCAATACATTATGCTCATAACAAGCCCGGCCCTGGACGTTCTGCCACCCTAGGCGAGACAAGAAATTCTGCACACCTCCTAGCCTTGCTAAACTAGAATAGGCTAGTGTACAGCAGGGGTCCCCCATAGGTTTGGCCTCGGGCCAATTTTTCTCTCCGCTAGTAGTTGGCAGAACATAATAGTGGCCCAATTCATAGGCAAATTAAACAAAAATGTTAACACATCTGGTAGGCTATATAATCAGTTCAATGTCAATAACATATTCTAATATTTTCAATCTGATTACACCAATATCACCAATGTCTCTATTAAATTCCTTTTGTATATTTCTGTGTGTTGATTGGGGAAAAACAGCTTGCAATCCAGAGAAAATTTCGCTCTGAAAAAGTCTCAAAAGAAAGCTGGATAATGAAAATATAAGTTTCAGGGAAGAATGGACAGCATAATAGACATTCTTACCATATTTTTCCAATGTCAAACCAGAGTGTCTTGTTTGCAACGAAACGGTTGTCAAAATGCCACCCTTGTCTAACCGCTGCTCTAGGCGGCTGCCTAATCCTGCCTAATGGGCGTGCCGACCATGGGGCCTAATCATAGTTTTATATTTAGAATCCACTCTCTCATCAGCCCAGCCAGGCAATTTATAAACTTGATCTCCAAGATTAAAAGCATCTAGACATTATCTCACATTTCTTTTAGATTAACATTTAGTTTTCAACAGCAGAGATTTGTATAAGCCTTGCTGTCTGTCTCGTCGACATTTACAACATTGTTTCAATATTCAATTTCGATCTCCAGCTGTCCCATAGCAATGAACGTGTCGGGAGTCGGGGTGAGACAGACAGGTAGGCAGCCTTTCTCAGCTAGTCGAAATCATGATTCAGCATAATTTTTATGGATATATACAAAGAACTATCAATAGAAAACAGGTAAAACGAAATGAAGTGCAGCTAGTTTGGACTTTCCAGCTTCAGTTTGAAGTGATTGTGTTAGCTGTGTTGTTGGCTAGCTTTTGAACAACAGTGTCCTGACGAGAGATAAAATAATCTATGCCAGATGAAATCGCGCATCATTAGCTCATTGTTATGGATGTATCCAAATAAATGTCACTAAACAAATACAAAAGCAGCTACTTCTTTGTTATTCTGGCTGCACTGTTTGACATGACTGTAAGTTAGCCGTAGTTGGCTAGCTAGCAAGCAAGGGATAAGAACGTTGGCAGCCAGTATGGCAATGGAACAGTTAGAACGAACGACTGGGTCGCGTCCATAGATACAGAACAAAAAGACTGAACGACTGGGAACCGAACAAATGACCAGCTGGCTTGGGTAGCAACCCTATATTTGTGTCGGGTCTTTATCTTGTGGAAGGATGAAATAGTATGAATAAATTCAATAAAATAACATTTTTAAGGAAAATATGTCATTCATTATTTTAATATGTTGTTAACCCGTTGTATAAAAGTGATAATACCTTCGAAGCTGGTGTTTGGAGGATATGTTGGCACAGTTTTCCGGCCCTCGACTTGGGCTCGGGCCTAACAACACCCATTCCAATATATCCTCCAAACACTGGCTTCTCTGTAGCTCAATTGGTAGAGCATGGTGCTTGTAACGCCAGGGTAGTGGGTTCGATCCCCGGGACCACCCATTCGTAAAAATGTATGCACACATGACTGTAAGTCGCTTTGGATAAAAGCGTCTACTAAATGGCAGATTATATTATTATCACTTAAATAACCACTAGAACTCAACAGTAAGCCTCAATACCTACTAAAATAGCATGGAAAAGAGAGGGTAGGATCAGAGAAAAATAACGCTTCTTGAAACAGGAAAAATATACTACAATTTGCGATCTTGTGTTCAAGTAACGGAGGACTTTTATTTTGAAGCTTTTTGATCGATTTAGACCCATTAATGTTGCTTAATGCCGCTGATTTCATGGAGCTGTTAGAGTCCATGTAGCCTACAGCGGTCGTCACTACCACAGCCACAAAGTCATAAACCCCTCCTATTTCTCAAATGTATCTTCTTAAAATCTGATTTTAAACCTAACCCTAACCATACTGCTAACCTTATGCCTAACCTTAAATTAAGACCAAAAAGCAGATTTTTGTTTTCATAAATTATTACAATATAGCCCATTTTGACTTTGTGGCTGTGGTAACTAGTGACAACCGCCTACAGCAGGTGATCTATTCTATTGTATACGGTTATGTACTCAACAGCAGGGGAGGTACCAGAAGGGGGGCCGGGGTGGCACCAGCCCCTCCTGATATATGATTGGCCACCCTTGTGTGCCAATTTTAAATGCTATTTCTGATACAATTTGCAGATTTTCCATGGCCACCCATGACTGGTTCTTGGTCCCCCCATTAGAATATTCCTAGAAATGCTCCTGTTCAACAGTGAGGCATTGGTCTAGCTATGGCTGTCCATGATCCACCAACAACAGCTCCAACGCCCTCCACATTCATCCAGCACATGTTTTGATGGATTTCAACTTGAGGTATCTTGAATGGAGGGCTGAGGCTTTAACATGGAAATAGGCAGACATACTATCCAAATTCAATAGTCACACACACACACACACACACACACACACACACACACACACACACACACACACAGTCTCTAATTTCCTTCCTCCTTCAGCTTCTCTTTTCTCTCTGGAATTATTAACAAAGAGGTGAAGCAATATTGGTTAGAAAACCACTTTAAATCATGCACCTTTTATTAACGGTTTATAAAGGGTTTATAAAGCCTTTATAGACTTAGCAATAGGTTCATTATAGATATGGTCTGGGCCTGTACCTCCTTCTAACCACTAGATGGTAGGCACGGCTTTTCCTGAAAATGTAAAGAAGAACCCCAATGGATTTCAATGTACACTCCGGGCCCCATTGTCTCTGACAGGTGGAATCATTTTAACATGACGCATCTCAAATGAACATCAATGCAAACATGAAGAGTCATTGCTTTATCTGATGTGAGACAACGCTCCAGGCCCTAGTTTTATGGCCCTATCAATGACCCAACACATGAAACTACAACCACATATCATCATGTCATCCCAGATAGCATCTCCATCAACATACTGATTTAAATTAGTATCAACTCCACCTCAAGGAAAACAAAAGCCAGAATTCCCTAATTTCCTCTTAGACTAAATGTTCTTGCCACCGAACTGGAGGGTCTGGATAGTGGGTCCTGGCAGAAAAAGTTGGTGCAGGGCATTTTCACAACACACACAGACACACACACACACACACACACACACACACACACACACACACACACACACACACACACACACACACACAGTGTGAGTATCAACATATACATTCATAGTATATGAATGCCAGGTGCCAGGACGAGAACCTCTCCCTCAATGTGAGCAAGACAAAGGATCTGATCGTGGACTACAGGAAAAGGAGGGCCGAACACGCCCCCATTAACATCGACAGGGCTGTAGTGGAGCGGGTCGAGAGTTTCAAGTTCCTTGGTGTCCACATCACCAACAAACTATCATGGTCTAAACACACCAAGACAGTCGTGAAGAGGGCACGACAACACCTTTTCCCCCTCAGGAGACAGAAAAGATTTGGCATGGGTCTCCAGATCCTCAAAAAGTTATACAACTGCACCATCGAGAGCATCCTGACCGGTTGCCTCACTGCCTGGTATGACAACTGCTCGGCATCTGACCGTAAGGCGCTACAGAGGGTAGTACGTATGGCCCAGTACATCACTTGGGCCAAGCTTCCTTCCATCCAGGACCTATATACTAGGTGGTGTCAGAGGAAAGCCCAAAAATGTGTCAAAGACTCCAGTCACCGAAGTCATAGACTGTTCTCTCTGCGCCAAGTCTACGACCAAAAGGCTCCTTAACAGCTTTCCCCCCCAAGCCATAAGACTGCTGAACAATTAATCAAATGGCCACCCAGACTATTTACATTGACACCCCCCCCACCCGCTGTCTATTATCTATGCATAGTCACTTTACCCCTACCTACATGTACAAATTACCTTGACTAACCTGTACCCCCACACATTGACTCGGTACCGGTACCCCCTGTATATAGCCTCGTTATTGTTAATTTATTGTGTTACTTTTTATAATTTTTTACTTTAGTTTATTTGGTAAATATTTTCTTAAGTCTTTCTTGAACTGCATTGTTGGTTAAGGGCTTGTAAGTAAGCATTTCACGGTAAGGTCTACACCTGTTGTATTCGGCGCATGTGACAAATAAAGTTTGATTTGATTTGATAGTACATACTCTACAATACATGCATTTACATGCAGACAAATAAAGGAAAACAGGCTTCATCTCATCTCTGCCTGTTACACTGATAACTGGGCACTATGAAGCACCTTATTTATTGAGAGAGAGGCCACTAGGGAGCCGGCGCCACAGTTTATTTATGGAGCTCACAGACTAGTGAAGTAGCAGCACTGCCCCAGGCCATCACTCTGGAGCAACACATCAGTAAAACAGAGTCTAGAGCTCAGTGCACCACCCAGCAGTCTACTGATTCATTTGTAAAATCTCAATATCCCCATGCATATTTAATGACCCGGCAAATAAAGAGAGTCACACTGGAAAAAGGTGGGCTAGTGGGGCTTGCCCGTACCAGTTAAATAAGCATGTAGTTAGGGAAACCCCCATAAAGGTGTCATTTGGTGTGGCTGAATAGATCCACATGCCGGTAAGTGTATACCTGCAGAGTAGTATGACACTGGCGATGGCTAGCTACAGTATCTCTGTCTGAATAGCTCACAGCTCTGTTGCTGCTGACAGCTAATCCAAATGATAGTCCAATGGAAAAGCTGCCAAAGAATGGGAGTGGTGTACCGGGAACATGATTATAGTTGAGTCTTACGTTTCACCTGCGCACATCTTTCACCACAGCAGCCACACTACTCTTGTCTCTCTTTGAATGCGGCTTGTCAATATTTAATCATTCATCCACTGGGTTAGTATCAGATGAACATGGTTGGCTGAGGAGGTGGGGCTGAAGGGCTGTGAGCTAATGAGGGAACGGGGGTGGACTTTAGGAGGGGAGGCAGACAGGTACCCCCGCCCCTCCACGCAATGAGTGGTGGAGCTATCAGAAGGCGAGGAATGCAAAGGGGGCTGTTCAGTCCTACTCCACCTACCCACACACAGCTCACCATGCCAAGATACTGAGGTGATGGACTGTACTCTTTCATCCTCCCTCCCTCCCTCCCTCCCAGTATCTCTCTCCCACTGAACCTTCTGGAGGTGACGTGACGTGACGTGACCCATGCAATGCTAGGAGTTCTATCTGGTGCCTTGGACCTATCTGGTGCCATCTGCACACCCTTAGCCTGAACACGACCAGCCTCCACCTCCGCCTAGCCATTCCTCATTGTGCTCATCACCCCCTTGTCTCCCAGTCTGATCCCCTGGTCTCGCCAGAGAGGAGCAGACAGCATAAGCCCATTTCACATCTGAGGAACGTCTGAGGGACCCGTGGCACCACACAAAGGAGGATCCAGCCCCATGGCGCATAAGAACTCAGGAAGGATGAGCATCCACATCTAGCAGATTTTTTTTGTCTTTTTCAGAGCAAAGTGTGCAAGAAATAGGGGGAGAGACATACGCCTGTGAAATAAAGAGAGGGAACAGGACAGGGAGAAGCGGGGGAGAATGCCTTTTGGGGGGTTTTCAGGGCTGAAGGAGCGGGTTCTGAAACCAGGGAAGGAGGAGGTGAAGAATACAGTAGGAGACGGTCTGGGGAACCTGCAGAGGTGAGTCTGGGACTGTCTGGAAGTGATGGAGGAACTGGGATTGTATAGGTGTGAATCCCTACTCTCTGACTGAGAGATGTGTGTGACTCAATGGGGGTGAAAGCGCGGCACAGTGCAGGTTTGATATCTACTTATAGCAATAGATCTGATAATTTCACATAAGTGTGTTGTAAGATACTATTTCGGTGGACTTGTAGGTATTGTATCTTAGTTATCTTATTGTATTTAAGGATCTTTATATAGCTTGGTCAAAGTTCTAATCCAAATTATAGTCCTATAGGCTAGAATAAAAAAATCAGTATATTCACTGGTAAACATTGTAGTGCTATAATCCCAAACATAGATCATTTGATCAAAATTCTATAATCTATTAACAAAGCCAGTGGTGGGGACCAGGAGGATTGAAGAGCCTTAGAGGCAGAACATGAAGCTCACCATGTACTGTACCCAGAGATCCCAGAGATAACTAAATATTTGATTATTTTGCTTGCCAGGCAATCCCAGTGACGTAGTCCCAGGTTTTATTTTAAGACATTATGATACATATTTCACAAGGGGAGGACGATGAATATGGAACTTCCACATAAGAGGTAGATTGTTGTCTTAAAATAGATAAACCGAGTAAGTGGGCAATTTCCTGTGAAAGGGAATTTTGCATGTTGAGAGCCAGAATGCTCACTGTGCAGTCTGAAATAGAACAAGAGAAAGCCAAACAGTGTGAACAGTTGATTGATTATTTCAGAATCTCCAATACGAAATTGTATAAAGAAGGTGAACTGGACATATTTATCCAACAAGCTATTTTCATGTATCTAAGGATTGTAATATCAGTACACTGAAAATGTGTTTTCATTCCAATTGTGTCCATCTGTGGTCAGCTTACTTTCTATTTTATGTCATACATTTACATCAGTTTAATTTGAAACACTGTACAAACACCGGGAAAAGGCTAAATGAAATGTTTCATTAAAGTCTACAAGGATCCATGCCGTGGGAAAATGCTATTCCACCAAACTGCTAAAATCAATACTAGCAGGTGAAACTAAAGAAATGTGAATCCAGAGAGACCAAGAGAGGAAAATAGGAATTAAGCATGAGCAGAATGAATCATTAGGCTTAATCTCATTTTCAGATGAAACCTGTTTGTTTTTTCAAGAGGGTATTCCAGATTGCTCTGGGACAGACTACATTATTTATCGAGTTATATATTATGGATCCAGTTAATCACTCTTTCAATTTTGTCTTATGAATCAATTATAGCCTGACTATAAAGTGAGTATCATAAAAACAGAAATAATTTCCATTCAATAATTAACTTAACACTTCATTTGACACAGTCCAGAAATGGCCAGGCATTTTCTACCAAACTGCGCTAAATCCCCAAAAAATAATCTTTCCTATGAGACGTCAGTCTGAAAAAAAAAAAAGATCACACGGAATGACATGCTTCTCTCAATAGGGTCTCTCTAGAATGTTGCTGGCCAGTCCGTCTGTTAACTGACACTGTTTTAGTCCGTTCGTAATACCTTCTTTAAATATAAGCTTTCCTTGGTACAAAAAAGGTTGCGAGATAATGACATTGAACAATAAAACACAAATACATCTTCTGTTCTGTATGACAACTCAGTCATAGACACAGTTGTGTAAAGTAACTAAGTAAAAGTACTACACTCTAAAAAGAAAAAGGTTCCTAGAGTATCCTTTAGGGGTTCTTCAAATTGAAACTGTGGGGGAACCCCTATAACCTATTCGAAGAACCCTTTAAAAGGGTTCTTAAAATAATCCCTTTTGATGAATCCTTGAAGAACCCATTGAATAACATTTTTGGGGTTAATTTTTGAATTACCCCACTCCCCTATTATTACACATAACAATAAAACAATATTTTAGTTGTCAGTGTCTATGATTTCAGTGGCAAAGCAGAATAAAAAAAATCCAAATATGAGGTAAACTCCCAGCAGAACACCAAGTCCAATGGGTATATCCTCTGGCGTGTTGACGTTAATGTGTTGATGTTCTCCGTATCCATAGCCAGAATGATTTTGCAGTGCATGGTGATCGAACAGGTTTCCTGTTATATTCATTAGAGGTGTAGGGAGGGTGAAGTCTGTGAATCCCAAAAATAGTAATTATACAGATGATTAACAAAACATGCACGACAGTATTCATACCTTGGTTTTTGTGGTGAATGTGAATGAAAAAAACTGTTTTGATAATGGTTTTCATACACATACCTTGTCCATAATGTAGAGGCCTATGGGATTTTAATTGAAGAGAAAAGGGAGAATGGTAAGTGTGATCTGTGTAACATACCATTAGTAACTGACATACCTTTGTATGCCTCCTCATCTGTATACCTGCAGACACAGACACAAAAGTGAGCAGTTCAGTCATCTGCACCCAATACAGCTAGCCTTCAACATATTCTTAAAGCCTACATATTCTTACCTCTTTGTTGATTGATATCCATTGAATTGTGTCCATTTACTGTTTTAGAAAGATTTGCACAAATATGAAAAGATAGATGGTATCATCATAAAACAATATCAATTTAGATCGTACAAGGGACAAACCTCACCTTCTGTTATGAACCCCGTGGCTTTAAAAGTCTAGGGTGGATGGAACAGAGACCCGTAACATAATTCATGCAAATTAGAATCATGACATGGAAACAGTGAGAACAAAAAAAATACACCGACAACCATAAACTACCGTCAAACACAAGATGTTTATTTTTAACACACGGTAAAGGTTTGGGAAAAAGGGCTGAGCAGGACCCAAGAAATGAAACAATAGTGTAAAAAAAAAAAACTAAACTGATCTTGCCTGCCTCAAGAACCGCTAAGCTACTGCTAATCATACAAAAATTACAGTGGGTGGTCCGCTCAGGTCTAACTAGTGTTTTTAGACAATTTTCTTCCTACGGGTAATGTATGCCCAAGGGCAACTTGCTTAAATCCCCCTTTTCCCAGAAACACACAAAGTTTCCAAACAGAGTAACCAGCAAATGAGCGCGTACACAAAACACAGGACACCACAGTATCCATACTCACATACAGAAAATAGTCTCTTCCAACAAACACAACTGACTGGCTTTTAAAACAATGGGAGGTGTAAGTGAAAAACCAGAAACAGGTGGTGCAATACAGAGGAATGTCCACTGATTGGTCCACCTCGGCAATCAGCAGCCAAACGGATGTCGGACAGGTGGGACACCCCAACGACCACCAATCAGGAACATAAAGGACACCTGTGATTAGGGCAGAAGGAGAGGAAAAACACAAAAACACACACAGGATACCTGTATCCGTAACAAAAAAATTGAGGAGATCTTTAAATGTTTCAGTTAAGTGCCTGCACCTGCTGTCCTTTCAAATTCAAACGTTTCAGTTGGGCAGTTAGCTTCCTGCAAGAACCCCCACCAACTAAGGAGGTTCCTCGATGAACCCCACCTTCTATGGGGTTCTTGGAAGAACCTTTTGGGGCAATTTTCAGTGCCAAGAACCCTAAGGTTCTTCGAAGAACTTTGAGGATCTTAGAAGAACCCTTGATGAACCCATACTTTTTAATAAAGTATTTTTTTGTGGAATCTGTACTATTTATATATATTTTTTACAACTTTTACTTCACTACATTCCTAAAGTGTCACGCCCTGGCTCTGGGGACACTGTTATGTTGAGCCAGGGTGTGTAGATCTATGGGTTTTGTTTCTATGGGTGTTTATTTCTATGTTGGCCAGAGTGACTCCCAATCAGAGGCAACGAGTGTCAGCTGTCGTGGGTTGTCTCTGATTGGGAGCCATATTTAAACTGTCTGTTTTTCATTCGGGTTTGTGGGATTTTGTTCTATTTTGGTTTGTGTATAACCGTAGACATCACGTTATCGCCTGTTGTTTTGATCGTGTGATCATTCCAATTTAATAAATATGTTCGCTTTCAACGCTGCGCCTTGGTCCTCCTCATTGGTAGACGATCGTGACAGAAAATCCCACCAAGATGTGACCAAGCAGCATGTCCAGGAGCCATCGCCAGGGAGATCCCTAACAGATCTCCTTCGCCTCCTCGACTGGGTCAAGCCGAGTGAGGAAGAGAAGGGCTTGACCTTGTGGCAGAAGGGCGAAAGGCTGGCGAGGGACATGGAGACCTGGTCCACGGGTAGGGGAGACGGCCATAAATTTTTTAGGGGGGGCTAACGCCGCGGACGACGGGGCAGCAGGAGGCCGCCAGGTTACGGGAGTCACTGGTCACCAGGGGGAGGGAGGATGTAGAGGCACGGCGAGAGGTACTGGCGTGTGTTGCCAGTCCGGTCCGGCCTGTTCCTGATCCCCACGTAGGGCCAGTGGTGTGTGTTCCCAGTACGGTCCGGCCTGTTCCTGCCACTCGCACCAAGTCTACGGTGCGCGTCGCCAGCCCAGTCCGGCCCATTCCTGCTCCCCGCACCAAGTCAGGGGTGCGCTTCGACAGCCCGGCTCGGCCCGTTCCTGCTCCCCGCACCAAGTCAGTGGTGCGCTTCGTCAGCCCGGCCCGTTCCTGCTCCCCGCACCAAGTCAGGGGTGCGCTCGACACCCGGCTCGGCCCGTTCCTGCTCCCCGCACCAAGTCAGTGGTGCGCCCGTCAGCCGGCTCGGCCCGTTCCTACTCCCCGCACCAAGTCAGGGGGTGCGCCCGACACCCGGCTCGGCCGCTCCTGCTCCCCACACCAAGCCAGTGGTGTGCGTCGTCAGTCCGACACGGCCCATGCCTGTTCCCGCACCAAGTCAGGGGGTGCGCCCGACAACCGGCTCGGCCCGCTCCTGCTCCCCACACCAAGCCAGTGGTGTGCGTCGTCAGTCCGGCACGGCCCATGCCTGTTCCACCGGTGGCTGGTCCGGCACCGGTCAGATGCTTCACGCCGGAGCTAGAGCAATCCGCTCCACCAGTGTGCAGTCCAGCTCCGGCCAGCGGGGCCAGACCGGACCAGGGGTACTTTGGGGGGTTGGAGAGGGAGCGGGGATCAGGCCCGGAGCCGGATCCGCCGCCTAGGCGGAGTGCCCACCCGGTCCCTCCCCTGTGGGTTTTGGTTGACACGGTCGGAGTCCGCGCCTTTAGGGGGGGGTACTGTCACGCCCTGGCTCTGGGGACACTGTTATGTTGAGCCAGGGTGTGTAGATCTATGGGTTTTGTTTCTATGGGTGTTTATTTCTATGTTGGCCAGAGTGACTCCCAATCAGAGGCAACGAGTGTCAGCTGTCGTGGGTTGTCTCTGATTGGGAGCCATATTTAAACTGTCTGTTTTTCATTCGGGTTTGTGGGATTTTGTTCTATTTTGGTTTGTGTATAACCGTAGACATCACGTTATCGCCTGTTGTTTTGATCGTGTGATCATTCCAATTTAATAAATATGTTCGCTTTCAACGCTGCGCCTTGGTCCTCCTCATTGGTAGACGATCGTGACATAAAGAAAATATGTACTTTTTACTCTCATACATTTTCCCTGATACCCAAAAGTACTTGTTACATTTCGAAAGCTTTGCAGGACAGGAAAAAGGTATAATTCACACACTTATCAAAAGAACACGTAGTCATCCCTACTGCCTCTAAACTGGCAGACTCACTAAACACAAATGCTTCATTTGTAAATGAGGTCTGAGTGTTGGAGTGTGCCTCTGGCTATCCGTAAATGAAAAAAAGAAACAATTAAAAATGGTGCAGTCTGGTTTATGTAATATAATGAATTTGAAGGGATTTATTGCATTTACTTTTAGTTTTGATACTTAAGTATATTTAAAACCGGATACTTTTAGACTTTTACTCAAGTAATATTTTACTGAGTGACTTTCACTTTTACTTGAGTCATTTTCTACTAAGGTATGTTTACTTTTACTCAAGCATGACAATTGGGAACTTTTTCCACCACTGGATAGACATGACGACGTCATAGACCTCATGCAGACAGGATGATGTCACACTTAACTTTCATCTGACTGGAAAACAATACATCACTTTGGATTTATCAAGACAGTCAATATTTGATTAAATAAGTAAATATTTTTTCAATCAAATGTTGTTCTTGTGATTTTACAGATCAATTTTAAACAGGAATTCATACTCTTTGTCTTTAAAAGACAATGAGATTGACAAGGAAAGCAGCTTTGTTTTTATACCATCAGTTGACATGATCTGTCAGTTGAATGTCAAAAAGTACAATATAAGGTACAGTTGGTTTCTGTGTTTTTGATGTTGCCACTTGCCACTGTAGCTTTGACCAAAATGATGAAATCAAAAACAAAGCTCTTGAGAAAGAGAGATTGTTTTCAATTCTCTGTTGAGGTATAATTATCTCCATGTTTTTTATCCACTCGTTAGAGCAGAGATCAATTTGGTCTACTTTGACGATAGAAAATACTTAATTAAAAAGGCACTAATACTGTTTTATTAGTGTTGAGGCGAGCCAAGCGTCATTTCCTCACTCTGATAATGATCAACCATTCTCACAGCATTTGTCCAGTCTATTTTAGACAGTAGAGCGCACAATCTGTGAGCTGGGAAAGAGGGATGGGGGATGGAGAAAGCAGGGGTCCCTTACAGAAAAAACACATGAATTTCACATGATCTTTACATGTGACAACATGTAAAGCAACATGTGATAACATGAAACTACACATGTGAAAACGTGTTCACATGTGAAGTGTTCCAAAATAAATCATGTAATGTTCTGTAAGAGGTGAGTTGGGAAAGACGGATAGGGGCTGGGGATGGCAGGGGTGAGTTGGGATGAGAGATGGGGGCTGGAGAAGACAGGTGAGTTGGGGTGGAAGAACTGGGGCTGGGGAATACAGGGGTGAGTTGGGGTGGAAGGATGTGGGATCATTGGATGGGGAAGACAGGGGTGAGTTGGGGTGGAGGGATGGGGGCTAACAGGGTTGGGAAAGACAAGGGTGGCAAGCTGTGGGAGACAGGGATGAGTTAGATTCTGCTTGCTAATAGGTAATGGGAGAAAACAGCCTTTTGTTCATTTACGAATGTGGGCCTTTCAAGCAAGTCCTCAAAGGTGTTTTTGCACATGAACGACTTGTGAAATAATAGAGGACTGGATGGTGTACATACTATAGACCTCTAAAGAGTGCAGGGAAGTAGGAATGGAGCCCAGCATCTTTGATCAAGGGACTAGATTTAAAAAAAGATATACAGTGGGGAGAACAAGTATTTGATACACTGTCGATTTTGAAGGTTTTCCTACTTACAAAGCATGTAGAGGTCTGTAATTTTTCTTCTTCTGTAACTCTCAACTGTGAGAGACGGAATCTAAAACAACAATCCAGAAAATCACATTGTATGATTTTTAAGTAATTAATTTGCATTTTATTGCATGACATAAGTATTTGATCACCTACCAACCAGTAAGAATTCCGGCTCTCACAGACCTGTTAGTTCTTCTTTAAGAAGCCCTCCTGTTCTCCACTCATTGCCTGTATTAACTGCACCTGTTTGAACTCGTTATCTGTATAAAAGACACCTGTCCACACACTCAATCAAACAGACTCCAACCTCTCCACAATGGCCAAGACCAGAGAGCTGTGTAAGGACATCAGGGATAAAATTGTAGACCTGCACAAGGCTGGGATGGGCTACAGGACAATAGGCAAGCAGCTTGGTGAGAAGGCAACAACTGTTGGCGCAATTATTAGAAAATGGAAGAAGTTCAAGATGACGGTCAATCACCCTCGGTCTGGGGCTCCATGCAAGATCTCACCTCGTGGGGCATCAATGATCATGAGGAAGGTGAGGGATCAGCCCAGAACTACACGGCAGGACCTGGTCAATGACCTGAAGAGAGCTGGGACCACAGTCTCAAAGAAAACCATTAGTAACACACTACGCCGTCATGGATTAAAATCCTGCAGCGCACGCAAGGTCCCCCTGCTCAAGCCAGCGCATGTCCAGGCCCATCTGAAGTTTGCCAATGACCATCTGGATGATCCAGAGGAGGAATGGGAGAAGGTCATGTGGTCTGATGAGACAAAAATAGAGCTTTTTGGTCTAAACTCCACTCGCCGTGTTTGGAGGAAGAAGAAGGATGAGTACAACCCCAAGAACACCATCCCAACCGTGAAGCATGGAGGTGGAAACATCATTCTTTGGGGATGCTTTTCTGCAAAGGGGACAGGACGACTGCACCGTATTGAGGGGAGGATGGATGGGGCCATGTATTGCGAGATCTTGGCCAACAACCTCCTTCCCTCAGTAAGAGCATTGAAGATGGGTCGTGGCTGGGTCTTCCAGCATGACAACGACCCGAAACACACAGCCAGGGCAACTAAGGAGTGGCTCCGTAAGAAGCATCTCAAGGTCCTGGAGTGGCCTAGCCAGTCTCCAGACCTAAACCCAATAGAAAATCTTTGGAGGGAGCTGAAAGTCCGTATTGCCCAGTGACAGCCCCGAAACCTGAAGGATCTGGAGAAGGTCTGTATGGAGGAGTGGGCCAAAATCCCTGCTGCAGTGTGTCCAAACCTGTTCAAGACCTACAGGAAACGTATGATCTCTGTAATTGCAAACAAAGGTTTCTGTACCAAATATTAAGTTCTGCTTTTCTGATGTATCAAATACTTATGTCATACAATAAAATGCAAATGTATTACTTAAAAATCATACAATGTGATTTTCTGGATTTTTGTTTTAGATTCCGTCTCTCACAGTTGAAGTGTACCTATAATAAAAATTACAGACCTCTACATGCTTTGTAAGTAGGAAAACCTGCAAAATCGGCAGTGTATCAAATACTTGTTCTCCCCACTGTATATATATATACTACCAGTCAAAAGTTTGGACACACCTACTCATTCAAGAGTTTCTTTATTTTTTAACTATTTTTTACATTGTAGAATAATAGTGAAGACATCAAAACATTCCAGGTGACTACCTAATGAAGCTGTTTGAGAGAATGCCAAGAGTGTGCAAAGCTGTCATCAAGGCAAAGGGTGGCTATTTGAATAATCTCAAATATAAAATATTTAGATTTGTTTAACACTTTTTTTGGTTAGTACATGATTCCATATGTGTTATTTCATAGTATTCCAATTAACAGGTGTGCCTTCTTAAAAGTTAATTTGTGGAATTTCTTTCCTTCTTAATGTGTTTGAGTCAATCAGTTGTGTTGTGACAAGGTAGGGGGGGTATACAGAAGATAGCCCTATTTGGTAAAAGACCAAGTCCATATTATGGCAAGAACAGCTCAAATAAGCAAAGAGAAACGACACTCCATCATTACTTTAAGATATGAAGGTCAGTCAATACGGAACATTTCAATATCTTTTAAAGTTTCTTCAAGTGCAGTCGCAAAAACCATAAAGCGCTATGATGAAACTGGCTCTCATGAGGACCACCACAGGAATGGAAGACCCAGAGTTACCTCTGCTGCAGAGGATAAGTTCATTAGAGTTACCAGCTTCAGAAATTGCAGCCCAAAAAAATGCTTCACAGAGTCACAGACCCATCTCAACATCAACTGTTCAGAGGGGACTGTGTGAATCAGGCCTTCATGGTCGAATTGCTGCAAAGAAACCACTACTAAAGGACAGCAATAAGAAGAAGAGACCTGCTTGGCCAAAGAAACACGAGCAATGGACATTAGACCGATGGACATTTTTGGTTCCAACTGCCGTGTCTTTGTGAGACGCGGTGTGGGTGAACAGATGATCTCCGCATATGTAGTTCCCACCGTAAAGCATGGAGGAGGAGGTGTTATGGTGTGGGGCTGCTTTGCTGGTGACACTGTCTGTGATTTATTTAGAATTCAAGGCACACTTAACCAGCATGGCTACCACAGCATTCTGCAGCAATATGCCATCTGGTTTGGGCTTAGTGGGACTTTTTTGGTTACGAAATGATTCCATATGTGTTATTTAATAGTTTTCATGTCTTCACTATTATTCTGCAATGTAGAAAATAGTAAAAATAAAGAAAAACCCTTGAATGAGTAGGTGTGTCCAAACTTTTGACTGGTACTGTATACAGTGAGGGAAAAAAGTATTTGATCTCCTGCTGATTTTGTACGTTTGCCCACATACAAAGACATGATCAGTCTATAATTTTAATGGTAGGTTTATTTGAACAGTGAAAGACAGAATAACAACAACAAATTCCAGAAAAACGCATGTCAAAAATGTTATAAATTGATTTGCATTTTAATGAGGGAAATAAGTATTTTACCCCTCTGCAAAACATGACTTAGTACTTGGTGGAAAAACCCTTGTTGGCACAGAGGTCAGCCGTTTCTTGTAGTTGGCCACCAGGTTTGCACACATCTCAGGAGGGATTTTGTCCCACTCCTCTTTGCAGATCTTCTCCAAGTCATTAAGGTTTCGAGGCTGACGTTTGGCAACTCAAACCTTCAGCTCCCTCCACATATTTTCTATGGGATTAAGGTCTGGAGATTGGCAAGGCCACTCCAGGAACTTAATGTGCTTCTTCTTGAGCCACTCCTTTGTTGCCTTGGCCGTGTGTTTTGGGTCATTGTCATGCTGGAATACCCATCCACGACCCATTTTCAATGCCCTGGCTGAGGGAAGGAGGTTCTCACACAAGATTTGATGGTACATGGCCCCGTCCATCGTCCCTTTGATGCTGTGAAGTTGTCCTGTCCCCTTAGCAGAAAAACAACCCCAAAGCATAATGTTTCCACCTCCATGTTTGACGGTGGGGATGGTGTTCTTGGGGTCATAGGCAGCATTCCTCCTCCTCCAAACACGGCGAGTTGAGTTGATGCCAAAGAGCTCGATTTTGGTCTCATCTGACCACAACACTTTCACCCAGTTCTCCTCTGAATCATTCAGATGTTCATTGGCAAACTTCAGACGGCCCTGTATATGTGCTTTCTTGAGCAGGGGGACCTTGCAGGCGCTGCAGGATTTCAGTCCTTCACGGCGTAGTGCGTTACCAATTGTTTTCTTGGTGACTATGGTCCCAGCTGCCTTGAGATCATTGACAAGATCCTCCTGTGTAGTTCTGTGCTGATTCCTCACCGTTCTCATGATCATTGCAACTCCACGAGGTGAGATCTTGCATGGAGCCCCAGGCCGAGGGAGATTGACAGTTCTTTTGTGTTTCTTCCATTTGCGAATAATCGCACCAACTGTTGTCACCTTCTCACCAAGCTGCTTGGCGATGGTCTTGTAGCCCATTCCAGCCTTGTGTAGGTCTACAATCTTGTCCCTGACATCCTTGGAGAGCTCTTTGGTCTTGGCCATGGTGGAGAGTTTGGAATCTGATTGATTGATTGCTTCTGTGGACAGGTGTCTTTTATACAGGTAACAAACTGAGATTAGGAGCACTCCCCTTTAAGAGTGTGCTCTAATCTCAGCTCGTTACCTGTATAAAAGACACCTGGGATCCAGAAATCTTTCTGATTGAGAGGGGTCAAATACTTATTTCCCTCATTAAAATGCAAATCAATTTATAACATTTTTGAAATGCGTTTTTCTGGATTTTTGTTGTTGTTATTCTGTCTCTCACTGTTCAAATAAACCTACCATTAAAATTATAGACTGATCATTTCTTTGTCAGTGGGCAAACATACAAAATCAGCAGGGGATCAAATACTTTTTTCCTTCACTGTATATACACTACCGGTCAAAATTTTTAGAACACCTACTCATTCAAGGGTTTTTTGTTATTTTCTACATTGTACAATAATAGTGAAGACATCAAAACTATTAAATAACACATATGGAATCATGTAGTAACACAAAGTGTTAAACAAATCAAAAGATAATGTTATATTTGAGATTCTTTCAAGTAGCCACCCTTTGCCTTGATTACAGCTTTGCACACTCTTGGCATTCTCTCAACCAGCTTCATGAGTTGGTCACCTGGAATGCATTTCAATTAACAGGTGTGCCTTCTTAAAAGTTTAATTTGTGGAATTTCTTTCCTTCTTAATGCATTTGAGCCAATCAGTTGTGTTGTTACAAGGTAGGGGGGTATACAGAAGATAGCCCTATTTGGTAAAAGACCAAGTCCATATTATGGCAAGAACAGCTCAAATAAGCAAAGAGAAACGACAGTCCATCATTACTTTAAGACATGAAGGTCAGTCAATACGGAACATTTCAAGAACTCTTCAAGTGCAGTCGCAAAAACCATCAAGCGCTATGATGAAACGGGCTCTCATGAGTACCACCTCAGGAATGGAAGACCCAAAGTTACCTCTGCTGCAGAGGATAAGTTCATTAGAGTTACCAGCCTCAGAAATTGCAGCCCAAATAAATGCTTCACAAAGTTCAAGTCACAGACACATCTCAACATCAACTGTTCAGAGGGGACTGTGTGAATCAGGCCTTCATGGTCAAATTGCTGCAAAGAAACCCCTACTAAAGGACACCAATAAGAAGAAGAGACCTGCTTGGGCCAAGAAACACGAGCAATGGACATTAGACAGGAGGAAATTTGTCCTTTGGTCTGGAGTCCAAATTTGAGATTTCTGGTTCAAACTGCCGTCTCTTTGTGAGACGCTGTGTGGGTGAACGGATGATATCCGCATGTGTAGTTCCCACCGTAAAGCATGGAGGAGGAGATGTGATGGTGTGGGGGTGCTTTGCTGGTGACACTGTCTGTGATCTATTTAGAATTCAAGGCACACGTAACCAGCATGGCTACCAAAGCAGTCTGCAGCGATACGCCATTCCATCTGGTTTGGGCTTAATGGGACTATCATTTGTTTTTCAACAGGACAACGAACCAACACACCTCCAGGATGTGTAAGGGCTATTTAACCAAGAAGGAGAGTGATGGAGTGCTGCATCAGATGACCTGGCCTCCACAATCTCCCGACCTCAACCCAATTGAGATGGTTTGGGATGAGTCGGACGGCAGAGTGAAGGAAAAGCAGCCAACAAGTGCTAAGCAGATTTGTTTAACACTTTTTGGTTACTACATGATTCCATATGTGTTATTTAATAGTTTTGATGTCTTCACTATTATTCTACAAAGTAGAAAATAGCAAAAATAAAGATAAACCCTTGAATTAGTAGGTGTTCTAAAACTTTTGACCGGTAGTATATACAGTGGGGAAAAAAAGTATTTAGTCAGCCACCAATTGTGCAAGTTCTCCCACTTAAAAAGATGAGAGAGGCCTGTAATTTTCATCATAGGTACACGTCAACTATGACAGACAAATTGAGGAAAAGAAATCCAGAAAATCACATTGTAGGATTTTTAATGAATTTATTTGCAAATTATGGTGGAAAATAAGTATTTGGTCACCTACAAACAAGCAAGATTTCTGGCTCTCACAGACCTGTAACTTCTTCTTTAAGAGGCTCCTCTGTCCTCCACTCGTTACCTGTATTAATGGCACCTGTTTGAACTTGTTATCCGTATAAAAGACACCTGTCCACAACCTCAAACAGTCACACTCCAAACTCCACTATGGCCAAGACCAAAGAGCTGTCAAAGGACACCAGAAACAAAATTGTAGACCTGCACCAGGCTGGGAAGACTGAATCTGCAATAGGTAAGCAGCTTGGTTTGAAGAAATGAACTGCGGGATGAATTATTAGGAAATGGAAGACATACAAGACCACTGATAATCTCCCTCGATCTGGGGCTCCACGCAAGATCTCACCCCGTGGGGTCAAAATGATCACAAGAACGGTGAACAAAAATCCCAGAACCACACGGGGGGACCTAGTGAATGACCTGCAGAGAGCTGGGACCAAAGTAACAAAGCCTACCATCAGTAACACACTACGCCGCCAGGGACTCAAATCCTGCAGTGCCAGACGTGTCCCCTTGCTTAAGCCAGTACATGTCCAGGCCCGTCTGAAGTTTGCTAGAGTGCATTTGGATGATCCAGAAGAGGATTGGGAGAATGTCATATGGTCAGATGTGTCTCCCGAGTGGCACAGTGGTCTAAGGCACTGCATTGCAGTGCTAGCTGTGTCACTAGAGATCCTGGTTCGAATCCAGGCTCTGTCGTAGCCGGCCGCGACCGGGAGACCCATGGGGTGGCGCACAATTGGCCCAGCGTTGTCCAGGGTAGGGGAGGGAATGGCCGGCAGGGATGTAGCTCAGTTGGTAGAGCATGGCGTTTGCAACGCCAGGGTTGTGGGTTCGATTCCCACGGGGGGTATAAAAAATAATGTATGCACTAACTGTAAGTCGCTCTGGATAAGAGCGTCTGCTAAATGACTAAAATGTAATGAAACCAAAATAGAACTTTTTGGTAAAAACTCAACTCGTCGTGTTTGGAGGACAAAGAATGCTGAGTTGCATCCAAAGAACACCATACCTACTGTGAAGCATGGGGGTGGAAACATCATGCTTTGGGGCTGTTTTTCTGCAAAGGGACTACGACGACTGATCCGTGTAAAGGAAAGAATGAATGGGGCCATGTATCGTGAGATTTTGAGTGAAAACCTCCTTCCATCAGCAAGGGCATTGAAGATGAAACGTGGCTGGGTCTTTCAGCATGACAATGATCCCAAACACACCGCCCGGGCAACGAAGGAGTGGCTTCGTAAGAAGCATTTCAAGGTCCTGGAGTGGCCTAGCCAGTCTCCAGATCTCAACCCCATAGAAAATCTTTGGAGGGAGTTGAAAGTCCGTGTTGCCCAGCGACAGCCCCAAAACATCACTGCTCTAGAGGAGATCTGCATGGAGGAATGGGCCAAAATACCAGCAACAGTGTGTGAAAACCTTGTGAAGACTTACAGAAAACATTTGACCTGTGTCATTGCCAACAAAGGGTATATAACAAAGTATTGAGAAACTTTTGTTATTGACCAAATACTTATTTTCCACCATAATTTGCAAATCAATTCATAAAAAATCCTACATTGTGATTTTCTGGAATTTTTCTTCTCATTTTGTCTGTCATAGTTGATGTGTACCTATGATGAATATTACAGGCCTCTTTCATATTTTTAAGTGGGAGAACTTGCACAATTGGTGGCTGACTAAATACTTTTTCCCCCCCACTGTGTGTGTGTGTATATATATATATATATATATATATATATATATATATATATATATACACATACACACACAGTGCTTTCGGAAAGTATTCAGACCCCTTTGCTTTTTCCACATTTTGTTACATTACAGCCTTATTCTAAAATTGATTAAATAAAAAGAAATCCTCATCAATCTACACACAATTCCCCATAATGACAAAGTGAAAACAGGTCTTTAGAAATATTTGCAAATTTATAAAAAATGTAAAACAGAAATACCTTATTTACATAAGTGTTCAGACCCTTTGCTATGAGACTCGAAATTGAGCTCAGGTGCATCCTGTTTCCGTTGATCATCATTGAGATGTTTCTACAACTTGATTGGAGTCCACCCGTGTTCAATTCAATTGATTGGACATGATTTGGAAAGGCACACACCTGTCTGTATAAGGTCCCGCAGTTGACAGTGCATATCAGAGCAAAAACCAAGCCATGAGGTCGAAGGAATTGTCCGTAGCGCTCCAAAGCGGGATTGTGTCGAGGCACAGATCTAGGGAAGGGTACCAAACATTTTTTGCAGCCTTGAAGATCCCCAAGAACACAGTGGCCTCCATCATTCTTAAATGGAACAAGTTTGGAACCACCAAGACTCTTCCTAGAGCTGGCTGCCCGGCCAAACTGAGCAATTGGGGGAGAATGACCTTGGTCAGGTAGGTGACCAAGAACCAGAGTTCCTCTGTGGAGATGGGAGAACCTTCCAGAAGGACAACCATCTCTGCAGCACTCCACCAATCAAGCCTTTATGGTAGAGTGGCCAGACGGAAGCCACTCCTCACTAAGAAGCACATGACAGCTCTCTTGGAGTTTGCCAAAAGGCACCTAAAGGACTCTCAGTCATGAGAAACAAGATTCTCTGGTCTGAAGAAACCAAGATTCAACTCTTTGGCCTGAATGCCAAGCGTCACGTCTGGAGGAAACCTGGCACCATACCTACGGTGAAGCATGGGTGGTGGCAGCATCATGCTGTGGGGATGTTTTTCAGTGGCAGGGACTGGGAGACTAGTCAGGATCGAGGGAAAGATGAATGGAACAAAGTACAGAGAGATCCTTGATGAAAACCTGCTCCAGAGCGCTCAGGACCTCAGACTGGGGCGAAGGTTCACCTTCCAACAGGACAACGACCCTAAGCACACAGCCAAGTCAACACAGGAGTGGCTTCGGGACAAGTCTCTGAATGTCCTTGAGTGGCCTAGCCAGAGCCCGGACTTCAACACGATCTAACATCTCTGGAGAGACCTGAAAATAGCTGTGTGGTGATGCTCCCCATTCAACCTGACAGAGCTTGAGAGGATCTGCAGAGAAGAATGAAAGAAACTCCCTAAATACAGGTGTGCCAAGCTTGTAGCGTCATACCCAAGAAGACTCGAGGCTGTAATCGCTGCCAGGCGCTTCAACAAAGTACTGAGTAAAGGGTCTGAATACTTATGTAAATGTAATATTTCAGTTTTGTATTTGTAATACATTTGCAAAAAATTATTGCTTCGTCATTATTGGGTATTGTGTGTAGATTGATGAGGGGGAAAAACGATTTAATCAATTTCAGAATAAGGCTGTAATGTAACAAAATGTGGAAAAAGTCAAGGGGTCTGAATACTTTCCGAATGCACTTTGTGGTTGTTCTATGTTTAGCTACAGCTAATTATTTGACTAGGGTTGTAAAGCTACTGGTAATTTACCAAAGTTACTGGAATAATGGTAATTAACAGGTAATCAATGACAATCTATGGTAATTTTGGTCATTTATACTTAAAAAAATAATCATATATAGTATTCATTTTTTTATATCTGTGTCCAACTGTCTATATTATCTATGAGTTTCTAGTACATAGACCATATGGTTAAAGAGAAAATAGCCTAATTAATGAAAAAAAGCATCTAATCAACAATGGCATTATTTTCAATTAACTCTGCAACTCTTCCAACTCTCAAACTGTCACCAGTTTGGCCCCAAAACATTTACAAGACATATTGACATAGTAACAAAAGTGTGTAAAAAACAATAGAAGTGTGCTGAAACCCTCATATTAAACAGGATAATGTTTTACAGCTTTATTTTATTTATTTATTTTTAAATCATCTTATTTTACATGTGATAAGGCCACACAGACGGCCAGAGATAATTACAGACACCTCTGATCATCTAAAGTACCAAAAAAAAACATTAGATATAATCTTATCAAGTTCTATATATTCCTTTAAAGTTAAAAAAAATTCTGGTCGTTTACTGGTAAACTTCAAAAGTTTCCAGTAATATACCCTCCCTTTGCAAGCTTTGACACTTCAGTTCTTTTTAGGTGCACTTTACCTGTTCTGCAGCAGATAAGATTAGCGCTCTATGCTCTCATGCGTTACTTAGGGAACCTGAGTATGGTGCAAATTCTAAAATAGCTGACTCAGTCTATGTCAATGGACAACACGAAACACTACGGCTAAAGACAGTTGATAAGATGCTTCACTCACACATTTCAATGGGTTGGGTCAAAGGTAGCAAATAAAGCATCTACAGCTTCTCTATAAGGCACGGTTACCTGTCCCTTATCATAATAATTGTAGCAAATAAGGACTTTCTTCAGGGTGTCTTATAAGATTGGATACCTGTCCATCAAACACTCTGTCTGTAAGCTGCCTGGAGGTGTGTTGAGGATATCTATTACACTGTCATCCATTGGGTTTGTGCTGTGCAAATGAACTCCACACCAATGTAACACAAAGAGGCTGATACTGTTTACATTCAGTCCGTTTGTGATGGATGGGATGACGCTTCAAACACTGACCGTATTCACCTGTGAATCACAACAGCTGTCCATATGAAGTGGATTGAAAACATATACATATTTAGGAAATAACATTCAATAACAATGGATGTATGTGCAAGGGAGACCAAATGCATGATAAAAAAACAGACCCCTTGAACCCCATATTCATTTCTTCCCAGAGAGAGGAACTCCGGTGGAGATCTGAAGGGGCCAGATGAAAGCAATTCCTGCTCGCTGTGGGATGAGGGCAGAGAGGGATGCTGGGTAATGGAACAGGTGTACAGTAGTGGGGAGGAGGGCGAGGGGGAGCCAAATATCAGATGCACAGTGACCTTTTCAGAACGGCATGTGGGCAGCGGGGAGTCTCCTCTCCTTCCTGTCTTTTAAAGACTGTTTTAAATATCATAGTACATTTAATGTAAAGCGTCATTCAAGGGTATCAGGTATACAAATAGTTTTTGTATACACCATACTTGTTTGTAGTAGACCTATGTAGTGTAGTATGACAATGTCATCCATTAAACACTTACCAATGTCATCCTGTCGAACTTTGTAGGAACATAGACTGTTTTCTGGGTAACTGTCTCAACTCAAATGTTTTGTGTTACAGAAAAATTGACGGGACCAATGCGGACGAGGAGGACCAGATGGAGCTCACGGAGGATGGGCAACCGGTGGCGGCGGCCCCTCGCCACAGTGCCCCTCTGTTTGACTGCGGTTGCTGCGGCCTGCCCAAGCGCTACATCATCGCCATTCTTAGCGGACTGGGCTTCTGCATCTCCTTTGGCATCCGCTGCAATCTTGGGGTGGCCATTGTGGAGATGGTCAACAACAACACAGTCTACATCAACGGGACACCTGTACTCCAGGTGAGAGAGAAAGAAGGAAATCACTGACATAAAAAATAATCCATATAGGCCTCCCGAGTGGTGCAGCGGTCTAAGGCATCACTACAGACCCTGGTTCGATCCCAGGCTGTATCACAGCCGGCTGTGACCGGGAGACCCATGAGGTTGCGTACAATTGGCCCAGCGTCGTGAGGGTTTGGCAGGCCATGATTTCCTTGTCCCATCGCGCTCTAGCAACTCCTTGTGCCGGGCTCCTGCAAGCTGACTTTGTTCGCCAGTTGGACGGTGTTTCCTCCAACACATTGGTGTGGCTGGTTAAGCGAGCAGTGTGTCAGGAAGCAGTGCAGCTTGGCAGGATCGTGTTTCGGAGGACGCATGACTTTCGACCTTCGCCTCTCCTGAGTCCGTAGGGGAGTTGCAGCAATGGGACAAGACTGTAACTACAAATTGGGGAGAAAAAGGGGTAAAAAATAAAAACATTATAATAATCCATAGATTGGGGTGTGCATTATGGAGTGTGTAAAATAGGAACCTTGTAGGATAGCAGTTGTAAGGGCAATGAAGCAGCATAGGTTCATAGGTGCAGCTGTGGTTCCAAAGCCTATTTACAAAGTTCAGACTTCAATATTCAAAAGAAAATAACCTTCAACCAGGCTTGAATGCAGCAACACATCACACAGCTGCCTTTAAATGTCATTGGCATTTCACCAAACTCCTACATTCCAATCATACATGGTTATCTTGTAAAAAATATTGAAACATATTAAAACATTTTGTCACTGAAGGTCTGGACACAAGACAGATTGTTAGGGGGGCATCAAACATTTCGGGGAAATACAGACTCAAAAGAAAGGAACAATTTCTTGAGCGAAATAAAAAACGTCTTCCTCATGAATGTAGCGAAAAACCGCAGCTCCGAGTATCAAACGGTAAATAAATGCAACAATATATATATTTTTTTGTTGTCACATACATCGGATTGATGCAATGAAATGTTTTGTTTCACAGGGTCATCCATAGTAGTACGGCACCCCTGGAGCAAATTAGGGTTAAGTGCCTTGCTCAAGAGTACAATGACAGATCTTGCACCTTGTCAGCTCGTGTATTCAAACCAGCGACATTTAGGTTACTGGCCCAATGCTCTAACTGCTTGGCTACCTGCAGCTTCATAATGAAACAGATAGGGCACATACTAGTTGAATCAACATTGTTTCCACGTCATTTCAATGAAATTACATTGAAGCAACGTGGAATAGACGTTGAATTGACATCTGTGCCCAGTGGGTGGCTATGTCTACAATGTTGCAAAAAACGGTAATGGAATGAAATATTGTAACGATAGCGATTATTGTAAGATTATATTGAATATACAGTTGAAGTCGGAAGTTTACATACACTTAGGTTGGAGTCATTAAAACTTGTTTTTCAACCACTCCACAAATTTCTTGTTAACAAACTATTGTTTTGGCAAGTCGGTTAGGACATCTACTTTGTGCATGACACAAGTAATCTTTCCAACAATTGTTTACAGACAGATTATTTCACTTATAATTCACTGTATCACAATTCCAGTGGGTCAGACGTTTACATGCACTAAGTTGACTGTGCCTTTAAACAGCTTGGAAAATTCCAGAAAATGATGTCATGACTTTAGAAGCTTCTGATAGGCTAATTGACATAATTTGAGTCAATTGGAGGTGGACCTGTGGATGTATTTCAAGGCCTACCTTTAAACTCAGTGCCTCTTTGCTTGACATCATGGGAAAATCAAAAGAAATCAGCCAAGACCTCAGAAAAAGAATTGTAGACCTCCTCAAGTCTGGTTCATCCTTGGGAGCAATTCTCAGATGCCTGAAGGTACCACGTTCATCTGTACAAACAAAAGTACGCAAGTATAAGCACCATGGGACCATGCAGCCGTCATACCGCTCAGGAAGGAGAAGCGTTCTGTCTCCTAGAGATGAACATACTTTGGTGCGAAAAGTGCAAATCAATCCCAGAACAACAGCAAAGACATTGTGAAGATGCTGGAGGAAGCCGGTACAAAAGTATCTATATCCACAGTAAAACAAATCCTATTTCGACATAACCCGAAAGGCCGCTCATCAAGGAAGAAGCCACTGCTCAAAAACCGCCATAAAAAAGCCAGACTACGGTTTGCAACTGCACATGTGGACAAAGATCGTATTTGTTGGAGAAATATCCTCTGGTCTGATGAAACAAAAATAGAACTGTTTGGCCATAATGACCATTGTTATGTTTGGAGGAAAAACGGGGTTGCTTGCAAGCCGAAGAAAACCATCCCAACCGTGAAGCACGGGGGTGCTTTGCTGCAGGAGGGACTGGTGCACTACACAAAATAGATGGCATCATGAGGAAGGAAAATTATGTGGATATATTGAAGCAACATCTCAAGACATCAGTCAGGAAGTTAAAGCTTGGTCGCAAATGGGTCTTCCAAATGGACAATGACCCCAAGCATACTTCCAAAGTTGTGACAAAATGGCTTAAGGACAACAAAGTCAAGGTATTGGAGTGGCCATCACAAGGCCCTGACCTCAATCCTATAGAACATTTGTGGGCAGAACTGAAAAAGTGTGTGAGAGCAAGGAGGCCTACAAACCTGACACAGTTACACCAGCTCTGTCAGGAGGAATGGGCCAACATTCACCCAACTTATTGTGGGAAGCTTGTGGAAGGCTACCCGAAACGTTTCACCCAAGTTAAACAATTTAAAGGCAATGCTACCAAATACTAATTGAGTGTATGTAAACTTCTGACCCACTGGGAATGTGATGAAAGAAATAAAAGCTTAAATAAATCACTCTACTATTATTCTGACATTTCACATTCTTAAAATAAAGTGGTGATCCTAACTGACCTAAAACAGGGAATTTTTACTAGGATTAAATGTCAGGAATTGTGAAAAACTGAGTTTAAATGTGTTTCACTAAGGTGTATGTAAACTTCCGACTTCTACTGTAGATTTAAGAAATAGGCTGTTTAACTTGAGAAAACATCAAACAAACACACACACACTTTTTATGTGAAATAACTCATAACCAGTTAAATACCCTATATTATATTACTCTGTTCCCCAGCCAGCTCAATTCAACTGGGACCCAGAGACTGTGGGACTGATCCATGGCTCCTTCTTCTGGGGTTACATCGTCACACAGATCCCTGGAGGCTTCATCTCCAACAAGCTGGCCGCCAACAGGTTAGGCCTTCCCACTGCTAATGATCTCACTCCTGAAATTAAAGGGATATTTAAGGTATTTTGATATAACTGATTTGTGGGTGGACTAGAGAGGGTTAAATAGGTGACTAGGGTGGGTTTGGAATGGATACTTGTGCTAAGGGCAGGAACAGAGAGATTGGGTGTCTGAAATAGGCAGTCAGTCAATGTGTGTGGTGAGGTTTATAACAGAAAGATAGGGTATTTGGAATTGGTAGTCAGTGTGTGGAGTCAGAGCTATAACAGAAAGGTTTTAGGGGCCTAAGTGAAAAAGGCATGCAGTGTTTGTGTGTGTGGTAAGGGTTAAAGTGGTGTGTGTATGCGTGCACGTGTGTGTGTGTTTGTGTGTGTTAGGTAAGGGTTAAAGCAGCAAGGGGTAATGCTGTCTGGTGTGTGTGTGTGTGTGTGTGTGTGTGTGTGGGGAGCGTGCAGCTCTGATGGGGCCGATAGCAGTCCTGTAATAAAAGTTTCACAGGAAAAGAGGACACGCCACTGACAGAGTTAGTAATGAAAGATCCTGCCTCTGATTTCTCCCTGAGACGCCAGCCACTGGAATATTACAAGTGTCACTTACACCCGGCTTTGGAAAAAGGGAGGGGTGGAGTGAAGAAAGGGGGGAGCAATGGTGATAAAGCATAATCGTGTGGGATCTCTGTCTGTCCTTCAAAGGCAGAAATATTAGATCTGTCATATTGTGATGTTGGATTGGTCATTTTAAGCTGGCCCCTGCCAGAAGGGTAGGTTAGGGGAGAACTAGTCTTGTAGTGCCAGAGATCACATCGTATTATCCTAGAACGGCTGGAGTCGAGGCTAGGGGAGACCTGGAAGGGACTGACTAGTTCAGGAACATTGATGATTGGTTTTTGAGTTAATGGAGGTAGGCTTGGGTGTTCACATGTTTTCAACTGTGACTGTTTATAACATTTAAGTCTACAGCAGTACAAACCATGACAGTATGTGGTGGGTTGTTGTTGACTTGGTTGTTGTACGTCACACTTGGTCAAGGTTCCATCAAGATTTTATAATGCTCTATGTAGCTGTTATGTCACATTTACAGTATTTTTAGCTCATATGTAATTGTGTATGCATTATTGAAATAACGTGTAATGCTACGCTTTTTTGTCATTTGTTGCTCGCCATTGTTGTCTACAACCTAGTCACACTATAATGTAATGTTTCCACAGAGTGTTTGGGGCGGCCATTTTTCTCACGTCCATACTGAATATGTTCATCCCTTCAGCAGCCAGAAGGCACTACGGCTGTGTCATGTTAGTCCGCATCCTGCAAGGCTTGGTGGAGGTGAGTCATCTTCAGTGTTGCCAGATTTCATTGACACTTTCAGGTCGAATCTAAGCCAAGATCTTGCCAAATCTACTAAATGTAGCCCAATTGAAGGTGTCAACACTAGTCGTCATAATGACTGATCATTTGACCAAGCTCATATACAGTACATACGTATAAAGTACAGGGACACATGTATATCTGTATGTCTTTCCTCAGGTTGATTATTCAGAATAATGATGCCATGTAACGTTTCTTGTACAGGGTGTTACCTACCCTGCATGCCATGGGATGTGGGCCAAATGGGCTCCTCCCCTGGAGAGAAGTCGACTGGCCACCACCTCATTCTGTGGTAAGTGATATGAAAATTGACAAGCTTAATACAGGTACGATGTTTGAGTCAAATAAAGTTAATCAAATTTCTTTCCATTCAATTGTTTTTCTTCCCATCCAATTGAGCTTTATGAAATTGTGCTGATGATTTTCCACAATAGCAAAGCTTCCAAGTGAAAAGATGTGGTAGAAGACAGGAAAACAAAAATGGAATTCATTCAGTAAATCAAATGGATATTCAAAAATACCCTGCGTGCCTTTCTGTTGTACCCATAACCACAGTCAACCCTGTTAGTTTAAAGGCCCAATGCATCCATTTTTATCTCAATATCAAATCATTTCTGAGTAACAAGTAAATACCTTACTGTGATGGTTTTCAATTAAAATGGCAAAAATAAACCAAAATAGATTCTTAGTAAAGAGCAATTTATCAAGCAAGAATTTTGCTAGGACTGTCTGGGAGTGGTCTGAGTGGGGAGGGAAAACTGAAAACTAGCTGTTATTGGCAGAGAGGTTTGGAACTCTCTTATTGGTCTATTAACAAAAAACCTCCATCCTACCAAAACAGGCTGAAATTTCAGGCTGTCTTTTCCAGTGGTGTAAAGTACTTAAGTAAAAATACTTTAAAGTACTACTTAATTAGTTTTTTGGGGTATATGTACTTTACTTTACTATTTTACTTTTACTTCACTACATTCCTAATGAAAATTATGTAGTTTTTACTCTAGACATTTTCCCAGACACCCAAAAGTACTAGTTACATTTTGAATGCTTAGGAACACTGTGTGCCTGGCACCTACTACCATACCCCATTCAAAGGCACTTAAATATTTGTTCTTGCCCATTCACCCTCTGAATGGCACACATGCACAATCCATGTCTCAATTGTCTCAAGACTTAACAATCCTTCTTTAACCTGTCTCCTCCACTTCATCTACACCACAGGAGGTTGATGGCACCTTAATTGGTTTTCATGTGTTTGATGCCATTCCATTTACTCCGTTCCAGCCATTATAATGAGCCATCCTCCCCTCAGCAGCCTCCACTGATCTACACTGATAGAAGTGGATTTAACAAGTGACATCAATAAGGGATCATAGCTTTCACCTGGATTCACCTGGTCAGTCTATGTCATGGAAAGAGCATGTTTTGTATACTCAGTGTATATAAAACACAGAAAATCACATTTTTGGCTGCACTGGGCCTTTAAATGAAGCCATTGACTAGATATATAATTGTTCCCTGTCTAGAGATGTTTAGCATTGTGGTAAAATGGCTGAAAATAGGGATGGGGAAGGTTGTTTTGTTTTGCAGATGTCGGCTGTTGTTCCCCATGAAAATGCATTAAAACAGCCATCTTTCACAATAAACTGGTGCCATGACAACCAGCGCTTCCAAACCCTCTTGACATCACATATGAATGAAAGATTGCCCTCACGCGCTTCACCTGCTCACTCTGAAGGAGGTCCTCTACCATTCAACCCAAATGAAGTGTCATATTGCCTACTGTCCAAAGGCACACTCATGCTCCCAGGCCTATTCAAATCGAGAGTGTTTATAAAGCCATCAGATAATAGAACATCCTCTCCCAAGGACAGTTTCAATGAGTCCTAATTCGTTGAGTCCAATACGGTTGCTGTTGCATGATCTTTACGCTTACCAAGATGATCTATGAGACATGGAATACTTTTCTACAGTCTTAGAAAAAAAGGTGCTATCTATCTATAACCAAAAATTGTTATTTGGCTGTCCTCATAGGAGGACCCTTTGAAGAACCCCTTTTGGTTCCAGGTAGAACAATTTTGGTTCTAGATAGAACCCTTTTGGGTTCCATGTAGAACCCTTTCCACAGGGTTCTACATGGAACCCAAAGGAGTTCTACCTGGAACCAAAAAGGGTTCTCCAATGGGGACAGCCACATAACACTTTTGGAACCCTTTTTTCTAAGAGTGTAGTCTTGTGTTGAAGAAGAGTTACTGAGAGGCTGCAGACTGATGATAATCTAATAGTTTGGATCGTTGTGATACCTTGGCATCACTACTTAATAATGTTATTGGGGTTTCCTTTAGATGGAGCCCCATTACACACCAGACAGAACAGAACTACAACAGTGGCATGGTCATATTTCCCTTTTCCTTGTTTCCAGGTTCCTATGCAGGTGCTGTGATTGCCATGCCTTTAGCAGGAGTCCTGGTTCAGTTCGTTGGATGGCCCTCAGTCTTCTATATCTATGGTAATATTTAAAAAATCAATATTAAGGCAAATTGTTCAATTGAACCCATGTGAATTGTATAGCTGTGATTTACAATTCTTTCATACAGGTATGCAGATCAAGGATTTCATAATTATTGAGTTTGGGTAGGGAAAACCATTGAAATGCATGCACTGAAATTCAGATACTCTAAATGGCTGACACTACCAAAGATAGTGATCTTTGTAAGACAGGGAGATGTCTATGATCTAACTAGCGATAGGGGGAAAACTGTGTCTTGAGTTGATAAATGTCTATCCAATCTGAAATTACTTACAGTATATGACTTCAGAACAGCTTTCACAAGACCAGGCCTAACTATGATAAAGTCTGTGGGTGATTCCCATTTGATCAGCAGTCCATGTATTACACTAGGTGTCACTTGTGTGACATGCAACGCACCATGGTCATTATATCATCAGTCTTACACCAGTCTCAGGTTGTTCTCTAATGTTTTGCTTAATCTGTTTTGTCAATTTTATCTGAACTGTTATTTGATTAAGATATATTCACAATGTCATAAGACTCTTTGTGCCTGCTGCATTTCAATATAACTTCTTTAGCTCTGTTGTGATCTAATCACATGATTAATTGACTGAAATTAATGTTTTCTTGTCTGGGATTGCTACCTAATTAATCTTTCATTTTGTTTGAATAATGAAAAATCATTGAGGTCTAGAATAGGTCAAGGCGCAGTTCTAATTAGTTTGCCATATCACTTACATAGAGATGGATAGAGGGCACACTTGTCACGATGCCTGTTTAGCATGGGCAACACCACTGAAGGCTTTTCTCACTTTAAAGTAGTCAACTGCGTGGGACTTCCTATGGGTTAAAGGGATAATCCACCCCAAACCACTAATTCCTATAATTAACAGTGTTAAATAACACTAATATGTGAAAACATTTTTGTGAACAAATGTTTCATTGTGTCGTCATAACAAGGTTGGTAGAAATATGTGAAAATCGTTTTTGGAAATCTGTTGCAGCTCAAGTCTACTACAAAACCCACAATGCAAAGCTCTCTCTTTCTCTCTCTGAGCTGGCTAGCTTGCTAGGTAGGTAGTTAGCTAGCTAGAAAACATAGCTACACACAATAATACCAAAGTCATTATCAGCATGTGAAGTTGCTAGCTACCTGTAAAATCAGCTAAACAAACTGCAATATCAATTTAAGAGTCTATCTCACCGAGTTCAACTTGCAGTTCGTCTCTGCCCAGAGCGAGAGCAGAGTATGTTTCCTTCCCACATAGATACTTTTGAGGAGATGGGGAAACTCCATTAGAATCGTATTAACACCCATTGTGTACATTGCCCATGCGTCGTCAATGGGCCGCGCGGTGCATTCTGGCCGATTCTGGGACAAGGAGAGCTCTCCTTCAAGGAGTGAATGGGAATCAATTGGGTGCTAGCTCAAAAACCGAACTTTAGCATGAATTTCGTGTACAAGTTTTTCCAAGATGTGAGATAATTAACTTGTTCTCTGTAATATCGTATAGCTTTGGAATCATGACATAACGTACCTTCGAGGAAAATAGGCAGGTTTCTCGACTCATAGCCTGACTTTGAGAAGGGATTGCGTAACGATTAGTTTAGCAGCCGCGTGACGCAGCATGACAACATGAATGTGATGGGTTGACAGTCAGTTGGGTGGTAACTTTCTCCATTCATTGCCCAACAGGATTCCTATCACCTCCTTTCTGTAATATCTCTGTTTCCCACAGACAGCATACAGTGCTTGAAGGAGAAACGGAGTTGAATAATTTGGTACACTGTTTAGATTGAGCACATCTATGTGAAATATATGCATTGTCATGACTATATAAACAGATGGATGTGTTCTAGACTAGTATGCCCATACCATCTATTGGCTAATTTGGTGATATGGAGTGCAGGTAATTGTTAAAAGCGTTATGAAATGTGATAGTGTGTTAACCCCTATCTCCAGTGACGAGAATTATGTAACTATGACGTGTTCCTACACGATTTCCAGATTTTTACAGATGGACAATTTAGAAGTTAAATCATGTGGAATTGTTTTATTTTACCCACTGATAGAACATAGGCTTTCACCAAATTGATATGACTTTCATGATTTCTATTTCTGGGGGTGGATAATTCCTTTAAGGAGGGATCGTAGAATTCCATTCAGGTCAGCAGGAGAGAGGAGCCAATGAATGAGGTGTTCCGTCTTTCCATCTCTATGATCTCTTACAAATCCTGCACACAGATTAAGCTTAATCCTGGAATAAAAAGCATTTTCAATTCAAATTCTCCATTGATCTTGCTTTTTAGTCCAGGACTATGCTTAATCTGTGTCCAGGAAACCGCCCATAAATGCTTAACACTTACAATATGAAAAATAATCTGGAAGTCTGTTAAAAACAGACTCTTTTGTTAGATCCATATGATGATATGGGCATTGCTGATAGCCTGTATTTTTTATTTCTGTGCATTCAGGTGTATTTGGGATTATATGGTACATCTTCTGGCTCCTCCTTGCCTATGGGAGCCCAGCCGCCCACCCCACTATAAGTGACGAGGAGAGGATCTACATAGAGACCACTATTGGCGAGGGTGTCAAAATATTGAGCGCCACTGAGGTATGCCTCTGCTCACTCTGGCTGCGGTCAGATGCATTAGTGTAGAGTATCATACACTGAAAGATATAAACGCAACATGTAAAGTGTTGGTCCCATGTTTCATAAGCTGAAATAAAAGATCCCAGAAATGTTCCATACGCACAAAAAGCTTATTTATCTCAAATTTTTGCACATATTTGTTTACATCCCTGTTAGTGAGCATTTCTCATTTGCCAAGATAATCCAGCCACCTGACAGGTGTGGCATATCAAGAAGCTGATTAAACAGCATGATCATTACACAGATGCACCTTGTGCTGGGGACAATAAAAGGCCACTCTACAATGTGCAGTTTTGTCACACAACACAACGCCACAGATGTCTCAAGTTTTGAGGGAGTGTGCAATTGGCATTTGGCATCAGAGCTGTTGCCAGATAATTGAATGTTAATTTTTCTACCCTAAGATGCCTCCAACATCGTTTTAGAGAATTTGGCAGTACATCCAACCGGCCTCACAACCGCAGATCAAGTGTATGGCTCCCGAGTGGCGCAGCGGGCTAAGGCACTGCATCTCAGTGCTTGAGGCGTCACTACAGACCCCCTGGTTCGATTCCAGGCTGTATCACAACCGGCTGTGATTGGGAGTCCCATAGGGCGGCGCACAATTGGCCCAGCGTCGTCCGGGTTTGGCCGGTGTAGCCGTCATTGTAAATAAGAATTTGTTCTTAACTGACTTGCCTAGTTAAATAAAGGTAAAATAAAAATGAATGTGGACGAGCGGTCTGCTGATGTCAATGTTGTGAACAGAGTGCCTCATGGTAACGGTGGGGTTATGGTATGGGCAGGCATAAGCTATGGACAACGAACACAATTGCATTTTAGCGATGGCAATTTGAATGCACAGAGATACAGTGACGAGAACATGAGGCCCATTGTCGTGCCATTCACCTCATGTTTCAGCATGATAATGCAATGCCCCATGTCGCAAGGATCTGTACACAATTCCTGGAAGCTGAAAATGTCCCAGTTCTTCCATGGCCTGCATACTCACCGGACATTTCACCCATTGAGCATGTTTGGGATGCTCTGGATTGAGGTGTACAACAGCGTGTTCCAGTTTCCGCCAATATCCAGAAACTTCGCACAGCCATTGAAGAGGAGTGGGACAACATTCCACAGTCATTCCACAATCAACAGCCTGATAAATTCTATGAGAAGGAGATGTGTCGCGCTGCATGAGGCAAATGGTGGTCACACAAGGTACTGACTGGTTTTCTGACCCACGCCCATACCTTTTTTTTAGGTATCTGTGACAAACAGATAATGTACAGTACCAGTCAAAAGTATGGACACACCTACTCATTCAAGGGTTTGTCTTTATTTTATACTATTTTCTACATTGTAGAATAATAGTGAAGACATCAAAACTATGAAATAACACATATGGAATCATGTAGTAACCCAAAAAGTGTTAAACAAATGAAAATATATTTCATATTTGAGATTCTTCAAATAGCCACCCTTTGCCTTGATGACAGCTTTGCACACTCTTGGCATTCTCTCAACCAGCTTCACCTGGAATACTTTTCCAACAGTCTTGAAGGAGTTCCCACATATGCTGAGCACTTGTTGGCTGCTTTTCCTTCACTCTGCCGTCCGACTCATCCCAAACGATCTCAATTGGGTTGAGGTCGGGGAATTGTGGAGGCAAGGTCATCTGATGCAGCACTCCATCACTCTCCTTCTTGGTAAAATAGCCCTTACACAGCCTGGAGGTGTGTTGGGTCATTGTCCTGTTGAAAAACAAATGATGGTCCCACTAAGCCCAAACCAGATGTGATGGCGTATCGCTGCAGAATGCTGTGGTAGCCATACTGGTTAAGTGTGCCTTGAATTCTAAATAAATCACAGACAGGGTCACCAGGAAAGCACCTCCACACCATAACACCTCCTCCTCCATGCTTTACGGTGGGAACTACACATGCGGAGATGATCCGTTCACCCACACCGTGTCTCACAGATTTCAACCGGTCTAATGTCCATTGCTTGGGTTTTTTGGCCCAAGCAGGTCTCTTCTTCTTATTGGTGTCCTTTAGTAGTGGTTTCTTTGCAGCAATTCGACCATGAAGGCCTGATTCACATAGTCCCCTCTGAACAGTTGATGTTGAGATGTGTCTGTGACTTGAACTCTGTGAAGCATTTATTTGGGCTGCAATTTCTGAGGCTGGTAACGCTAATGAACTTATCCTCTGCAGCAGAGGTAAATCTGGGTCTTCCATTCCTGTGGTGGTCCTCATGAGAGCCCGTTTCATCATATCGCTTGATGGTTTTTGCGACTGCACTTGAAGAGTTCTTGAAATGTTCCGTATTGACTGACCTTCATGTCTTAAAGTAATGATGTACTGTCATTTCTCTTTGCTTATTTGAGCTGTTCATGCCATTATATGGACTTGGTCTTTTACCAAACAGGGCTATCTTCTGTATACCACCCCTACATTGTCACAACACAACTGACTGGCTCAAACGCATTAAGAAATTCCACAAATTTACTTTTAAGAAGGCACACCTGTTAATTGAAATGCATTCCAGGTGACTATCTCATGAAGCTGGTTGAGAGAATGCCAAGAGTGTGTAAAGCTGTCATCAAGGCAAAGGGTGGCTATTTGAAGAATCTCAAATATAAAATATATTTTGATTTGTTTAACACTTTTTTTGGTTACTACATGTGTTATTTCATAGTTTTGATGTCATCACTATTATTCTACAATGGAAAAAATAGTAAAAATAAAGAAAAACCCTTGAATGAGTAGGTGTGTCCAAACTTTTGACTGGTAGTGTACATATCTGTATTCCCAGTCATGTGAAATCCATAGATTAGGGCCCAATGAATTTATTTAAATTGACTGATTTCCTTATATGAACTATAACTCAGTAACATCTTTGAAATTGTTGCATGTTGCGTTTATATTCTTGTTCAGTATAGATACAAGATTTATGTTATTTCAAATATCCTGTTCTTGTAAGTACTGTACTTATAGAAGTTTTATGACACCCATTTAAGATGTTATCAAGCTTGACAAATGAAAACATAACTGGAGACATAAGCCAGTTTAACAACAGTAGGCTACCTATTTGAGTGCAGTTGACCCTTGAAATTGATGACAAGCTTGACAATTGGAAACATAACCTAGGTTGACCCATGAAATTGAGCCATGAGATCAGGTCCCCCTTTCTGGCCCACCACAGAAATTCAAGACTCCATGGCGCCGTTTCTTCACCTCCATGCCTGTCTATGCCATCATCGTGGCTAACTTCTGCCGTAGCTGGACCTTCTATCTGCTCCTCATCAGCCAGCCAGCCTACTTTGAGGAGGTGTTCGGCTTCTCCATCGGCAAGGTTGGTCTCACAGTCACCCTGTGTGGTGTAGATCTAAGAAGTCTCTATGCAATTGGGACAACAATCAGGGGCGGATTGGACATATGGCAATTCTGGCAAATGCCAGATGGGCTGGATCATGGGCTGGTCGAAATTGACACACATACAAAAAAATGTTTGATATAAAAAGAAAACAATGAAAAGGGTGACATGACCAGCGGTCCATGGGCCAGTTAAGATTATTTTTTTTGCGCAATTTCTCTGTTAAACTAATCTATAATGAGCCTTTGGCTTATCAGTGGGCAACGGATGGTTTTCTGATAGGCTGAGCTGAGGTCATGCAAACTCACATTCAAAGTCAAACGCGGCATCAGCAAAGAGACCTGCTCCGACTCTGTCATCAGTTAGACAGCCAAGATCATGGATCGTAAATAACGGAAAAGGTGCCTTTAAACGTTGAAAGAGCGCAGCAAATGGGACAACATATTGTACACAAAACTGAGCAGTACAAGTGGAATAAATTATCATAAGACTCAAATGGATCATAGATTATGTCTTACATGAAAGAAAGTACAGTATGTTAGAGAAATGTTTGGCATGATACTGAAAATAATATGAATAAGGAGTGCACATTTTGGTTTTAGCGTTAGCGCTACACAGCCAATTTAAAATAATCAACTCATCCTCTAACCTGATGCTCTTACCATCATTTATGGGTGTTGTCTTGTTCCTCCTCACAGGTGGGGCTCCTGTCTGCTGTGCCTCACATGGTGATGACCATCGTAGTGCCCATTGGTGGCCAGCTGGCCGACTTCCTACGCAGTCGTAAAATCATGTCAACTACAAACGTCCGGAAAATCATGAACTGCGGAGGTATAGTACCCAGGACAGAACGACTTCATTTCCCTTACATTGTACCTATGATGATTTTCTCTTAGGTAGGGAATAAAACTAGCACTGATACCATGAGACTCCATAATTTCTTATAACAATTATGGCATTTCCTTCTACTAATGTTGACATTTTAAAAACATTTGTGGAATATTATCACGCTGACTTTAGCTGAAAACAAAATTGAGACTTCCTTGGAACGTTACCTAAAGTTGTAGGAATGTTTTCTGTTTGCCAGCTATGGTACTGTATCAGGTCTGATAAAGCTAGTAAAGCATTGCATCCCAATCAGGATTTGGTAAGGTGGCCTTTGACCTTTGTGTGCCCTGTGACCCATGCAGGTTTTGGAATGGAGGCAACACTGCTGCTGGTGGTGGGGTTCAGTCACACACGTGGCGTTGCCATCTCCTTCCTGGTGCTAGCTGTCGGCTTCAGTGGCTTTGCCATCTCAGGTATAAAGCTTCAGTTCAGCACCATTTTAGATGTATTTATAATGTATAAAAGCCATATTCAGTCAAATCAAGTTACAAACATAATTATTTGTGTGTTTCTGAGCTCATGAATAAATGTTGAGTGTGGGGTTTTATCTTTCTGTTACTGCTGTTGTCACGGTCGTCGTGAAGAGAGGAGAACCAAGGCGCAGCGTTGAATGCGAACATATTTATTTATATAATGATCACACGAACAAAACAACAAAACGAAAACGTGACGTCCCTGGTTACATACACGAACCAACACGGAACAGAAGAGCACACTGAATGAATGCCTAACGGCTACCTAAGTATGACTCCCAATCAGAGACAACGAGCTACAGCCGTCTCTGATTGGGAGCCACCCTGGCCAACATAGATATACAACAACTAGAACAAACACAAATGAAAACTCACACCCTGGCTCAACATACCAGAGTCCCCAGAGCCAGGGCGTGACAGCTGTGTGTTTGATGAGCCTCAGTTCGATGAGTTGTATGAAGTTTTCTATCTGTTGTAGTTTACCTTCTTTACCTTCTGCTGTGAGCAATTTCTCTATTGCATACTAGTTTGGCAAAAAGCAGCTGAAAGCACATTGCAGTAATTAATTTATATACCCTACCCCTTAGGGTCCGATTCAGTATGAGATGCAGTATGCATTCAATACTCTGTCTGCTGTACCTTCACTGAGGCACTTTCCCTGAATATTTCATAGACTGTCAGCAGGGCAAGCAAGAGTAAGACAGATATTTAGGGTTTTCCTCCTGACTTTGTGCATTACATTACTGTTTGGCTAAATGGTTATTTATTAATTCAAATTGACATTTTAAAAACAACATTTCTAAGAGACAGCATCAATAGTGTGTGCTAATAATAAATAATACACGTGATTTATGCAGCACTTTTCAATTACCCAAATATGCTTCTACAGTGGGGTAAACAATTTATACTGATGTACTGTACTTGTTACGGCATCCCCAGGGTTCAATGTAAACCACTTGGACATTGCCCCTCGCTATGCCAGTATCCTAATGGGCATCTCCAATGGCGTTGGCACACTGTCTGGAATGGTGTGCCCCCTTATCGTTGGAGCACTGACTAAACATAAGGTATTGTAACATTCAACATTACAGATAAATTCTAACAGCTGTCAATGAGATTAGCAAAATTTGCCAGGTTAAGGCTTCGGCATCCATATTAGGAAGTCCCTCAGTTGTCAGACAAAACTCCCCCTAAGGGACTTCCTAATATGGATACCGTATGATATACACAAGTAACATGACTGGTGAACTAGACTATGACATACTTATTTTACAGCATTGTCACTCATATAAAATGTTATTTCAAAGAGTTACAGTATGTGTGCGAGTTTGGTCACTGACCCATGTCTGTCCCCCTCCCTGTAGACCCGTCTGGAGTGGCAGAACGTGTTTGTGATAGCCGCCATGGTGCACTACACAGGGGTCATATTCTATGCTATCTTCGCCTCAGGCGACAAGCAGGACTGGGCAGAACAGGAGAGCACCAGCGATGATAAGGTCGGTATCATCGACGAGGATGAGCTGGCCGAAGAGACAGAGCTCAACAGCGAGATTGCCATGGCACCCAAGAAAAGCTATGGAACCACAGAGAAACCATCGGGTCGCAAACAGGGCTGGAAGAAGAACAGAGGAGTCACCATGCAGGAGGATGAGGACGATGGGAACTTGCACCATGGGAATGGGAACTACCAGGAGCAGTATCAGTGATGCGCCCTAATGATCAGGGGCATTGGCTGTACTGATTCTCCAAAATGTTCCTGGAGCGTGCACTTCCACACTTTCTCGCATAGATTTAACAATGGTTGAAACCAGAGGAGGCTAGTGGGAGGAGCTGTAGGAGGATGGGCTCAGTGTAATGGCTGGAATGTAATGAATGGAACGAAGTCAAATGTGGTTTCCATATGTTTATGTGTTTGATACCTTTCCATTTATTCCATTCCAACCCTTACAATGAACTCGTCCTCCTATAGCTCCTCCCACAAGTCTCCTCTGGTGGAAACTCCCTCCAGTCAATGCTTACACCAATCCTGTGCTTTTATATCCATGACGTGGAGTGTGCAAATGCCCACTTCTGGAAAAGGGTAGAGAACCGGGACACAACAGTATCTCTATTGACCCCCTATTCACTGTGCACTACTACTACAGGGAATAGGGTGTCACAGTCACTTGAGAAGCAATGCAGGACTTCCCCTTCACGTCAACATCCAGTGAAGGAAGAAGAGTCAAATTCACACAGACCGGCAGAACCATCAGTGGTCATTCTTCTGAAAAGTTACAAAAGAAGTTACAGCAGCCATCTATCATTTACCACAAACTGACCTTTTGTTGTTGTTTGGTCATTTGTGACCGACCACCTCTATTTGGTCTTATGTTGCAAAATTTGAAATTGTGTTTTTTACATTGGATAAAAGTAGAGAGTCAGAGCTAGAAAATGGTATATCATGCACTGCAGTTGAGGAACAAAGGGAAAGTAATTCTGTTTTGAAAGTTGATCAACTTCTAACCCCACTTTTGAGAAAATGCTCTGAATGTTTTGGTACACCTACTGGAGAGCTTTTCTTTGTCTACACCGATTCAGCATAGTTCACACCCTCTTAAGCCTTAGCCCCACCCATCTCTTTAAGGATTCACATGTTAGCCCATGTGCTAAACAGAGCGAATAAGGTAGTGTAGTAAAGTAGTAGCCTACAATAAGGAAAAACACCAGGTAAAAATACACTTTATCTAGTCCTTGGCCTATATCCTAATCTGACTTTGGTGCAGGTCATGTTGTTCTTCACATTACTGTCTCTAGTAAACACACACTATATCAAATAAAATCAAAGTTTATTTGTCACATTCACAGGATACAGAATATGTAAACGGTTCAGTGAAATGGTTACTTGTCGCAATTTCAAAAATAGAAAGTGTCCAGTCACTTTTGTCTAGACATGTACATATGTTCATGAAATCCAATAGTGGCCATAATCACCCCCAGACACACCTGGCTAACTTGATGGGTCATGTAATCATCTGGCAAAGTGGAGTATTTTGTTTAGACATGTGAACCATAATCCCAACCCATAGTACTAGCAATACAAACTGATTGTCATAGCTAGCTACCATGCATGAAATGCTGTAGTATGAATCTGCAGGTAGCTAAAGCTAACCAACTAGGTTAAATATTAGCTAGCTAGCTAACATTAGGCTATAACTAGCAATGCAAATGTTTTTCTGAAATATGAGTAATATTACTACACAGATCATACACGTAACGTAACATTAGCTAGCGAGCCAGCAAGTTAACATTCACTACCATATAATATGTAGCTAGACTCTTACCTGTATACATCGATGAACGCTTCACGGCAGACTGGAACCCTTTTAACTAAGTAAAACGTCCTGTGTCATTTCCATTTGGTTTGTACAGCTTGTTTGGCCCGTTGTGTCAAGTTATTCCGGTTTACACTGACCGTGTGCAGAAAGTAGTCCATCAAAACTTTTTCCCACTGATCTTTGTCAATAGCACCAGCTAAATTCAGGGCAGCAATGTTGTTGATAGCAGTAGCAAAACTTGTGCAGTTCTCCATGGCTAATGTTATATCTTTCAAAAAAGCTGTGGTAGCAAGGATTATCTATACATACTGAGCAGCTCATGTTATAGACAAAAGCATGCTGCATGACAGACCAATCTGAACTCATCTCTCGGCATGTCCAGCCCATCCATTATCTTTTTCCGTGGCTAAACCAACTAGGCTTGTAATTTAACAATTGTATTCGTATTTACAGATGGCATCCAAGTTTGTTATTAAGGCACATTAAAGTTCACATGTTCCAGAAGGCATTTCTGCCCAAAAAAACTAATTTAGATAAAAAACGTATAATAATTACATTAAAATGCCTCTCCTGTGAAGTAGTGACGTGCGACATACGCCTAGCTTCCTGAAACGGGTCACATCTTATCAATTTGACGGTTTTGCCTCATACCAAGAAATCTTTTCATTATTGTGTGGTCCCTGATGATGAGGTCACATTTTCAGTTACCAAGTGTTGAGTCTGAGGCTGAATAATTGTTGTCATATGAGAGAGAAATTAGAGACATTTGTCTGGTAGGAACTCACAATATTTACAATATTTGACGTAAAAAATATATATTCAGATACATAAATGTATGCAACTTGGGTATAATGCTGCCTTCAAATGCTCCTTGGAATCTCATATTTCCCATTTGTGAAGTTGTAAATGCGACATAATTCTGTTCAAGTTTTGAAGTCAGAACAATACAATTTTAGCTAACTAGATGAGCTATCTAACGTTGATAATAATAAAGAAAGCTAGCTTACTAACGTTTTCAACAATAAAGTTAAACTAGCTACATTATCCACATTGTCAAAGTTTAACATTGTGAAAAATGGCTTTGATTTATCATGGGAAAGGCCAGTTATGAAATGTCACCACTCATAAACTTGCGAATCAAAATTATCTCCACTTTCCCACTTGTTATTCAGACTTGGAGGGTTGTTCAAGTGGTTATTTCCAACTCGGGACCGTGTACAGTGAGGGAATTAAGTATTTGATACCCTGCTGATTTTGTATGTTTGCCCACTGACAAAGACATGATCAGTCTATAATTTTAATGGTAGGTTTATTTGAACAGTGAGAGACAGAATAACAACCAAAAAATCCAGAAAACTGCATGTCAAAAATGTTTTAAATTGATTTGCATTTTAATGAGGGAAATAAGTATTTGACCCCTCTGCAAAACATTACTTAGTACTTGGTGGCAAAACCCTTGTTGGCAATCACAGAGGTCAGACGTATCTTGTAGTTGGCCACCAGGTTTGCACACATCTCAGGAGGGATTTTGTCCCACTCCTCTTTGCAGATCTTCTCCTAGTCATTAAGGTTTCGAGGCTGACGTTTGGCAACTCGAACCTTTAGCTCCCTCCACAGATTTTCTATGGGATTAAGGTCTGGAGATTGGCTAGGCCACTCCAGGACCTTAATGTGCTTCTTCTTGAGCCACTCCTTTGTTGCCTTGGCCATGTGTTTTGGGTCATTGTCATGCTGGAATACCCATCCACGACCCATTTTCAATGCCCTGGCTGAGGGAAGGAGGTTCTCACCCAAGATTTGACGGTACATGGCCCCGTCCATCGTCCCTTAGATGTGGTGAAGTTGTCCTGTCCACTTAGCAGAAAAACCCCCCCAAAGTATAATGTTTCCACCTCCATGTTTGACGGTGGGGATGGTGTTCTTGGGGTCATAGGCAGCATTCCTCCTCCTCCAAACACAGCGAGTTGAGTTGATGCCAAAGAGCTCCATTTTGGTCTCATCTGACCACAACACTTTCACCCAGTTCTCCTCTGAATCATTCAGATGTTCATTGGCAAACTTCAGACGGGCCTGTATATGTGTTTTCTTGAGCAGGGGGACCTTGCGGGCGCTGCAGGATTTCAGTCCTTCCTGTTACCAATTGTTTTCTTGGTAACTATGGTCCCAGCTGCCTTGAGATCATTGACAAGATCCTCCCGTGTAGTTCTGGGCTGATTCCTCACTGTTCTCATGATCATTGCAACTCCACGAGGTGAGATCTCGCATGGAGCCCCAGGCCAAGGGAGATTGACAATTTTTTTGTGTTTCTTCCATTTGCGAATAATCGCAACAACTGTTGTCACCTTCTCACCAAGCTGCTTGGCGATGGTCTTGTAGCCCATTCCAGCCTTGTGTAGGTCTACAATCTTGTCCCTGACATCCTTGGAGAGCTCTTTGGTCTTGGCCATGGTGGAGAGTTTGGAATCTGATTGATTGATTGCTTCTGTGGACAGGTGTATTTATACAGGTAACAAACTGAGATTAGGAGCACTCCCTTTAAGAGTGTGCTCCTAATCTCAGCTCGTTACCTGTATAAAAGACACCTGGGAGCCAGAAATCTTTCTGATTGAGAGGGGGTCAAATACTTATTTCCCTCATTAAAATGCAAATCAATTTATAACATTTTTGACATGCGTTTTTCTGGATTTTTTTGTTGTTATTCTGTCTCTCACTGTTCAAATAAACCTACCATTAAAATGATAGACTGATCATTTCTTTGTCAGTGGGCAAACGTACAAAATCAGCAGGGGATCAAATTATTTTTTCCCACACTGTATTTCAAAATTTCCGATAGCACTTGAAGGCAGCATCAGACATGACAACTTAATACATTCATATTTTATGCCATTATAAATCTAATCAATATATACTTTTTATTTATCAAGCACTCATTTATATTGGTCTGTACATAAAAACTGATTGATCAACTGCAAGATCAATTAAACATACAAATATATAAGTGGATACCACATCAGAATTTCTACGACACATGGTTTTGATACACTATATGTTTTCAACACACTTTATCTGAATGTAAAGAAATGTAACACTTCTGTCATACCTCTCTCTCTTCCTTACAACTGCTGACCAACCTTCTTTTCACAGTAAGTAAAGATGAAACCTACTGTAATGTGGCTTACCTTTAATTTAATGTAAATAACTTTGTTTGGTGTCAGCTATGCAACTAAGGGTTATGTGCATATCATGAATGTGACTGGTTTGCTTTCCATTAAGTAAACCACAATGTTAATATGTTCTACCTTTTTTGTTGCTTGTACCGATTTCCTACTGTTCAGTGATAACACTCTACCGCAGCATTCAGCCTGCTGTCTATGCCTTAGCAGGCCCTAGTCCCACTGTTCCCCTTTAATGCACTGTTTTCAGCATTGCTATGTGTAATGTTGGTGCTGTAAGCTCTCAGTAAGACAGATGTACTGTGGAAGGTAAAACTGCACATATTCTCCAATTCAATATCACATGGAGTGGGTTGATGTCACATATCATCATGCAATCATCTACTGTTTATCTATTTGATATTCATGTTTATTCATTTTTTTCAGAATGTAAATAAGAGGTAGATTGACTACTCCTCAAACTACTGCGATCTATTGATGCAATTTCACTGATGATGAAGAAAATATATATACAATTGAAGTCGGAAGTTTACATACACTTAGGTTGGAGTCATTAAAACTTGTTTTTCAACCACTCCACAAATTTCTTGTTAACAAACTATATTTTGGCAAGTCGGTTAGGACATCTACTTTGTGCATGACACAAGTAATTTTTCCAACAATTGTTTACAGACAGATTATTTCACTTATAATTCACTGTATCACAATTCCAGTGGGTCAGAAGTTTACATACACTAAGTTGACTGTGCCTTTAAACAGCTTAGAAAATTCCAGAAAATGATGTCATGGCTTTAGAAGCTTCTGATAGGCTAATTGACATAATTTGAGTCAATTGGAGGTGTACCTATGGATGTATTTCAAGGCCTACCTTCAAACTCAGTGCCTCTTTGCTTGACATCATGGGAGAAAAAAAAAGAAATCAGCCAAGACCTCAGAATTTTTTTTGAAGACCTCCACAAGTCTGGTTCGTCCTTGGGAGCAATTTCCAAACACCTGAAGGTACCACGTTCATCTGTACAAACAATAGTACGCAAGTATAAACACCATGGGACCACGCAGCCTTCATACCGCTCAGGAAAGAGACGCGTTCTGTCTCCTAGAGATGAACGTATTTTGGTGCGAAAAGTGCAAGTCAATCCCAGAACAACAGCAAAGGACCTTGTGAAGATGCTGGAGGAAACAGGTACAAAAGTATCTATATCCACAGTAAAACGAGTCCTATATCGACATAACCTGAAAGGCCGCTCAGCAAGGAAGAAGCCACTGCTCCAAAACCGCCATAAAAAAGCCAGACTACGGTTTGCAACTGCACATGGGGACAAAGATCCTCTGGTCTGATGAAACAAAAATAGAACTGTTTGGCCATAATGACCATCGTTATGTTAGAAGGGAAAAGGGGGTGGCTTGCAAGCCGAAGAAAACCATCCCAACCGTGAAGCACGGTGTTGGCAGCATCATGCTGTGGGGGTGCTTTACTGCAGGCGGGACTGGTGCACTACACCAAATAGATGGCATCATGAGGAAGGAAAATTATGTGGATATATTGAAGCAACATCTCAAGACATCAGTCAGGAAGTTAAAGCTTGGTCACAAATGGGTCTTCCAAATGGACAATGACCCCAAGCATACTTCCAAAGTTGTGGCAAAATGGCTTAAGGACAACAAAGTCAAGGTATTGGAGTGGCCATCACAAAGCCCTGACCTCAATCCTATAGAAAATGTGTGGGCAGAACTGAAAAGGCGTGTGCGAGCAAGGAGACCTATAAACCTGACTCAGTTACACCAGCTCTGTCAGGAGGAATGGGCCAAAATTCATCCAACTTATTGTGGGAAGCTTGTGGAAGGCTACCTGAAATGTTTGACCCAAGTTAAACAATTTAAAGGCAATGCTACCAAATACTAATTGAGTGTATGTAAACTTCTGACCCACTGGAAATGTGAAAAGCTGAAATAAATAATTCTCTCTACTATTATTCTGACATTTCACATTCTTAAAATAAAGTGGGGATCCTAACTGACCTAAAACAGGGAAGTTTTACTAGGATTAAATATCAGGAATTGTGAAAACTGAGTTTAAATGTATTTGGCTAATGTGTATGTAAACCTCCGACTTCAACTGTACATTTTAGTCAACATTATATGGGATAAATATAATTATAGCTATTTTTGGGACTATAAAATCAGTTATACATGGCTTTTTTTGTTTTTTTGTACAGTATATAATTATTTGTCCTATTGTTTGGGGAATAGTTGATTTGATAAATGGACTTTACAATTTTCAGATTTGCCAGCTTTTAACCTAATATGATCTATTCTGTATTGAGGTTTATTGTTTAAAAAAGTAATCACACTGAAAAGGTCTTAACTATGGATCATTGAGTAGCTCAGTTGGTAGAGCATGGCGCTTGCAACGCCAGGGTTGTGGGTTCGTTTCCCACGGGGGGCCAGTATGAAAATGTATGCACTCACTAAATGTAAGTCGCTCTGGATAAGAGCGTCTGCTAAATGACTAAAATGTCAAATGTAATGTAAACCAAGTTGTTCATTTCAAAGTTCTTTGTCGTAAATCCACCATCAAGTGCAATTCGTCAATTGTTTTAATTCAAAATAAATCGTACAGTTTGAAACACAATTTGTCCAATTGTAAATGGGGGCAAAGCTGCAGTCAGGCTTGTGTGGACGTAATTATATACACTCCAACTTGTAGACCTCAAACTGACCTCACACACAAGGTCAAAGAAACCACAAGGCCTTACGGTTAATTGCATGTATGGATTAAAGGTAAACATTGTTTGCCATGAGTAATTGAACGCATGAATAAAAACAACATTCACACCGGTTTCCTCCCATAGAAGTTGGACTGTCTTTATTTGTCACTACTATGACACAAAATGGCCGCTCTACAATCAACACTAAGCAGTGTGTTTACATTGGTGGCTCAAATTAGCTCTCTGAATCAGTGTAACAACTCCACAGACCGCTCTGTTTCCCATCTCTCAGTAAACATCCTTCACCTTATCTGTTCTGTTCCTAAACAGTTAGATCCACCAGTAAGCTGCTTCATTCTCACATTGATTGATAACTAGCAAATTAGTGGGACACTTTAGTTTACAGTCATTTGTGTAGGCAAACACTGTGTTATTGTAATTCCTGATTTAAAATGGGCTACTATAAGTGGAATGCTCGAGAGGTAACTCAGGATGAATATAATGAATAGAAAATAATTAATCAAAGCGTGTAATTTCAAGACAGGCTATTACTTGTTATTATATGCTGTATAAGGCTAGTTGTAGTGATTTTCAGAGGAGGGGAATGCTGTTTAATTACATTTGGTCCTTAAAGACCGGCTTGCTATATTCTTGTTATCTGCTATTGCACAGTATGTTAACAAGTTGTTCTGACAGATAGACCTGAGAAGGGTTCAAGGTTATGGACCTTGTTATTGGTTCATATTCATTGGCATTTTTGCGACAGTCCTTGGAGATTGTTCAAAATAGTAAACAGTCAGCTTTTCCACTCACAATCAATAACTAAACGTGAGATAAAAGGAGAGAAGGCGAACGTGCATGAGGAGTGAAAAGGGATGGCATATTGTACACTATTAAAAATAAGGGTGATTTCTTTTTTGAGGGCCATACTATACTGTTATGAAGCAAGCCATTGAACACTTGTCTGTGCTGTGCTGTGACACACAAAAATATACTGCATCTGTAGCACAATTACTTCTGGCAGTGTTTATTGGTTATGACCACACTACAACATGTCCACCACAATAAACCAATGGAAATTGCACCCTTATCGGTAACCATACCCTCACCCAAAAATACCACTTGAAAGCAGTACAATCTATGTGATTGTGGAGAAAATACAGTAGCCTACTGTACACGTTACATGGTTCTCAGACCCACTACGTGTCCTTCTCATGAGGCTATCACAAACCAGTCACCTCCAAAGCCCTCGGACACAGAGCAGCTATTTAGTCCACAAACAGGCAGCAGTCAATCGCAAAGGTCCTGTTTATTTCAGATTGAATGTCTGTTCTGTTGACTCAGAAGGGCCTCCTTGGATGGAGCAACAGACCATTAATGATTAAACACTTGTTTTTTATATACATTCCCCTACGTATTTATTTGGACAATGAAGCTACAACTTTTAATTTGGTTCTATACTCCAGCATTTTGGATTTGAGATCAAATGTTTTATATGAGGTGACATTACAGAATGTCACCTTTTATATGAGGGTATTGTCATATGTATCTGTTTTACCGTTTAGAAATGAATGCACTTTATGCATCTAGTCCTCCCATTTGAAGGTGTCATAAGTATTTGGACAAATTCACTTATAGTGTATTACATTTAGTCAAAAGTTTATTAGTTGGTCCCATATTCCTAGCACGCAACGACTACAGTTTGTTTTGGTTGTGTTTGAAATTACAGTGCCTTCAGAAAGTATTCATAACCCTTGACTGATTCCACATTTTGTTGTGTTACAGCCTGAATTTAAAATGTATTAAATATATTTTTCTCACACCCATCTACACATAATACCCCATAATGACAAAGCGAAAACATGTTTTTAGAAATTTTAGCAAATGTATTGAAAATGAAAATGAAATATCTCATTTACATAAATATTCACACCCCTGAGTCAATGTTAGAATCACCTTTGCCGGCGATTACCGCTTTCTGGGTACGTCTCTAAGAGCTTTGCACACTTGGATTGTACAACATTTGCACATTATTCTTTAAAAAGTAATTTAAGCTCTGTCAAGATGGTTGTTTATCATTGCTAGACAGACATTTTTAAGTCTTGCCATAGATTTTCTAGCCGATTTAAGTAAAAACTGTAACTAGGCCACTCAGGAACATTCAATGTAGTCTTGGTAAGCAACTCCAGTGTATATTTTGCCTTTTATTTTAGGTTATTGTCTTGCTGAAAGGTGAATTTGTCTTCCAGTGTCTGTTGGAAAGCAGACTGAACCAGGTTTTCCTCTAGGATGTTGCTGGGGCTTAGCTCTATTCTGTTACTTTTCATCCAAAAAATCTCCCTCTCAGATGACAAGCATACCCATAACATGCTTGAAAATATGAAGAGTGGTACTCAGTGATGTGTTGTGTTGGATTTGCCCCAAACATAGCGCTTTGTATTCAGGACATAAAGTTAATTTCTTTGCCACCTTTTTTTACAGTTTTACTTTAATGCCTTATTGCAAACAGGATGCATGTTTTGGAATATTTGTATTCTGTATAGGCTTCCTTCTTTTCACTCTGCCATTTAGGTTAGTATTGTGGAGTAACTACAATGTTATTGATCCATCTTCAGTTTTCTCATATCACAGCCATTAAACTCTGTAACTGTTTTAAAGTCACCATTGGCCTCATGGTGAAATCCCTGAGCGGTTTCCTTCCTCTCCGGCAACTGAGTTAGGAAGGATGCCTGTATCTTTGTAGTGACTGGGTGTACTGATACACCATCCAAAATATAATTCATAACTTCACCATGCTCAAAGGGATATTCAATCTCTGCTTTTTTTTACCCATCTACCAATAGGTGCCCTTCTTTGCGAGGCATTGGAAAACCTCCCTGGTCTTTGTGGTTGAATCTGTGTATGAAATTCTCTGCTCGACTGAGGGACCTTACAGATAATTGTATGTGTGGGGTACAGAGATTAGGTAATCATTCAAAAATAATGTTAAACACTATTATTGCACACAGAGTGAGTCAATGCAACTTATGTGACTTGTTCATCAAAGTTTTACTCCTGAACTTAGGTAGGCTTGCCATAACAAAGGGGTTTAATACTTATTGACTAAAGACATTTCAGCTTTTACATTTTTATTAATTTGTAAAAATGTAAAAAACATAATTCCACATTGACATTATAGGGTATTGTCTGTAGGCCAGTGACACAAAATCTCAATTTAATCCATTTTAAATTCAGTAACACAACCAAATGTGGAAAAGGTCAAGGGGTTTGTGTCAGGGCGACGTGTATGCGGTGAGCGAAGTCAAGCGCAGTACACCGAGATACTGGCAGACAAACTTTAGTAGCATAGTAATCAAAATACAAACAAAACCTCCAAACAGGGAGGAAACAAAATACGCATACACCCGAACACTGCCGACCTCACGGAAAACAATCACACACAATAACCAATGAGAGACAGGGGGTTATAAAGGGAATACAATATAACATAATGGGAAACAGGTGAAAACAATCAGGACAAACTAGACAAACACCGAAACATAGATCGGTGGCAGCTAGTACTCCGGGGACGACGAACGCCGAAGCCTGCCCGAGCAAGCCGGTAGAGTAATGTATTTTTTCCAGTTGGTGTACTTACATATCGTGTTTGTGTGACTGCACATCAAAATGTAATTACATGAATTACATCTGCAAACAAACTCAAATTGATTGTTAAAACCTTTCCTTACTGTAGAACTATTACACAAACAGGTATATGAGTTGTAAGTACTCTGCTCGGGGGACGGCCAGGAGGACGCGGAGCAGGGCGAGTCGGATGACTCCGGTGGAAGTCCCTCAACATGGAGGGATCTAGGATGTCCCTCCTAGGGACCCAGCACCGTTCCTCCGGACCGTACCCCTCCCACTCCACGAGATACTGCAGGCCCCCCATCCGACGCCTCGAATCCAAGATGGAACGGACTGAGTACGCCGGAGCCCCCTCGATGTCCAATGGGGGCGGAGGAGCCTCTCGTATCTCACTCTCCTGGAGTGGACCAGCCACCACCGGCCTGAGGAGAGACACATGGAACGAGGGGTTAATGCGGTAATTAATGGGCAGTTGTAACCTATAGCATACCTCGTTCAATCTCCTCAGGACTTTAAATGGCCCCACAAACCGCCGACCCAGCTTCCGGCAGGGCAGGCGAAGGGGCAGGTTTCGGGTCGAGAGCCAGACCCGATCTCCCGGTGCATACACCGGAGCCTCACTGCGGTGGCGATCGGCGCCCGCCTTTTGCCGCCTGATAGCCCGCTGCAGATGGACATGCGCAGCGTTCCAGGTTTCTTCCAAGCGCCGAAACCACTCGTCCACCGCAGGGGCTTCGATCTGGCTCTGATGCCAAGGTGCCAGGACCGGCTGATAACCTAGCACACACTGGAAAGGCGTAAGGTTAGTGGAAGAGTGGCGGAGTGAGTTTTGGGCTATCTCTGCCCAGGGAATTTATCCTGACCACTCCTCCTGCCGGTCCTGGCAATAGGACCTCAGAAACCTACCCACATCCTGGTTCACTCTCTCCACCTGCCCGTTACTCTCGGGGTGAAAGCCTGAGGTAAGGCTAATCGAGACCCCCAGACGTTCGATAAACGCCCTCCAGACTCTAGAGGTGAACTGGGGAACCCGATCAGACACTATATCCTCAGGCACCCCGTAGTGCCGGAAAACGTGTGTGAACAGGGCGTCAGCAGTTTGTAGGGCAGTAGGGAGACCTGGCATAGGAATGAGACGGCAGGCCTTCGAAAACCGATCCACAACGACCAAGATCGTCGTGTTCCCCTGGGAGGGGGGAAGGTCCGTGACAAAATCCACCGATAGGTGAGACCACGGCCGTTGTGGAACGGGTAGGGGTTGTAACTTCCCTCTGGTGCAGGTGTCTAGGCGCCTTACACTGGGCGAACACCGAGCAGGAGGAAACATAAACCCTCACGTCCTTAGCTAAAGTGGGCCACCAGTACTTCCCACTAAGGCAGTGCACTGTCCAACCAATACCAGGATGACCAGAGGAGGGTGGCATGTGAGCCCAATATATCAATCGATCGCGAACCTCGAGCGGCACGTACCTCCAACCCTCTGGACACTGTGGGGGAGTAGGATCGGTACGTAACGCCCGCTCGATGTCCGCATCAACCTCCCACACCACCAGTGCCACCAGACAAGACTCCGGGAGTATGGGAGTGGGCTCAATGGACCTCTCCTCTGTGTCATATAGTCGGGACAGGGCGTCTCCCTTAGCGTTCTGTGACCCTGGTCTATAGGTGAGCTTAAATACAAATCGGGAGAGAAACATAGACCACCTTGCCTGGCGAGGGTTCAGCCTCCTCGCTGCCCGGATGTACTCCAGGTTACGATGGTCAGTCAGAATGAGAAAAGGGTGTTTAGCCCCCTCAAGCCAATGCCTCCACACCTTCAGGGCTTGAACCACAGCTAACAGCTCCCTGTCCCCCACGTCATAATTGCGCTCCGCCGGACTGAGCTTCTTAGAATAGAAAGCACAGGGGCGGAGTTTTGGTGGCGTACCCGACCGGCTGAGACAGCACAGCGCCGATCCCAGCCTCGGACGCATCCACCTCAACTTGGAACGCCAAAGAGGGATCCGGATGTGCCAGCACTGGAGCCGAGGTAAACAGGTCCTTCAGATGTCTAAACGCCCTGTCCGCCTCAGCCAACCACTGCAGACGCACCGGACCCCCCTTTAGCAGGGAGGTAATGGGAGCTGCTACCTGTCCAAAGCCCCGGATAAACCTCCGGTAGTAATTGGCAAAACCCAAGAACCACTGCACTTCCTTCACCGTGGTGGGAGTCTGCCAATTACGCACGGCAGAAACGCGGTCAATCTCCATCTCCACCCCTGACACGGACAACCGATGTCCCAGGAAGGAGATGGACTCCTGGAAGAACAGACATTTCTCTGCCTTCGCATACAGGTCATGCTCTAACAGTCTACCAAGCACTCGACGCACCAGGGACACATGCTCGGCTCGTGTAGCGGAGTATATTAGAATGTCATCAATATACACCACTACACCCTGACCATGCAAGTCCCGGAAAATCTTGTCCACAAATGATTGGAAGACTGAAGGAGCATTCATTAAACCGTATGGCATGACGAGGTACTCATAGTGACCTGAGGTGGTACTGAATGCTGTCTTCCATTCATCTCCCTCCCTAATGCGCACCAGGTTGTACGCGCTCCTGAGATCCAATTTTGTGAAGAATCGCGCCCCGTGTAATGACTCCGTCATACTAGCAATCAGAGGGAGAGGATAGCTGTATTTGATTGTGATCTGATTGAGACCACGGTAATCAATACACGGGCGTAAACCCCCATCCTTCTTCTTCACAAAAAAGAAACTCGAGGACGCAGGGGAAGTGGACGGCCGTATGTATCCCTGTCTCAGAGATTTGGTGACGTATGTCTCCATAGCCGCCGTCTCCTCCTGAGACAGAGGATACACATGACTACGCAGAAGCGCAGCGCCTACTTGGAGGTCTATCGCACAATCCCCCTGGCGATGAGGTGGTAATTGAGTCGCTTTCTTTTTACAGAAGGCGAGTGCCAAATCGGCATACTCAGGTGGAATGTGCATGGTGGGAACTTGGTTTGGGCTTTCCACCATCGTTGCCCCTACGGAAACGCCTACACACCGCCCGAAACACTGATCAGACCATCCCTTGAGAGCCCTCTGTTGCCATGAAATGTTGGGGTCATTAGATGTTAACCAGGGAAGCCCCAACACCACGGGAAACGCAGGAGAATCAATCAAATACAAACGTAGTATCTCCTCATGGCCCTCCTGCATTTTCATCCTGAGCGGCGCTGTGACTTCCCTAATCAATCCTGACCCCAAAGGGCGGCTATCTAGGGCATGGATGGGGAAGGGCACATCAACAGGTACAATAGGAATCCCTAACTTATAGGTGAATTGGCGATCGATAAAATTCCCAGCTGCGCCTGAATCTACTAGCGCCTTATGCTGGGAGTGAGGAGAAACCTGGGGAAACACAACTTCAATACACATATGAGCAACAGAGAGCTCTGGGTGAGTTGGGTGCCTACTCACCTGGAATGACTCATCAGTGCGCTGCCTACCGCCTCGATTCCTAGGAGACCCTCCCCAGCACCGACCAGCAGTGTGTCCTCTGCGGCCACAGTTGGTGCAGGGGACGGCCTCCCTCCTGGTCTCTCTCCTGGTCTCCCTAGCACCAGCACCTCCGAGCTCCATAGGGGTCAGAGCGGAAGTGCTGGGGGATGGAATGGACGGCCCTGAATCCGGACGTCCGCGGGTAGCCAACAGGGTATCCAGGCGAATGGACATGTCCACCAGTTGGTCGAAGCTGAGGTTGGTGTCCCTGCAGACCAATTCCCGACGCACGTCCTCCCTCAGGCTACATCTGTAGTGGTCGATGAGGGCCCTCTCATTCCATCCCGCGTTGGCAGCCAGCGTCCGGAAGTCCAGCGCGAACTCCTGTGCGCTCCTCCTCCCCTGTCTAAGGTGGAATAGACGCTCACCCGCCGCTTTACCCTCTGGTGGATGATCAAATACTGCCCTGAAGCGGAGGGTGAACTCTGCATAGTTGACAGTAACAGCGTCTATTCCCCCCCACTCGGCATTGGCCCACTCCAGCGCCTTGCCGGACAGACAGGAGATGAGGGCGGACACGCTCTCGTATCCCGAGGGCACCGGGTGGATGGTTGCTAGGTAGAGTTCAACCTGGAGCAGGAAACCCTGACACCTGGCCGCTGTGCCATCATAAGCCCTCGGGAGCGAGAGCCAAATCCCACTGGACCCCGGAGGTGAAGCGATGGGCATCGCCGATGGTGGTGGTATCGTTGGAGGAGGCGTAGGCAGACCCCCTCTTTCCCATCGCTCAATAGTGCTCACCACCCGTTCCATGGCGGTGCCGAGAGCCTGGATCATGGCCGCTTGGTGTTCGACGCGTTCCTCCATTGATCCAGCTGGCACCGCCGCTCCTGCTGACTCCATGAATGGTGTGTGATTCTGTCAGGGCGACGTGTATGCGGTGAGCGAAGTCAAGCGCACGACACCGAGCTACTGGCAGACAAACTTTACTAGCACAGTAATCAAAATACAAACAAAACCTCCAAACAGGGAGGAAACAAAATACGCATACACCCGAACACTGCCGACCTCACGGAAAACAATCACACACAATAACCAATGAGAGACAGGGGGTTATAAAGGGAATACAATATAACATAATGGGAAACAGGTTAAAACAATCAGGACAAACTAGACAAACACCGAAACATAGATCGGTGGCAGCTAGTACTCCGGGGACGACGAACGCCAAAGCCTGCCCGAGCAAGGAGGAGGGGCAGCCTCGGCTGATTCCGTGACAGTGTGAGTACTTCTGAAGGCGCTGCATGTTGTGCCCAATAGAAATGAAGGGTAAATAATGTGTTTAATTCTGGAGTCATTTTTATTGTAAATAAGAGTAGAATATGTTTCTGAGCACTTCGACAATAATGTGGATGCTACCATGATTATGGATAATCATGAATGAATTGTGATTAATGATGAGTGAGAAAGTTACAGATGCACAAATGTCATGCCCCCCCCCCCAAAAAAAATGCTACCCTCCCATGTTATTGGTAATGGTGAGAGGTTAGCATGTTTTGGGGGGCATGAACAAACTGCAAATGCATCGAACAAGTTTGTAGAGTCACAAGCTTGATGTAGTCATTGCGTGCTAGGAATATGGGACCAAATATTAAACTTTTGACTAAATGTAATACACTATAAGTGAATTTGTCCAAATACTTATGACACCTTCAAATGGGGGACTACACATATAAAGTGCATTCATTTCTAAACTGTAAAACAGATACTGTACAGTATGTATGAAAATACCCTCAAATAAAAGTTGACTTTCTCTACTGTTGCCTCATATAAAACATTTGATCTCAAATCTAAAATATTGGAGTACAGAGCCAAATTAAAAGTTGTCGCTTCACTGTCCAAATAAATACATAGGGGAGTGTATATGTAGAGGCTTATAGAGACACTGGGGCCTATTCCCAGCTGTATTCTCCTCAAAGCTTTCCTACTACATCCAGCTGTAAATACATAGGGGAGTGTATATGTAGAGGCTTATAGAGACACTGGGGCCTATTCCCAGCTGTATTCTCCTCAAAGCTTTCCTACTACATCCAGCTGTGAATGGTGAAGCAGTGAGGGGAGTTACTTTTTACTTTAACACATTGGCTAAACTAACACTAGGCCCTAAATCAAGACACCCTTGAACAATGTCTTATGAAGAGGATCCCTTATCTGAATTGAGACTGCCAACATGTCTACCTGCAAAATACATCTTTTTTTTCTTCAGCTCTACAATAGTTATTTTCCTGCTTTATCAATTTTTTCTGCAATCCATCAAAACTTAGAGTGCCTTATCTATACTACAGTATATTGTATAAACACACCTGACAATTAGGTGGCCTAGCCAGGAGAGCAATTCTAGTGTGTCTAGGTGCTACTGTAAATTATTCAATTCTAAGCACAGCATCATAGAATATTTGTGTTAGTTATGATTTATGAAAAACATGAACTACAGTATCTAATGAATGCCTTGGCTCACAACTTATTCACTTGTGCCTCATCCAAGACTTACTTCTTCCCGTGACTAATTGTGTGTGTGTGTGTGTCTGTGACGTGTCGGAGGGAGTGTGCTGGTCTGGGTATCTCTATGTTAGGCAGCAGACATGGCCGCCACATTGCTTGGCTGGATGAGGAGGGTTTTTAGGGATAGGAGGAGGCGGGGGAGGAGGGGGAAGAGGGGTAGTGCGTTCATAGAGAGCTTAATTAATAACCACTGTCCCATTTCTCCATGACCCCAGCCAGTCACACATACTCTTCCTGCAACCCCAGACAGCCAGATGCTCATTAGCAAATATTGATGGTTCTGTACTTTACAACGTGGAGATCAGAGAGAGGGTGAAGGCTGGGACTAGACTGGATTTACACAGGGAAAATCCACAGGGAGGAATAAGGTAAGGACGAATGATAACTCAAACATGCATCACGTATAGCGAGCGGTGAAAAAATGACTTGTCATAACTGGTGAGAGGGATAGGTTGACTCGTTGTGTGGGCTGACAAACTGGCCTGGAGGCCCTCATTGGGATCTTCATGTGGGCTGCCGTTTAATCTCTGGGGAAATTAGCCCTGAGTAATTCATTAAAGCTATGTCAGGTGAGATTTATAAAACCAATAGTTCACATCAGGGGTTGGAACTGAAATTATTTTCCAATCGTTTTGTTCTAAACAGAACCATTAATTATTTTGTTCCATTCCACTGTTCTAACCAGAAAAAGAAAGTTCTGAACTGTTTCGAACCCCAAAAAAAGTACCAGTTTATATTGTTCCTTTCTGTTCAGGAAGCAGGTGCAGTTAGTGAGTTTAATATTAACAAACATAGAACGATACAAAACAAGAGAAACGTCAGACAAGAAAACATATGCAATACTGCCTGAGGGGTGAATCCAATGAAGTGGTCCTCTGTAGCTCAGCTGGTAGAGCACGGCGCTTGTAACGCCAAGGTAGTGGGTTCGATCCCCGGGACCACCCATACACAAAAAAATAAAAAATGTATGCACGCATGACTGTAAGTCGCTTTGGATAAAAGCATCTGCTAAATGGCATATTATTATTATTATTAAATAAAGGGGGAGTAATCAGGGAAGTGATGAAGTCCAGATGTGTCTGATGATGAGGCACAGGAGTGCGTAATGAAGGTTGCCAGGTGTGCGTAATGAAGGGTTGCCAGGACCGGTGGTTAGTAGACCGGCTACGTTGAGCGTTGGAGAGGGGGAGCAGATGAGACAGTACCAACCCCCCCGATGCGCGGCTCCAGCCGCAGGACGATTCCTGCCAGGAGGACAGCCCCGAGGGCGAGGAGCGGGCCGGTCCGGACGGCAAAGGTGGAATTCTCGGATGATATTGGGATCTAGAATGTCGTCCACCGGAACCCAGCACCGCTCCTCTGAACCGTACCCCTCCCAGTCCACCAGGTACTGACGGCATAGGCGAGACTCCCCTCGATGTCCAAGGGAGGCGGAGGGGTGTCGGCATCAGCCAGAGGACCAGGAACCACCGGCCCGGTAGTTAGTGGGGAGCTTTAATCGGTGTGTTTCCTCCGGAGGACTTTGAATGGCCCCACAAACCGGGGACTCAGTTTCCGGCAGGGCAGGCGAAGCGGGAGGTTCCTGGTGGAGAGCCAGACGGGATCACAAGGATGGAACACTGGAGCCTCACTGCGGTGGTGGGCCACCTGCTTCTTCTGGCGGCGGACAGCGCGTTGGAGCCTGACATGACCAGCGTTCCAAACCTCCTCTGTGCGCCAGAACCACTCGTCCACCGCAGGAGCTTCAGTCTGGCTCTGGGTACACGGAGCCAGGGCCGGCTTGTACCCCAGGACGCATTGGAAGGGAGACAGCCCAGTAGAGGAGTGACAAAGTTAATTCTGGGCGTATTCAGCCCAAGGAAGGAATCGGCCCACTCCCCCTGCTGGTCCTGGCAGTGACTCCTCTGGAACCTCCCTAGCTCCTGGTTCATCCTCTCCACCTGCCCGTTAGATTGAGGCCAGTACCCGGAAGTGAGGCTGACCGTGACCCCCAGCTTCTCCATGAAAGCCTTCCATACACGTGATGTGAATTGGGAGCCACGATCGGAGACCATATCCTCCAGAAGGCCATAGTGCCGGAAGACCTGCTGGAACAGTGCCTCAGCGACCTGGAGAGCGGTAGGGAGACCAGAGAGAGGGATGAAACTGCATGATTTTGAGAATCTATCCACAACCACCAAAATGGTGGTGAAATCATCAGAGGAGGGGAGATCAGTGATGAAATCAATGGACAGATGAGACCAGGGCCGCTGAGGCACGGGAAGGGGAAGGAGTTTTCCTGCTGGAGCGTGCCGGGGAGATTTAGATTGAGTACATACTGAACATGAGTTGACATAGTGTGCAACATCCTGCGGCAAAGTGGGCCACCAGTATTTCTCAGAAAGGGATTGAATGTTGTGGGTGATACCTGGGTGTCCAGCGGCGAGGGATGTGTGTGCCCAGGTCAGCAACCAATCTCTGACCCCCGTGGGAACGTAGATGCTCTCCGGAGGGCAGATGGCAGGAGCAGGTTCCCTCTCCAGAGCCTGGCGGATGTCCACAGCTACGTCCCAAAACATGGGGCCAACAATACAGGAGGACCGATTGATGGGCTGGTGGACACTCTCAGGGCCTTCCACCGATGTGGAACCACAGGGTGCTGGAAAGCAGGTCCTCCGACATCCTGGTCTCCAGGCGGTAATCCTCCTCTCTGACCAGGAGATGGTGGGATTATGGAGTTGGAGCCACGGGAGGCCTATGATGACTTTGTGCACGGGTGCGGAGGTGATGAGGAAGGAAATGCTTTCCTGGTGCTTGGGTCCCACGGTGAGGGTCAGTGGAGCTGTGACGTGCGTAATAGTAACGGATCCCAATGGTCGCATATCCAACACTTGGACTGGAAACGGAGAGGAGAGCGGGTATGAGGTGATGTGCAGGGAGGAGGCTAGGGCCTGGTCACGCCTAACCCAGGAGACAGATGATCACAGGGCCATCCCTCTGCTCTCGTGGATTCCGGGTTGGCACCTACCTCCATGGGTTCAGGCTCTGACTCAGAACGGTCAACGAAAGTCTGGACCTCTTCACGCAATCCTATTCTGAATACGGTGCAGAGCGCCGGCTCATTCCATCCGCTCGATGCTGCCACTGTCGAAAGGTGAGCGCGTACTCCGCCATGGTCTGGCCAACCTGCCGTAGTTGGAGTAGGCGCTCACACGCCTCTCTGCCCTCCGGTGGATGGTCGAAGACCCCCCTGACCAGAGCCATGAACCCCTCATAGGAACCCAGCTCCTCCTCTCCCAGACGGCCGTAGCCCACTCCAACGCCCGTCCGGTCAGCAGGGAAATAACCGTGGCAACCTTGGACCTCTCCGTGGTGGGGGCTCCCATCTGATGAGTAAAATAGAGGGAGCACCGGAGTAGGAAGCCACGGCATTTGGAGGGAGACCCGTCATATTTGTCTGAGAGGGACAAACGGGCATCGCTGACCTGAGCGGACTGTTGGATGGGCTGGGGTGCTGGCTCGCTGGCCAACTTGTGGTAGAGAATCCTCCGCTTGTTGGAGGTGACGCCCCTTGGGAAATGTCGAGACGTTGAAGAACGCAGAGGATCTCATCCATAGCCGTCCCCAGTTGTGCCAGCTGGTCGTGGTGTTGGCGAAGTAGGTGTCCCTGTTCGCTGACCATCTGGGAAATGTCCTGATTAACTGCTGCCTCCATTTGGTGAGTATTCTGTAACGTCAACACAGGGAGTAGGTGCAGTTAGTGAGTTTAATATTAACGAACATAGAACGATACAAAACAAGAGAAACATCAGACAAGGAAACAACCAATACTGCCTGAGAGGTGAATACAATGGAGTGCTAAATAAAGGGGGAGTAATCAGGGAAGTGATGAAATCCAGGTGTGTCTGATGATGAGGCACAGGAGTGCATAATGAATGTTGCCAGGTATGCATAATGATGGGTTGCCAGTGGTGGTTAGTAGACCAGCGACGTCGATCACCGGAGAGGGGGAGCGGGAGTAGACATGACAATAAGGCCCACATAATTATACCTCTGGAGGAGCGGCTTATATGGAGGAACTTTTAATGTCTTTGAACTTCCGAGAGTTGGCTTAACGTTGGAACTAGCTACTGTAGCTAACAAGCTTGTGTGTGCAGTGCGGCACCAGAATTAAAATAAAACACATCTTACGTTTTTGTAGTTATCAATTTAATGTGAAACGTGATAACTATAGTATCCTTAACTAACATTGAAAAAGTTAATCAATTCTTCTCTAATTAAAAATCTCTCTCCCTAATTTCTGAATCACGCTTAACCTCTGTAGGGTGTAGTGGAGCAGGTCGAGAGCTTAAAGTTCCTCGGTGTCCACATTACTAAGGGATTATCATGGTCTACACACACCAACACAGTCGTGAAGGGGGCACGACAGCACCTCTTCCCCCTCAGGAGGCTGAAAATATTTGGCATGGGCCCTCAGATCCTCAAATAGTTCTACATCTGCACCATTGAGAGCATCTTGACTGGCTGCATCACCGCTTGGTATGGCAACTGCTTGGCATCTGGCCGCAAGGCGCTACAGAGGGTAATGCGTACAGCCCAGTACATCACTAGGGCCGAGCACCCTGCCATCCAGGACCTCTATACAAGTCGGTGTCAGAAGAAGGACCTAAAAATGGTCAGACTCCAGCCACCCAAGTCATAGACTGTTCTCTCTGCTATCGCACGGCAAGCGGTACCGATGCACCATGTCTGGAACCAACAGGACCCTGAACAGCTTCTACCCCCAAGCCTTAAGAGCGCTAAATAGTTAGTTAAATAGTTAACCAATAGCTACCCGGACTATCTGCATTGACCTTTTTTGCACTAACTGTTTTGACTCATCACATACGCTGCTGTTACTGTTTATTATCTATCCTGTTGCCTAGTCACTTTATCCCTACCTACAGTGAGGGAAAAAAGTATTTGATCCCCTGCTGATTTTGCACGTTTGCCCACTGACAAAGACATGATCAGTCTATAATTTTAATGGTAGGTTTATTTAAACAGTGAGAGACAGAATAAATAAAAAAAAATCCAGAAAAACGAATGTCAAAAATGTTATAAATTGATTTGAATTGTAATGAGGGAAATAAGTATTTGACCCCCTCTCAATCAGAAAGATTTCTGGCTCCCAGGTGTCTTTTATACAGGTAACGAGCTGAGATTAGGAGCACACTCTTAAAGGGAGTGCTCCTAATCTCAGCTTGTTACCTGTATAAAAGACACCTGTCCACAGAAGTAATCAATCCATCAGATTCCAAACTCTCCACCATGCCATGACCAAATAGCTCTCCAAGGATGTCAGGGACAAGATTGTAGACCTACACAAGGCTGGAATGGGCTACAAGACCATCGCCAAGCAGCTTGGTGAGAAGGTGACAACAGTTGGTGCGATTATTCGCAAATGGAAGAAACACAAAAGAACTGTCAATCTCCCTCTGCCTGGGGCTCCATGCAAGATCTCACCTCGTGGAGTTGCAATGATCATGAGAACGGTGAGGAATCAGCCCAGAACTACACGGGAGGATCTTGTCAATGATCTTAAGGCAGCTGGGACCATAGTCACCAAGAAAACAATTGGTAACACACTACACCGTGAAGGACTGAAATCCTGCAGCGCCCGCAAGGTCCCCCTGCTCAAGAAAGCACATATACAGGCCTGTCTGAAGTTTGCCAATGAACATCTGAACTAGGTGAAAGTGTTGTGGTCAGATGAGACCAAAATCGAGCTCTTTGCCATCAACTCAACTCGCCGTGTTTGGAGGAGGAGGAATGCTGCCTATGACCCCAAGAACACCATCCCCACCGTCAAACATGGAGGTGGAAACATTATGCTTTGGGGGGGTTTTTCTGCTAAGTGGACAGGACAACTTCACCACATCTAAGGGACGATGGACGGGGCCATGTACCGTCAAATCTTGGGTGAGAACCTCCTTCCCTCAGCCAGGGCATTGAAAATGGGTCGTGGATGGGTATTCCAGCATGACAATGACCCAAAACACACGGCCAAGGCAACAAAGGAGTGGCTCAAGAAGAAGCACATTAAGGTCCTGGAGTGGCCTATTCAGTCTCCAGACCTTAATCCCATAGAAAATCGGTGGAGGGAGCTGAAGGTTCGAGTTGCCAAACGTCAGCCTCGAAACCTTAATGACTTGGAGAAGATCTGCAAAGAGGAGTGGGACAAAATCCCTCCTGAGATGTGTGCAAACCTGGTGGCCAACTACAAGAAACGTCTGACCTCTGTGATTGCCAACAAGGGTTTTGCCACCAAGTACTAAGTCATGTTTAGCATAGGGGTGAAATACTTAATTCCCTCATTAAAATGCAAATCAATTTATAACATTTTTGACATGCATTTTTCTGGATTTTGTTGTTGTTATTCTGTCTCTCACTGTTCAAATAAACCTACCATTAAAATTATAGACTGATCATGTCTTTGTCAGTGGGCAAACGTACAAAATCAGCAGGGGATCAAATACTTTTTTCCCTCACTGTATATGTACATACACTACATGACCAAAAGTATGTGGACACGTACTCGTCGAACATCTCATTCCAAAATCATGGGCATTAATATGGAGTTGGTCCCCCCTTTGCTGCAATAACAGCCTCCACTCTTCTGGGAAGGCTATCCACTAGATGTTGGAACATTGCTGCGGGTACTTATATAAATATAATATAATATGCCATTTAGCAGACGCTTTTATCCAAAGCGACTTACAGTCGTGTGTGCATAAATTTTTACGTATTGGTGGTCCCGGGGAACGAACCCACTACCCTGGCGTTACAAGCACCGTGCTCTACCAATTGAGCTACAGAGGACCACAATTGTGAGGTATCAAAATTCAAATCTTTACCAAGAGAGAAAAAAAGTGTCATGAATGAGAAGCCAAAAATGGAAATGACTTTGTGCAAGGTTGAGTGAATATAATTGATGCACTGATGAAACCTCGGATGTATAGCTTGTGATGTACATGTGACCTCTAACAGCTTTGAGTGAGCTACAGTAAGTTGTTGTGCCTTCACCTACTTGCTTCCATTCAGCCACAAGAATATTAGTGAGGTTGGGCACTGATGTTGGGCGATTAGGCCTGGCTCGCAGTCGGCGTTCAAATTCATCCCAAAGGTGTTCGATGGGGTTGAGGTCAGGGCTCTGTGCAGGCCAGTCAAGTTCTTCTACACCGATCTCGGCAAACCATTTCTGTATGGACCTCACTTTGTGCATGGGGGCATTGTCATGCTGAAAGAGGAAAAGGCCTTCCCCAAACTGTTGCCACAAAGTTGGAAGCACAGAATCGTCTAGAATGTCATTATATGCTGTAGCATTAAGATTTCCCTTCACTGGAACTAAGGGGCCTAGCCCGAACCATGCAAAACAGCCCCAGACCATTATTCCTCCTCCACCAAACTTTACCATTGGCACTATGCATTGGGGCAGGTAGCGTTCTCCTGGCATCCGCCAAACCCAGATTAGTCTGTCGGACTGCCAGATGGTGGAGCGTGATTCATTACTCCAGAGAACGCGTTTTCACTGCTCCAGAGTCCAATGGCGGCGAGCTTTACACAACTCCAGCCGACACTTTGCATCGAACGCGGTAATCTTAGGCTTGTGTATGGCTGCTTGGCCATGGAAACCCATTTCATGAAACTCCCGACGAACAGTTCTTGTGCTGACGTTGCTTCCAGAGACAGTTTGGAACTCGGTAGTGAGTGTTGCATTCGAGGACAGACAATTTTTACGCACTACGCACTTCAGCACTCAGTGGTCCGGTTCTGTGAGCTTGTGTGGCCTACCACTTCGCGGCTGAGCTGTTGTTGCTCTTAGACGTTTCCACTTCACAATAACAGCACTTAAAGTTGACAGGGGCAGTTCTAGCAGGGCAGATATTTTACAAACTGACTTGTTGGAAAGGTGTCATCCTATGACGGTGCCACGTTGAAAGTCACTGAGCTCTTCAGTGAGGCCATTCTAATGCCAGTGTTTGTCTATGGAGATTGTATGGCTGTGTACGATTTTATACACCTGTCAGCAAACGGTGCGGCTGAACTAGCCGAATCCACAGATTTGAAGGGGTGTCCACATACATTTACATTTAAGTCATTTAGCAGACACTATTATCCAGAGCGACTTACAAATTGGTGCATTCAACTTATAGCTAGTGGGACAACCACTCAATTTCTTTTTTTAAAATCTTTTTTTAAACTTTCATTTTTTAACTTTTTACATTTTATTTTATGGGGGCTGAGCGGGAACTGTGCTTCAGTAGAGGTAGGGGGGCTAGCAGGCCAGAGTTGGATGAACGTAGTGCCCTCGTTTGGGTGTAGGGTCTGATCAGAGCCTGGAGGTAAGGAGGTGCCGTTCCCCTCACAGCTCCATAGGCAAGCACCATGGTTATGTAGTAGATGCGAACTTCAACTGGAAGCCAGTGGAGTGTGCGGAGGAGCGAGGTGACATGAGAGAACTTGGGAAGGTTGAACACCAGACGGGCTGCAGCGTTCTGGATAAGTTGTAGGGGTTTATGGCACAGGCAGGGAGCCCAGCCAACAGCGAGTTGCAGTAATCCAGACGTGAGATGACAAGTGCCTGGATTAGGACCTGTGCCGCTTTCTGTGTAAGGTAGGGTCGTACTCTGCAAATGTTGTAGAGCATGAACCTGCAGGATCGGGTCACTGCTTTGATGTTAGCGGAGAACGACAGGGTGTTGTCCAGGGTCACGCCAAGGTTCTTTGCACTCTGGGAGGAGGACACAATGGAGTTGTCAACCATGATGGCGAGATCATGGAGCGGGCAGTCCTTCCCCGGGAGGAAGAGCAGCTCTGTCTTGCCGAGGTTCAGCTTGAGGTGGTGATCCGACATCCACACTGATATGTCTGCCAGACATGCAGAGATGCGATTCGCCACCTGGTTATCAGAAGGGGGAAAGGAGAAGGTTAATTGTGTGTCGTCTGCGTAGCAATGATAGGAGAGCCATGTGAGGATATGACAGAGCCAAGTGACTTGGTGTATAGAGAGAATAGGAGAGTGCCTAGAACTGAGCCCTGGGGGACACCAGTGGTGAGATCACGTGGTGCGGAGACAGATTCTCGCCACGCCACCGGGTAGGAGCGACCTGTCAGGTAGGACGCAATCCAAGAGTGAGCAGTGCCGGAGATGCCCAACTCGGAGAGGGTGGAGAGGAGGATCTGATGGTTCACAGTATCAAAGGCAGCAGATAGGTCTAGAAGGATAAGAGCAGAGGAGAGAGAGTTAGCTTTAGCAGTGCGGAGAGCCTCCGTGACACAGAGAAGAGCAGTCTCAGTTGAATGACCAGTCTTGAAACCTGACTGGTTTGGATCAAGAAGGTCATTCTGAGAGAGATAGCAGGAGAGTTGGCTAGAGACGGCATGCTCAAGAGTTTTGGAGAGAAAAAAAAGAAGGGATACTGGCCTGTAGTTGTTGACATCGGAGGGATCGAGTGTAGGTTTTTTGAGGAGGGGTGCAACTCTCGCTCTCTTGAAGACGGAAGGGACATAGCCAGCGGTCAAGGATGAGTTGATGAGCGAGGTGAGGTAAGGGAGAAGGTTTCCGGAAATGGTCTGGAGAAGAGAGGAGGGGATAGGGTCAAGTGGGCAGGTTGTTGGGCGGCCGGCCTTCACAAGTCGCAAGATTTCATCTGGAGAGAGAGGGGAGAAAGAAGTCAAAGCATAGGGTAGGGCAGTGTGAGCAGGACCAGCGGTGTCATTTTACTTAATAAATGAGGAACGGATGTCGTCAACCTTCTTTTCAAAATGGTTGACGAAGTCATCCACAGAGAGGGAGGAGGGAGGGGGAGGAGGAGGAGGATTCAGCAGGGAGGAGAAGGTGGCAAAGAGCTTTCTAGGGTTAGAGGCAGAGACTTGACATTTAGAGTGGTAGAAAGTGGCTTTAGCAGCAGAAACAGAGGAAGAAAATGTAGAGAGGAGGGAGTGAAAGGATGACAGGTCCGCAGGGAGTCTAGTTTTCCTGCATTTCCGCTCGGCTTCCCAGAGCCCTGTTCTGTGAGCTCGCAATGAGTCGTCAAGCCACGGAGCAGGAGGGGAGAACTGAGCCGGCTGGGAGGATAGGGGACATAGAGAGTCAAAAGATGCAGAAAGGGAGGAGAGGAGGATTGAGGAGGCAGAATCAGGAGATCGGAGGGAGAAGGATTTAGCAGAAGGAAGAGATGATAGGATGGAAGAGGAGAGAGTAGCGGGAGAAAGAGAGCGAAGGTTGCAACGGCACATTACCATCTGAGTAGGGGCAGAGTGAGTAGTGTTGGAGGAGAGCGAGAGAGAAAAGGATAAAAAGTAGTGGTCGGAGACATGGAGGGGAGTTGCAGTGAGATTAGTAGAAGAACAGCATCTAGTAAAGATGAGGTCAAGCGTATTGCATGCCTTGTGAGTAGGGGGGGACGGTGAGAGGGTGAGGTCAAAACAGGAGAGGAGTGGAAAGAAGGAGGCAGAGAGAAATGAGTCTAAGGCAGATGTAGGGAGGTTAAAGTCACCCAGAACTGTGAGGGGTGAGCCATCCTCAGTAAAGGAACTTATCAAGGCGTCAAGCTCATTGATGAACTCTCCAAGGGAATCTGGAAGGCGATAAATGATAAGGACGTTAAGCTTGAATGGGCTAGTGACTGTGACAGCATGGAATTCAAATGAGGAGATAGACAGATGGGTCAGGGGGAAAAGAGAGAATGTCCACTTGGGAGAGATGAGGATTCCTATGCCACCGCCGCGCTGACCAGATGCTCTCGGGGTATACGAGAACACATGATCAGACGAGGAAAGAGCAGTAGGAGTAGCAGTGCCCAGGGCACCGTATCCTATGACGCCATAGCTAACTAGCATGCTAGCTTCCAATAACACACGGTTTAGCACCAATACTCGGTTACAACAAACTACCAATAGTGTGTTAACATGCTAAACAGATCATTTGTGTCCGTGTCTAACGTTGTGTAAAGTTTTGGGGTTAGTTTTGACAGTTTGAGTGAGTACGTCGTCAACTTATTCAGCCAGTTAGTTAGCTAGTGTGACGTCACAAGAGGCTACACAGCTTTCAGCGGGATTGCTCAAGTAGTGCAAGGAGACAAGGTTCAAACAAAACAAGGATTTTATTATAGGTCTTGGGAAATTAACGAAAATATAACAAAATTCTGTTCTCTTGTGGCTCTTTAAGGGTTAACAGTTCAGGGATGTCTCTTCCACATCCAAAGTCATAACTCTCACTCGCTCAGATAACTTTTCCCCAGCCTTACTGTAGTCCACGTTGCAGCTAGTGGCCAACCCAGCAAAAAGTCCTTCCAAATGTCCCTCACGTATTTCCACAGGTGCATATATCCAAAGGTGAGTATTTCCCAAAGGTAAGTATCTCCAAATCCTTATATTCCTCATGGAAGTGGACGAGCAGCACTCTTGTCCTCCAGAGAGCCCAGGTTGGAGACTGTGTGTCTTCCCTTCCCAAACCTTCAGCTCATCAGCTCCTCATTTGTTTCAGCTGCGTGGGAAGATTGGCCATAGAGGGGTGGAGTTCCCGACCATACCAGCAGATGGAGCCATAGCTGTCTGGGTTTGCAGCCACCTCAGGGGGATGTAACGTCCCTCCAGGACACAGCCTCTCGTGACATCACACATCCCCCTCCTCGGGACCGACGTCCTCGTCGGGTAAAGGCAGCGAAGAAGGCATCACGCCGGGAGAGGGCGTCCGCATTGCCGTGGTGCTTGCCAGACTGCTCTCCCTTCAACTCCTCCAACTCTAGGACCAGGGACTCAGCCTCCTGTTGTCTCTCCTTGAGTTTCTTACTGAACGCATCAGCCTTGGTTTTAGCAGAGTTTAGCTTCTGTTGAGCAGCTTTCAGTTCCTTCTCTCTCTCTGCCTCCGCATTCTTCATCTTGTTCTCCAACACCTTGTACTTCTCCTCTGCCTTCTTCTGGACCTCCTTACTACTGCGCAGGGTCTCCTCACACTCCTCGATGGTCCTGCGCAGCCTCTCCAGCTCCTCCTGTTGCTTAGGAAGGAGCTCTGTTGGAGTTTAGCCTGGAGGATATCTAACTCTTCTGTCTTCATGTCTAACTGTTGCTTTAACAAACGATACCTCTCAGCGGTCCCCTTCAGACCAGACAGTTCTTTGTCCAGATTCTGTAGCTCCGTCTCTGTGTCGGTCTGGGCACCTGCCATCCCTATCAGAGCCCGGGGCGGGAGTGAGTAACTCGGAGGATTGCACCGGAGCCTTCCCAGGATGAGTCTTGCCTCTCCGTTTCCGAGGTACTCGGGTTATCCTCTCCTGAGACTCTCTCCAGAGTGGGTAAAAGGCTGGGCAGTCTCGTCCAATTAGGACAGGGACGGGGAGGGAATCAACCACCCCCGCCGTCGTGTGTATGGTTCCCCGTGTGCTGGTCATTGTAAGTTCAGTAATGGGGTATTCTCTGGTGTCCCCATGGACACAGGAAACTGGGAGGACTTTCCCCGGGGTCAGACACGTTGGGCCCACCCAAATCCTTACGCACCAGGGTGGCCCGGCTACCAGAATCCAGTAAGGCCTCCACATCATGGTGATTCACAGTTACCGGGCAGGTGGGGGGTCGATCTGGGCCGCCATCTACGACTCCCAAGAGCGAGGCAAAACGGTGTGTGGGTGCTGAGCTGGAGGACTCCGCAGTGGGCATAGGTTCATCGGCTGGTTTCCCACACTGCCAGGAGATATGTCCCATCTCCCCACACCGGTAACACTGTCGAGTTTCCCCCTCCTGGTGTACTCTTCTTGGACCCGCCTGGTTTCTGGCTCCCCCTGGAGCCGGGATAAGTCCTGACGTGGCTGGGTTCGAGACCTTGGGGTCCTTTGGACGGGTTCTTCCCATTTGTGGTGGGGCCGCACTCCTGGGGTCTTTTCGGGACGCATTCAGCATCTCCGCTGTGGCCTGGTACTTTTCCACAGCTTCCACGGTCAGATCAGCCGTGGTCAAGGCCTGTTGACTGATGAACCGTTTTGCCTCATAAGGCAGGGCGCGTAGGTAACGATCCACCACAACGGCCTCCACCACCGCCGCTGCTGTATTCCTCTGCGGATCCAGCCATTTCCCTTGCGATTCGGACAAGTTCATGCATCTGCGCCCGAGGAGGTTGGTCTGGTTGGAAGGTCCAGCTGTGAAAGCGCTGGGCCATACCAAACTTTGTGAGTCCATATCTGCTGAGGATCTCAGACTTCAGGGCATCATAGTCAGTAACCTGGTCAGGGCCCAGGTCCCGGACAGCATTCAGCGATTCCCCGGTTAGAAAGGGGGCTAACAGACCAACCCACTGTTGCTTGGGCCAGGCTTCCCTAGTGGCCGTGGCCTCAAATGCATGCAGGTATGCCTCAATGTCATCGGTAGCTCCCATCTTAGATATAAAGTCACTTGCCTTTATTGGGCGGGTATTTTGGACAACCCTCTGTCTCTGCAACTGCAATTCCTCTGCCTTCAGAAGGTTGGCTTTCTTTTGCTCCTCCAAGAGAGCCACGTTTGCTTGCATCTGGGCTTGCTGGCCAGCAACAAGGGCTTTCAATATGTCCTCCATTTCAGTCGGCGGGGAGCCTACGGCCAACTTGGAAAACTGGGTGATCAAACCTTCGGTATCCTCCTCTGACATGCACTATTAACGCTTGAGCTTGCCCGTATTCTCCACCATCTGTGACGTCACAAGAGGCTACACAGCTTTCAGCGGGATTGCTCAAGTAGTGCAAGGAGACAAGGTTCAAACAAAACAAGGATTTTATTATAGGTCTTGGGAAATTAACGAAAATATAACAAAATTCTGTTCTCTTGTGGCTCTTTAAGGGTTAACAGTTCAGGGATGTCTCTTCCACATCCAAAGTCATAACTCTCACTCGCTCAGATAACTTTTCCCCAGCCTTACTGTAGTCCACGTTGCAGCTAGTGGCCAACCCAGCAAAAAAGTCCTTCCAAATGTCCCTCACGTATTTCCACAGGTGCATATATCCAAAGGTGAGTATTTCCCAAAGGTAAGTATCTCCAAATCCTTATATTCCTCATGGAAGTGGACGAGCAGCACTCTTGTCCTCCAGAGAGCCCAGGTTGGAGACTGTGTGTCTTCCCTTCCCAAACCTTCAGCTCATCAGCTCCTCATTTGTTTCAGCTGCGTGGGAAGATTGGCCATAGAGGGGTGGAGTTCCCGACCATACCAGCAGATGGAGCCATAGCTGTCTGGGTTTGCAGCCACCTCAGGGGGATGTAACGTCCCTCCAGGACACAGCCTCTCGTGACATCACACTAGCTAGAATAGTTAGCATATTAGCTAGCCATCGCTCTCTGTCAACGAACCAACCCCTCCTCCCACGGTATGAAACACACAGAGAAAGCCAAGCTAACGTTAACTAGTCACCCATGTTTTGAATTCCTTTTAAACGACTCTGGTTACCAGTATGTAAAAAATTAAATAAAAATAAATGTAGGTTATAAACGTACCCTTAGTAGCTACTGTTAGCTAGTTAAGTGTAAAGCTAGCTACTGTATCTACCTCAATTAACTCGTACCCCTGTACATCGACTCGGTACTGGTACCCCTTGTACATAGCCAAGTTATCGTAACTCATTGTGTATATATTTCTCGTATTATTATTTCTCTTTTCTTTTTTCTTTTTTCATTGTTGGGAAGTAAGCATTTAACTGTTAGTCTACACCTGTTGTTTACGAAGCGTGTGACAAATAACATTTTATTTGATTTACTAGACTATGCTTCGGAGGGGGATGGGCAGGTAGCCTACACACGCACACACACTGGCAAATAGTTTCAGCTGGCAGGCAGACACTGGAATACGTTTCTGAGTGATAGAGTGAGGGCTTTGCATAGGCGCTTTGTTGCATTTTTTGTGGGACTGGAAAAAAATGCCCGGAACGTAAAATAACGTTATTAACCGGTTCCCATGCTTTTAAAATAATGGTTCTGTTCCAGAACAGTATAGATCACTTTCGTTTCCAGTTCTGATTCTGTCCTTCATAAAATGTATTTATTTTCCAGTTTTCGGTTCTATTCCCTGAACCGGTTCCAACCCCTGGTACACATGGTGATTTACCTCCTCTCTGTTCACTGCAGACTGATGTCAGTTAACGCCACCATGGGTGCTGCTAGTCAGTGATAGATTCAGGGAGTCCATGGAAAGTTTGGGGAAAGGACTGTGTTTATTTTACTGTGATAATAGAGGAATACAATAGCACCTGTGTACTGCACTGGAACAGACCTCATTCAGAGGGGTTGGGTTAAATGCGGAAGACACATTTCGGTTGAAGGCATTCAGTTGTGCAATTGACTAGGTATCCCCCATTCCCAGTACAGAATGTAACCTAAAGGGAATACTCTGCAGAATAATTGTTTTTGAATAGTTGAGTAGTGTGGTTATGGTTACACCAAAAGGGAAACAACACATTACACGAGACAAGGTCCTGAGGTAATGACATTTCCAGTGGCTTCTGCAGCCAGTCTTACAAAATGTAACAAGCGAAACACAAACTGAAATGAAATTATTTGACAATGCATGCTATTGTATTATACACAGCCTGTTATAGAAAGTAAATGTTGGCTTTCTCTACTGTTAACGCACCATTATTTTAAGCAGTTCATTATCAAGCACAGTAATTCAATAAGTATTGGATTATCCAATGAGGTGTTTTGAGGAAATAGAATACTATAATACTGGGAACCTCAATTTACGGCTTTCTCACATTCGGTCCAATAGCCGAGAGACTTGGAAGTCTGGCAACGCAAGACTACTGTATAGTAAACACTTTAGGTATGTATTTAAACACATTTTCAGGCCTTACATTGTGTCCTGTGAGCTTTTATTTTGGGGAACAGGTGTGGAGTTTCTTTCTCTTAATAGGATGATTTAAGCCATTTACATTCCTTCATAAGAAGGCATAAATCTGCAAATATCATAATTACCATAAAGTAGAATAATGCATGGCCGATGCATACAGTGCCTTCAGAAAGTATTCATACCCCTTGACTTATTCCACATTGTGTTGTGTTACAGCCTGAATTCAAAATTGATTAAAAATAATAATAATCTCACCCATCTACACACAATACCCCATAACGACAAAGTGAAAATGTGTTTTTAGAAATGTTTGCAAATGAAATACAGAAATATCTCTTAGGACCGACTGGCCCTTGTTCAATCTGTCTGGATTACTGCAACTCGTGGTTGGCTAGGCTCCCTGCCTGTGCCATTAAACCCCTACAACTTATCCAGAACGCTGCAGTCCGTCTGGTGTTCAACCTTCCCAAGTTCTCTCATGTCACCCCGCTCCTCCGCACACTCCACTGGCTTCCAGTTGAAGCTCGCATCTACTACAAAACCATGGTGCTTGCCTACGGAGCTGTGAGGGGAACGACACCTCCTTACCTTCAGGCTCTGATCAGACCCTACACCCAAACTTGGGCACTATGTTCATCCACCTCTGGCCTGCTAGCCCCCCTACCTCTACGGAAGCACAGTTCCCGCTCAGCCCAGTCAAAGCTATTCGCTGCTCTGGCACCCCAATGGTGGAACAAGCTCCCCCACGACGCCAGGACAGCGGAGTCACTGACCACCTTCCGGAGACACTTGAAACCCTACCTCTTTAAGGAATACCTGGAATAGTATAACAGTAATCCTTCTAAAAAAAATAAAAAATCCCTAGTCCGTGCCAATGACAAGCATACCCATAACATGATGCAGCCACCACTATGCTTGAAAATATGTAGAGTGGCACTCAGTAATGTCTTGTATTGGATTTGCCCCAAACATTACACTTTGTATTCAGTACAAAAAGTAAATTACTTTCACAAATGTTTTGCAGTATTACTTTAGTGCCTTATTGCAAACAGGATGCATGTTTCTTTATATTTGTATTCTGTACAGGCTTCCTTCTTTTCACTCTGTCAGGTTAGTATTGTGGAGTAACTACAATGTTGTTGATCCATCCTCAGTTTTCTCCTATCACAGCCATTAAACTCTGTAACTGTTTTAAAGTCACCATTGGCCTCATGGTGAAATCCCTGAGCGGTTTCCTTCCTCTCCGGCAACTGAGTTAGGAAGGACGCCTGTATCTTTGTAGTGACTGGGTGTACTGATACACCACCCAAAGTGTAATTAATAATTTCACCATGTTCAAACGTCTGCTTTTTTATTTTTACCCATCTACCAATAGGTGCCCTTCTTTGCTAGGCATTGGAAAACATCCCTGCTCTTTGTGGTTGAATCTGTGTTTGAAAATCACTGCTCGACTGAGGGACCATACAGATAATTGTATGTGTGGGGTACATAGATGAGGTAGTCATTCAAAAATCATGTTAAACACTATTATTGCACACAGAGTGAGTCCATGCAACTTAGTATGTGACTTACATTTTTACTCTTGAACTTATTTAGGCTTGCCATAACAAAAGGGTTGAATAATTATTGACTGAAGACATTTCAGCTTTTAATTTGTAATTAACATTTTAAAATGTTAACAATTGTGGGTAGGCCAGTGACAAAAAAATCTAAATGTAATCCATTTTAAATTCAGGCTGTAACACAACAAAACGTGGAAAAAGTCAAGGGGTCTGAATATTTTCTGAAGGCTAAAGAGTTGTCCGTGAGGTATTTAACACCAAGCAGCTTAACGTAAATGTCATGTCTGGGTGTATCTTCGTTTCTTACAGGATTGGACTGGAAAGAACTTACTTCTTAATTCCCTCCTTGTGTTTTGGCCAATCACACCATCTTTACTCTGAGCTGAGGTCCAACCAGATTTGTGAATGAATGATTGGGTGGGCCCCGACGTCAATGTGGTGGGACTACTACAGATCCCACCCAGCGATGGATTCCCACTGTCTGAGAGCTCACACTTCTTTGGTAAGCAATGACTAGCCTGGTCCCAGATCAGTACTGTATGTGCTTCATCCAACTCCTCTGCCTATTTTTGTCATGCAATACATAATATGCAGTGTACCATATTATATACAGTATATGCACATGGCATGCCAATGATAGTTAGGAGAGTTGGCACATGCAGATCTGGGATCAGGCGATCCAGTTGCCACCTATGACACACATTACCCCTCAGTCAGTTGCAGCCAGTCACACAGGCCAGATGTGAAAGCGACTTTACACATTACCAAACCAACTACCTTATTGATGGGCAGAAATGTGACAGTCAGGTTAATAAGTAGCCGTGAAAACCTTTGCTCCCCTTTGGCATTCCTGAGTCAGTCCTCAAGCAAGCACAAAACTGTTCCGTTTTAGGACTATTGAACCAGCATTTTTATGGAGAATTTAATTTTCAGAAAACAATAGAGGGAGTTATGCTGAAGTAGAAGAAGTAACGGTAAGTGTAGAGCCGCAGAGGGGGATTACTTTTCAGGTGGTCAGAGAAAGAAAGAGGGAGAGAGGGAGGGAGGGAGAGAGACAGAGAGAGAGACAAAGAGAGAGACAGTGAAAGGGAAGGTTTTTATCCTGGGTGCACTGGGTCACCCTGAGATGGCCACGGTCCAGATCAAACATTCTGGAGGTCAGTATCTCACGTCCGTCGATTGTGTTGCGTCAGTTTGGGTTATGTGTGTTATCAGATGATTTTGGATTAATTTAACACTATAGAACTGTACGGCTACATTCCAGCAGTTTTTTTGTTGCCCAGTATGTATTTTGACCTTAATGTATTTTAATTAATAAAAGTGATATGAAGGAATCAAAATAGTTAAAATGCTAGCTGACGTCTAACCATCAAGGGTTCATGCTGACATAATAGGAATAGGATTATTATATTTTATGACAGTAGATAAACCTGATGATAAAGCATTTCTGAAATATAGAAATGTGTATAATATAAGTAGAAATATATAGATATATGCAGTAAGTACTATATCTCTTTGGAAATAGTTTGTTAGCTCAAGCTGTCCTGTCATTCTGCTGTGACAGTGTTCTGTGAGAGCGTGAGGATAAAGGTAGACTCGGCGAAATGACGTTGCCATGAGCAGCACCGCAGATATTGAGATGAGCAAGATGCAAGACTTCGCTCTTACACAGTCACACAGTCACACACAATATATATATTTATATGTTCTTATTCCATTCCTTTACTTAGATTTGTGTGTATTAGGTTTTTGTTGTGGAACTGTTAGATATTACTTGCTAGATATTGCTGCACTGTCAGAAATAGAAACACAAGCATTTCGCTACACTCGCAATAACATCTGATAACCATGTGTATGTGACCAATACATTTGATTTGATTTGATTTGATTTATCTGCGCATGTGCACGGGTTAGCTTCATGCTGTTACAGCGTGGTAGCCAGGACACCAAAACAGTGGAGAAGTTGAGCCTCACGCTTCAACGCTCTTAGTTGTTACAGAAATTGACCCACTATGCTGTTTACTTTTTACATCTACGTCATATCACTGAGACTACCTTTAAGTTTTGCTGGGTTTATATGTGACTGTTTAGATTACTATCCCCTGTTATGCTAACGTTTAAATACTCAGATTAAGTCACTATCTAATACTACTGTAAAAGCTTCTGCTGGGAAGTGGTTTTTGTCCGATCAGATAAATGGTTTTGTTTTGTCTCACTATCCTTGGGAAAATACAGGATTTATTGGCTTGGGAAATGTGTAGCTATTGTGGCTTTTCTAAACCATGCTGACAAAATGCTGACTTGTGTGTTGGCTATAAAGACTTAACAGGATTAAAATCATCAGTTTATTGCACACTTCTATTCAGTGATACTATAATTTAATCTATACCTCTTTCTTTTCTCCTTCCAGATATTCTGGCAGAGCAAGGGAGCCCTCTGCTCCAGGACCAGGAAGTCTTACCCTTCACCAGCTATCCCAGCATGCAATACCCCTCGGTGGAGCCCACCATGTCCTCCCCACCAATCTACTCCAGTCAGAACTACTACCCCCAGTACAGCAGCGATGAGTGGTACTCACCCACAGGGATGTATGAACTGAGGAAAGGACCCCAAGAGGGCACTTATAATGCTGAAATGGAAGAGGCGTCCACCGTAGTGCCTGCGGTGTGCAAGAGAACCCGGCACACATCCCACACAGGCAGGGTCAAAGGGGAGGAGCTGTGTGTGGTGTGTGGGGACAAGGCATCTGGGTACCACTATAACGCTCTCACCTGTGAGGGGTGTAAAGGTATCAAATCAATATTTTTTTTAATGGTCACATGCTTTGTAAACAACAGATGTAGACTAACAGTGAAATGCTTACTTACGGGCCCTTCCCAACAATGCCGAGAGACAGAAAATACAGAAATATTAGAAAAGTAATAACAATAATATAATAAAAGTTATAATAAATACACAATGAGTAATGTTAACTTGGCTATGTACACGGGGTAGCAGTACCGAGTCGATGTGCAGGGATTTCAGGTAATTGAGGTAAATATGTACACTATCAGTCAAAAGATTGGAACACCTAGAGTGAGGGAAAAAAGTATTTGATCCCCTGCTGATTTTGTACGTTTTCCCACTGACAAAGAAATTATCAGTCTATAATTTTAATGGTAGGTTTATTTGAACAGTGAGAGACAGAATAACAACAAAAAAATCCAGAAAAATGCATGTCAAAAATGTTATGAATTGATTTGCATTTTAATGAGGGAAATACGTATTTGACCCCTCTGCAAAACATGACTTAGTACTTGGTGGCAATCACAGAGGTCAGACGTTTCTTGTAGTTGGCCACCAGGTTTGCACACATCTCAGGAGGGATTTTGTCCCACTCCTCTTTGCAGATCTTCTCCAAGTCATTAAGGTTTCAAGGCTGACGTTTGGCAACTCGAACCTTCAGCTCCCTCCACAGATTTTCTATGGGATTAAGGTCTGGAGACTGGCTAGGCCACTCCAGGACCTTAATGGGCTTCTCCTTGAGCCACTCCTTTGTTGCCTTGGCCGTGTGTTTTGGGTCATTGTCATGCTGGAATACCCATCCACGACCCATTTTCAATGCCCTGGCTGAGGGAAGGAGGTTCTCACACAAGATTTGACGGTACATGGCCCCGTCCATCGTCCCTTTGATGTGGTGAAGTTGTCCTGTCCCTTTAGCAGAAAAACACCCCCAAAGCATAATGTTTCCACCTCCATGTTTGACGATGGGGATGGTGTTCTTGGGGTTATAGGCAGCATTCCTCCTCCTCCAAACACGGCGAGTTGAGTTGATGCCAAAGAGCTCGATTTTGGTCTCATCTGACCACAACACTTTCACCCAGTTCTCCTCTGAATCATTCAGATGTTTATTGGCAAACTTCAGATGGGCCTGTATATGTGCTTTCTTGAGCAGGGGGACCTTGCGGGCGCTGCAGGATTTCAGTCCTTCACGGCGTAGTGTGTTACCAATAGTTTTCTTGGTGACTATGGTCCCAGCTGCCTTGAGATCATTGACAAGATCCTCCCGTGTAGTTCTGGGCTGATTCCTCACCGTTCTCATGATCATTGCAACTCCACGAGGTGAGATCTCGCATGGAGCCCCAGGCCAAGGGAGATTGACTGGTCTTTTGTGTTTCTTCCATTTGCGAATAATCGCACCAACTGTTGTCACCTTCTCACCAAGCTGCTTGGCGATGGTCTTGTAGCCCATTCCAGCCTTGTGTAGGTCTACAATCTTGTCCCTGACATCCTTGGAGAGCTCTTTGGTCTTGGCCATGGTGGAGAGTTTGGAATCTGATTGATTGATTGCTTCTGTGGACAGGTGTCTTTTATACAGGTAACAAGCTGAGATTAGGAGCACTCCCTTTAAGAGTGTGCTCCTAATCTCAGCTCGTTACCTGTATAAAAAATCACCTGGGAGCCAGAAAAATCTTTCTGATTGAGAGGGGGTCAAATACTTATTTCCCTCATTAAAATGCAAATCAATTTATAACATTTTTGACATGCGTTTTTCTGGATTTTTTTGTTGTTATTCTGTCTCTCACTGTTCAAATAAACCTACCATTAAAATTATAGACTGATCATTTATTTGTCAGTGGCAAACGTACAAAATCAGCAGGGGATCAAATAATTTTTTCCCAGACTGTATTCATTCAAGGGTTTTGCTTTATTTTTACTATTTTCAACATTGTACAATAGTAGTGCTCCTGAGTAGTGCTCCTGAGTGGCGCAGTGGTCTAAGGCACTGCATCGCAGTGCTTACTGTGCCACTAGAGATCCTGGTTCGAATCCAGGCTCTGTCGCAGCCGGCCGCGACCGGGAGACTCATGGGCGGCGCACAATTGGCCCAGCGTCGTCCAGGGTAGGGGAGGGAAATGGCCGGCAGGGATGTAGCTCAGTTGATAGAGCATGGCGTTTGCAACGCCAGGGTTGTGGGTTCGATTCCCATAGGGGGCCAGTATAAAAAAAACAAAACATTAATGTATTCACTAACTGTAAGTCGCTCTGGATAAGAGCGTCTGCTAAATGACTAAAATGTAAATGTAGTGAAGACATCAAAACTATAAAATAACACATGGAATCATTTAGTATCCAAAAAAGTGTTGCAAAAACCATCAAGCGCTATGATGAAACTGGCTCTCATGAGGACCACCACAGGAATGGAAGACCCAGAGTTACCTCTGCTACAGAGGATAAGTTCATTAGAGTTACCAGCCTCAGAAATTGCAGCCCAAATAAATGTTTCACAGAGTTCAAGTAACAGACACATCTCAACATCAACTGTTCAGAGGAGACTTTGTGAATCAGGCCTTCATTTTCGAATTGCTGCAAAGAAACCACTACTAAAGGACACCAATAATAAGAAGAGACTTGCTTGAGCCAAGAAACGATCAATGGACATTAGACCGGTGGAAATGTGTCCAAATTTGAGATTTTTGGTTCCAACCGCTATGTCTTTGTGAGACGCAGTGTGTGCGAACGGATGATCTCCGCATGTGTGGTTCCCACCGTGAAGTATGGAGGAGGAGGTGTTATTGTGTGGGGGTGCTTTGCTGTTGACACTGTCAGTGATTTATTTAGAATTCAAGGCACACTTAACCAGCATGGCTACCACAGCATTCTGCAGCGATACGCCATCCCATCTGGTTTGAGCTTAGTAGGACTATCATTTGTTTTTCAACAGGACAATGACCCAACACACCTCCAGGCTGTGTAAGTGCTATTTGACCAAGAAGGAAAGTGATGGAGTGCTGCATCAGATGACCTGGCCTGCACAATCACCCGACCTCAACCCAATTGAGATGGTTTGGGATGAGTTGGACCGCAGAGTGAAGGAAAAGCAGCCAACAAGTGCTCAGCATATGTGGGAACTCCTTCAAGACTGTTGGAAAAGCATTCCAGGTGAAGCTGGTTGAGAGAATGCCAAGAGTGTGCAAAGCTGTCATCAAGGCAAAGGGTGCCTACTTTGAAGAATCTCAAATATAAAATATATTTTGATTTGTTTAACACTTTTTTGGTTACTACATGATTCCATATGTGTTATTTCATCGTTTTGATGTCTTCTACAATGTAGAAAATAGTACAAATAAAGAAAAACCCTTGAATGAGTAGGTGTGTCCAAACTTTTGACTGGTACTGTACATATAACTAGGAATAAACAGTATCAGCTGTGTATGTGATTCGTAAAAAAAAAAATTGTGCAAAAAGGCTCAATGCAGATAGTCTGGGTAGCTATTTGGTTAACTATTTAACTAACCATTTAGCAGTCTTGGGGGTAGAAGCTGATCAGGGTCCTGTTTGTTTCAGACTTGGTGCATCTGTAACGCTTGCAGTGCGGTAGGAGATAGAACAGTCTTTGACTTGGGTGGCTGGAGTCTTTGACAATTTTTTGGGCCTTCCTCTGACTGACACTGCCTGGTATAGAGGACCTGAATGGCAGGGAGCTTGGCCCCAGTGACGTACTGGGTCGTACGCACTACCCTCTGTAGTGCCTTGCGTTCGGATGCCAAGAAGTTGCCATACCAAGCGGTGATGCAGCCAGTCAAGATGCTCTCAATGGTGCAGCTGTAGAACATTTTGAGGACCTGAGGGCCCATGCCAAATCTTTTCAGCCTCCTGAGGAGGAAGAGGCATTGTCGTGGTGCCCTCTTCACGTCTGTGTGGACCATGATAGAGCCTTAGTGATGTGGACACCGAGGAACTTGAAGCTCTCGACCTGCTCCACTACAGCCCCGTCGATGTGAATGGGGGTTTGCTCGGCCCTCCGTTTCCTGTAGTCCACGATCAGCTCCTTTGTCCATTAAGGGGGAGGTTGTTGTCTCGGCACCACACTGCCAGGTCTCTGACATCCTCCTCATAGGTTGTCTCATCGTTGTCGGTGATCAGGCCTACCACCGTTGTGTCATCAGCAAACTTAATGATGGTGTTGGAGTTGGGTGCGGTCACACAGTCGTGGGTGAACAGGGAGTACAGGAGGGGACTAAGCACGCACCCCTTAGGGGCCCCTGTGTTGAGGGTCAGGGGGCGACCTGTCAGGAATTCCAGGATCCAGTTGCAGAGGGAGGTGTTCAGTCGCAGGGTCCTCAGCTTAGTGATGAGCTTGGAGGGCACTATGGTGTTGAACGCTGAACTGTAGTCAATAAACAGCATTCTGACATAGGTGTGCCTCTTGTCAAGGTGGGAGAGGGCAGTGTTGGTTACAATAGACATTGCATCATCTGTGGATCTGTTGGGGGCAGTATGCGAATTGGAGTGGGTCCAGGGTGTCTGGGATGATGGTGTTGATGTGAGCCATGACCAGCCTTTCAAAGCATTTCATGACTACAGATGTGAGTGCTACGGGGCAATTGTCATTTAGACAGATTACCTTGGCATTCTTGGGCGCAGGGACTATGGTGGTCTGCTTGAAACTTGTAGATATTACAGACTGGGTAAGGGAGAGGTTGAAAATGTCAGTGAAGACACTTGCCAGCTAGTCAGCGCATGCTCTGAGTACTCGTCCTGGTAAGCTGTCTTGTGAATGTTAACCTGTTTAAAGGTCTTACTCACATCAGCTACAGAGAGCATGATCACACAGTTGTCTGGAAAAGCTGGTGCTCTCAAGCATTGTTCAGTGTTGCTTGCCTCGAAGCAAGCATAGAAGGCATTTAGCTCCTCTAAATCCGACTAGTGTCAGAGCCGGCGTAGTAGGATTCGATCTTAGTCCTGTATTCACGCTTTGCCTGTTTGATGGTTCGTCAGAGGTCGAAGTGGGATTTCTTATAAGTGTCCGGATTAGTGTCCTGCTCCTTGAAAGTGGCAGCTCTAGTCTTTAGCTCGGTGTGGATGTTGCCTGTAATCCATGGCTTCTGGTTGGGACATGTACGTACAGTCACTGACTGTGGGGATAACGTCGTCGATGCACTTATTAATGAAGCCAATGACTGATGTGGTAAACTCCCACAACGAACCCACAACCCTGGCGTTGCAAGCGCCATGCTCTACCAACTGAGCTACACGGGGCCATCGGATGAATCCGAAACATATTCCAGTCTGTACTAGTAAAACAGTCCTGTAGCTTAGCATCCGCTTCATCGGACCACTTCACTGGTACTTCCTGTTTGAGTTTTTGATTGTAAGAAGGGATCAGGAGGATAGAGTTATGGTCAGATTTGCCAAATGGAGGGCGAGGGAGAGCTTTGTATGCATTTCTGTGTGTGGAGTAAAGGTGATCTATAGTTTTTTTTTGCCTCTAGTTGTACAGATGACATGCTGGTACAATTTCAGTTTCCCTGCATTAAAATCACCGGCCACTAGGAGTGCCTCCTCTGGATGAGCATGTTCTTGTTTGCACCGTCTTTTTCTCTTCCAAGTCTCGGGGATTAAGGCCTGGTCCGGGGTGAGCAGTATGTCCTGCGCTGCCGACTCGTTGAAGTAGAAATCTTCCTCCAAATCGAGGTTAGTGATCGCTGTTCTGATGTCGAGAAGCTCTTTTCGGTCATAGGAAACGATGGCAGAAACATTATGTATAAAAAAAGTTCAGCGCAAAAAAACACAAAATAGCTGAATTGGCCAGGAGCCTGTAAAACTGCAGCTATCTATTCCAGCGCCATTCTTTTTTGTAAGAACAGTAGTTTAGTGTTACATTTAGATCATAGCTGTAGACATTGAAGTGCTATGGACTGCAAAGATAGTGCCAAAAAAGAGTATCTTCCACATTCAGCATTTGAGAAAGCCCTCTATGGATGGGCCCACATCTTCTCAAAGGCTGTGCATATCACTTCTGGTGAGGTGATTCTACATGCACAAGTGAATTAAAGTCTTGTTAACAGCTGAACACTTATTAAGCCTGCGGCTTGTTGGTTTAGTAATGCTGTTCCACAGGGGAAATGTAATTGTGAGGAGGGAGAGACGTTGATGCCACAAGTGACTCATAAGAAATGTGTTATTGAAAGAGCTAGTAGTTGATAAGAATGTTGTTTTTGACTGGCGTTGCGTTCATAGAGGACTAGAATGAAAAGAGATTACATTAGGTGATCATTAGTTGACCTGGTGGTGATAAGGTTCTGTTTATCTTCAGTTCTTTTGAAGATTACTCCACTGCAGTGGGAAGTAAGGCGGTACGGTCCGGTACAGCATACCGGCAAATAAATAGTGGTGGTATGCCTTACCGGTAAAACATGAGCCTATCACAATAATTAAAACAAAATGTCCAGAAAACTGTAGGCTATTACACCACTTTCTATCATTATCGCAAGTCAGAGGCATGGAAAATCAACGAATGGGCTTGAAAACGGGTGGTAGACTATAGCCTACTCTCCAAAATGCGATGTGGTTAGACTAGAACGCAGACATTTTGCCAAGGCAGAGAAGAGTGGTCGACACCGAGACGCGCACAGACAGCAGTGGATGCATCAATATTATATTTCCTCATGACAAGGAAAAATTAATGAATTGTTTCTGGACTTCACACAGTGCCAAGTAAGCATTACTTTACAGCAGCTCTTCATGTACAAATTGTGACAAACCACAACTAACAAACCACAACTAACAATCCATCTTTTAACTGTTTTACGACAACATCGTTTTATTATATTTTGTGTAAAACCCCAGGTGAATGGGTGCAAGTGTAATTCCACCCTGTTGGGGTGGACAATGGCAAGGTTGTGGTCACTGGGCTGTCCTGCCTCATGTCTGAGCTTAGGTTTGTGCCTCGTTGGTTCACCCTCCGGATAGGGTTCCCTCTCAGCTTTCATCTGTATAATAGCGGAGGGAACCGGAGCTAAGCAATGTTAATGTGTGTCATTGTACTCATCACCCTGCACTTGAATGTCTAATTACCTGTTAGTACTATGAGTTACACTGTTGAAAGGGGTTAATGTTAATGGTTTGAAGCACCCCTTGGGCATATGTCAAGGCCAAGGGCATATGGCATAGATCAGCTACAATCCAATGCCATCATTCCATTAGAGGTGTAGTTTATGGGTGACCATGTACCTGTATCGCGTCATAGTATTTGTAGGGCAAGTCTATCAGGTTTATTCCAATATTGAGCTAGTCAGTTTCGAGGACACTTCACCTTCACAGTACATAATATCACTAGTATTTCATCATATCACCAAAGACTGAGGTCACTGGGTAATAGTGTTGATCACTGCCTTCAGGCTTCTTCAGGCGGAGCATCACCAAGAACGCTGTGTACAAGTGCAAGAATGGAGGGACCTGTGAGATGGACATGTACATGCGGAGGAAGTGCCAGGAGTGTCGTCTCCGGAAGTGCAAGGAGATGGGCATGCTGGCAGAGTGTGAGTATCAGCCCCCGCAAACAGCTGTTCTCCATGATACTGTACCCATGATGCCACTCTTAATGGTACAGACTGTGAAGTACTGGTATTATGAATAAGGAAAGGGAATAATAGTCAAAGGAAACCATAAACCATCATTACTGAAAGATGTACAGTACATTTTACAGAAAGTTCATGACGTAGGGAGGAACCTCCATGCTTATTCACTCTTGATGGTCTTTACTCCAGAATCCATGTAGTTGCAGCATTAGCAATGCGTGGGTAAAATCACTGAGGAAGCCAAGCCAGTAAAAAATCCAAATTACAACCTATGTTGTGATAATTGCGTTGTTTGCTCTATAACCCATTCGTTCATACGCCACCATGATATATAATAAGGCCATGACAACAAAAAGACAACAGTCACGCAGTGGTGGAATGAATTCAACTACACATCCGTTTGTTTCATCACAGACCGGAGAGCAACATCTGTCCGGTGAAGTCCACAAAGCAAATATTGCATGTAGCTGTCACGACTTCCTCCGAGGCTGCCACCTCTCCTTGTTCGGGCAGGCTTCGGCGTTCGTCGTCACCAGCCTTCTAGCCACTGCCACTCCTCATCTCATCATTCCATTTGTTTTGTCTTGTCTATTACACACACCTGGTTCATATCCCCTCATCAGTACCTGTATAAGTGTTCCCTCTGCCCCCTTGTCTTTGTGTGTGATTGTTCATTGTAGAGGATATATAGCTCAGTGGAGCTAGATTTGGATTGTGTATCGCCGGGATATTCACCCGTGTGCCTTGTCTTCCCCAGTGCGCCGTTTACCGCACTGGTGTATATTACGCATTGCTGCGTACCTCTGTTTATTTGAATAAACCATTTATTCCGTGATTTCCTCTCCTGCGCCTGACTCTGTCCTAAATCACCCGCTACAGTAACAAATAGTTATATGACCTGCAACATGGTCAAGCAAGTTAAATGTTTTCGACAGTTTACTAAACAACTACTGATTTAGAACCAAGGAGTTACCGGAAGTCAGCACAAAGACAACAGGAGCACTGCCTCCGCTATTTCAGCACCATTTCATACATTGTCACGTATACGCCGGGAGTCAGGAAGCAGGTGCAGAAGGTGAGTTTAATAATGAAGAATGCGGATAAACAAAACATGAGAAGCGTACAGACCGTGAATGAAAACAAACTAATACTGCCGGATGACTGAGGCTACTGATTGCTAAATAAAGGGAAGGTAATCAAGGTGATGATGAAGTCCAGGTGTGCGTAATGATGGGGAGCAGGTGTGCGTAATGATGGTTCCAAGACCGGTGGTTAGTAGACCGGCGACGTCAAGCGCTGGAGAGGGGGAGCGGGTGTAGGCGTGACAGACATTTAAACATCATCAAATCATCAAGGCTATATATGCTTAGATTAATACACTGAAAACAAACTTAAAGATACCAAAAACGATTCAGTCCAATCATGTGGCTGTCCATGGTACTGAGTTCTGTGTGTGTGTGTGTGTGTGTGTGTGTGTGTGTGTGTGTGTGTGTGTGTGTGAGCACACAAGTAAAACACATTTCTGACTACTGTACTTGTAGACTAGTTGAATGCCAAAGCCATCCTCCTCTCTTTCATGTTGGCAAAACGGTCTATGGCTCTGTCATACAGTATGCTTTTAGTTTTTGTTGTCATAGGCTACCTAGCTAAAATTCTTGCTAGCCTAACTTCCTCGCATGGGCAACAATGAACCAGCTAAGTTAGCTAGCTACACTACATTACGATCTCGACAAACCATTTCTGTATGGACCTCGCTTTATGCACGGGGGCATTGTCATGCTGAAACAGGAAAGGGCCTTCCCTAAACAGTTGGAAGCACAGAATCGTCTAGAATGTAATTGTATGCTGTAGCGTTAAGATTTCCCTTCACTGGAACTAAGGGGCCTTGCACGAACCATGAAAAACAGCCCCAGACCATTATTCCTCCTCCACCAAACGTTAAAGTTGGCACTATGCATTGGTGCAGGTAGCGTTCTCCTGGTACCTCCAAACCCAGATCCGTCCGTCGGACAGCTAGATGGTGAAGCGTGATTCATCACTCCAGAGAACGCATTTAATTATTTTATGGATCTCCTACACTCTTAGAAAAAGGTTCCAAAAGGGTTCTTCGGCTGTCCCCATAGGAGAACCCTTTTTGTTTCCAGGTAGAACCCTTTTTGGGTTCCATGTAGAACCCTCTGTGGAAAGGGTTTTATATGGAACCCAAAAGGGTTCTACCTGGAACCAAAAAGTGCTCTTCAAAGGGTTCTCCTATGGGGACAGCCGAATAACTCTTTTAATATTGCGTGACTAACCATATTGCTATTTCTTATGTGCAACAGAATATCTTGCCAACGTCAGGAAATTAATTTGGTGATAACACCATCTCTTTGATATACTACTATGTGCATTTTTACGTGAGAGACTATATTGCAGGTTTTATTAACTCATGGTACTTGTTACTTGATGCACATACTATACGGTATTACCTGCCCGTACAAAAATGAATATTCAAACCCTTTCTTTTAATTCAACTGAAGCACGGGCATATCTAAGGGCACCTTTAAGAATAAGTGCACCTGCTCTTTCCCACTAGAGCAGGGTTCCCCAACTGGCGGATCGCGGGCCGAATTTATTGGACCCCAAGTTTTCTGAGCAATTGTTGTTTTCAGAATAAAATACTGATAATAATTGGGTTGGACATAAAAGAGTGTAAAACACCAGCCAATCAGCTCCAAGGGATTAGGATTTAGGAAACCTGTTCCAAAGTATTCCCACGCATAATAAAGAGATATAAGTGATTGTATATGCACATTTAAGCAAGGTTTGAAATTATTATGTTTTAGTCAAATATTATATCTCTTTGGGCTACTTGCGGTCAATTTGCAGTCTACTAATTATTATTATTATTTTTTTTTATTATCTTGGATTTCTTCAGTAGTATTGAATGTGACCATTCATGTATCCATTTACTTTTTATCAGTTTAGGATCAACATGGTTAAAACAGAGCTATCACACTCTCAGTATTTGATTCTGATTGACGTGTCTAGCTGTGATTGACGTGTGTCTAGCTGTGATTGACATGTGTCTAGCTGTGAGCCTGACCCCCTGACTATCTCTTCATAAGACTGTGTGATAGCATCATACTATTCTTTCAATGCACTGGAGGCAGTCTCAGATCATAGCAGAGAACTGTCTTTGTGGATTCTGACACAACTGCTTTGAATTCCACTGAGGGAAAGTGTGTTATACTTCTCACAATAGAAAGGTCTCACCATTGTTGCTCTTAAAGGAAAGACTGTGGAAAGATAGGAGGGAGGGAGGGAAGAGAGTGGGGGGAGTAGGTGGACAGAGTTTGGCTCATGTTGCTCATAAATGTTGTAAAGAAGTTGGGATGAATATTGCAGGTAGCAGGCGTTCAACAGCCCTGTCTGTTGGCGCTACAGTGCTTCCTCCGCTGACTCCTGTTAGGCAGGTCTGAATGGCTCTCATGGCCTGATCTCGCAGTCTCCTTTGGTCTCACTGTAAAAAGAGCCAATTCTGAAAGGTCTTCATTCAAAGGAAACATTGATCATAGATTTTTCCCTGGTTTGGCAGATCTTTACTGAAAGGAGTAACATTGACATACTCCCTGCATAAAATACAGGGGTTGTATAATTTAGAATAATATCACACTGATAGAATTTGTAATAATGGAGAAATCCCCAGTTGTCGAAAATAGTTCCCTAATTATCTTAACTTTACATCTGTGCTAACTGCTTACCTTAGGTGATAATCGTTGTTCAAAATGTACTCAATAACTTTCTCAAACCCATAGCTATACTATGAAGCCACTTTAATAAAATATCAAACGGCCTGCTGTAGCACTGGGCATCAGGCCTGGCTGGCTGGCTACAGTGCATTCACAAAGATAATCATTATTGAACAAGTAGGGGTGAAATTCTCCTTCAACACTTTGTGTTTGAACCCATCATGTAATTCTGTGTTGTTGTTGTTTTTATCGCACTGCTTTGCTTTATCTTGGCCAGGTCGCAGTTTGAAATGAGAACTTGTTCTCAACTGGCTTACCTGGTTAAATAAAGGTGAAATAAAATAAATTAAAAAATAATCAATGCTCACAGGTCTGCTGACAGAGATCCAGTGTAAATCTAAAAGGCTGAGGAAAAACACCAAGGCCTCCCTGGGAGAGTCCACTGGGGACGAGACAGAGGGGGGAGACAACGGAGACACCAAACAGGTCACCTCCACCACCAAACTGTCAAAGGTAAACTCTCCCCCTTTTACTCTTTAGAATGTTTTTTTGCTCTTCAAAATGAGCGACATGTCAGTGATTCCCAATTTAGGAATCTAAATACTATCTACAAAATTATTTTAGATGTTTATAAACTCAGACAAAATAACTTTTTCCTGAAAGACCTTTTCTTTGTTTAAAAAAGTGATTATTCTTTTTTCTTTGATTGTCTATTTTTCTTTATCTAAATATAAATGCCCTACACTGATTACTGGATATGGGAATTGCATGAAAATGAAGAAAAAAAGTTCCTCAGCTGCAGTTTTCTTTGATCCCCATAAGCCAAATGTTAAAGTAAACTATGAATATTTAAACAGTTCTAAAGTCCTGTTGCCACCAAGGGATTGTATTACTCACAGCTAAGACTGACACATTACAAAGTATGACTCCTAAATAGCCCTAGTGTTATACAGAAGAGATTCAAAACGGATAGCTAATGGTTTTATTGCAGGAGAAGCTTGAGCTCAGTCAAGAGCAGCAGGCGTTCTTGAGCTTCATCGTAGAAGCTTACCAGAAACATCGAATTCCTCAAGACATGGCCAAAGAACTGGTACGTGATATCTCCTACAATTCTAGGAAATTCTGTCCCACTGGGCACATACGTCAGTTCAATGTCTATTCCATGTTGGTTCTACATAATATCAGTGAAATGACGTGGAAACAACTTTGATTCAACCAGTATGTGCCGAGTGGGGTGTGTTTTTCACCAAGCCATAGTGTATGCTTTACAACTCAAACATGTTCATAGTTCATGGAAGACAGCAAGAGACCCTTGCAACATATCCCAGAACAGATATGACTTACACCACATGCTCTCTATCCCAGTAGAAGTAAGACTGTTTTTTCCCCTCAAGTCTTAGATGAAGTTACATAACACTCCTTATCAGCCAGCAGTGTCACTTCACCCATATTCTGTAATTATATCCCCTTTGTGTGCCCTTGTTGTTTCTCCAGCTACAGGAGCAGTTCAATGCAGAAGAGAACTTCCTCCTTTTGACAGAGATGGCCACCAGTCATGTTCAAGTGCTGGTGGAGTTTACCAAAGACATTCCAGGTCTGGACTTCTATTAGGCTACGATGATCATTCCAATATTTTCTATATATAAAAGGTTTAAATAAATAGATTACTCCCATGGATTATCAGTCAACATCGATATCAGTCAACCTCTGGCCTTTTGTACCTCGGTACTCCATACTAATAGTCTAATCGGCTCCTTGACACATCATAGCAACATGATAACAACAAATAACTTTTATGACTTAATATAATAGGACCGAGCAGGTGTTGACATGGGTCATCATTGTGATTCAAGACTGTGTTCGCCAACTGAGCAAAAGCCGAGGCATTAACTCAGGGAGCTAACACAAGTCTTTTTTCGTTGTTTTTATATTACCTTTATTTGACCAGGGAAGACATACAGTATGAGACACAAATATACACATTTTACACAAAATATACATATATACACGTTAAAATACAAAAACACAGTCATGGGAAGCACAAATAAAACATCACAAATCACCCAGAAAAACAGTTACATTCCTCCACAAATAAGTCCCCAATCAATACTCTAAACTGCCCGAACGGCACCAGAACATTAAGATGAATTGTATTTAGAATGTTGTTCCAGCAATACAGTGCATTAAATAAAATCAGATTTACCTAGCTCGGTGGAGACCCTGGGAACCTCAAGAGTTAACCAATCTTGTGAACGGGTTAGGCAACTCAGGTGTGTATACTTCAACAGCAAAGTTAGATAAGACGGAAGTTTATGAAGTAGGGCCTTGTAAACAAAGAGTGAGTAATGTAGAGATCTATGGGTCTTTAGCGATGTCCAGCCAACCTTTTGATACAGAATGCAGTGTTGAGTATCAAAACTGTCACCAGTAACAAAAGAAAGGGCACTAAGGTAGATAGCATCTGAAGGTTTAAGAGTAGTAGCAGCTACACTTTGATAAATAACCTCACCGTAATAAAGAACAGATTGACTGAATAATCTGCTTCCCACTGCTTAGAGAAAGGCACAAACTGTTTCTGTAGAAAAAGCCAACTTTAAATCTTAGCTTCTTAAGAGCTAATCTATATGTTTTTTAAATGTCAAATCCATATCAATCCAAATGCCTAAGTATTTATATGCGGGAACACGTTCAATTGGAGAACCATCTAATGTAGTTCATCTGAAACATTCTTACGAGAGTTTAAAAACAATATGTTTTAAGTTTTAAATCAGCAAGGGATTCCTGCATAGCTATAAAATCTGACTGTAGTTTTGACACAGCCAGATCAACAGCCGGGGCAATAGCATACATAATAGTATCAGCCGCATATAAATGAAGTTTACAATTTTTAACAGATTGACCAATGGTGTTTATATAAATAGGGAAGAGAACAGGTCCCACAATCAACCCCTGTGGTACACCTTTATGCACTTCAAGAAATTCAGACTTAACCCCATCAATCACGATGGCCTGAGTTCTGTCACTAAGATAATCATGAAACGATGAACAGGTGTCAGAACTCAGGCCTATTGAGGACAACTTATTCAATAAAATAGCATGATCAACAGTATCAAAAGCTTTTGACAGGTCCACAAACAAAGCAGCACATTTCCTTTTAGTGTCTAAAGCATTGACAAGATCATTAACAAGTGGTTGGTGTAATAGTGCTATGCCCAGGCCTAAACCCTGATTTGTTTACATTCAAAATAAATGTATCAGATAAAAAAGAGCAAAGTTGGACATTTACCAAGGACTCAATAATCTTAGCTAGACAAGGAAGCCTTGCAAGGTCTCAGGCAAGGTTACTCTTCACACAAGCGTAGTTCACCAAACCAACTCTGTTACATTACATTGAAATGGAAAGGTAAGTCTTCCTTAACTAATCTCCCCTGACTGTGTGTGTGTGTCTGTGTGCGTGGGTGGGTGCATGTGTGCAGGTTTCTCAGCCCTGGACCATGAGGATCAGATAGCTCTGTTGAAGGGCTCGGCAGTGGAGGCCATGTTCCTGCGCTCAGCACAGGTGTTTACCAGGAAGCTACCCCATGGACACACAGAGGTGTTGGAGGACAGGATACGCAAGAGTGGTGCGTTCATACTGGGAAACTGGCGCATACAAGTGAAAATACTACAACAATACTCCAATATCCATCCACAAGTCTACTACTGCTGCTAGAACTAAATGGAGGTTATCATTATCATTATCATTATCATTATCATCAGTAACATGATCCTCGAAAACATCTTCATTGTAAACATCATCATCAGCTCAATCATCATCATGAACATCACCCTAAAATGTCAAACAAATGTTTACCACAATCCATGCTTGGTATGAAACATTCATGTCGTTGGTAGGTTTCCGGCACTTTTATCCACCACACACACGCGCGCGCACACACTCAGGTCTGCTGTGAATAATGGATAGGACTGCTTTATCTGACGATCTAGCTGACGAGGCTGGCAGCCTAGCAGTGTACTGACCTGTTGATCCTTGCCCAGGTGTGGGTTACCCGTGTAAACGGACCCCTGCCTGTCGGATAGCGTTTCATTCCATTGTGAGCGTGTATGGGCAATGTGCCAGGCAGGGTGGTAAAAGAGGGATGTCTTCAGGTGCTAGCTAGACTGTATCAGTTAGAGCTATGCCCATGATTTATTGTCCATAAACGTTGGTATTGTTGGGTATCGGATGGCAGTGTTGTGTGAGGTGGCATGAATAATTCACTAAACATCCAATTAATTGTACTGGTCATAACACATCAAACGGGAGGATCTTGCTTTGACATTCTGATATTTGCTTTATGCCATTGGCATTCATGGATTTGTGTGTATAGTACACAAGACAACACATCACCCCAGCGGGCAAAGCTGGTTAAAATGACATCCTTGAAACCAGTTTGCTCACTGAAACCAGTTTGCTGACTGGGACATTACATTAATTACTTTTAATAGAGAAGCCCATATTTGTGAATCGATGATTGGACCTTTTTGTTGTTGAGAAATCTTCATACTAATCCCTAACTAAACTTATTTCTACATCTTTATTGATATAGTTTTTAAAGAGTGCTGCAGTCTGGCTGTCTTGATATATAAAGTCTACTGTAATGCTTTTATATGCAGTCATATCTGAGCTGTCACTTTGACACCCTTGGTTGTACAGTTGAATACAGAGTGGTAGAGATGGCCGCTATGTGTGCGTCACTACGTCCCTTGGTGCAGGTCCTGAGTGAATGGATTAGTTGAGTGATATTCAAGCTAAAGGCCAGTCTGAGGGAAAAGAGAGAAATGATGTCTAAAGACGCTATTGTTCTTTATCTAAACATCGAGAGCTCTATTGTCCACCACTCTCCCTCTTTGTGCGCTCCTGGCATTTCTGAAGGCTTATGGCTCTGTGATGTGATGTGACTGACTGGATAGGGTGGATTTTTTAAATGGTTTTGGTGGTAGTAGTGGTGGAGGTGGGGGTTGTCCTATTCTCAGATGATTTTTTATGGAAATCTGTAAAAGTCTAATGGTATCCTCAAATGGTATACTACCTCTAATCTTTATCACATATTTTGGTTCATTACAGTGGGACTTTATGGGAATTATATTAGGTATCACCTTTGAAAAATGTTTGAACCCATTCCCCTCAGTGATCTATACTGCCATCTATGGACGATACTGCCATCCAATGGTTGTGTATTGATCATGCACCTCCGCATGTTTTCCAGGCATATCAGAGGAGTTCATTACACCCATGTTCACCTTCTACAAAAGCATTGGGGAACTCCAGATGATGCAGGAAGAACACGCCCTCCTCACTGCCATTACCATCCTCTCACCAGGTGAGCTGCCACCTGGTCATGTGGCACAAGTTAAAATGTCATGGTCAAATCAACTGAAATCAACTCGACTATTTGGTTTGACGTTACTTAAAGATGATTGGGCCTTTTTAAAAACATGTTTCGAATGCCCCCTATCCCTCCTTCTTAGCTAGCGATGGCTAAAATTATCTGGAGTTTGTAAACCGAACCATGGAATACAGCTTCTCTTTCCCCATAGACTACTTTCAGGGTGAGAAACGATCTATCCTTTAGTTGTAAAATATTGAACTTCCCCTTTCATCTCCTCTACAGACCGGCCATACGTGAAGGGCCAGCAGGCGGTGGAGAGGCTGCAGGAGCCCATGTTGGAGGTGCTCAGGAGGTTCTGTGCCATGCAGCACCCGCTGGAGCCCCAGCACTTTGCCCGTCTCCTGGGCCGTCTGACCGAGCTGCGTACCCTCAACCACCACCATGCCGAGATGCTCACCTCTTGGCGCATGAGCGACCACAAGTTCACACCCCTCCTCTGCGAGATCTGGGATGTACAGTAAATGGTACATATAGGCTGCATGGATGGACGGATGGATGGGTGGATGGGGGTGTGGAGAGGAAAAACAAACGTTTCACCTTAGTGACTCCTTTGACCATTTCAGAAGCTGCAACCATTTCAGAAGCTGACCATCTGGCCATTTCAGAAGTTCTGTCTTTGTACTTAACACCGCTTTGAGATGTTGTAAATGAATATTGTGTAGGCTATGCTCAGGTGTTCTATGAGCCTTTGTGATGGACTACTTGAATGTGACTGCCTGTTGCCAAAGAAACTTGGAGACATTATTTAAAGAAAATATCTCCCAATGGGATAATGGACTTATATTGTCACATTTGCCAGATTTTGGAGAAAGCAATGTGATAACACCCCTAGCATTGACAATTCATGTTTTAATCACTCATTAAACATCTTTTGACTGATAGACTTTGTTTACCGTAGTCATGTTATTGTCCTTTAATCGTGTTTATACTCATTGGGCAGGTTTCCCATAAGCAAGCTCATGGAGAATATTCATTGACATTGCTTTTTAGTCCAGGCTTAATTTGTTTCTGGGAAATCGCCCCATAATATTTGAGTATGGGTAGTCAAACTGAGCTCACCTCAATAACCTAGTTATGAACCACAGATGTTTACACTTCCTGAAATATTTCTCACAACATAACTAGATTGGAATACCCATATGACATAGTTACTATTGTGGCGGCAAATATAATAAAAATGAGGATTTTAACCTCATGTGAACCCTATGGGGTCATATTTCAGACTTTCTCAATATGATTGCTTGTCGATAGCATGATATCATATCCCCTGTTTATATTCAGATACCGTACATTAAGGAGAAGCCATTGTTCATGAACAATTGCCATTTATCAGATTATTCATTGTTCAGATAGCACACATATGACATATTCCTACCTTAAGGATACTGTTTATATTCAGATAGATTGAGGAATGATTATAATGGTTTACAATCAGACTGACATGCAAATACTTTTGGTGTCAGGGAAAATGTATCCGGAGTAAAAAGTACATATTTTCTTTAGGAATATAGTGGAGTAAATGTAAAAGTTGTAAAAAATATATATAAATAGTAAAGTGAAGTACACCACTGAAACCACTGACCTCTAATAACAATGGGAACTAAAGGGAAGAACACTGACCTGATCATTCAAAAAGTGAAAAGAAAAGGAGATCTGCTTCAGGTTTGCTTTTCGGTAAAACATTTGACTACAGCATTTGTTTTACACATTCATGCATTTGTAATTTAGTTCCATTTGTTGAGAAACCCATAATATTCCAAGATCAAAGTAACAAACAAAAGAAAAAAGGAAAAACATGTCCGTCCTCAATAAATGGCACCGGCTGGGGACACATAGCCGTTGTAAGAACATGGCCCATCCTCCGCTTCAGAAAATGTAAGTGCTTATTATGATGCACAACTGATTTACTGTGAGAACGCTCTCATTTGTCACAATTGCCATTGGGAACCTTGTGTGCATAACATTTTGAGACACCCATTTCAACAATGTGTATTTAGCTTTGGAAATCAGGGCTGTGAACTTAAGCAATAAAACACTTGTATTAATTATTTTCCGCTCACTGAGTTTACTTTACCTACATGGGGGAATCACAACTCCTATATTTTTCTTCAGACTTCTAATGCACAAAATGCATCATACACAAAATAAGTTGCCTGGGGATCAAAATATCAACCCAAGATTTAATTTCTATAGACAAGGAAGTTAGCAACATCTACAGCAGAAACTATGATCTGTATTTTCCCCTCTCTAAAAAAGTACCCTCTCCTCCCACTGTGAACCAGAGAGTCTACTCTATATAAACCTCATAGTGTCACGATCGTCGGTAAGAGATGAGGACCAAGGCGCAGCGTTGCAGACGAACATACTCTTTATTTATGATACACGATCAAAACAACAAAACGATAACGTGACAGTCACTGGTCAAACACAAACCAACACGAACAAGATCCCACACACACGAAAGAAAACAGACTGTTTAAATATGGCTCCCAATCAGAGACAACCAGCAACAACTGACACTCGTTGCCTCTGATTGGGAGCCACTCTGGCCAACATAGAAATAGCACCCATAGAATTTACACCATAGAAACAAAACACATAGATCTACACACCCTGGCTCAACATAACAGTGTCCCCAGAGCCAGGGCGTGACAGTACCCCCCCTAAAGGCGCGGACTCCGACCGCGTCAACCAAATACCACAGGGGAGGGACCGGGTGGGCACTCCGCCTAGGCGGTGGATCCGGCTCCGGGCCTGATCCCCGCTCCCTCTCCAACCCCCCAAAGTACCCCTGGTCCGGTCTGGCCCCGCTGGCCGGAGCTGGACTGCACACTGATGGAGCGGATTGCTCTAGCTCCGGCGTAAGGCATCTGACCGGTGCCGAACCAGGCACCAGTGGAACAGGCACGGGCCGTGCCGGACTGACGACGCCCACCACTGGCTTGGTGTGGAGAACAGGCACGGGCCGTGCTGGACTGACGACGCACACCACTGGCTTGGTGTGAGGAGCAGGAGCGGGCCGGACCGGGCTGGCGATGCGCACCATAGGCTTGGTGCGGGAAGCAGGAGCGGGCCGGACCGGGCTGATGATGCGCACCCCTGGCTTGGTGCGTGGAGCAGGAACGGACCGGACCGGGCTGACGATGCGCACCCCTGGCTTGGTGCGTGGAGCAGGAACGGACCGGACCGGGCTGACGATGCGCACCCCTGGCTTAGTGCGTGGAGCAGCAACGGGCCGAACCGGGCTGACAATACGCACCCCTGGCTTGGTGCGTGGAGCAGGAACGGCCTGGACCGGGCTGACGACTCGCACCCCTGACTTGGTGCGAGTGGCAGGAACAGGCCGGAACGGGCTGGCGACGCGCACCCTAGGCTTGGTGCGGGGAGCAGGAACAGGCCGGGCCGAGCTGGCGACACGCACCGTAGGCTTGGTGCGAGGGGCAGGAACAGGCCGGGCTGGGCTGGCGACGCGCACCGTAGGCTTGGTGCGGGGAGCAGGAACAGACCGGACCGTACTGGGGACACACACCACTGGCCCTACACCGGGATCTGGAACGGGCCGGACCGGACTGGTAACACACCCCAGTACCTCTCGCCGTGCCTCTACACCTTCCTTCCCTTCTTTGACCAGTGGCCCCCGTAACCTGGCGGCCTCCTCCGCCAACCCGCTGGACCGCTCTATCGCAGCCTCCTGCTGCCCCGACGTCGTGAGCCCCCCCCCTAAAAAAATTCTGGGGGTCTCTCTTCCCCGTGCGCCAGGCCTCTATAGTTCTCGCCCAACTCTCGCTCTTCTGCTTCCAACTCCCGCCATTCAGCTCCTCATTTGGCTTGACCCAATCAAAACTCTTCCTCCACTGTTCCCAAGTCCACCCTCTCTGCTCCTCACTAGGCTTGACCCAGTCGAGGTTGCCACGAAGATCTGCTAGCGATTCCCCTGGCGATGGCTCCTGGACACGCTGCTTGGTCCCGTTTTGGTGGGATCTTCTGTCACGATCGTCGGTAAGAGATGAGGACCAAGGCGCAGCGTTGCAGACGAACATACTCTTTATTTATGATACACGAACAAAACGATAACGTGACAGTCACTGGTCAAACATAACAGTGTCCCCAGAGCCAGGGCGTGACACATAGGTTCTTCGAGGCACGGTAACAATAGCACAATTATGGATAAGGAACAGAGAGAGCTTACATCCAGGTATCTCACCCATTTTCATAAAATATGCAATATTTTTCCATTTGAATCCAAAATGTCCGTTTTGGGATTCATATTAAGTATACAGAATCTATCATATACAGTGGGGAGAACAAGTATTTGATACACTGCTGATTTTGCAGGTTTTCCTACTTACAAAGCATGTAGAGGTCTGTAATTTTTATCATAGGTACACTTCAACTGCGAGAGACGGAATCTAAAACAAAAATCCAGAAAATCACATTGTATGATTTTTAAGTAATTAATTTGCATTTTATTGCATGACATAAGTATTTGATACATCAGAAAAGCAGAACTTAATATTTGGTACAGAAACCTTTGTTTGCAATTACAGAGATCATACGTTTCCTGTAGGTCTTGACCAGGTTTGCACACACTGCAGCAGGGATTTTGGCCCACTCCTCCATACAGATCTTCTCCAGATCCTTCAGGTTTCGGGGCTGTCGCTGGGCAATACGGACTTTCAGTTCCCTCCAAAGATTTTCTATTTGGTTCAGGTCTGGAGACTGGCTAGGCCACTCCAGGACCTTGAGATGCTTCTTATGGAGCCACTCCTTAGTTGCCCTGGCTGTGTGTTTCGGGTCGTTGTCATGCAGGAAGACCCAGCCACGACCCATCTTCAATGCTCTTACTGAGGGAAGGAGGTTGTTGGCCAAGATCTCGCGATACATGGCCCCATCCATCCTCCCCTCAATACGGTGCAGTCGTCCTGTCCCCTTTGCAGAAAAGCATCCCCAAAGAATGATGTTTCCACCTCCATGCTTCACGGTTGGGATGGTGTTCTTGGGGTTGTACTCATCCTTCTTCTTCCTCCAAACACGGCGAGTGGAGTTTAGACCAAAAAGCTCTATTTTTGTCTCATCAGACCACATGACCTTCTCCCATTCCTCCTCTGGATCATCCAGATGGTCATTGGCAAACTTCAGACGGGCCTGGACATGCGCTGGCTTGAGCAGGGGGACCTTGCGTGCGCTGCAGGATTTTAATCCATGACGGCGTAGTGTGTTACTAATGGTTTTCTTTGAGACTGTAGTCCCAGCTCTCTTCAGGTCATTGACCAGGTCCTGCCGTGTAGTTCTGGGCTGATCCCTCATCTTCCTCATGATCATTGATGCCCCACGAGGTGAGATCTTGCATGGAGCCCCAGACCGAGGGTGATTGACCGTCATCTTGAACTTCATCCATTTTCTAATAATTGCACCAACAGTTGTTGCCTTCTCACCAAGCTGCTTGCCTATTGTCCTGTAGCCCATCCCAGCCTTGTGCAGGTCTACAATTTTATCCCTGATGTCCTTACACAGCTCTCAGGTCTTGGCCATTGTGGAGAGGTTGGAGTCTGTTTGATTGAGTGTGTGGACAGGTGTCTTTTATACAGGTAACGAGTTCAAACAGGTGCAGTTAATACAGGTAATGAGTGGAGAACAGGAGGGCTTCTTAAAGAAAAACTAACAGGTCTGTGAGAGTCGGAATTCTTACTGGTTGGTAGGTGATCAAATACTTATGTCATGCAATAAAATGCAAATGAATTACTTAAAAATCATACAATGTGATTTTCTAGATTTTTGTTTTAGATTCCGTCTCTCACAGTTGAAGAGTACCTATGATAAAAATTACAGACCTCTACATGCTTTGTAAGTAGGAAAACCTGCAAAATCGGCAGTGTATCAAATACTTGTTGTTTCGGCCGAGGCTGCCTCTCTCCCTTGTTCGGGCAGGCTTCGGCGTTCGTTGTCTCCGGAATACTAGCTGCCACCGTTGTATGTTTCATGTTCGTTTGCTTTTGTCTGATTGTTGTCACACCTGTTTTCATTTAGTGTCATTAATGTCCTATTTAGTTCTCGTTGTGTTTGTCAGGTGTTGTGTGTTATTGATTTTTGTCTGTCGTGTGTAGGGCTGATGTTCGCTATTTCGCTCGGTTGAGCTTCCCTCCACTGCGTGGAGTGTTTACGCACCTGTGTAGTGCGCATTTGTTTTGTTCGCCTTCGTGCGTTATTTCGCCTACGGGCAAGTGTTCTCGTAATTTCCTTGTTGGAGAGTTACTAAAGTCTGTTGGACTATACTTCGGTGTCCTGTGTTTGATTCCACCACTACACCCACCTACAGCACGCGTGACAGAATAACACACCTTAAAATGGAATCAGCAGGAGCCGCAGCAGCCCAGACGATGCTGGAGGACCAGGTTCGGGAACAACGGGACCAGATCCTGCAGATGGGGACCGCACTGCAGGAGGTGATCACCACCATTCGAGGCTGGGGAACGCCTCCACCGCTACCCTCCCTGCCAGCACCATCGGCCAGTCCGCCCATTCCAGCACCGGAACCCCGAGGAGTCCGACTCTCGCTCCCGAGGTCCTACGATGGAACCGCGGCCGGGTGTCAGGGATTCCTTCTCCAGGTGGAGCTGTACCTGGCCACCGTGCACCCGGCGCCCTCGGGACATGAGAGCGTGTCCGCCCTGATCTCCTGCCTTTCCGGGAAGGCATTGGAATGGGCCAACGCGGAGTGGAGGAAGATCGACGCGGACACCATCACGTACGACGAGTTCTCCCGCCGCTTCAGGGCGGTGTTTGACCATCCCCGGAGGGGAAAGCGGCGGGGAGCGTCTGGTCTTCCTCCGCCAGGGGAGGAGGAGTGCGCAAGAGTTCGCCCTCGAATTCCGTACTCTAGCGGCAGATGCAGGGTGGAATGATCGGGCTCTCGTCGATCACTACAGGTGTAGTCTACGAGAGGACGTCCGTCGGGAGCTGGCTTGTAGGGACACCAGCCTCTCGTTCGACCAGTTGGTCGACATGTCCATCAGGCTGGATAACCTAGTAGCTACCCGCGGACGTTCCGAGGGGGGTCCGTCCATTTCACCCTCCAGCGCCTCCGAGCCGTGTCCCATGGAGCTCGGGGGTGCTGGCGCTAGAGAGAGGAGGGGTCGGCTTACTAGGGGGTCCATCCCCTGCACCAACTGTGGTCGGGGAGGACACACCGCGGCTAGGTGCTGGGGGTGGCCTCCTAGGGGAGAGGACGACAGGTCCCGCACTGGGGATTCCTTCCAGGTGAGTAGGCGCCCCACTCACCCAGAGCTCTCTATTGCACATTTCTGTTTGCCTGTGAGTTTTCCACAGGTAGCACCTCATTCCCAGCATAAGGCGCTGGTAGATTCAGGCGCGGCTGGGAATTTTATTGATAAGAAATTTTGTTTAGCTTTAGGGATTCCCCTTCTTCCTGTTGATGTCCCTTTCCCCGTTCATGCCCTAGATAGCCGTCCGTTGGGTGCGGGCTTGATCAGGGAGGTCACTGCGCCACTTAGGATGTGTGCGCAGGGGGGTCATCAGGAGATGATTCAGCTATTTCTGATTGACTCTCCTGCGTATCCGGTGGTGCTGGGCATGCCCTGGTTGAGTACCCATAACCCATCTATTTCGTGGCAGGAGAGGGCTCTGATGGAGTGGTCTGCCCAGTGTGTGGGTAGATGTTTAGGCGTTTCCGTAGGGGCTACCTCGGTGGAGAGTCCAAACCAGGTGCCCGCATTGCACGTTCCCCCTGAGTATGGGGATTTGGCTATTGCGTTTAGTAAGTCGAGGGCAACGCAGTTGCCGCCCCATAGGCAGGGAGATTGTGCGATAGACCTCCAGGCAGGAGCTGCGCTCCCACGGAGCCATGTGTATCCTCTGTCTCAGGAGGAGAAGAAAGCTATGGAGACTTACATAGACAAATCTCTGAGACAAGGATACATACGGCCTTCCACTTCCCCTGCATCCTCGAGTTTCTTTTTTGTGAAGAAGAAGGATGGTGGTTTGCGCCCATGCATCGATTACCGTGGTCTCAATCAGATCACGGTGAAGTACAGTTATCCACTCCCGCTGATTGCGACCATGACTGAGTCCTTGCATGGGGCGCGTTTCTTCACTAAATTAGATCTCAGGAGCGCGTACAACTTGGTGCGCATCAGGGAGGGCGATGAATGGAAGACAGCCTTTAGTACCACCTCGGGCCATTACGAGTATCTTGTCATGCCATACGGGTTGATGAACGCTCCGTCAGTTTTCCAATCATTCGTGGATGAGATCTTCAGGGACATGCAGGGGCAGGGGGTCGTGGTGTACATAGATGACATTCTCGTGTACTCGCCTACCCGTGTCGAGCATGTGGCCCTGGTGCGCAGAGTGTTGCGGAGGCTGGTGGAGCACGACCTGTATGTTAAGGCAGAGAAGTGTCTGTTTTTCCAGGAGTCGGTCTCCTTTTTGGGGTATCAGTTGTCTGCGTCAGGGGTGAAGATGGAGGTAGACCGGGTGTCAGCCGTGCGTAATTGGCAAACACCAACCACTGTGAAGGAGGTGCAGCAGTTTTTGGGGTTTGCGAATTACTACCGGAGGTTTATCTGGGGTTTTGGACAGGTGGCAGCTCCCATCACGTCTCTCTTGAAGGGGGGCCCGGTGCGTCTGCAGTGGTCTGCCGAGGCGGACAGGGCATTTGGGAGGCTGAAGGACCTGTTTACCTCGGCTCCAGTGCTGGCGCATCCGGATCCCTCTTTACCATTTCAGGTAGAGGTGGACGCGTCTGAGGCCGGTATAGGAGCCGTGCTTTCACAAAGATCAGGCGCGCCACCTAAACTCCGCCCCTGTGCTTTTTATTCCAAGAAGCTCAGTCCGGCGGAGCGAAACTATGACGTAGGGGACAGGGAGCTGTTAGCCGTGGTACAGGCCCTAAAGGTGTGGAGGCACTGGCTTGAGGGGGCTCAACACCCTTTCCTCATTTTGACGGACCACCGTAACCTGGAGTACATCCGGGCAGCGAGGAGGCTAAACCCTCGGCAGGCTAGATGGAATATGTTTTTGACCCGGTTTACATTTAAGATCACGTACATCCCTGGGTCCCAGAACGGTAAGGCAGATGCGCTGTCTCGGCGGTATGACACGGAGGAGAGGTCCGTGGAGCCCACTCCCATACTGCCGGAGTCGTGTCTGGTGGCACCGGTAATGTGGGAGGTCGATGCTGAGCTCGAGCGGGCGTTACGCACCGACCCTAGTCCACCACAGTGCCCGGAGGGTCGGAAGTACGTTCCGCTCGAGGTTCGGGATCGATTGATCTATTGGGCTCACACGTCACCCTCCTCTGGACATCCGGGTATCGGCCGGACAGTGCACTGTCTTAGTGCCAAGTACTGGTGGCCCACGTTGGCAAGGGATGTGAGGGTTTATGTTTCCTCCTGCTCGGTGTGCGCCCAGTGTAAGGCGCCTAGACATCTGCCTAGGGGTAAGTTACTACCCCTGCCCGTGCCACAACGACCATGGTCCCACCTCTCGGTGGATTTCCTTACTGACCTTCCTCCTTCACAGGGGAATACCGCTATACTGGTCGTTGTGGACCGGTTTTCTAAGGCCTGTCGTTTGCTCCCCATGCCGGGCCTTCCTACCGCCCCTGCAAACTGCCGAAGCCCTATTCACCCATGTGTTCCGGCACTACGGGGTACCCGAGGATATTGTGTCTGATCGAGGTCCCCAATTTACCTCCAGAGTCTGGAGGGCCTTTATGGAGCGGTTGGGGGTCTCGGTGAGCCTCACCTCGGGTTACCACCCGGAGAGTAATGGGCAGGTGGAACGTGTAAACCAGGATGTGGGCAGGTTTCTTAGAACATACTGCCAGGACCGGCCGGAGGAGTGGGCAAGGTACGTTCCCTGGGCCGAAATGGCCCAGAATTCCCTACGCCATTCCTCCACTAACCTAACCCCTTTCCAATGTGTGTTAGGTTACCAGCCGGTTCTGGCACCCTGGCAGCAGAGCCAGATCGAGGCTCCTGCGGTGGATGAGTGGGCGAGGCGCTCGGAGGAGACATGGAACGCTGCACACGTCCACCTGCAGCGGGCCCTCCGACGTCATAAGGCGAGCGCCGATCTCCACCGCAGTGAGGGACCGGTGTACGCACCTGGTGATCGAGTCTGGCTCTCTACCTCCGCCTGCCCTGTCGGAAACTGGGTCGGCGGTTTGTAGGGCCATTTAAAGTCCTGGGAAGGTTGAACGAGGTGTGTTATAAATTACAGCTACCTGTTGAATATAAAAGTATTAACCCCTCGTTCCATGTGTCCCTTCTCAGGCCGGTGGTAGCTGGCCCACTCCAAGAAAGTGAGATCAGGGAGACTCCTCCGCCCCCATTGGACATCGAGGGGGCACCGGCGTACTCCGTGAGGTCCATCTTGGATTCGAGACGTCGGATGGGGGGTCTCCAGTATCTAGTGGAGTGGGAGGGGTACGGTCCGGAGGAGCGGTGCTGGGTGCCGAGGAGAGACATTTTGGACCCGTCTCTCCTGACGGAATTCCATCGTGGGCACCCGACGCACCCTGCTCCGCGTCCTCCGGGTCGTCCCCGAGGCCGGAGTCGGCGCACGTCTGGAGCCGCGCGTCAAGGGGGGGGTACTGTCACGGTTTCGGCCGAGGCTGCCTCTCTCCCTTGTTCGGGCAGGCTTCGGCGTTCGTTGTCTCCGGAATACTAGCTGCCACCGTTGTATGTTTCATGTTCGTTTGCTTTTGTCTGATTGTTGTCACACCTGTTTTCATTTAGTGTCATTAGTGTCCTATTTAGTTCTCGTTGTGTTTGTCAGGTGTTGTGTGTTATTGATTTTTGTCTGTTGTGTGTAGGGCTGATGTTCGCTATTTCGCTCGGTTGAGCTTCCCTCCACTGCGTGGAGTGTTTACGCACCTGTGTAGTGCGCATTTGTTTTGTTCGCCTTCGTGCGTTATTTCGCCTACGGGCAAGTGTTCTCGTAATTTCCTTGTTGGAGAGTTACTAAAGTCTGTTGGACTATACTTCGGTGTCCTGTGTTTGATTCCACCACTACACCCACCTACAGCACGCGTGACACTTGTTCTCCCCACTGTATCTTATGTATGTATTTTGTGCAAGTGATTTAAAAGCAAAAAAGCTATAGAAGTTATATTTTATTGATTCTAAGAAATGTAAAATATTAAGAAACATTTAAAGAAAAGTGATAAAAGATGTAGGTTAATTTTAAGTGCTTTTTAACTTTCACCAATAGTATTCAATAGTGACTTTTCTCCATGCATCAAGAGATCCTGGCACGAGTGAAGAGAGGTCCCTGTCATCCAGGATGAACAGACACTTCAGACATGAGCACAGTTTCTGAAATGGCTGACCTGCTGTATCGGTGGCATGCTTGTATTTATTCTTGCCATATTGAGTAAGGTAAGATGATGTTTTAGGAAAGATTTTTCTGTGATAGGTCTTTTTCAGATGTTATAAAAAAATTTTTTTTACGGATTGTATTTGTACATTAACAAAATCCATTCCAACAGAAAGTACAACACTTTATGTAAATATATGAAATAGTGTATTTATTTTCTGGTTAGTTCTGGGTCTAGATAAAACCCTGTACAACTGATGTTATTTTGATTATTTTGCAGTCATGCTTTCTGCTTCTGATAACACTGTCGAGCACCCTCTTCGTCGCGGTCAGTTGTGTAGTGATTTGCACCAAGCCTCCTTCTCCTCATCAAAAGTCTGTGGGAATTCATCTTCAAGGGCTCTGAGAAACCGATAGGGAAGACAGTGGTGTGGGTAAGCACAGGGTGTTTGATGGGAATTCATCTTCAAGGGCTCTGAGAAACCGACAGGGAAGACAGTGGTGTGGGTAAGCACAGGGTGTTTGATGGGAATTCATCTTCAAGGGCTCTGAGAAACCGACAGGGAAGACAGTGGTGTGGGTAAGCACAGGGTGTTTGATAGGAATTCATCCCTTTTATTCCCCATAACAATGGTTACCTCTATCTATGGGTGGTTGGTCACATTTCTCTTTGCAGGAACAGTATAACTTCCAGTAGACACCTCAGAAGATGTTCCATTTTCTAGCATTCCAAATGCTTTCCTTTACCTACTGTATTCCTATTGTAATCCTTATTTAATGCTGATGGTTCATTGTTTTGAACCGTTTTCCTCATGAAATGCTAGTAGCAAATAGTTGGATCTGTGTGTTCCATGTGCTGTGTATAGAGTTGCTGGTGGAGGTGGGAACAGCAGTCCTTACCTTCGTCATCATGCCGTTCTTCGACAATATGACCAACGTGAAGATGTAGAACAGCGTCGTCCTCCTGTCCTCAGTCCTCAGGTGGGCGCCCAGTATGTTGCCAGAGAACAGAATAGATTCATAATTCCCTCCATCCTCTCTATCGGCCTCATTCTGATAGGCTACCTGCTCTTCGCCCTGAGTTACCAGCTGGGAGAACAGCACAGAGAGATGGGCCTCTGGGTTGGCCTGGCCATCACTGGGACCCACTTTATCTCTGTGAATTGGTGGGAGAACTACAGCAGCCTCTATAGAAGCTCCTTCCTGGACAGTATCTCTGAGGACATTGGGAGATCCAGGAATGTGGTATGTATTCTCTCCAGCCTGGTCCGACTCCTGGTCACTTCGGCTGTGGTGGGGGGCGTACGTCCCTCTGTCGGGGGGTGGGTTTGATGCTGTCCACTGTGCACATCTGGTTCTTCCAGATCCAGTGCATTGAGAGGACCCAGGACCTGTTTGTATGGAAGATCCACAAAGGGGCCTTTCTGGAACAGTCCATGTTGCTCAACATACATTTTGAGATTCAGAAGGACAGCAAGCAAAAAAGGTAGGATTGCTCCAGTTTCTGTGAAGTGTGAGAAAGTGTGTGTGTGTGTGTATATGTGTGGTGTGTGTGTTTATAATAATGTATTTCCTTAATCACCAGGGAAACAGATCCAGTTACAGTGTACCTGTATGCAACACTGTGGCATGAGACCTGTGACGAGATGATGAAAATAATCATCCACATTTTCAGGTAAAGTCTGGAAGCAATAATTTGTTCCCACAAATGATAGAATGATGAATGACCTCTTTCTTTACCAGGCTGGACAAATACAGGCCAAAGAATAACCCCAGCAATGATGTGAGCTTTGAGTCTCACACCCTCTCCCCCGCCTTATATAGGTGACCTTCATTTATTTCATCTTCATTGCCATGTGGCTTGTGACAAAGTTCTGGAACCTCGATCTACATCAGAATCCCAAATCTCCATCTCAATGTGTCCCAGACTGGGAACCATATCTACCTGGATCCTATAGGAAAGATGGTTCGGTTGAGCTTTGCATCCTTGCTACTGGTGTAGTTCTTTGCCATGGTGTATCACAGGTGATTTTGTTTACAATGTGTCTTTAGTTTTCATCCAATTCTAAACCCTCATATGCAAAATACTCTCAGTTGTACACTGTGATTTAATTTAATTTAAATTTAACACTGTCATTTAATTTAAAGCTGAAGTCCTTGGTTGTACATCCATTTTTTTACATATAAATTACAGATTCTTGAAGAATATCTTATAAATGCCTTATGAGCTTAGTTCAACTGTCGTACCCCATCAGAACCCAAAATACAAGCTTGTTTTACTCCAATGTTTGTAAACAAAGTAAATGTAATGAAAACACGGTTAAAACTATAATTTGGATATCATGGATGGTCAGTCCTTGCATCAATAGCTCTGTGTATGAATTTGAGAGTGGTAAAATGTATCCAGGCCCATCCCTCAGCTGTTTACCAAAACACAGTTGAGGTGACCACTTTGTTATTGTTTCAAAGGATTCTAGCTTTAATAGCATTAACTTTTAATCCCATTACCGATATGTCCCATTTTTCCATTCTATAACAGCTATTACATTATTGTTCAATTAGTTTTATTTTATTATTATTTTATCTACACTCTGATCCATTTTGTGGCATTCATGGACACAGAATCCAAGACTAGGAGAAGACTTGTGAAACAATCATGGCAGTATTCAGTCGATGAGAACCAGGTAAATGTAGTGAGTAAATACTTTTTTGATCATTTCTTTTACCTTGAAGTCACAAGTCAAAAAGTCATCAAAATCATGATATAAATCATAGCATAGATATATCATCCTTGATCTGTAGTTGTGTGACTTTATCCTCTAACTCTGAACTCTTCACAGATTCTTGACTTGGCTCAGTAGCAGTGACTGTGTGAGGTTTAAATGAGTGTGTACAGCACAATATTGGAGAATCCACTGCTAGTTGGTGATGGATAGTGGTGGCTGAGCTGGAAGCGATGGGTCTCTCATAGGATAGGGCGCAAGCTGCGGCCAAAGACAGACTCCAGTGGCAGAAGATTGTTACGGCCTTATGTCCACACCTGAGATGAGGAGGACAGAGTAAATAATGCTTGTTGAATTCAGAGCAAACATTGCCTGCATGCTGTATGTCAAGCAACGTTAGAAAGTGCTTTGCTAAAGTCTATGAGGCTTCAAGGAGTGCCTGCTCAAATTGAGCAAACTGCACATGAAGTCAACTACTCAGGATCAGCAATGTTACGCTCTTTTGAATACATTTCTGAGTACAAAGTAAGCTATGTTAGCTACTTACTACTTGTGGTATTTGCTGTATTTACCTCTGAATGATTGTACTGACAATTGTTTATATCATGCGGATGTGCTGTTTACGAAATGGATAGAGATAACTCATCTGAATTCTTACATCAAATCTGAACAATATTTTTGATTGTGCTCAGGAAAGAAATCTCAGATAAACTTGAGAAAGGCTTGAGAATCGCTGACACTGGTTGAGAATGTTGAGTTCCTGAGAATCTTGTAAGTTGACCTTTAATCAATATTCTTTCACTATGCATTCAGAATAGATCAAACATTCATAACTACATCACATTCAGGTTATCTAACTCCATACAGTCAGTCAGGCAAACTATACATTATTTACACAGTAGTCTCTACTCAATGCAATCACTACACAATTTAAATGATTAAATGGTTTTCTGAGTTGTTCTGAGACTTGCAAAAACATCTGCTCAGTAAGGATATATAATTATGTCACTAAGAAAGTCTGTATATATACAAATTACATAGGAAAGCTCTACTTATTATAACTCATAGCCCTTGGTGAATTAGAAAAAGAAAACGTTCATGAGATTCATGAGGTATCCAAGGAATCCTGATGGTCCAGCATCATATACTAACATATTACCTATAACTTTGGTTTGAACGCAGCCAAAAACAAAATATAACATTTTCCACAATTTTTTACAGAAAATGTGCTTATAGTGAGAAACATTACATGATTATGTGTGATAATGTCATAAGCTTGTCGATGTCTCAACAACAAAAAATTACTCACAACACCATCTTGTGGAATGATATAATACTTTGAAGGAAATTGCCATGAAATCAATAGAAGAGCAAACACGTGTATCTGTGTATAAGATGTGTATAAAATATGTACACCTTTGCCCCATTTTTCAGCGGTTGCTGCTGTTGTTGTTCAATCCACACCCAGAAAGTGACTACAGCGGTTCTACACAAAGCCTATAAAGCATTCACACTTTCACAACTTTGGTTTTTTAACCATAGCACCGTGTGTACATTTGAAGGAGGGTCCAGTGTGTTTTGAAGAACTCAGAGCCCTCAGAGGTGAGTTCTGTCCTGGTTCTAGTCCTGGCTGGCCGTGGTGGTGGGATCAGTGTCTGGGTAGACCAGGAAGCCTGAGAAGGTGGTGTAGCGTCCCTGGTTGCTGTAGACGGCATAGCGCTCATCCTGCTGGCTGTAGAGCCACACATTGTCCCCCCTACGCAGCGGCAGCAGCAGACTCTGGCTCTGCATCTCCCTCCTTCTGGACATGTCCTCGTCGAACACCATGGCCTGCACCTCGCCGTGGCCCGTCATCAGCTTGACCGACACTGCCCTGTGCGGATGCTTCCCCACCGTGAAGGCAAAGTAGTATGCCCCAGGGTAGCGGCAGGTGAAGCGGCCGGACGTCTTGTTGAAGTGTCCTCCAATGTTGACGTACTCCACGTCGAAGGTCAGAGGCTCCTTCTCCTGGTGCCCGCCACCATTCTCCCCCAGGACCGGGGATGTCCTGGCCACAGAGAAGGCAGAGCGAGGCTCCTCAGGGGCCTTAGCACTACCGCTCCAGCCATACCTGTGGTCTCCAGGAGGGGGGCAGTTGGGGTTGGGGTTGGGGTTGGGGTAGGGGTAGGGCTGCCCTGGCGGGGATAGGTGGTTGTTGAGATAGCCAGTTGCGGGGATGTCGGGGTAAACCAGGTAACCGGTGAAGGTAATGTAAGGGCCAGCGTTGCTGTAGAGAGCATGCTGAGGACTGTCCTGCAGCATCAGCCACACTGTGTCCATGGCCTTCAGAATGATCATGACACTTTGACTCTGGACCTTCCGCCCTTTCTTTTTGTAGTCATCATAGGCCATAGCCTGCACCTCCTGCCCATTCTTCACCAGTATGACAGACAGCATCTTCTTAGGATATTTCCCCACTGTGAAAGAGAAGTAATAGGCCCCAGGGATTATGCAGCGGAAGTGGCCGGTGTCTGGGTTGAAGTCACTTCCTGTGTTGACCAGGAGCCTGTTGAAGGTCACAGCCTTCTGGGTGCCTCCTAGGATGCTATTGGTCCGTGTGGCCGAGAAGGCGGAGTGGAGGCCCATCATCACAGGAGCCACATGGAGGGTTGTGACCGACCCCAGGAAGGTGAGGATGCCCAGTAAACAAGCCAGGCGCCAGGGATTGCTCCATGATGCCACTTCAACTAGGAGAGATAAACAACAATGAGTAAAAATACTTCATTTTCCTTCAAAAACAATTTACAACAGTTCTATTTATCAGCCAGTCTGGCTGTTCTAGTCTATTTTTGCTTCAGACAACGGTTTCATTGTAACAATGTAGCTTTTTTTTGTTGCTTGGAAACACCAAGGCACAGTTTTCTTCTTTGGCAGTCCACCTTTTCAAGTTTTTGAAAAGATAGATTTTTTGTGGATTGTAAAATGTTGTACCTTATACAGTCAAATCGGGCAAAATAGTTTCATTCCTGCATAGCATTTCACACTTTCACAATGTAAACTTTTTTTGGTGCATTTTTTAAATGTTAAAACAGGCAAGATTACCAGCTAAGATTGCACAATGTGTCATTGTGTGATGGGCCGGCTGAAATACTATATGAGTGGGTTAGGAAGTCTGGTTGAGCCCTGTCAGGACAGATCCTGCTCATCAAATCAGATGCCCCGTGGAAGCAACAGCTCTTCTAATTCAGCTGGTATTGTCTGTTCTCTTGGTGCACTGAGAAAACGGACTAGATTAGACCCTGGTTCATCTGTTCCTGTGTGTCCGGACAATGGAACATTTGGGATGGGGAACGAGGTGGGGCAGGGCATCAAGGGTAGTGTGGGTTAGGGACAATTTTTTTGTTGTTGTATAAAGCATTTTGACATGGTGGAAAATTGGTGGACGAAAGATCACAGTGTGACCATGGGAGGGATATGTTGTGGGTCAATTGGGGAAATGAGGTTGTTTTCAGGACAACAAGCATCAATACTTTATCATTATGTTATAGATTTATATATTGTTGAATTAGACTGTTATAATAGGCACTGTGGAAATGTTGAAGTAAGTTGTCATTTCAGGGCCTAAGCAGATGTTTCAGCAGCTTCCTATTGTTACTTGATGTTCTCTGTCTGTGTTATCTCTAACCTGTTGACAGAGCTCTGGTAGATGCATATTGCATGGTTGAATAGTTATGGCTTCACTCATGAATTAAGCCTCTTTTATGGAGCATTTGACGTCCTCTAAAACATGCCATTAGTAGTCATCAAATGGGTTTGAACTAACTGAGTATGAGAAAATAAACAGTATATCACTCAATATATGAACACTGAATTAATATATTTTAAAATGGGTTTCGCTTATGTAAAACATTTAATCACATTTTTTAATTAAAATGACTAAATCTCCAACAAATACCAGAGAGCCGAATCATATTCTGTACAGCTGCTCTTGCACTAAACGTATGGAAAACCTGCACCCAGTAAAGAAAATATACAGTACATTACCACCAGTAATTACAGTCTTATAACCTGAGATTTTAAACTTGGTTGTTTTCAAATGTCTACCATTGTTGCCTGTAATGTTAATTCATAAGTACTGTAATGATACACTACATGACCAAAAGTATGTAACCTGCTCGTCGAACATCTCATTCCAAAATCATGGGCATTAATATGGAGTTGGTCCCCCCTTTGCTGCAATAACAGCCTCCACTCTTCTGGGAAGGCTTCCCACTAGATGTTGGAACATTGCTGTGGTGACTTGCTTCCATTCAGCCACAAGAGCATTAGTGAGGTAGGGCACTGATGTTGGGCGATTAGGCCTGGCTCGCAGTCGGCGTTCCAATTCATCCCAAAGGTGTTCGATGGGGTTAAGGTCAGGGCTCTGTGCAGGCCAGTCAAACCATTTATGTATGGACCATGCTGAAACAGGAAAGGGCCTTCCCCAAACTGTTGCCACAAAGTTGGAAGCACAGAATCACCTAGAATGTCATTGTATGCTGTAGCGTTAAGATTTCCCTTCACTGGAACTAAGGGGCCTAACCCGAACCATGAAAAACAGCCCCAGACCATTATTCCTCCTCCACCAAACTTTACAGTTGGCACTATGCATTGTGGCATGTAGCGTTCTCCTGGCATCCGCCAAACACAGATTTGTCAGTTGGACTGCCAGATGGTGAAGCGTGATTCATCACTCCAGAGAACGTGTTTCCACTGCTCCAGAGTCCAATGGCGGCGAGCTTTACAACACTCCAGCCGACAATGGCATTGCGCATGGTGATCTTAGGCTTCTGTGCGGCTGCTCAGCCATTGAAACCCATTTCATGAAGCTCCCGACTAACAGTTCTTGTGCTGACGTTGCTTCCAGAAGCAGTTTGGAACTCGGTAGTGAGTGTTGCAATCGCAGACAGACGATTTTTACGCGCTACACGCTTCAGCACTCGGCAGTCCCGTTCTGTGAGCTTGTGTAGCCTACCACTTCGCGGCTGAACCGTTGTTGCTCCTAGACGTTTCCACTTCACAATAACAGCACTTACAGTTGACCGGGGCAGCTCTAACAGGGCAGAAATTTGACGAACTGACTTGTTGGAAAGGTGGCATCCTATGACGGTGCCACGTTGAAAGTCACTGAGCTCTTCAGTAAGGACATTCTACTGCCAATGTTTGTCTGTGGAGATTGCATGGCGGTGTGCTCGATTTTATACACCTGTCAGCACAGGTGTGGCTGAAATAGCTAAATCCACTCATTTGAAGGTGTCCAAATACTTTTGTATATATAGTGTATACATTAGTACTGTAATCTGTGTGTTTCAATAAGTTAAACTCTGTGAAACCTATACTGAGAGAACAGAACAGTTGACAAGAGAGGCAATTTTTATCAACTGCCATAACTCAAACTGAAAATGTAAATATTTATTTTTACTTAAAGAGAATATTCAAAAGTCAAACTATGTTCTTCTATTTAATGATATGGAAACATTTCGCCCCAGAACATATTTAATATATGGCAATTACAAAGAAATCAGTGTTGAAATCAAATATCATGACAATTCAATCAAACAGTATACTCTTACAAATGATTTGAATGTGGTCAGATTTAGTTATGCTTCTTACAGATATACAGCAGCAACAATCCCATGGCTCTTACGTCTCTCAAGCCATCTCACAAAATCACATCATTTCTGTATTGGAACCTTTATATATACAGTCCATGTAATTGACATGACAGCTAATGATAGAGAAATACAAACAATACAAGTTTGGGTCATACCTGTTCTCGTGTTCTGGTACAGAGTGTGCATGTCTGTAGTCAGCTGGTCACCTTCTCTCTCGTCAGCCTTTTCCCAAAGTCCCTACCACTGTGCTACTTTGCTAATGTCCACCCCCCTAGCCTCACCCCCAACTCATTGGGCAATGGTGTCTGTCCATTGGGATGAGTCAAGAGGTGGAGCTCCATGGGTCCTGGTCTGGTAGTTTATCATTGAGGGTGAGGAAATACACAGGTTTGTTTAGTCTCATAAGGGAACAGAACATCTAGTCCACACTGTGTTGAGTTTATAATCCTTCAAATCAACCATGTTACTGGTTTTAAAATGTAGAGCACCACGTGCACAATAAAGTGATCATAGGCCTACCTTTTGGAAATAAAAAATAAAAGCATATAGCCCTTTCAATTGCCCCCCTCACCAAGAAATGATTAACAATTGATCCAAAAGGGACAGGGTGCCTGTGTGAAGGAGCCAAAGCCTACCGTGTCTATTTCACAACAACAGTAGGACTAACATGAAGCAAAATGAATCACAAATGTTTACACAAGCATCCCTGACTTTATCTCATTCATGTCCATAACGGAAATGTATCATTTATGTTGGCACACATGCTCTCTGAGCTTACTGATGGACAAATCTGAAAACATGTTTTTAATCGGCCAAAGCACTTGTCTACAATGGGAGTTTTTGATATTATACTATATTTAAGCAATAAGGCCCGAGGAGGTGTGGTATATGGCCAATATACCATGGCTAAGGGCTGTTCTTATGCACGACGCAATGCGGAGTGCCTGGACACAGCCCTTAGCCGTGGTATATTGGCCATATACCACAAACCCCTGAGGTGCCTTATTGCTATTATAAACTGCTATTGGTAACCAGAGCAGTAAAAATTAATGTTTTGTCATACCCATGGAACATGGTCTGATATGCCATGGCTTTCAGCCAATCAGCATTCAGGGCTCGAACCACCCAGTTTATAATTAGTCTTTGGACACATGGGTTGTGTTTTTAAAATAATTTCATGAATCAGGTCAAATGTTTGCTATATAGATTGTCCAGACCAATATATATATATATGAAAACAATATCTAAAGAAATCCATGCACACCTATAGCATATGCAGTATAAGCAAATTCAATGGAGACTGGAGTGTGAGTCATTTTACAGGGGACAATGGGGCCTGTCAGAGAGGTGGGCATGGGCTCCATCAAAGAGGTCAAAGAGGTGGCATGGGCCCCGTCAAAGAGGTGGACATCAGAGAGAGGGAGGCAGACGGCAGGGAACTGTTGTGTCCAATGAAATCCGGGCCATCGTCGTTGACCATGTGGTAAACAGAGGCCTTACCATGGCAGAGGCTGCCAGATTAGTTCACCCCAATCTGAAAAGATCAACTGTCAATTCGATCATGAGAACACTTTGCCAAGAAAACCGGTAAGTCTGCAGGATATGCACTATGCTTTGTCATTACATTTATAGTGAATTACATATTTTACTGCACGTAAATGCACAAAACATGTTACAGCATTCTTACTGTTCTACCCTCAGAATTGACAGTAGACCCCATGGTGGTGGCCGTGGCCGTGGCCGTGGCCGTGTGCTGACCGACCAGCAGGAGAGCGCATTGGTGGAAATGGTTAGAGCCAGGAATGACATACGGCTGTCCGAAATAAAGCAGGCCATTGAGGAGAACTATGACACCTTTGCCAATGTGGCATCCATCAACCTACCAACAATTTCCCGCCTTTTGGAGAGGCACCACGTATCTATGAAACACATTTACCTGGTGCCTTTTGAGAGAAACAACTACCGGGTGAAACAACTGCAGGCCGAGTATGTTCAGGTACAGCACTATACTGTATACTGTATTATTGTTACTATTTGATGACCATGCTACTTCACAATATCATATTGGAACTATACTGTAAAAATAACTAACCAAAATATGTTTTTAGAGGGTGATGGTGCTTGATGCTGCTGTGAACCATCACAAGTATATCTTTGTTCATGAAGCGGACTTCTACCTGGCCAAAACTGGGGTCGTGGGCAGAACCTCATCGGCCAACAGGTGACCGTCCAAGTGCCTGGACAACGTGGGGGAAACATCTCTATGTGCACAGCTATCTCTGAAGATGGTGTGGTAGGATGTAGGCCATTACTTGGATCCTTCAATGCTGCACACCTCATTGTGTTTCTCAATGAAATTGAGCAGGCCTGTCAAGGTGAAGGGGTCACCTATGTCATTGTGTGGGACAATGTCAGGTTCCACCATGCAGAGGTGGTTCAGGCATAGTTTCGGGCCCATTCCCGATTCCTGACCCTATACCTGCCCCCATACTCCCCTTTCCTCAACCCTATTGAGGAATTTTTTTCTGAATGGAGGTGGAAGTGTGTACGATCGCCATCCCCATGAGCATGCCACCCTCCTGGCCATGGATGAGGCATGTGAAGACATCAATGCAGACCAATGTCAAGCTTGGATTCACCATGCCAAAAGGGTTTTCCCGTGATTGCATGAACAATGAGGACATTCATTGTGATGTGGATGAGAATGTATGGCCAAATGCTCAAGACAGGCTTGATGCAAATTAATGGTTTTATTTTCATTAATATAATTTGTTTCATTTAATTTCTTAAATTTGATTACAGACAGGACACCTATGTTGCAATTATATCTGAAAATATTTTGCATGAATGATTGTAGAGGATGTCTTTATTGAGCACACCTTTGATTTCACATTGGATAGATATTATTGAAATTATAGATTTAATAATAAAGTCAATTTTGTTGGATAATCTAAGTGTATTGCCTAATGTGAAAACTGTAATTTACAGTATTGTAGCATATTACTTTCAGCACTGCTAAGGGCGATTTGAAACGCGTATCTTTCATTGTTTTCTATTGCATTAACTGGTAGTTAAAACGACTCAATTAAAAAGATATCATTATGTTGTGTTTTGGTGATTAAACCAATGTTCTCATTACATTTCACAATAAACTTATATTTTGAATCAATGGTTGTGTGGTGAGAGATGTTTACAATCCAAAAGAATGCACAATGACAGGTTTTGAATGAAAGACTGGCTGCGTGACCAGTTTGGAGTTTAGTACTAAGAGTTGTGAAAATGTACCACATACCTGTGAAAATAGAACCAATGCAAAAATATATATATATATACGATCTGATCATTTGAACATGTATTCACATGACTTGATTCATGAAATGTGTAAAAAAAACAGTAACCCCATGTGTCCAAAGACTAAGTATAGTACAATACAGAAACTGTTGTAGTTCACAAATGACAATGAGTTGAATAATATACAGTGCATTTGGAAAGTATTCAGACCCCTTGACTTTTTCCACATTATGTTACATTACAGCCTTATTCTAAAATGTATTAAAATAAATTTTCCCTCATAAATCTACACATAATACCTCAGACTGGAGTGAAGGTTTACCTTCTAACAGGACAATGACCCTAAGCACACAGCCAAGACAATGCAGGAGTGGCTTCGGAACAAGTCTTTGAATGTCCTTGAATGGCTCAGCCAGAGCCCGGACATGAACCCGATCTAACATCTCTGGAGAGACCTGAAAATAGCTGTGCAGCGATGCTCCCCATCAAACCTGACAGAGCTTGAGAGGATCTACAGAGAAGAATGGGAGAAACTCCCCAAAATCTGGTTTGCTACGCTTGTAGCGTCATACCCAAGAAGACTCGAGGCTGTAATCACTGCCAGAGGTGATTCAACAAAGTACTGAGTAAAGGGTCTGAATACTTATGTAAAAGTGATATTTCCGTTTTATTTTTTTATAACATTTGTAACATTTCTATAAACCTGTTTTTGCTTTGTCCTTATGGGGTATTGTGTGTAGATTGATGAGGAAAAAAACATATTTAATCATGTATATATGTATATATGTATGTGTATGTGTATGTGTATGTATATGTATGTGTGTGTGTGTTTTCTCTAAAATGTTGTACAATTTCAGAATAAAGCAGTAACGTAACAAAATGTGTAAAAAGTCAAGGGGTCTGAATACTTTCCGAATGCACTGTATTTGGCATATTGGGGCTTAGAACAGGTCAAATAATATTTTTCAAAATACATTTTAATGATTTTTTTTCACAGGCCATATTTTATCAAAATCCCAACTTTGATTGACACTGGAAGTATGATAGATAACGACAATCTTACAATTTCAATGTGGCCTGTCTAGACACTTGCACTAAGGACTACTAATTTCTGTAATAAAGCCCTTTTGTGGGGAAAAACTAATTCTGATTGTACTAAATAGTACAAGGATGTAAATGAGATGGGGATCTGTCCAATCAGTCACTGTCACGTTTCATATTCATTAACCATAATAAAACGACATTTTCCATAATCTTTCATGATGGTCTCATGACGCAGAACCGCAGAACACCGGAAAACGTGTGAGCGCGCGCCTTTCGCTGTCAACGCACTCACTAACTGTAAATCGCTCTGGATGAGAGCGTCTGCTAAATGACTAAAATGTAAATGTAAGCAAGAGAGCTACAGCAAAGATTTTTATAACTAACCCAAGATAGACCACAGCCTCTCGTTTCCAATTGGAACAAATGAGTCATAGTGGGCAGAACAAGCAAGGCGGTGGGCAGAGCCAAGCACAAGCTAGTGAGATCCTATTGGCGCGTTCTAGGAACCGTTTCCGTTAGGGAACGCCTACTCTGTGAAGTGCGCGTGTGCAATACCTACATTTGCCTTTGCACTCCTTCTAAACAACGCGATTTTTTTAAAACTTTGGCAAAGAGTCAAATCTACAAAACTTAGTCCATTCTGTTCATAACATATTTTAGTTTTAAGAACAGAAAACTGTATTGAGCTCAAATGTTTCATGGCTAAAATCCATCTCGTTCATCTTCTCCCACTGCCGGCCACTGGACTTCCTCTCACTACCAAATGTGGTAGTGATTGGAAACGCCAAGCAGATGCTTCACATTTATACATCCGGTGATATATCTGTCTCATTGTTCTATCTGTGGTTGCAGCTAAACCCCGCAATAAAGACAAGATGGCAGGACTGCCCCGCAGGATCATTAAGGTAATTATTCAGTGATTTACACGGAATATTGTTGTTGTGTGTGACAGATTCATAAAGCGAGCTAATGCTGAAAATGGTCTGTACTGTTATCAAATTAGTTTGATAGCTAGCATTTGCACTAGCTGCACAGTTAGCTACTTCCGTTTTGTCCCTGTTCCTAAACCGAATAAGTAACTAAGAGTGGGTTAAAAATACATCCACGCTTGTTAAAAATGGCGGAGAAATGTGGCGTTTGTTTATTCGTTAATACACTATACATGGTGAATGTAGCATACTGACCAGAGAGCGTTAGCAATCAATATAACTAACGTTAGCTAGCTAAAACGTAAGCCAGCCACCCATTCCAAATAGGCTAGCTAGCCGTCTAGTCGTAAATGTGTTGCAAGGAATACACAATCAATTAGACAGCCTACTCTCTTAACTGTGCCTCAATATAAACGGCTGAAATCTTTATTTTGGGCTAAATTGCCCCATCAGTAAAAATATACTTAAACTTTATTAAAGGGTCAATTTAGCAGGCTATTTACTAATCAAAACATTACCATTGTGGCATATATCTTCCGCAAGGCCTGTGTTGTTAGCTAGCTAACTAGCATAAGAAGTTATAGGCAGTGTAGCTGGCCACTGCCAGGAGACACGGATAACTGCACACATACTTTGGGGGCATAAGCAGGATTCAGGTTTTAACTGAGCTTCATTGAAATGGATAGTTCGATTCCCCTTACCAGTCAACACTTTCTCTGATTAGAAAGCTAGCTAGCTAGTCAGTCGTGACACACCAATTTGATAGCTGTCCGGGGTATAGGCCAAGACGCAGCAAATGTTTTTGTTTAGCTAGCTACACAAGGATTATAATTATATTTCAGACATTGACTATGCTGACACAAGAAAAGTGGGAAATCAATAGAACATTTATTTTGACATACACAAAAGAAAGTGATGAGCCCTAGATACACCAGTATACTAGTACAGTGCCTTCAGAAAGTATTCATACCCCTTGATTTATTGCACATTTTGTTGTTACAGCCTGAATTTAATATGGATTAAATAGATTTGTATTCTGTCACCCATCTACACTAGGGCTGGGCGATATGCCCTAAAAATCACACGTCGATGAAACATTTTCCTATATATATATATATATATATGTGTGTGTGTGTTTTTTTTCTCTAAAGTGTTGTACAATTTTAAAGGTCAAATGCACTGCATTTCAAACAGTCAGAAATAATCTAATGAATTCAGAGCCTGTGAAGTTATACCTAGGCTAAATATAAGCCTTCCACAACCATAAGACCACTGATAATTTAATTTGATCAAAATAGTTTGACCTGCTTTTTTTTGCAATAATCGCTTATCTAGCTTTCAAGTCTGTCAATGAAAATGCCCTTTTTTGTTACAAATTTAACTAGAACCATGCATAATGCACATTCACTAATAATGACTAACTTCTTGTAGCAGGCATTAGGCTATAGAAAATTAACACAGGTCTCATCAACGATCTCACCAGCTAATCTTTATATTTCAAGTTTGGCCGACTTTAATCTATTTGCTAGCGAACAAGGTTGAACAGGTAAATTGTTATGAACACACCCTTCTGTCTGTCTCCAACTGTCTGAAAAGCATGTTAGCCTGTCCACTTTGTTCAGATGTTGAAATCAAGTGGCCTACCTTATTTCTCAGAATTAGTTGCCAATTCGTTATATAGACTGGACAGCTAGTATAACAGTATTTGTACCGGTACGTGGTACCACAATGCTGCGCGCAACAAACTGAGCATTCATTTTCCAGAATCAATGTTCATTGATACACTCGTTTTAGTAGTGTCTGCTCTGTGTGCAATTTGAGTAGTTGAGACATAAAAGGGTTATCGTTAGAAAAGTTATCCTCTATTACACTAAAATAATGTCTCAATGTGTTTCGGTATCCATATGACTGATTTCTGTTGGACCAAACACAAATAGCGAGTTGAAACCCCATGTCAGAGAGGAAGATTTGATCTCTCAACTTTGTTGGTGTGAGAGGCGGGGGGAGGGGCTTGGTGTGTGTGTAAACCATAGAGGAAGAGGTGAAACGAGAGGTTTGAAATGCCTTCCCGCCTTTGGGACAACGACTCCCATTGTTAGGGCGGAGACGTGCATCTTGTCATTACATACAGATCGCTGGTGTAAATGGGAAGGTGCACAGAGGAGAGAAGGAGACGAACAAGCAGACATAAACGCTCAAAACAAAGCATTTGGAATATCGCGCAAAAACAAATTTGAATTAATCAAATTAATTTGATATATTGCCCAGACCTAATCCACACACAATACCCCATAATGACAAAGTGAAACATGTTTATAATTTATTGAACATTAAATACAGAAATCACATTTACGTAATTATTTACACCCCTGAGTCAATACTTTGTAGAAGCACCGTTGGCGGCGATTACAGCATTGTGTCGACTTGTATGTCAGTATATTAGCTTTGCACATTTGGATTTGGGGATTTTCTTCCATTCTTCCTTGCAGATTTTCTCAAGCTCTGTTAAGTTAGATGGAGAGTGGCGGTGAACAGCAATCTTCAAGGATTTCCACAAATGTTAAATGGGATTCAAGTCTGGGTTTTGGCTGGGCCACTCAAGGACTTTCACATTCTTGAACTGAAGCCATTCCAGCGTTGCTTTGGCTGTATGCTTGGGGTCATTGTCCTGTTGGAATGAAAATCTTTGTCAGTCTAAGGTCATTTGCACTCTGAAGTAGGTTCTCATCAATGGAATTGCCTGTATTTGGCACTATTCGTTGTTCCCTCTATCCTTACCAGTCTCCCAGTCCCTGCTGCTGAAAAGCATCCCCATAGCATGATGCTGCCACCATCCTTCATGGTAGGGATGGTGTTAGATGGGTGATGAGCTGTGCCAGGTTTTCTCCAGACATAGCACTTTGCATTCAGGCCAAAGAGTTACATTTTTGTCATATCAGACCACAGAATATTTTACCTTATGCTCTCAATCTTTTGTGCCTTTTTGCAAACTCCAGGCTTGCTGTCATGTGCGTTTTTCTCAGGAGGGGCTTCAGTCTGGCCACTCTCCCATAAAGGCCAGATTGGTGAAGTGCTGTAGAGACTGTTGTCCTTCAGGCAGGGTCTCCCATCTCAGCCAAGGAACTATGTAGTTCTGTCAGAGTGGTCATTGACCAAGGTCCTTCTTGCCCGGTTGCTCAGTTTGGTCGGATGGCCAGCTCTAGGCGGAGTGGGTAGTTCAATATTTTTCAATTTCCCAATGATGGAGACCACTGTGCTCTTGGAATCTTTCAACACTCTAGAAATGGTTTTCTACCCTTCCCCAGATATATGCCTCATCAATTCTCTGAGATCTACGGCCAGTTCCTTGGACTTCATGGTATAGTTTATTTATTTTTATTTTCTCCCCAATTTCGTGGTATCCAATTGGTAGTTAGTCTTGTCCCACACCATAACACCACCTCCTCCATGCTTTACGGTGGGAACTACACATGCAGAGATCTTCCGTTCACCCACACCGCGTCTCACAAAGACACGACGGTTGGAACCATAAATCTCCAATGTGGACTCATCAGACCAAAGGACATATTTCCACTGGTCTAATGTCCATTGCTCGTGTTTCTTGGCCCAAGCAGGTCTCTTCTTATTATTGGTGTCCTTTTAGTAGTGGTTTCTTTGCAGCAATTTGAAAATGAAGGCCTGATTAACAAAGTCTCCTCTGAACAGTTGATGTTGAGACATGTCTGTTACTTGAACTCTGTGAAGCATTTATTTGGGCTGCAATTTCTGAGGCTGGTAACTCTTATGAACTTATCCTCTGCAGCAGTGGTAACTCTGGGTCTTCCATTCTTGTGGCGGTCCTCATGAGAGCCAGTTTCATCATAGCGCTTGATGGTTTTTGCGACTGCACTTGAAGAAACTTTAAAAGTTCTTGACATTTTCTGGATTGACTGACCTTCATGTCTCTTTGCTTAGTTGAGCTGTTCTTGCCATAATATGGACTTGGTCTTTTACCAAATAGGGCTATCTTCTGTATACCCCCCTACCTTGTCACAACACAACTGATTGGCTCAAACGCATTAAGAAGGAAAGAAATTCCACAAATTAACTTTTAAGAAGGCACACCTGTTAATTGAAATGCATTCTAGGTGACTACCTCATGAAGCTGGTTGAGAGAATGCCAAGAGTGTGCAAAGCTGTCATCAAGGCAAAGGGTGGCTATTTGAAGAATGTCAAATATAAAATATATTTTGATGTTTAACACTTTTTTTGGTTACTACATAATCCCATATGTTATTTCATAGTTTTGATGTCTTCACTATTATTCTACAATATAGAAAATAGTACAAATAAAGAAAAACCCTTGAATGAGTAGATGTGTCCAAACTTTTGACGGGTACTTTACATATAAATACATAGACATACAGTGAGGGGGAAAAAGTATTTAATCCCCTGCTGATTTTGTACGTTTGCCCACTGACAAAGACATGATCAGTCTATAATTTTAATGGTAGGTTTATTTGAACAGTGAGAGACAGAATAACAACAACAAAATCCAGAAAAACGCATGTCGAAAATGTTATAAATTGATTTGCATTTTAATGAGGGAAATAAGTATTTGACCCCTCTGCTAAACATGACTTAGTACTTGGTGGCAAAACCCTTGTTGGCAATCACAGAGGTCAGACCTTTCTTGTAGTTGACCACCAGGTTTGCACACATCTCTGGAGGGATTTTGTCCCACTCCTCTTTGCAGATCTTCTCCAAGTCATTAGGGTTTCAAGGCTGACGTTTGGCAACTCAAACCTTCAGCTCCCTTCACAGATTTTCTATGGGATTAAGGTCTGGAGACTGGCTAGGCCACTCCAGGACCTTAATGTGCTTCTACTTGAGCCACTCCTTTGTTGCCTTGGCCGTGTGTTTTGGGTCATTGTCATGCTGGAATACCCATCCACGACCCATTTTCAATGCCCTGGCTGAGGGAAGGAGGTTCTCACCCAAGATTTGACGGTACATGGCCCCGTCCATCGTCCCTTTGATGCGGTGAAGTTGTCCTGTCCCCTTAGCAGAAAAACACCCCCAAAGCATGATGTTTCCACCTCCATGTTTGACGGTGGGGATTGTGTTCTTGGGGTCATAGACAGCATTCCTCCTTCTCCAAACACGGCGAGTTGAGTTGATGCCAATGAGCTCGATTTTGGTCTCATCTGACCACAACACTTTCACCCAGTTCTCATCTGAATCATTCAGATGTTCATTGGCAAACTTCAGACGGGCCTGTATATGTGTTTTCTTGAGCAGGGGGACCTTGCGGGCGCTGCAGGATTTCAGTCCTTCACGGCGTAGTGTGTTACCAATTGTTTTCTTGGTAACTATGGTCCCAGCTGCCTTGAGATCATTGACAAGATCCTTCCGTGTAGTTCTGGGCTGATTCCTCACCATTCTCATGATCATTGCAACTCCACGAGGTGAGATCTCGCATGGAGCCCTAGGCCAAGGGAGATTGACAATTTTTTTGTGTTTCTTCCATTTGCGAATAATCGCACCAACTGTTGTCACCTTCTCACCAAGCTGCTTGGCGATGGTCTTGTAGCCCATTCCAGCCTAGTGTAGGTCTACAATCTTGTCCCTGACATCCTTGGAGAGCTCTTTGGTCTTGGCCATGGTGGAGAGTTTGGAATCTGATTGATTGATTGCTTCTGTGGACAGGTGTCTTTTATACAGGTAACAAGCTGAGATTAGGAGCACTCCCTTTAAGAGTGTGCTCCTAATCTCAGCTCGTTACCTGTATAAAAGACACCTGGGAGCCAGAAATCTTTCTGATTGAGAGGGGGTCAAATACTTATTTCCCTCATTTAAAATGCAAATCAATTTATAACATTTTTGACATGCGTTTTTCTGGATTTTGTTGTTGTTATTCTGTCTCTCGCTGTTCAAATAAACCTACCATTAAAATTATAGACTGATCATTTCTTTGTCAGTGGGCAAACGTACAAAATCAGCAGGGGATCAAATACTTTTTTCCCTCACTGTACATATACGCATCCTTTAAAAAATATATATTTTCCTTTATTACTTTCTAACCTTAATAGTGAATACAACGCTTAGGCCTCTACTTCCAGTTTATACATACTATATACATTTTATGGACACAGTCTATTTTACTAATTCTATTTTGTTTGTTTTTACTCCTGTCTATCCTCAACCTCTCCCGTCTATTTCTGATGTCCATCCGGTTTGATTTCTATTTGCTGTATTTTTCAAACTTTTCTCCTTCACAAAAGTCCTTAACCTATAACCTATATACGTTTTACGGACACATGTTTTACATTAGTTATCTTTTTATTAGTTGTTATTAGTCCCAACCTTCAGCTCTATTCAACCCCTTCCATCTATTTCTTAACACCATCCATATTGGATTTGTATTTACCATATATTTTTTAACTGCTGTGATGTTTCACAAAAGTTTTGAACCTTTCTATTCTCATTGTTTCTACAGATTATCAATTGAAAATAAACATTTTTGCTAAAAGCATTATTATATTATTGATCGATTGACTATGACTTTTCAGATCACCCAGTAGTGCTATCTGCAGGGTTAGCTCCAGGTAAATATTGCAATCCTTTAGCCATTCCTGGACCTGTGTCCAAAAACAAGCTACAAATGGACAGTACCAAAACAAATGATCTAATGATTCTCTCTCTTCGCAGCAAAATCTGCAGAGCTGGGAAGTTGTATCCCCCATATAAATAACATTCAATTGGTTGCAAGAATTTTGTATAATTTAAATTGAAAAATTCTAAGTTTTGAATCTGGCGTCGTTTTGCGTATCAGTTCATAAACCATGTGCCATGGAATCGGGACGTCAGAAATCTCATCCTAACTATTTTGCAATCTATATGGGACGGCTGTCAATCCTTTGGTCCTTAAATGAAACTGGTATACTTTTTTATTTATCACAATTTTCTTTAACCAGTTATGGTCTTTAATGCAGGGTCGACAGACAAGTTACTTACTTTTTCCCCCTTCCACTTTCCTCTTCCATTTTTGCGGTAATGCTGCAATTAGTTGGTTGTAATTTTGGGTAGAGGAGACATTTCCATATGTGTTTGTTAGCTGCATGTGCGACAACTCCACCAGACCTACATATCATTCACAAAGATTATACATAAAAAAAAATATATATATTTCAAAACAAAATGGTTTGTTATCAATTTCTATATTTGAATTTAACCACAATATTTGTTGCATTATTTGTTCTGTCCTTTCTGGTGGATTAAATAGAAATTGCAACCAACCAAACATTCTTACTAATTTGCTAGAGAAGCAGTTCGGATTTAAATATAACTTTTTTTTTTTATGACTGAAGCCTTTGAGAGGTCTAATGCTTTAATATTTAATCATTTCTGGCCTCCGAATTCATATTCATTATATAAATAGGCCCGTTTAATTTTGTCTGGCTTGCCGTTCCAAATAAAATTGATTTTTTTTTTGTTGCATATAATTTAAACAACTGTTCGCTAGGTGTAGGCAAGACCATAAGCAAATAGGTAAACTGGGATAATACTAAGGAGTTAATCAGGGTGATTTTTTCACAAATAGACATGTATTTACCTTTCCATGGTAACAAGATCTTATCTATTTTTGCAAACTTTCTATTAAAGTTTATTGGAGTGAGATCATTTATTTAATTCGGGATATGTATACTGAGTATATCCACATCACCATCAGACCATTTTATTGGTAAGCTACACAGTAATGTAAAAGTTGTATTCTTTAGTGATCCAATACGTAATATAGTACACTTTTGGTTGTAATTCAGAGAGGTTAGAAAAATTATCTAGATCCTCTGAGGCTGTGGAGGGATCCAAGTTGTGGATTTAAAAGAAACCTGAATCATCAGCTTACAATGACACCTTTGTTTTTAAGCCCTGGATTTCTAATCCCATGATATTATTGTTGGATCTGATTTTAATAGCTGACATTTTGATGGCCATAATAAATAGATATGCCAATAGTGGACAACCTTGTTTTACTCCTCTTGACAGTTTTACACTTTCTGAGAAGTAGCCATTATTTACTATTTTACACCTAGGGTTACTATACATGATTTTGACCCATTTTATAAGAGATTCTCCAAAATCTCATTTATATATAAACCCCAGTCGAACTTTATCAAATGCCTTTTCGAAGTCTGCTATGAATAGCAGGCCTGGTTTCCCATATTTTCCATAGTGTTCTATTGTTTCCAATACTTGCCTTATATTATCTCCAATGTATCGTCCATGTAAAAAACCTGTCTGATTAGAATGAATAATGTCCTACAATACCTTTTTACTTCTATGCGCTATACATTTTGCTAGAATTTTTGCATCACAACACTGAAGTGTAAGGGGCCTCCAATTTTTTTAATGGACTGGATCTCTATTTCCCACTTGTATCCTGTTTCAGTCATAATTAAATCAGACCTTCTTGTTGAGTGTCTGATAATCTACCACTTACAACATCTCAAGGATGATCCAAATAAATTGGATGCACCTGAGCTTAATTTGGAGTGGCATAGCAAAGGGTTTTGAATACTTATGTAAATTAGATTTCTGTATTTCATTTTCAATAAATTTGCTAAGATTTCTAAAAACATGTTTCCACTTTGTCATTATGTCGTATTGTGTGTAGGTAGGTGAGGGAAAAAATATATATTTATGAATCCATTTTCAATTCAGGCTTTAACACAAAAAAATGTGGAATAAGTCAAGGGGTATTAATACTTTCTGAAGGCACTGTAGGTCCCTTACTCCCAGCACATTCCCAGTGCTTTTGGAGAAATTGTCAAACAGCTATTGTGTGACAATAGTGTAGTGTAGATGAGTGGTCCGGTCAGATAGTTTAGATTGGCACAGGTATTTTACCCCAGCTTTTGTTTTGAAGGGCTTGGTAATCCTATTAGTCAGCGTAACAACATTGCTTGGTAGTACTAGCTAGGTCTCTTCTCTAGGCTTGTCACGCTTTCTCTGCCTGCTTGGTGCTCAGATGAACCTTACCAGATTATTGATGTACTAGGCTACAGTCTGTCATAACTGCAGAGGTGAACATCATACTATTAGCTACATCCAGTGAGCTTGAGCTATTGCGCTATCGCTGTGTGTGTTTAGAATTGTTATTGTTTTGTTCTCTCACTTCCATCTAGGCTTAGCCTAGTTCTCCGGTCTCTCCTTCCTTCCGGTTTGGGCAGTTTGTTTGACTGTCTTCACTCATTCACAGATCAATGATGTCATGAAACTATCAGTGCCCAGCAGCTGCTCAGCCCGGAGACCACAGCGCCTTATTTTCAGTATCCCCCAGTCAAGTTGATAGCTCTCTGAGCTGAAACAGACTAGGCTACATTGGGTGATTCCTCACGAAACCAGGACAAAAAAATATATACATTTTGGGCATTATCAAGACATTTAATCCATAAAATGGATCAAGATTGTTGACATATATTTGTCATTTGTATCCAAAAGCATAATTTAGAAATAATTAATCAAAGTTGGCATATTTATTCCATTTTGGCCTTACCCCGGCCTCCTTTTAAGACCAGTTTTTTTTTATCTGTACGTTCTACAAAGCAAATATTGGTGTCATATGAAGCTTTACCGTTTGTTCTGTAATTTGAGTAGTATTTTGATTTCATAGCATTACCAACAGACTGAATGTGAAAATGTATTCTTTTTTTTCCTGGTTTTGTGAGGAATCACCCGATGGCAATTTGGATTCCAGAATGCTTTGTAGCTTGTTTATTTAGCCATAAAACGCATACTTTGTTAGTCAGCAAATTTGCAGGCTTCAAAGGAAAGTTGCTACTAGTCGGCCTCTATCCTACGATTCTTTTCAAAATGTCAATCTTGAGCCCCTCCAACAACAGCAATGTCCCCCATACAGGTAATGTTGAGCTGTGGTTTCCAAGTTCATGTCCTGTGTCATTGCGAGTTGTCATTGAATCAGTGCTGTTATGTTAACAGAGAGAGGGACAATCGCACAGGTGGCGAGAGGGGGGTGAGTAAGAGAGGGAACACATATGATGGTTACATTGGTTGGATGTGGTGGGAAAAGGAGAAGTTCTGAGAACTGTTCCCAGTGGGCTTGGCCTTGTGAGTCCCTGTGAGCGTGCGACTGGTCTGGGAGCCCCTCACTTGTCTGTGTTTGGACTGCGTGTTTTTGTCTGTGGGTTATCTGAAACATTTCAGGAATCTCGCTCCGAGTTGCATTCAGGGAAAAGAAAAAACAGCAGCAGGAACAGTGGCTGCTGCTAGACAACTGTTTTTGTTCCTCTATTAGTTGTCTTTCTGTCAAAGCTGCCTGTAGAAAGATCTAGGCTAACAGAGTTGATTTATTAAGCTACATTGGTCTGTTGAGCTGGGTTGTCATTCAGCCTGACCTGTAGCATCATGGTAGAGAGAGGCTATTTGTTGTCTGAAGACTGCTCAAGATTGTTAGGATTATGCACTTATATTAAATATAAACTCATATGAAATGAACATTTCTAACGATTGTTATTGGTATTTTAGGCTTCTATTTAGGCTGTGGGAAAAATAAGCCAATAGGTGAGTGAAGAGGAATAGGCCTGTAAAAGTCCATTGTTATTGCTGCACCTGCAGTATTCCTTCAGTGGCTCCGTGTTGCACACCTCTCTCTGGCTCAGGTGTGTAACCCAGTCAGCCTCATGCATACCATAAGGACGTATCAGATTCCTTTTGCTGCATCACGTTGAAGGGTGTGAGTTTCTACAGGTCACAGCCCTGAGCCCGGGAAACTTGGCTGCCACGATGAGCTTGTCAGCCTACAGCCTGATGACGTACTTTTGCTGCTGCGGTGGTTGATGGGAAAGTTAACCCTAGTTGTCACCTGGGTCGTATTCCTTAGGACTCGCCACATAATTTTTTTTGAAGGTTTTGTAACTGAAAACCAAAAATGAACATTTTTTTTTTTTTTGGGGGGGGGGGCAAATACAGGTAGTCATTCCCTGTTTCTGTCAGTTTTCTTCCGGAATGGTGCCTAATAATAAGGAATATGACTTTGTGTCACCTCCAAAAGCCCTTAGCACATTGCTGCCTGATATTTTGCTTTAGGGGCTATTTCAGCCAGCTACAGAGGGGTGGGTGTGTGTAGGTTTGGATGATATACTGTATACATTTTAGTCATTTAGCAGACGCTCTTATCCAGAGCGACTTACAGGAGCAATTAGGGTTAAGTGCCTTGCTCAAGGGCACATCGGCAGATTTTTCACCTAGTCGGCTCAGGGATTAGAACCAGCGACCTTTCGGTTACTGCCACAACGCTCTTAACCACTAAGCTACCAGAGTATTTCATAATACCGATGGTATTTTAGTTTTTTGGGAGTTGGGGCCACCCCCACCTCGCGGGAGCTGCAGGGGTGCGTGCTACGCCACTGATTAAGTTAAGTAGAACTATAAGAAATCTAAGATGTGTCAAATAAATTATATCCAGCTCAGGGCTCCAGCTACATGCACTTGGTTTGCTAACTTGCTATCTAAGTGGCTAGATGTCAAGATCTTGGTTACAGCAGAGACATTCAATCCCCTCCTGGATTAAGATCCCTGTTGCCTAAATTGTTTTGTGCGTAAAATAAATGGGGGGAAAAGTATTGTTTATTTTTTTATCTTTTTATAGCGGCCCTTGTGTGCACTTCTGGTAATACCGGTATAGTACAGAAACGGTTTGAAAATGTGGATACCGCCCAACCCTAGTGTGTGTGTGTGAGAGAAAGGAGAAGTAGACCACAATGCACCTCTTGGCAACAGGTCTCCTTTGTAAGTGACTAGGCTAAGCGTAGTGAGTCACTGGTAGCTGCCTAGTTGGAGGCGTGGACCAGGACATGGTGCTTGTGTTTTTCCCATCCATCTGATGGAGAATTGTTAGGCTAGATGTTTTTGGGCTGTAGGCGTTGTCTTTGAAAGATTGATCAGTACGAACACTGATAAAGAGGGTAACTCTACAATCTGATATTTTTTTAAAATTCTCTTTTGTTAGGGATGAGTTGGCAAGGGAACATAAACTTGTCTTTTGAACCATGGTTACCACCACAATATTGATAGGTTCATAATGGGAAAGCACAGAATGAACATTGTGGCAGGTAGCCTACATGCTAAGACAGAAACTACAATACACTTCCTGGGAAATGAAACCTTTGAAATATTGAAAGTAAGCTAAGGCTATGTGAAAGTGAGGTATTTGTCACAGATAACAGCACGCGTTTCAAGAACTACTAGAGGGGTCAGGGCAGGCTCTAGGCCATGTGTCAGGAGTGACATGTAAAGGGCAGTGGATCTCCTGTTCGTCTACTGATCGTTCAGCGCACTGTTGACGTCTGGCTGCCGACATTATCATACGGCCAGCACTCTGTTCAGAGGTGCTAAGTATTCTCTCTGTGCTATGTACTCTCGGCAGGCAAACGCTATTGGTGTGTCCGAGCCTTTAGGCTGCTTTTCACATAGGCTAGGCCTACCTTAAGTTCTCTGTTCTAGTCTAGACAAATACTCAAAAATCACACAATGGCGAAGGTGCATAAAGATGGAAGAATTCAGATATGATGTCATTGTTTTTAGCACTACCCACAGTGTTCTTAAACTACGGCACGTGACATGGTTCAATGTGCCAGTAAATCTACCTTTTCATTTTTTTAAATTGCCGCCATCTTGGAGCTAGAATTTGGATCATGTATACTGTGCTAATGCCTATACAAAAAAAAACAGTAACTGAGAGCAATGTACAAAAGGCGAACTTATCAAACAGGGCATTTGTTCAAAGAAGGTGCATATCTTTATGCACCTTCGCCATTGTCACTGGCTACGTCCCGATTCCCTACCCTTCTCCCTGTCATGGATTTCCAACCATTGGACTGGTAGAAATATTACATAAGAATAATAATATATGCCATTTAGAAGACACTTTTATCCTAAGCGATTTAGTTGTGCATATTTTGCATACGTGTAGTCCCGCGAATCAAACCCACTATTCTGGCGTTGCTAGTGCCATGCTCTACCAACTGAGCTACAGAGGACATTGGCTGGAGGCAGTTTCCTCATTAAAAGGGAGTATGCAAATACAAACTTTGGGACAAGGGTGGAGAATCAGAACGCATTCACTGTACTGTACCTTTCCTCACTGTGATTGTGTGTCTATATTTGCATAGAGGCATACCTTGTTTGTATGTCTGTCATTTGTGTTTGTTAGGAGACTCAGCGCTTGATGGCTGAGCCCGTCCCAGGCATTAAGGCGGAGCCTGACGAAGGGAACGCCCGCTACTTCCATGTGGTCATCGCCGGGCCCCAGGACTCGCCCTTCGAAGGTGGCACGTTTAAACTTGAACTCTTTCTCCCCGAGGAATACCCCATGGCAGCTCCAAAAGTACGCTTTATGACCAAAATATACCACCCCAACGTAGACAAGCTGGGAAGAATATGTCTAGACATCTTGAAAGGTAAGAAACGCTTGACACTTCGTTTTGCACCAACATGGTAGCCCGGTATCCTAACTGACCCTCATTAACCGGTCAACAAACAGTAAAATGAAGTGGCCAACAGAAAATACTATCAGAGATCTGTATATAATGACGAGATGTTTGTTTCCACCCTAACAATGGGAGTCGTCCCAAGGCAGGAAAAGCAGGCGACAAGCTTAGGCCCAAAATAAGCCCATAGCAACGCATTGGACTTATTTTAGGCAGATTTTGGCGAGAGTGAAACCTCTCGCTTTGTCTCTTCCTCTCTGATACTATGCGTGCATACAAGGACCGGACATTTTTCATGAAGAGCTTAATGGAAACATGCAGCGTTAGCAAGCCTATCGTCTTACAGTCAGAAGGCTATAGCCTATTATTGAACATACAACTCCTGAAGCAGCTAATAAAATGTAATTTTCAAACATTTGCCAAAATGCAATTCGCGGAAAACAGTTCTAAACAGCACACCTAATGCAAACAGTTCCATATGTGACAGATATTAAAATCTCTGTTAGAAACTTAGAAAGAGAGGGAATCTAATAGCAACTACTTTGATAGGTTGCAAGTATGACTAGGATTGTGCCTTTGGCTTCTGGACAACGAAAGAAAGTTGATATGAAAACCAATAGAACAGGAGTGAAAGGCTGGTTAATGGCATAAGGAATAAATAAATAAAATAATTTCCTTCTATGGATGGATTTTCGCAAGGCTACTTTGAAGCAAGGTAAGACATGCCTCATTATTTGAAGTAAAGTAAAACGTTCAGGTTTCAAACAATTTTACTGCCTCAAGCTCACATTGCAAAGTGGTGGGTGACGCGCTGATAGTCAACGGTAGGCAGGCTACAAACTTTGGGACAAGGGTGGAGAATCAGAACGCATCCGAATGGGAGGTGCGCTTTACGAGTTGAGATTGAGAAATAAAAATGGCTCCTCTTAATAGTGGCCACCAAAGTTATCTGATTCTAGGTCTGACATTTAGGGATGTCTACCTTTCTGGAAATATCACGATATATTTGATATTGATGGGGGGGGAAATCGATAGTTAAATATCAGGATATTCATTTTTGATATTTTCAATATCACAATATTATTTTCACGCTAGTTGGCTGTACCTGCACCAAAACTGCAGTATTTTACCTTCATAGCTTGTTCTCCTTCTTTTTAAATAGGGAGCCAATTTGTTTTCAGCACTTTTATTTATTTAAAATTGGTTTTCTCATGGCTCCCTCTTGTCCCTCTGCAGCAGACATCTGAAACATAGAACATCAGCTCCAAAGTATCATGATAATATCATATCCTGAGGTCCCTGGCAATTCCCAACCCTAATATTTGACCTGTTTTATCATCAAAAGTATCTATGTACAATCCAGTTAGTCTTATCAGGTGACTGATAACCGATACTGGGGATATGGGACAGCTTTAACTGTCTCACACTGCTGCACCTGCTCTGTTTCTCTGTCAGACACGTCAGTGAGTTCAGGCTCATTAGTGGGACAGTCCTGGGCATTGTTTCCTGCCATATCCCCATTGCGTTAGAATCATGTTTGGCCTGCGAGCACTATGAGGGATTTGCCTTTTTAATCTCGCTCAAAAGATCAATGGCCTCTCCGATTACACTTTTGACCTCTCACTCAAGCCGCATCTCCCCATTTCTGCGACATGCCACTAACTGCCACATCACTCAAAATAGAAACATTGCTCAAACCTCTCTCCTTCTGCCTCCCTCACTTTCTCCCCCTCGTTTGTCCTTTTTTTGTTCTTATCAAATCTCTTCACAGATAAATGGTCTCCAGCCTTGCAGATCCGTACAGTCCTGCTATCAATCCAGGCATTACTAAGTGCTCCCAACCCTGATGATCCTCTAGCGAATGACGTTGCAGAGCAGTGGAAGTCCAATGAAGCTCAAGCCATAGAGACGGGTAAGTCTAGATGAAGCCCGGCTCTGAGGGGAGAGGCTATAAGGACACTCATGACCTGCAAAACGACTAACTAAAACTGACCCTTACCTTAACCTAATTTTAACCAATTCTGAAATTAAATATAGTTTTGCAGGTCAGGAGTATCCGTATAGCCTTTTCCGGCTCTGAGCAGTAAACTCCTCCACAGTGCACTCCTCACCACCCCCACTTGCCTGGGTCATGTTCGTTATGGCATGCAATGGAAATGTTAAAATGTTTCGCAACAGAAAGGGAAAATGAACTATTATTTTTAGACTAGTCCGGGTAATCCCTCCCTGTTTCAGTCTGTTTTATTGTGTGGTGCCCAATGAACACAACCCTGTTCAAATGTTACTTGTAGCTTAGACTCTAAATGTAGCCTACAATTCAGCCAATCCAACACTGAATCATATTGTTGCAGATGCTCTATCTTGCTGGTAACTTTAGATGCTACATCTAATGAAGTCATGACTTCCTTTGATAAACATTTAATTGTTATATTGTAGCTTTTTCACTCTGTAGCCTATCATGCAAAGCAAGTACAAATGTGACAAAGTTACAACTTGAAGCCTCAAGGATTCTACCGTAAGACTAATAATTAGCTAACTCACCAGTCACCACAGCATTTAGTTTTTTTAGAACAGATTATAATGGACCTAGTCTTGCTTTCTGACCTCATCTCTCGTCCTCATTTTGTGTTGCAGCCCGGACATGGACCAGGCTTTACGCTCAAAACAACATAGAAGTGTAGAAAACGCAAAACAAGCGGAAAGAAACCGAGCAGGAAGTCAGTGTGAACACACACACCTCATTTCTGCCAAGACCTCTTCTTCTTCCTACTTCATTTGCATTTAAAGGACACCGTCTTGAAGAGAAAAAAAGCTATTATTATAATAAAATAAACATTTAAGGAATATATTAAAAAAGAGGAAAAAGACAAGTAAATGTTGTGATTTTAAATGCACATAAGAGAAACTTGACTTGTCTTTGTCATAACTCACTACTGTTCAGCTGCATGGGCAGCCAGGGTTAAGATCTAACTCACCACCTGGCTTTCTTTTTCCATTGATTTGGGAGGAAACCGCCAACCTCTGCTTTTAACTAGCTTCGTACAGAAAATAAAAAAACGAAGTGTTTGTCTGTCCCATGTTTTTTTCTGAGGGGTTAGGGTGTAGGGAGACAGTGGGGGTTCTTGTCCAAGATGGGCAAACTTTTTTTAACTTTTCTTTTAACTTTGTTTTCTCTTGTGATGCTGGTTGTTTATTGAAATCCGCTGATTAGCCCACGTAGTAGACACACCCTTTGAGACAGACTATGGATGGACTCATTCCCCTGTAGAAGGCCTAGCCGCAAAACAACATCAACACAGCGCCTGCTAAACCACTTGAACATGAAATACAAAGTAATGATATAACGACTAAACAATGAATCTGAGCCTGCCACCATCATCACGTTTAACTGTTGCAACCGCTGTCCGTGTAGAGACCCAAACGTAGGCTTGTGACCTGTAGGTGGGGGAGGCAGGGCAGTGGGGGAGGCGGGACAGGAATTCCATAACTTTCTTCTGTTTTAGGAATATTGTTTTTCTCGTGTCTCCTTTTATTTGATATGGATGTTTTCCTGACATCGCCCTACTATTACAAATGACTCTGGCTAAATGGCTCTTTTAGCTTCTTGTTCTTCCTGTTTGTCACAACCTAATTCTACAAGACACAACTATTGACTTCCTCCCCATGGCATTCATTTCAGAAAATAATAATGAGTTGTAAGTTCTGCAGTGTGTTTTTGGGGTAATTGTGCTGGAGGAGGTTGGGGGGAGGTATGGGTAGGGGGTGAGGGGGAATGGGGGGATTGCAGGAACAAACTCCAAGAGATCAATGAAGGCTTTTGTCTCAACTGTCAATATTGGTATTTGGTTTGAAAAGTCTGTATTCAATTCACTGTTTGTAAATTCATTATTTCTATTGAACTGGGTGGGGACATTTTCCTGCTCTCCAAATGGTATGAAAACAGTCCACCTGCATTTTTTTTTTTTCTGTAAATAAAATCTGTTGATTTAATAAGAAAATGTGTGCCTTTGTTTTTTGAGGAAGTAAGGATAGCTGGTTAGGACTTATGGTATATCCTCAATTCTGTTGTTGAATTGAGTACATTGATGAACTCAACATAGGTCAGATTCAACAGTGAAGCATGACTGCTGAACATTGAAGTTTAATCATGACTGCCCTCGGATGAGTTCAGAAAGAAGAGTAACCGTTGTTGATCTTCACGCTGGTCCTAGATTTTTTGACTACGGAATTTATTAGTCTATTCTTCAATTGATAGTGTCAAAGTCAGCCACCTCATGGTGATACAAAGAACTGAATTTGCTCACACCTTCAAAATATATTAACATTTTTCTCTACATATAACCTCCAAAACAGCAGGGACGCTTCGAATTATTGTGTAACAGGGAAGGTGGCTCATTATTCGATTTACCACTAGGGGACAGCATTGTAACGTTAAGGTTTATACTAGTTTTTGTTACAGTGTTGCAGATTTGACTGAGCTGGCTACAATGTAAAATGAATTGGTGGTGAACACTGCATTCAGTCTCGGCGCTTCGAAGGCAGGAGTACAGTGTTGTTATCTTATGGACCTCAAAATGGGGAAATTGACTTGCCCAAGAAGAACCAGTTATGCTAGATTTTAAACTTTGAAGTAGACCTACAGTTAACCGTAGTTACCTTAACTAGACTGACAGCTGAGTGCGTTACATTTCAGCTTGAGAAACGCCTAGTTATTGAAATGGACAATTCCATGGTAAGTGATGCTTAGGCTCAGATTTGTCACATTAAAATGTATTCAGGACAAAAAACAATGATTGCAAAGATAAACAAACCATAACTATGCACAATAACGACTTTGCAACCTTTGGTTTTTGTTTGATACTTTAAAGTGACAATTCTGAGTCATCACATTGTTACATGGAATTAACCACATCTAATCGTAGCATGGCGCTGATAGGTGGCCACGGCGCAGTAGGGAGGTCAGCAATTTGCGGTGCTCGCGGACCACAGGGGTTTGGCGTAGGGAATATGTGTGTAGAGAGCCGCAACCAGCCAGTCAGCATGTTAGGCAGAATCATCAGCACTCCGGGATATGCTATGCTTGTGGATGAATAACGTTTAAATTGGATTGCCTGAAGATTTATTTGGAGATATTGTGTGCGTGGTTTCTTGCTGCTCTCTTGGCCTAGTAAAGGCACTTGACTTGATCTGGTTAGATCCCCATACACACCACCTTTCGTATTTCCTTGGAGCACGAAGATTGCAGAATATTGGAAATATATGATGAAGATTAAGCCCAACCAGACGAGGACGTATGATGGTGAAGGTTTCAAGAGACGAGCGGCATGTTTATGCTTCAAGAATGAAAAAGAGGACGAGGTATGGATGGGACTCCCTAAAATCACGGCACTTCGAGACATCTACGACTTTTTGTAGCGCTTTAGAACGTAAGCCGGTTAGGATAATTAACGTAGAAGGTTAGGAAAAGTTACGGTATGCGAAAATGCTCTCCTAACCTTCTTACAAAAAGTAACTTGTATCTAAGTGGCGTGCTTTTAGGGAGTCCCAGGCCGAGACTCGAGATCATTGGTTTTCTGACCATTAACATGGGATAGATATTCACATTACTGACTCATCACAAGAACACATGGCCTATTTAACCCATTTCAAATGACAAGTTCCTATAACAGTCTCTTTATCTTCCAGCTCTTGTATTGAAATCCCTAGAAAACCTTCAGTAGAAAACTTAACATATAATGGATTTTGTCTACCTCTGTGACAAATTCCTAAGTCAAATCACATTTTATTTGTCACATGCGCCGAATACAACAGGTGTAGACTACGGTGAAATGCTTACTTACGAGCCCTTTCCCAACAATGCAGGAAATAGTAACACAATAAAATAATAACGAGGCTCTATACAAGGGGTACCGAGTCAATGCGCACCACGAGGTAGTTTAGAGTTGAGATAATAGGGGTAAAAGTGACTAGACAATCAGGATAGATAATAAACTGAATAGCAGCAGCATATATGGAGAGTGTGTGTTTTGTGTGTTGTAGTATGTGTGGGTAGAGTCCCGTGAGTGTGCATAGAGTCAGTGCAACAAACAAAGGGGGTCAATGCAATAGTCTGGGTAGCCATTTGATTAACTGTTCAGCGGTCTTATGGCTTGGGGGTAGAAGCTGTACAGGAGCCTTTTGTTCCCAGACTTGGCGCTCTGGTACCGCTTGCCGTATGATAGCAGAGAGAACAGTCTATGACTTGGGTGGATGGAGTCTTTTACAATTTTTAGTGCCTTCTTCTGACACCGCCTGGTATACAGGTCCTGGATGGCAGGGAGCTCGGCCCCAGTGATGTACTAGGTTGTATGCTACGCTCTGTAGCACCTTATGGCAGTGTTGCCAACTTAGCGACTTTGTCGCTATATTTAGCGAGTTTTCAGACCCCTCTAGCGACACATTTTCAAAAAAGCGACTAGCGACAAATCTAGCGACTTTTTCTGGTGTTATTGGAGACTTTTGGAGACTCTGACGTGAAAGCACATATCGTTCTTACTCTTCTCAACGAGCAGCGTGTGCTGCCGTGGGTCCCACCCCCATCCCAAAGCACTCACAGGCGGCCCAGTCCTCGCGCAGCAGTCCCTCCCAGCTGCAGTCAGAGCAGGAGATGTTCACCCCTCCGCGTCCAGACTGCAAATGAATCGTGCATGCGGGAAGCCGCCGCTGGCTGATCCCGCCCTGGCTTACATTCAGGGCGGGATGTAAATGTAGGGTGTTTTTTACTCACTTTTTGTCTCTCCCACGACGTTATTCCTCTCTCCTACAGCGTTCATCACAATTACATGCACATGGCCAATTATGCAAATTAGGTGATGACGTCATTTAGCGACTTTTAGGACAGCCAATAGCTACTTTCCTTACTGAGGAGTTGGCAACACTGCCTTACGGTCGGATGCTAAGCAGTTGCCATACCAAGCGGTGATGCAGCCAGTCAAGATGCTCTCAATGGTGCAGCTCTATACCATTTTGAGGATCTGAGGGCCCATGCCAAATCTTTTCAGCCTCCTGAGGGGGAAGAGGCGTTGTCGTGCCCTCTTTTCACGACTGTGTTGGAGTGTTTGGACCATGATAGGTTCTTAGTGATGTGGACACTGAGGAACTTGAAGCTCTCGACCCGCTCCACTACAGCCCCGTTGATGTGAATGGGGGTTGCTCAGCCCTCCGTTTTCTATAGTCCACAATCAGCTCCTTTGTCTTGATGACGTTGAGGGAGAGGTTGTTGTCCTGGCACCACACTGCCAGGTCTCTGACCACCCCCCTATAGGCTGTCTCATCGTCTGCGGTGATCCGGCCTACCACAGTCGTGTCATCGGCAAACTTAATGATGGTGTTGGAGTTGTGCGTGGCCACGCAGTCCTGGGTGAACAGGGAGTACAGGAGGGAACTAAGCACGCACCCCTGAGGGGCACCCATGTTGAGAGTCAGCGTGGCGGATGTGTTGTTGCCTACCCTCACCACCTGGGGGCGGCTCGTCAGGAATTCCAGGATCCAGTTGCAGAGGGAGGTGTTTACATTTACATTTTAGTCATTTAGCAGACGCTCTTATCCAGAGCGACTTACAGTTAGTGAGTGCATACATTTTCATTCTGGCCCCCCCGTGGGAATCGAACCCACAACCCTGGCGTTGCAAACGCCATGCTCTACCAACTGAGCTACACAGTGTTCTCATGCATTGTTCAGTGTTGCTTGCCTTGAAGCAAGCATAGAAGGCATTTACAGTGCCTTCAGAAAGTATATACCCCTTGATTTATTCCACAATTTGTTGTGTTACAGCTTGAATTCAAAATTGATTTAAAAAAATCCACACCCATCTACACACAATACCACATAATGGCAAGGTGAAAACATGTTTTTAGAAATTCTTGCACATTTATTGAAAATGAACTACACATCTCATTTACATAAGTATTCACACCCCTGGGAGTATTCAATGTCTGCTTTTTTTTAACCCATCTACCAATATGCCCTTCTTTATGAGGCATTGGAAAACCTCCTTGGTCTATGTGGTTGAATCTGTGTTTGAAATTCACTGCTTGACTGAGGGACCATACAGATAATTGTATGTGTAGAGTACAGAGATTAGGTAGTTATTCAAAAATCATGTTCAACACTATTATTACACACAGTTAGACCATGCAATTTATTATGTGACTTGTTACTCCTGAATTTATTAAGGCTTGCCATAACAAAAAGGTTGAATACTTATTGACTCAAGACATTTCAGCTTTACATTTTTCATTAATTAGTAAAACATTTCGAAAAACATAATTCCACTTTGACATTATGGGGTATTGTGTGTAGGCAAGTGACATAAAATCTCATTTTAATCCATTTTAAATTCAGGCTGTACCACAACAAAATCTGAAAAAAAGTCAAGGGATGTGAATACTTTCTGAAGGCACTGTAGCTCATCTGGTAGGCTCACGTCATTGGGCAGCTCGCAGCTGGGTTTCCCTTTGTAATCCGTGATAGTTTGCAAGCCCTGACACATCTGACGAGCTTCAGAGCCGGTGTAGTAGTATTCGATCTCAGTCCTGTATTGACGCTTTGCCTGTTTGATGGTTCATCGGAGGGCGTAGCGGGATTTCTAATAAGGGTCCGGATTAGTGTCCCGCTCCTTGAAAGCGGCAGCTCTAGCCTTTAGCTCAGTGTGGATGTTGCCTGTAATCCATGGCTTCTGGTTGGGACATGTACGTACGGTCAATGTCGGGGCGACGTCGTCGATGCACTTATTAATGAAGCTGGTGACTGATGTAGTAAACTCCTCAATGCAATCGGATGAATCCCAGAACATATTCCAGTCTGTGCTAGCGAAACAGTCCTGTAGCTTAGCATCCGCTTCATCGGACCACTTCCGTATTGAGCGTGTCACTGGTACTTCCTGTTTTCGTTTTTGCTTGTAAGGAGGAATCAGGAGGATAGAGCTATGGTCAGATTTGCCAAAAGAAAGGCGAGGGAGGGCTTTGTATGCATCTCTGTGTGTGGAGTAAAGGTGGTCTAGAGTTTTTTTTTGCCTCCAGTTGCACAGGTGACAGCTGGTAGAAATGAGGTAAAATGGATTTCAGTTTTCATGCATTAAAATCACCGGCCACTAGGAGCGCCTTTTCTTGTTTGCTTATGGCCCTATACAGCTCGTTGAGTGCGGTCTTAGTGCCAGCATCGGTTTGTGGTGGTAAATAGACAGCTATGAAAAATATTGATAAACTCTCCTGGTAAATAGTATGGTCTACAGCTTATCATGAGGTATTCTAACTTAGGCGATCAGAACCTCGAGACTTCCTTAATATTAGAGATTGTGCACCAGCTGTTGTTAACAAAGAGAAACACAAAGATACTGTCCATTTGTAGCTTGTTTTTGGTCACAGGTCCAGGAATGGCTGAAGGATTGCAATATTTACCTGGAGCTGACCCTGCAGATAGCACTACTGGGTGATCTGAAAAGTCATAGTCAATCGATCAATAATAAAATAATACTTTTAGCAAAACAATTATTTTCAATATACAATCTGTAGAAACAATGAGAATAGAAGGGTTCAGAACTTTTGTGAAACATCACAGTACAGTTGAAAAATAAATGGCAAATAGAAGTCCAATATGGATGGTGTTAAGAGATAGATGGGAGGTGTTGAATGGAGCTGAAGGATGGGACTAATTACAACAACTAATAACAACAAGATAACTAATGTAAAGCATACTATGTCCATAATAAGTATATAGGTTATAGGTTGAGAGCTTTTGTGAAAGAGCACAGTTAGAAAAATATGGCTTATAGAAGCAAACCAGATGGACATCATGAAAATGATCGAAGGAACTTCAGGAGTAAAAACAAACAAAATATAATTATTGTAGAATTTGACTGTGTCCATAAAATGTATATAGTATGTATGGGCTGGAAGTAGAGTCCTAAGCGTTGTTGTTCACTAGTTTACTCCAATTGGGGAAGGAGTGGTGGGGTTGGAAAGTAATGAAGGGAAATATAATTTTAAAAAGGATACGTGTGTGTATGGATGTATGTGTATATATGTATGTATGTGTGTATATATATGTGTGTGTGTGTGTGTGTGTGTGCATGTGTATGTGTGTGTGTATGCACTAACTGTAAGTCGCTCTGGATAAGAGCGTCTGCTAAATGACAATATGGATGGTGTTAAGAGATACAGTTGAAGTCGGAAGTTTACATACACTTAGGTTGGAGTCATTAAAACTTGTTTTTCAAGCACTCCACAAATTTCTTGTTAACAAACTATAGTCTATCTACTTTGTGCATGACACAACTAATTTTTCCAACAATTGTTTACAGACAGATTATTTCACTTATAATTCACTGTATCACAATTCCAGTGGGTCAGAAGTTTACATTCACTAAGTTGACTGTGCCTTTAAACAGCTTGGAAAATTCCAGAAAATGATGTAATGGCTTTAGAAGCTTCTGATAGGCTAATTGACATCAGTTGAGTCAACTGGAGGTGTACCTGTGGATGTATTTCAAGGCCTACCTTCAAACTCAGTGTCTCTTTGCTTGACATCATGGGAAAATCAAAATAAATCAGCCAAGACCTCAGAAAAAAAATTGTAGACCACAAGTCTACTTCATCCTTGGGAGCAATTTCCAAATGCCTGAAGGTACCACGTTCATCTGTACAAACAATAGTACGCAATTATAAACACCATGGGACCACGCAGCCGTCATACCGCTCAGGAAGGAGACGCGTTCTGTCTCCTAGAGATGAATGTACTTTGGTGCGAAAAGTGCAAATCAATCCCAGAACAACAGCAAAGGACCTTGTGAAGATGCTGGAGGGGAGGAAACAGGTATAAAAGTATCTATATCCACAGTAAAACAAGTTCTATATCAACATAACCTGAAAGGCCGCTCAGCAAGGAAGAAGCCACTGCTCCAAAACCGCCATAAAAAAGCCAGACAACTGTTTGCAACTGCACATGGGGACAAATATCGTACTTTTTGGAGAATTGTCCTCTGGTCTGATGAAACAAAAATAGAACTGTTTGGCCATAATGACCATCGTTATGTTTGGAGGAAAAAGGGGGTTGCTTGCAAGCCGTAAAACACCATCCCAAAAGCTTGTGGAAGGCTACCCGAAACGTTTGACCCAAGTTAAACAATTTAAAGGCAATGCTACCAAATACTAATTGAGTGTATGTAAACTTCTGACCCACTGGGAATGTGATGAAATAAATAAAAGCTGAAATAAATCATTCTCTCTACTATTATTCTGACATTTCACATTCTTAAAATAAAGTGGTGATCCTAACTGACATAAGACAAGGAATTTTTACTATGACTAAATGTCAGGAATTGTGAAAACGGAGTTTAAATTTATTTGGCTAAGGTGTATGTAAACTTATGACTTCAACTGTATATTTGGGGAGGAAAAACATATGGGGGATTGGAAGTGATGCAGACAATTACATTGATGGAAGTTACAATCTATCTGCAGTATTAAAGCTGATCTACCCCCTAAAATTAAAAATAAAAGAGAAACACAAAGAGAGCCGCACACTGCATATGTATAACCTCCCAGTAATTTATTGGGTAAAGAAACACCAACGTTTCGGCATCATTCTTCTGAAGAAGGCACAGTGATGCCGAAACGTTGTTTTTTTACCCAATAAATGACTGGGACGTTATACATATGCAGTGTGCGGCTCTCTTTGTTTTATATAGCTTACAGTTTATTCCCCGTTAGTCAGCACCTCTACACTAAATCATTTTCTCTGGGTGTGCGCCAGCTCATGCTTTTTATTAAACAAAGAGAAACACACCACCCCCCTTGAGTGTACCCGCCACTGCCGTTCTGACCTGCCGATGGATAGAAAAACCAGCTAGATTTATATTTTCAAAGTCCTTGTTTAGCTACAAGTTGGAGAAACATAGGATATTGCAGTTCTTCAGATCACGTTGATAGGTTAGTCTCAAACGGAGCTCGTCCAGTTTACTCCAGTGTTTCCTAAACTCCTTTCTGAGGACCTCAAGCGGTGCATGTTTTGGTTTTTGCCCTAGCACTACACAGCTTATTCAAATAATGAACTCATCATAATGCTTTTATTTTATTTGAATTAGTTGTGAGGTGCTAGGGCAAAAACCAAAACGTGCACCCCTTGGGGTCCAGAGGACCGAGTTTGGGAAACGCTGGATTACACTAATAGAACGGAAGGTAGAGGCGGTTCATGCACCTGCCGACGTAGTCTCATCAGGTATATCCTCGAGTGTCTGGGATTTGGGCCATGTCTGAGATGTGCAGTATGTCCTTCGCCGCCAACTCATTGAAGTAGAAATCACATCCAAATCGAGGTAAGTGATTGCTGTTCTGATGTCCAGAAGCTCTTTTCGGTCATAGGAAACAATGGCGGAAACATTATGTACCAAAAAAGTTCAGATCAGCGCAAGAAAACACACAAAATAGCACAATTGGTCAGGAGCCTGTAAAAACTGATTTCTTGGCTGAATGAAGGTTTTAAAAGACAACATTTCTCCCTGCGCTGCAGACACTGTATGGGCAGCTAATACAGGAGTAGTAAAGGCCCAGTGCACTACTTTTGTGAATATGTATTTTTCTGCTGTTTTTTATTTATTCTGATTTTTCAGGGGGTGCTGCAGCACCCTCAACACCCCTACTTTCCGTGGCTTTGCGTGGGGGAAAGATCCTGAATCTCCTCATTGCCCCCCAGCAAAATTAGCCTACATTTAAGCCTTTGTTTATATGTGTATTTCACACTATTTTGAGGTACAAATCGGAGCATAATGCTTGTATGGATGCCAACCCCAATACATGTTCATGTCATTGTAGCTAATCAACTGCATTACAGTTAAAAACGACTTTGACTACCACCACCGATTTCTGTATGCTGGCTACCAGCTTAAACGAACGGGAGTTAGCATTTAGCAGTCACTTCTTCTAAACCTGAAAAGGCACAACTTCTAAATGTTATGCAATGAAAACAGCCAAACATATCAAAATCGGACTAGTAACCACATTGTGGGCCTGTTACAATCATGACGGATTCAACAAATATCCACTTTGTTCGATCAAATGTGTTGAATGGGCGCCAATCCGGCGTCCTTCTATCCCCAACGGTCTGCGTTCCATTGACCTCTTTACCACATCTATCACAGTCATGTCATTTCCAGTGATACAGAGAGAGAGAGAGAGAGTAATGCATGCTTTGATGCCATCTATACTTTTTTTTTTGTCAACATAAGTTTAATTGACATGAATAAGCTATGCTTTCTCAGGGCATGGTTTTAATAAACAAAAACATCTGTGCCCATTTGGAAACAGGGTTATACTTATGCTACTGTATTTGGGCATATATTTTACAACCTTTTTAGACCATTGAGGAACAAATAAGCCTACCTACTGTAATTGCATTCTGAAGCTGGTATGCGGTTTGTCCTGTTTCATTGCATTGGTAACAAGCTATAATCACTTGCCTCCAAAATATGATATGATAGCCTACCTCTGTCTATAAATACTGGCCCATTATGAAATCACGTATTTGCAGTCAGTCAGGGTGGTGTTGGCTATTTAATACTGGTCCCTCTAGGCCTCAGCTGTTTTGGTTATATTGTGCAGGGTCGGTACCATGTGAGTGTTGGCACACGTGTTAATGTGATCTCTTTGCTGAGGCACCACAAAAAACTGTCAAAGGTAGCCTGTACTGTACTGTACTGTATGTATGCAGTACACACACACACTGTTTAGGACTTAACATGGGACTGAAGTGGTAAGAGAGGGGGCATCTTGGATCATGACTGCTCTGCCTGGGGACAAGACCCTGTCTTTCAGGCCTGCATGTGATTGGGAGAGCCAGGGGGGCTGAGGGATGAGTGTTACACTATGTGCTAAATACCCAGTAACCTGTCAGCTGCAATTTATAGAAACACTGCGGTGGCACAAGCTGTCCCCTGTCAGATTCTGTCAGACACTTTCCCACCTCTCTCTCTCTCTCTCTCTCTCTCTCTCTCTCTCTCTCTCTCTCTCTCTCTCTCTCTCTCTCTCTCTCTCTCTAAAACTAACTCTCCTTACTTGTAAGGAGCAGATACCCGTAGACTTCCAGTCATTGTGCTAACACTTGTTAGCATTGGCTCTTGAAACTACATCTAACTTCCTTCATACTGGACACAGATACATAAAAATGGTATCCACTAGTTCATCTGGGGAAGTAGATAAAGGGCCTCATTGCCAAAATCCCCAAGTATCCCTTTAACTGTAGGAGACCTTAGCTGCACCGTGTTTGTAAGTTGGCAGGGTGACAGAGAGTGTATACATTTATTACTCACAGTAAAACAATGAAGAGGTGTGAACACAGGAAATTCCCCCTCAGTTGCATAGCTCTGTATTCTCTGAGAACATGCATCTGAGGAGCCATTTTCATTCAGAGATGGGTGCATTAGAATCCACAGAATGGATTTTACACTTCTTTAAAAGACACAGAGATAGTTTTGTGGTAAACAAAGATGCATACCATTTGACTATCAGGAGGAAAAGCAGTCACAGCCACAATTTATTTCAGTAATGAAGAAGGCTATGATGAAAATCCTTGCAATTAATTAAATCAAATCGCCCTGCTAAATTGAGCTGTTTTACCATAAGTAGGTAGCTTGGTTAAGCCAGGCTGAATGCTGCACTCACCATTGTTTCAGTTCAAGTGAAACAACGGTGAAACATAGCGAAATCAGTGGATGCCAGGCTCATATGTAACGGTGACTGCTGAAACTTCATGACAACAAGGCCTTCACACTGGTGTGGATTGGATCAGGACTGGTCATTCAGCTGCTCTGCTAAGCTGTTGTGGTTTTCATGCAGAAAGGCAACTGCTGAGCCAGTACTTTTGCAAAGCCTGTTAGGGAGGGAGAGAGGGAGAGAGAGAGAGAGAGAGAGAGAGAGAGAGAGCATTGGAGTTGGGAGTGAGAGTGCTGCTGCCAATGTTCCAACAAACACCTTGGGCTCTGGGTTTATACAGAGTTAGTGTGGGTGAAACCTCTGTTTCTGTGGCCAATTCTGAAAGGTAGTGTCACACATCCTGTTGCACGATAAGTATTTATTTCAATAATCCCGCTCTATAAACAGCAACTCCATGTGATCCTTTAGGTTGTAATTTTATAGTTTGCTAATTCATAATTTAATCTGTCCAAGGTTCACTGGGTCTATTTTGGTCGCCCGATAACTCCTAGTAATTCTGATTGTGAGTTATTCTATGGTTATCTAGGGATAGAAATGACGAGGTCATGTTAAACTGTGTAAGGTTATCAATAGCCAATCTACAGCATTTCTTACCATAATGGTGTAATTTTCCAAATGACTAATTCTCAATTTTGTGCAACTCTGGGGTGACTTTCAGCGACATTATCGTAGAGGTCAAGGCATTATCATTAGCAAGTCCTCTTGAGAATCTCCCCAGCCCAGCCCCACTTTTTGCTAAATATTGGTGCAGGTAGTACAATAATTTTAGCAACTGCTCCTGTCCTGGGTCCTTGATTTTATTGTTTAACTGGTAATTAATTAGTTCTGGACAATGGTCTACAACGGTCAGTAGAGCTGATGTTTTCATCGGCTTGGAGATTCAAACCAGCGATCTTTCGGGTTACTGGCCCAGCGCTCTTAACCGCTAATATCAGTTCTTTATGTTTGACAAGTAGTATGAAGCTGCGGTTTGGAGTATTGCTTCTCCATACTATGTAATGTATTCGCTGTGAATGGCTTGGAGATTCAAACCAGCAATCTTTCGGTTACTGGCCCAGCGCTCTTAACCGCTAGTATCAGTTCTTTATGTTTGACAAGTAGTATGAAGCTGCGGTTTGGAGTATTGCTTCTCCATACTATGTAATGTATTCGCTGTGAATCTGGTTGACAACTAGATGCCGCTGTTCCTGCTATACCGTCACACTTATCATATTTTTCTGGTCTCTTGTGTTTATTAAATATATCATAACATTTCCTTTGCAACTTTGGGTAGACAACCAATAGATTTGACTCACGATGAAAATAAATTGTGTGGTCATCCTCACAATTCAAGCTCGTCCTCCATGAAAGCAAATCAGGGCACTCTGTCTCTCTCCCTCTTCTTGTCTCTGGTCAGTTTTTAAACATAGACGTGTTGGTATGTTTCCCTTAAAGGAATAATCCACTCAAAAACTATATTTAGGTATTTTTTTCACTGTTGATGCATCCCAAAATATTTTGCATGTCAAAGCAAATTGTAACTTGCCACATCATCATGATGCAAAATGCAGTGCATTTGCAGTGCATCATATAGTGCAAAACGCTTCATCATGATGATGTGGTTACAAGTTGCTTTTTGAAGGTCCTATATCTTGAAAACAAAATGCCCCAGGGCAGTGATTCGGGACATTTCCATCTTTCGGATGGGACGTTAAACGGGTGTCCTGACTCTCTGTGGTCACTAAAGATCCCATGGCACGTATCTTTAGAGTAGGGGTGTTAACCCCGGTGTCCTGGCTAAATTCCCAATCTGACCGTCATGCCATCATGGCCACCTAATCATCCCCAGCTTCCAATTGGCTCATTCATCCCCCCTACTCGCCCCTGTAACTATTCCCCAGGTCGTTGCTTTAAATGAGAATGTGTTCTAGTAAAATAAGGGTAAAAAATAATGAATTGGCTACAAATGAAACGGAATTACTGCAATTGAATTGGCTACAATGTGAAATTATAGTAGCCACAAACCACAGCTGGGTCACCTGCTACTGTCCTCCCTTCCACTGGCATACTGTTATGTTCAGCTCATAACTGTTTTTTTTATTTCTCTCTCTCTCTAGTTAATGTTGGTAGATCTCTAGGGACAGGGTTGGAGAGCCCTGATATAGGGAATAGGGTGCACACCCTTACAGTACAGTAGGGAGGGTTCCCATTGCAATAACGAACCCTGCAGACGGCGGCCCTTTGAAGGCGGAGGTGCTGACCTCTGTCGGCCTGGGGTGACACAAGCCATGAAAAGGGCCATTGTCGTTGGAAGAGAGCTCTCTCTCTCTCTCTCTCTCTCTCTCTCTCTCTCTCTCTCTCTCTCTCTCTCTCTCTCTCTCTCGTTAATGTTACTTATCTCTTACTGAAACCTACCCATGAGCCCCTCTTTTTCCATTTACTGTAACCAGCATCCGCACCGACCGACACCAGACGTCCATGGACATTGAAAAGTAGTTAAAATTTGGTCATCCTTGATTTCAATATCCACAGACATTGAGTTTTGGTCCGGACTGGCCTTGATTTGGCCCAAACGTAGACGTCCATGATTGGTGACCGGACCAAATCTGAACCAATCATAGACGTCTATGTTTCACAAATTTGGACAGTACAGTACAGTGAAGCACGGAGTACATTACAGTACAGAAAAGTAAAGAAGAGTATAGTTCAGTACAGTACAGTTAAATATAGTTCAGTATAATAGAGTACTATATTGTACTCTACTGTCCTGAACTCTACTCTACTGTGATGTACTGTACTTTACTCTACTGTGCTGTACTGTGATGTCCAAACTTGTGAAACATAGACGTCTATGATTGGTTCAGATTTTGTTTAGTTTCGGGGCAGAGCTCATTAGAATAATAGCCATTGTGTAGAATAATACCCATATGCAAAATATGATATTGCATATTTCTACACTTGTGTACCTATTCACGATACATCTGAAGAGAATGACATTCATATCCATAATTATGCATTTCTGTGTAGTACAGATCAGGGACCCATGATGTAATTCCGTTACCGTAATTCTGTTATGGGGTGTAAATCCACTTAATTTACTGTATTTCAATAACCAAAAGAGATTTTTTCAAACTGAAGTTGTCATGTCATAGCTGACACCCCATTATTTCTGCAGACATTTTTGTATCCTAATTCGGAGCAGATATTTAAATGTTTTTGGAAAACATGGTCACATAAAAAACTGAGGGAGATTTTACTGTAAATCTGTTACCAAACTTTGCATCTGCACATATTCCAGTAAACGTTTTGTGAAATTTACTGTGTTCAAAGTAGTCCTAGTAAATAGAGTTGGTTTGTTAACATTTGATATCAATGTTTTTTTGTTTGGCATTCATTTTAAAGTGAAAAATCTGAGTGTAATAATTCCGTTACCGTGGAATTGCCCCATGTTTATAGACCTGACCTGGTGATTGGCACAGAGCTGAGCTGGGGGTTCTTCCAATGGCAGCTTTGCCCGTCACGGACCCACCTCACCTTGGCAGGTGCGGCTGAAGGCTGTACTGCTGATCAATGTTTTGGTTAATATATGATAATAAAGAAGCATTTTCTATCAACATTTCACTGTACTCCTCAATTGAATATCCTTCTGAATATGTTTAAACTCCCACACATCAAATGTATCCCTCAATTCATGCATCCTTTGTTGGACTGTGAGGTAGTGTAGTTAAGTATCTGCCTGGACCAGAAACTAGAGGTTTGCGGGCCGGATTCGTCCCACAAAGCACTATTTGAGTATTATTGGTTTATTTTACCCTTTGCAGGTGTTGCTGGTGAGCAGCAGTCGGCACCCGGACCAGTGGATTGTACCAGGAGGAGGGATGGAGCCTGAGGAGGAGCCGTGTGGAGCTGCAGTCAGAGAGGTGTATGAAGAGGTGAGAACCCCGCCATAGAAATGTTATTATCCTAATCATCTATCTGTAATGTAAGTTAGAGGGACAGTTTCCTTGATAAATTAGTAGCATTTGTAGACTTGAAGTGGATACATAGTTTCGAAATGTTCTAGATTGAGCATGATGTACACTGCACAGACAGCCAGTTCAGCTAATGGTTTAGTGCAGGGTTCCCCAACTGGCGGCTGTTTTTATTTACCCCTCCAGGTTTTCTCAGCAATTGTTTTATTTTATATATATATATACAGCTCTGGAAAAAATTAAGAGACCACTGCAAATATTTCTTAAATCAGCATCTCTACATGTATGACAGCCATTCCATTCCAGTGTCTGTTGAATTCCAACACAGGCACACCTCATTCTACTGAATTAGGTACTGATTAGGTGATCACCTGAACCAAATCTTATTTAACAAGGAAAAGTATAAAAACCACTGCTGTGGTCATCACTATCCTCTTGCAATAGGACCAGCTGGATGGCAAAAACAGTGCTAATAGTACCTCAAAAGTAATATTAATCAAAAAAGAATTACCATGCCAAAAGAGTTGAAAAGGAAAGTTTTGAGTGAGGAAAATAAGGGTTCAATTCTGGCTTTACTGGCAGAGGGATACAGTGAGCGTATCCCTCTGCTTCCATCCTTAAAATTTCAATGACGGCGGTTCATAAGAACAAGGTCAAGCAGCAGACATTGGGGACAACAAAGCTACAGACCGGCAGAGGGCGAAAACGACTCTCTACTGACCGGGATGACCGCCAACTCATTCGAATGTCACTCAACAACCGTAGGATGACATCAAGTGACCTACAAAAAGAATGGCAAACAGCAGCTGGGGTGAAGTGCACGGCGAGGACGGTTCGAAACAGGCTCCTAGGGGCACGGCTGAAGTCGTGCAAAGCAAGAAAAAAGCCCTTCATCAATGAGAAGCAAAGAAAAGCCAGGCTGAGGTTTGCAAAAGACCATAAGGATTGGACTGTAGAGGACTGGAGTAAGGTCATCTTCTCTGATGAGTCCAATTTTCAGCTTTGCCCAACACATGGTCGTCTAATGGTTAGACGGAGACCTGGAGAGGCCTACAAGCCACAGTGTCTCGCACCCACTGTGAAATTTGGTGGAGGATCGGTGATGATCTGGGGGTGCTTCAGCAAGGCTGGAATCGGGCAGATTTGTCTTTGTGAAGGACGCATGATTCAAGCCACGTACAAGGTTGTCCTGGAAGAAAACTTGCTTCCGTTTGCTCTGACATTGTTCCCCAAATCTGAGGATTGGTTTTTCCAGCAGGACAATGCGCCATGCCACACAGCCAGGTCAATCAAGGTGTGGATGGAGGACCACCAGATCAAGATCCTGTCATGAGGAATTACAATATTTTTATTGGGAGAAATGTTGTCAGTAGTTTATAGAATAAAACAAAAATGTTAATTTCACCCAAACACATACCTATAAATAGTAAAACCAGAGAAAGTTATATTTTTGCAGTGATCTCTTAATTTTTTCCAGAGCTGGATATATAATATAATTTTTTTGGGGGGGGGGGGTTGGACATAAAATACTGTAAAAAAGTTGGGAACAGATTTCCAAAATGTCCTAAGTATTTTCACACATAATCAGGACACGTGATTGTATACAAATGTAAGCAAGGTTTGAAATGATTACGTTTTAGTCAAATATTATATCTGTTTGGGCTTCTTGCAATCAATTTGCAGACTACAAATATTTGTTTATTATGTTCTGGCTCACTGACCATCCCCTCAAGAAAACATTGTCCTGTGGCTGAATCTAGTTGATGATCCCTGGTTTAGTGAAAGGAGTGACAGTGCTTGTTCACTGTTAGTTTGGACTGGAGTGGATGGACTCAGTGTGTGTTCTGCCGTGTTCTGCCCCAGGGAGTCATGTGTTGACAGCTGTGAGGAATTGAGCGGTGACATTTAGAGGCAGTGTCCAGTTACCCACATCTTCCTCCTCCTGAGAGAGACATGTCCCTGAATAGGGTTAAATGAGTCGCACACCAACACAGGCTGTTGGGAGCTAATAACTCAAATGGTCCTCCCACTGTAATACCCTTCTGTCAAGTTCAACACATCCACTCCAAAGAACCACGTAACGGAAGTGTAATGGAGGTTTAATTTGTGCATGAGTGTAGGATTATTGCCACACAGTTTTATGACATATATCCATGTGGTGGCTAAATATGTAGGTTAAATTAAAATATAAGACATTCAACCCTGTTGAGCCCATGTTTGTCAAAAATGGTGATGAGCTTTTACCTACAAGTATTGTCTTTGTATGTCAACCATATGCAATTTACTTACTTATTAATATTTTACAACCCCCCCCAAAAATGAAAAAAAAAACATATTGGGATTAACCCATCATAGAGCTGAAGTGTGTTAGTAGGTGCCTGTGTTTGTCATACGACCCTGTGGTCCTGGTAACCTGGCCCCAGTCAGGGGGTCCCAGGAGAGGTGCAGGAACTTCAACCTGAATTATGTCTCTCTCCCAGGATCATGTGAACAGTCCTGGAATGCTGTCAGGTGTTAACAGGCTCTCCCAAAACAGTCAGTGGCCGGGTCACAAGAATCTTTTAATATTTTTTCTCATGCATATATCACAATCCTTTATATCTTAGTGCAGTGGTTCCCAAACTGTGTGTGTGTGGGGGGGGGGTCAGAACTCAGCCAGGCTTTCAACCTACTCTTGGAAGTTGTAATGGCTGAATGCACAAATTGGGTAGTGTATCAGCAGTTTTACTCTTGTCATGTCAGTCATTGCAGACCTTAGAGAGCTATTTATAACTTGTCAGAAATGTCCAGATCAACTAACCCATGTCAGCTAATGTTTTTTAGCTAGGTTTTTTTGCACATTGATTTTGTTTCCCAATAACGGAAGAGGGTCCCCAAGTGAAAAAGTTTGGGAACCACTGTCCTAGTGGACCGTGTGATATCCTCATGGACAGTATGATGAGTTCTGAAATGGCTCCACGGCTTCCCATCAGCCATTTCATGTTATCTGCTTTTTACCACAAATGGTTTGACAAGCAACATTAGGCTTATACAGTATATTAGCCTGGTCACCAATCTTGTGTTGTCTTGCCAATTCCATCCCTGGTGTGTCATTGTTTGGCGTGACAAATGACAATGTCAGCAATGTAGTTGGCAAGACAGCACAAACAGATCTGGAACCATGCTAACATTATAGCTATGTTCATTAGCAGGAGTTCTTGGCCTTGATTTTATATTGCTGACCAAACTGCTGAGCGCTTCAGTCTATGAGACATGCTAGGATGGCATAGGTCCTCCTGGGGATCTTGTCTTGAGATGGGCTAAACCCAAATCAGTGGGTATACAGTGCATTCGGAAAGTATTCAGACCTTTGACTTTTTCCACATTTTGTTACGTTACAGCCTTATTCTAAAATTGATTAAATAAAACATTTTCCTCATCAATCTACACACAATACCCCATAATGACAAAGCGAACATAGGTTTTTAGAAATGTTTGCAAATTTATAAAACATGTAAAACAGAAATACCTCATTTACATAAGTATTCAGACCCTTTGCTATGAGACTCGAAATTGAGCTCAGGTGCATCCTGTTTCCATTGATCATCTCTGAGGTGTTTCTACAAATTGATTGGAGTTCACCTGTGGTAAATTCAATTCATTGGACATGATTTGGAAAGGCACACACACCTGTCTATATAAGGTCCCAGAGTTGACAGTGCATGTCAGAGCAAAAACCAAGCCATGAGGTTGAAGGAATTGTCCGTAGAGCTCTGAGACAGGATTGTGTCGAGGCACAGATCTGGGGAAGGGTACCAAAAAATGTCTGCAGCATTGAAGGTCCCAAGAACACAATGGCCTCCATCATTCTTAAATGGAAGAAGTTTGAACCACCAAGACTCTTCCTAGAGCTGGCCGCCCAGCCAAACTGAGTAATCGGGAGAAGGGCCTTGGACAGGGTGGTGACCAAGAACCCGATGGTCACTCTGACAGAGCTCCAGAGTTCCTCTGTGGAGATGGGAGAACCTTCCAGAAGGACAACCATCTCTGCAGCACTCCACCAATCAAGCCTTTATGGTAGAGTGGACAGACGGAAGCCAGTCCTCAGTAAAAGGCACATGACAGCCCGCTTGGAGTTTGCCAAAAGGCAACTAAAGGTTCTCAGACCATGAGAAATAAGATTCTCTGGTCTGATGAAACCAAGATTGAACTCTTTGGCCTGAATGCCAAGCATCACGTCTGGAGGAAATCTGGCACCATCCCTACGGTGAAGCATGGTGGTGGCAGCATCATGCTGTGGGGATGTTTTTCAGCGGCAGGGACTGGGAGACTAGTCAGGATCGAGGGAAAGATGAATGGAGCAAAGTACAGAGAGATCCTTGATGAAAACCTGCTCCAGAGCGCTCAGGACCTCAGACTGGGGCGAAGGTTCACCTTCCAACAGGACAATGATCCTAAGCACACAGCCAAGGCAACGCAGGAGTGGCTTCGGGACAAGTCTCTGAATGTACTTGAGTGGCCCATCCAACCTGACAGAGCTTGAGAGGATCTGCGGAGAAGAATGGGAGAAACTCCCCAAATACAGGTGTGCCAAGCTTTTAGCGTCATACCCAAGAAGACTCTAAGCAGTAATCGCTGACAAAGGTGCTTCAACAAAGTACTGAGTAAAGGGTCTGAATACTTATGTAAATAGAATATTTCAGTTTTTATTTCTAAAAACCTGTTTTTGCTTTGTCATTATGGGGTATTGTGTGTAGATTGATGAGGATAAAAAAACGATTTAAGCAATTTTAGAATAAGGCTGTAACGTAACAAAATGTGGAAAAAGTCAAGGGGTCTGAATACTTTCCGAATGCACTGTACATGCAGTCCTCATCATGGGCAATGCTGAGACTGAGTTGTATGGGAGCAGAGACATGGTATTCCCCTTTGGCTAGTCTGCTGGAATTCTGTCCCGGCATGAAAATATCCCACAGTCAGTCGATGTTCCCATCCGGCTTTTGCAGGGGGTGAGGGTAGGGTACTGTCAAACCTATTGTCATTGTTTGACGTCAAACATATCTGCCTTACCAAACAAGCACATTCTTTAAGAGCACATTCCTTGCTTGTGAATATCACGATACATGGATTCCTTTTTATTTGTTATAATCTGTGATGTGTTAGTTATCTATCATCAATTAAATAAATGTAGGCTATTTCAAATCAAATCAAATTTTATTTTCCACATGCGCCAAATACAACAGTGAAATGTAAAACATCTCACGCCCCTTGCTTAGTAAGTACCACTTCTCCCTGATTCTGCTCTTACCGAGGCTCGAACCCAGGACCTCTGCCTCGCAAACACATGACCGCCCTCATGAAATGTCTTACTCAGCAGCACCACTGAAAAGCTAGCTATTCGATAGTGCAAGTAGGGACACTTCAGGCAGAGGGGTGAGTTTCACAGATTCCCATCTGCTACATTTACCCCCAATCTCACTCCACAGCGACCCCAGTGTTGAGCTGAGCAAAACTGCAGATCCAGGTCACGGCACCATTGTAAAGGATGTCACACTGCTTGCTTAGAGAGGACCACTTCCCCCTGATTCAGCTCATACCGAGGCTCGAACTCAGGACCTCTGTCTCGCAAACGCATGTGACTGCCCTCCTGAAGCGTCTTACCCAGTCGTACTAGCTAGCTATTCAGCAGCGCATGTGGGGACACTTCAGGCTGAGGAATCCGTTTCACAGATCTCCATCTGCTACAATTACATTTAGTAGAATTTGATTCTGTTTCCTGAAAATAATTGTCTTGCTGAAGTTGATTTAACAGAAGAGTAGAGCTCTCTGTGCACTACATGATATCCGCTCTAACAACTTTTAAAAGTGATTCTGTCTTGTAATGTAGGATGTGGGAATGTATTGGTTTTATACTGGTGTTTATACACTAGCTGACTGTCCTTTGTTGTAATCTGTCTGTGTGTGTCACTGTCCAGGCTGGTGTAAAGGGAAAACTTGGCAGGCTACTGGGGGTTTTTGAGGTAAGCCTCACAAACCGTCAATCATCATGTCATAGCACACTGTAGCATAGCACTGTATATTACATAGCATGTATCAAATCATATCTAAACATTGCTCTCATTACAACATTATTATTAAGCCCTACTTCCTCATACCTTAGACCAGTGATATTCAAAGTTGTGGTCGCGACCCCGTGGGGGAATTGCAGTGGGGTCGCCACATAAAAAATTATATTTAGGGAACAGAAAATGTAGAGTACAGATTTAGTAAATGTATTTTATTGAGTAAATGTATTTATTGGTTATTTTTGATACGAGAGACAAATGTAATGAATTGAAGGTTATTTGTTGATGTAAATAGACATTTATGGATTTTAAGGTTGTGTCATTAGATTTGGGCTGGGGTGGGGTCGGTTGAAATTCAGGCCAAAAAATGGGGTCCCAGCTGAGAATACCACACACCACACCACACCACACCACATAATTCTAAAGCCCTGCATGCAATACAGAAACACTGTATAAAGGTATTATTATGATATGAAGCAGTCTGTCTGTTTGTCTGTCCCTGTAGCACAACCAGGACAGGAAACACAGGACATACGTCTATGTCCTGACTGTGACAGAGACCTTGGAGGACTGGGAGGATTCTGTCAACATCGGTAGGCTTCTACTGTACATGAAGACATCTGGTTAGGGAGCACTATTTTCCCACATCTCTTTAGACCTTTATGCTCATCTTTCGTCTAAGCATTTCCTCTCCGACACAATTGGTGGGAAACTGGGAACTTCTGAGAAATTTAGACAAACAACCTTTTCTTACTACACCTACATCTCTCTCACACCCCGGGCCCCTTTCACTCTCCCAGTCTGTGATGTTAATATCAAAACATTGGAACACACAAACACACTTGTGCCTCACGAAACAAAACGTTTTTGATCTCCTAAGCAGTCAGGGCCGTGAAATGAGTTTTGAGGACTGTTCTTTGCATTTCAAGCTGCTGAACCATGAATTTGATCAATTTTATTTACGAGCGATTTGCATAGGTCACATGCACATCACTGTTCTCTCCTGGGTGGATCTGTGGAACATCAAAGTGGAGCAGATGAGACATGTTCCTAAAGTGGCTACTGTACATAACAAATTCTGTATGTGTCTTTGTTATCTTTTAATGTATTACAAACAATTATAAGTGCCAAATAATCATTGATTTTGTATCTACTGACTGCACTATTGACAGATGTTCCAATCAATCAAAAGTCTAAATTGTAAATCTCAGCATTGAAAGGAGTTAAAATGACTCGTATAGATGCTGACCTCAGTTTAGTTGGCAGGAGACAGCTTGTAAAACATGAGAGAGGACCAAACAGACAGCAGACAGACTGACAGATGGTCTCTGTTGTCACTTGGGATACTGGCCGAGGGACACGTCCATGTTTACAGTAATACGTCCCTAGCCACCTGACCTCTGACCTGCTGGATATATTGACTGAAAAAATTCTGTCAGTTGTTTTCACACCATCATCACTTCTATGTCAAACACCTGTTGAACTTCAGTAATGTCAGCATATTGCTGGATGTGAAAATAAAATGGTTGCGTTTGAAGAATGGTTTGAAAAAACAGTATTTAATGTCGACTTATGTTTTGATACTTAGTTTGCATAAAGTGTGTATCAAATTATAATGAGATGAAATTGGCCAAATTCTGTTTTGAGTAAGTTACTTGTACATTTATTGTATATGTGTAATATTTACATGAAGACATTTTCCATGTTCTGTAACTAAAATATGTGGTATCTGTGCAAATTAGTGTCAAGTAAATATTGTATAGTAGAAAACACCAAACTGTCTTAGCTAACTAGACACGTTATACATGTTAAGACGTGGACTAGATCCCAGAAATTATCACCATTATTGGTTTAGGATGCGGTAGCCGGTGTTTAAAATATAACGTTTGACAAGGGACCCTGTAACTCAAAATGTGAACTATTTGTAGCCGGTCTGAAAAAAGTGCTGATCTTTCATTCCCTTCACCCATATAAATAGAATTCAGGTCTGTTCACGAGGGGCATGCATATTTGCTGTGCACAGTTGTTTTCCAGTCTTCGTCACTACCCGCACTGTCGCCCCCTCCCTCCGTCCTCTCTTGCCCTATACAAGGCCCAGGACTGTGCTTGGTCAGGCTCTACATTTGTGGGCTTGTCTTACAAGTTACACTAACCTTCTCCTCCAGGGCTAGCGCTCGCGGAGTACCTCAGTGGTTAGTGCACCCCCCCCCAACACACACACACACACCTCTACTCCCCCCTCAGTAACCCATTTTAATGTCAGAGGGCACTTTGAATGCCTTTTACAAAATACTTGAATTATAAAATATGGCTAGCATTTGGAGGCCAGGAGAAAGTGGTTTTGAAGAGATGTATAAAGAAGGTTAACTGACAGGTAACCAGACAGAAGTTTTTTATGGGAACTCTTTATACCGAGGTTTTGGTGAGAAGCTTCATAAACACCACAGGAGAAATGACAGAAATGTCCAGTTGTATCACATTCAGTGGTGTTGCTGAAAATGTGTTTCAGAGCTGGTTGGTTTGAAGGGGTGGGGACAATGTGTAGCGGCGTACAGAGGTTTAGCCAGTGTTTCCATGTTGATATGCTAATTTGGAAGTCCAACAAAAGCAGATAAGTAAAAACACTTCCTGAATGTCACATGGCATCCGTTACAGTAACAAAGGCCTACTTGAAGGATAGTTTTGATTAGTTCCTAATACAATGTAATATACATTCAGGCAATCAGGGAAAAACAAACAACATGACAGAAGTCATTGTTGGCTTAGTACAAAAGCTGAGAATCGTTTTATACAGTGGCTTGCAAAAGTATTCACCCTCCTTGGCATTTTTCCTATTTTGTTGCCTTACAACCTGAAATTCAAATGGATTTTGTGGGGGGTTGTATCATTTGATTTACACAACATGCCTACCACTTTGAAGATGCAAAATATGTTTTCTTGTGAAACAAACAAGAAATAAGATAAAAAAACAGAACTTGAGCGTGATAACTATTCACCCCCCCCAAAGTCAATACTTTGTAGAGCAACCTTTTCCAGCAATTACAGCTGCAAGTCTCTTGTGGTATGTCTCTATAAGCTTGGCACATCTAGCCACTGGGAATTTTGCCCATTCTTCAAGGCAAAACTGCTCCAGCTCCTTCAAGTTGGATGGATTCCGCTGGTGTACAGCAATCTTTAAATCATACCACAGAATCTCAATTGGATTGAGGTCTGGGCGTTGACTAGGCCATTCCAAGACATTTAAATGTTTGCCCCTTAAACCACTCGAGTGTTGCTTTAGCAGTATGCTTAGGGTCATTGTCCTGCTGGAAGGTGAACCTCCGTCCCAGTCTCAAATCTCTGGAAGACTGAAACAGGTTTCCCTCAAGAATTTGCCTGTATTTAGCGCCATCCATCATTCCTTCAATTCTGACCAGTTTCCCAGTCTCTGCCGATGAAAAACATCCCCACAGCATGATGCTGCCAGCACCATGCTTCACTGTGGGGATGGTGTTCTCGGGGTGATGAGAGGTGTTGGTTTGCGCCAGACAGCGTTTTCCTTGATGGCCAAAAAGCTCAATTTTAGTCTCATCTGACCAGAGTACCTTCTTCCATATGTTTGGGGAGTCTCCCACATGCCTTTTGGCGAACACCAAACGTGTTTGCTTATGTTTTTCTTTATGCAATGGCTTTTTTCTGGCCACTCTTCCGTAAAGCCCAGCTCTGTGGAGTGTACGGCTTAAAGTGATCCTATGGACAGATACTCCAATCTCCGCTGTGGAGCTTTGCAGCTCCTTCAGGGTTTTATTTTTATTTTATTTAAAGCAGTGCGATAAAAACAACAACACAGAGTTACATATGGGGTAAAACAAAACATAAAGTCAAAAATACAATAGAAAATATATATACAGGGTTATCTTTGGTCTCTTTGTTGCCTCTGATTAATGCCCTCCTTGCCTGGTCCGTGAGTTTTGGTGGGCGACCCTCTCTTGGCAGGTTTGTTGTGGTGCCATATTCTTTCCATTTTTTAAGAATGGAATTAATGGTGCTCCGTGGGATGTTCAAAGTTTCTGATATTTTTTTATAACCCAACCCTGATCTGTACTTCTCCACAACTTTGTCCCTGACCTGTTTGGAGAGCTCCTTGGTCTTCATGGTGCCGCTTGCTTGGTGGTGCCCCTTGCTTAGTGGTGTTGCAGACTCTGGGGCCTTTCAGAACAGGTGTATATATACTGAGATCATTTGACATATCATGTGACACTTAGATTGCACACAGGTGGACTTTATTTAACTAATTATGTGACTTCTGAAGGTAATTGGTTGCACCAGATCTTATTTAGGGGCTTCATAGCAAAGGGGGTGAATACATATGCACGCACCACTTTTCCGTTATTTATTTTTTAGAATTTTTTGAAACAAGTTATTTTTTTCATTTCACTTCACCAATTTGGACTATTTTGTGTATGTCCATTACCTGAAATCCAAATAAAAATCAATTTAAATTACAGGTTGTAATGCAACAAAATAGGAAAAACGGCAAGGGGGATGAATATTTTGGATCATATTACTCTGTTAACCTGCTAAACTCTGAGTGGTTGTTTTGGACCCGGTACAGGATCCGGCGACATCATTTGAAAGCTACAGTCCTTTTTAGAAATCGAACTCAAATCTTACTGCTGGCAATGTCATAAGAACATCCTTGTATACATCCTCCACATGCACCATTGATCTAGCTCATTGTTTACAAAAGGAAAAGTGAATGGAAAAATACGTTTAAAGTTTCCTCACCTGTCTGTGTCTTATTTCAAAAACGCAAACTCCATAACTTGAAAGCCCTGATTGTTAAGGTCATTTTAAGATGTCAGGCATGAAAATCCATTCAGCCATTTTGGCACAGTGACTCACTACCCAAACCAGACGCAACTGGTTTCAAGTGGCCAAGAGACATCATGTGATCTCCTATTGCTATCTCGTGGATGAACTGGGAATCAGACAGGGGATATATTTACATCAATGGATAGGTAGAGACTTCAGCTTTCTCCTCATATGCCTTCAGAAATTATTCACACCCCTTGACTCTTTCCAGATTTTGTTGTGTTAAACCCTGAATTTAAAAGTGATTACATTGAGATGTTGAGTCACTGATCTACACACAATGTGGAATTGGGTTTTTAGAAATGTTTACAAATTAATAACACATTTAAAGCTGAAATGTCTTGAGTCAATAAGTATTCAACTCTTTTGTTATGGCAAGTCTAAATAAGCTCAGGAGCAAAAATGTGCTTAACAAGTCACATAACATTTGCTCACTCTGTGTGCAAATCCAACACAACACATTACTGAGTACCACTCTTCATATTTTCAAGCATGGTGGTGGCAGCATCATGTTATGGGTATGCTTGTCATCTGCAAGGACTAGGGAGTTTTTAGGATGAAAAGAAATGGAACGGAACTAAGCACAGGCAAAATCCTAGAGGAAAACTTAGTTCAGTCTGCTTTCCAACAGACACTAGGAGACAAATTCACCTTTCAGCAGGACAATAACCTAAAACTCAAGGCCAAATATACACTGGAGTTGCTTACCAAGACTACCTTGAATGTTCCTGAGTGGCCTAGTTACAGTTTTGCCTTAAATGGGCTTGAAAAACTATGGCAAGACTTGAAAATGGCTGTCTAGCAATGATCAACAACCAACTTGACAGAACTTGAATAATTTTTGTAAAGAATATTCGGCAAATATTGTAAAATCCAGGTGTGCAAAGCACTTAGAGAATTACCAAGAAAGACTCTCAGCTGTAAACACTGCCCAACGTGATTCGAACATGTATTGACTCAGGGGGTTGAATACTTATCTAATCAAGATTTATTAGTGTTTTACTTTCCATAAATACAATTTCAAATTTTGTGTAGATTGTTGACAAAAAATGACAATTAAATACATTTTAATCCCACTTTGTAACACAACAAAATGTGTAAAAAGTTAAGGGGTGTGAATACTTTCTGAAGGCACTCTGTATCATTCCTGTAAGATGGAAAATGAAAGCATGGCACGTTGCTGTGTGTGTGTGGGTAAAATATGATTTTTACCCACACAGCACTAAGCATGTGTTTGTAGGTTGATAGTTTTGATACTGAAATGTACTTTATGAGGGTAGTATACAATAATATGCGTCGTTTAGAATTGCCACCAGAGGGCGTCAGTTTAAGAGGTTAATACAGCCCTCTGACCTCTCTTGCTCTCTCTCTGCTGTACCTCTTTCAGGTAGGAAACGGAAGTGGTTCAAGATCGACGAGGCCATCCGGGTGCTGCAAAGCCACAAGCCTGTCCACGCAGAGTACCTGCGCCGACTCACAGCCACCTGTAACCCCACTTGCAGCTCCACCTGTTGCGGCCCCACCAACGGCAACACCTGGGTGTTCCCCATGACGGACGACAATGCCCCTGAGTACGTCAACTCCACCACAGGGGACAGATAGGACAGATAGGATAGCCACCACCAGACATCGCCATCAGAGGAACCAGCAAAGTAAGAGGACCTAGCCTAGGTGCCAGTCTGTTTCTGCTATCTTGCCAACTCGTCATGTTGGGCTTGACAATAACAGTAATGGAGTAGGCAAGAGCACAAACTGATCTGGGACCATGCCAAGGAGGACCCAGGAGGACTCTCGAGTGGAAGTACCCAGAATAGACATTTTGCATGATTCGTTTCTGTGTTGATTCTTAATTTGTACAGTATGAACTTTCTAAAGTTAAAAGGAATTTATTATTTTATTAGGGGGCATGAAGAGTGTGAAAATGTGTCAAATGGATATTCAATATTTTTCTTTGTATCATGTTTTAATCAACTGCTACCAGCCAAATAAGGATCTATATTATTAATAAAAACTTGATCTTAAAGCTAATCTCTGTTAACGGGATCCATTAGTCATCAGCTTTCTATCATTAGCATGACGTCAACCTCAATGTGAAAAGGTCCTTTGTTTCAAGTTATTCTTACAAGTTCGTCTTACATTTTGATTCCATAAGGTCAAAAGCTACGGTCTATGGTCAGAGTGCAGCATTTTGGTGAACTGCTTTCTGCTTGAAGTAGCTCTGGTAGGTCAATAGAGGGTAGTACCTCTGGAAAGGCTTATTTCCTTTATGCCAAAACCCCAACTGCTGCTTATTTTAGGGCAGAGGTAGGCAACTTTTGTCAGAGCGGATGGTCAGGGGGCCGGAACATAATTATTTAGTATTTATTTGGACCCCCAGCTGCTGTCGAGGCAGTGGCTACTCTTCCTGGGGTCCAAACAGGAAACAATACAAATAAAATGCATAATATACATACAGTGCCATCAGAAAGTATTCACACACCCTGACTTTTTCCACATTTTGTTGTTACGGCCTGAATTTAAAATGGATAAAATTGAGATTTTTGTCACTGGCCTACACACAATACCACATAATGTCAAAGTGGAATTATGTTTTGCGACATTTTTACAAATTAATAAAAATGTTAAAGCTGAAATGTCTTGAGTCAATAAGTATTCAACCCCTTTGTTATGGCAAATAAATTCAGGAGTAAAAATGAGCTTAAGTCACATAAGTTGCATGGACTCTGTGTGCAATAATAGTGTTTAACATGATTTTTGAACGACTACCTCATCTCTGTACCCCACACATACAATTATCTGTAAGGTCCCTCAGTCGAGCAGTGAATTTCAAACACAGATTCAACCACAAAGACCAGGGAGGTTTTCCAATGCCTCGCAAAGAAGGGCACCTATTGGTAGAAAAAAAGCAGACATTGAATATCCCTTTGAGCATGGTTATTACTTAAAGTTATTACTTTAAAGTTGGATGGTGTATCAATACACTAACTCAGGTGCCGGAGAGGAAGGAAACCGCTCATGGATTTCACCATGAGGCCAATGGTGACTGTAAGCCTCTACAGAATAAAAAATATTCCAAATCATGCATCCTGTTTGCAACAAGGCACTAAAGTAATACTGCAACTTTTTGTCCTGACTACAAAGTGTTATGTTTGGGGCAAATCCAGTAAAATACATCACTGAGTACCACTCCATATTTTCAAGCAAAGTGGGGGCTGCATCATATGGGTATGCTTGTAATCATTAAGGACTGGGGAGTTTTTCAGGATAAAAATGAAACGGAATGGGCCTAAGCACAGGCAAAATCCTACATGAAAACCTGGTACAGTCTGCTTTCCACCAGATATTGGGAGATTAATACACCTTTCAGTGGGACAATAACCTAAAACACAAGGCCAAATCTACACTGGAGTTGCTTACCAAGAAGACAGTGGCCTAGTTATAGTTTTGACTTAAATCTACTTGAAAATCGATGGCAAGAAATTAAAATGTTTGTTTAGCAATGATCAACAACCAGCTTGAAACATTTTTAAAAGAATTATGGGCAAATGTTGCACAATCCAGAGACTTACCCAGAAAGACTAACAGCTGTAATTGCTGCCAAAGGTGCTTCTACAAAGTATTGACTCAGGGATGTGAATACTTATGTCAATGAGATATTTCTGTATTTCATTTTCAATACATTTGCAAACATTTCTAAAAACATGTTTCACTTTGTCATTATGGGGTGTTGTGTGTAGATGGGTGAGAAAAAGTATCAATATAATCCATTTTGAATTCAGGCTGTAACACAAAAAATGTGGAATAAGTCAAGGGGTATGAATACTTTCTGAAGGTAATGTAAATATACATAGCACTATATTTACATTACAATTTAGTCATTTAGCAGATGCTCCCATCCAGAGCGACCCACAGCTAGTGCATTCATCTCAAGATAGCCAGGCGAGACAACCACATATCACAGTTGTATACCAACCACATACAGTGGGGGAAAAAAGTATTTAGTCAGCCACCAATTGTGCAAGTTCTCCCACTTAAAAAGATGAGAGAGGCCTGTAATTTTCATCATAGGTACACGTCAACTATGACAGACAAAATGAGGAAAAAAAATCCAGAAAATCACATTGTAGGATTTTTTATGAATTTATTTGCAAATTATGGTGGAAAATAAGTATTTGGTCAATAACAAAAGTTTCTCAATACTTTGATATACCCTTTGTTGGCAATGACACAGGTCAAACGTTTTCTGTAAGTCTTCACAAGGTTTTCACACACTGTTGCTGGTATTTTGGCCCATTCCTCCATGCAGATCTCCTCTAGAGCAGTGATGTTTTGGGGCTGTCGCTGGGCAACACAGACTTTCAACTCCCTCCAAAGATTTTCTATGGGGTTGAGATCTGGAGACTGGCTAGGCCACTCCAGGACCTTGAAATGCTTCTTACGAAGCCACATCTTCGTTGCCCGGGCGGTATGTTTGGGATCATTGTCATGCTGAAAGATCCAGCCACGTTTCATCTTCAATGCCCTTGCTGATGGAAGGAGGTTTTCACTCAAAATCTCACGATACATGGCCCCATTCATTCTTTCCTTTACACGGATCAGTCGTCCTGGTCCCTTTGCAGAAAAACTGCCCCAAAGCATGATGTTTCCACCCCCATGCTTCACAGTAGGTATGGTGTTCTTTGGATGCAACTCAGCATTCTTTGTCCTCCAAACACGACGAGTTGAGTTTTTACCAAAAAGTTCTATTTTGGTTTCATCTGACCATATGACATTCTCCCAATCCTCTTCTGGATCATCCAAATGCACTCTAGCAAACTTCAGACGGGCCTGGACATGTACTGGCTTAAACAGGGGGACACGTCTCGCACTGCAGGATTTGAGTCCCTGGCGGCGTAGTGTGTTACTGATGGTAGGCTTTGTTACTTTGGTCCCAGCTCTCTGCAGGTCATTCATTAGGTCCCCCCCGTGTGGTTCTGGGATTTTGATCACCGTTCTTGTGATCATTTTGACCCCACGGGGTGAGATCTTGCGTGGAGCCCCAGATCGAGGGAGATTATCAGTGGTCTTGTATGTCTTCCATTTCCTAATAATTGCTCCCACAGTTGATTTCTTCAAACCAAGCTGCTTACCTATTGCAGATTCAGTCTTCCCAGCCTGGTGCAGGTCTACAATTTTGTTTCTGGTGTCCTTTAACAGCTCTTTGGTCTTGGCCATAGTGGAGTTTGGAGTGTGACTGTTTGAGGTTGTGGACAGGTGTCTTTTATACTGATAACAAGTTCAAACAGGTGCCATTAATACAGGTAACGAGTGGAGGACAGAGGAGCCTCTTAAAGAATAAGTTACAGGTCTGTGAGAGCCAGAAATCTTGCTTGTTTTTAGGTGACCAAATACTTATTTTCCACCATAATTTGCAAATAAATTCATTAAAAATCCTACAATGTGATTTTCTGGATTTTTTTTCTCAATTTGTCTGTCATAGTTGACGTGTACCTATGATGAAAATTACAGGCCTCTCTCATCTTTTTAAGTGGGAGAACTTGCACAATTGGTGGCTGACTAAATACTTTTTTCCCCACTGTATCACATACATAATACAATACAAAATGTATGTGTGTCTCTTCCGTAAAATGTTATTTTATCTGGTTGTTGAATTTGGTTTTATTGCTAGCTTGAGTTACCTGGGGTGGCAGAGAGTTCCATTTAGTCATGGCTCTATTTAATACTGTGTGTTTCCCAGCCTCTGGACCAACAGTGATGCAGTCAATATCTTCTAAACTTTGAGCCAGGAGAGATTGACATGCATGAAATTGATATCCGTCCTCTGTGTACATCTGTTCTGGACCAACTACAATTTGCCTATGTCCTTCTTTGCCGCACCCGACCACACAACTGGACAGTAGTATGTCTGACTGAGATGTCAAGAAAAGAGAGCAATGCCTTATCATGGACAGACCTCTTCCCATTTTAGTACCCATTGAGTCTATATGTTTTGACCATGATAGCTTGCTATCTAGGGTAAAACCAATCAGTTTAGTCTTCTCAACTTGCTCAATCACCACATTATTCAGTAATTGTTCCAAATGAGGTTTAGGGCATGAGCGAGTGATTTGTCCCAAAAATGATATTTAGCACCAGCCTATTGCTAGTTACCCATTCTAAAACTCACTGGGCCTCTATGTTAAGGGTGTCAGTTTTTAATTTTACTGTTGCAGTCGACGTGTATACGTCAGCATACATGGACACACAGGCTTTATTCAAGGTCAGTGTAAGGTCATTAGTAAAAACAGAAAATAATAATGGCCCAAGCCGGCTGCCCTGCGGTACACCACACAACCAAATTTGTATTAGAGAGGATTCCGTTAAAGAAAACCCTCTGTGTTCTATTGTGTAGGTAACGCTCAATCCATGATAAGGCAGATTATTATCAATTTCTTTCTGCCAATCATTAGTCATTTGTGTCAGTGCCGAGCATGTCGAGTGCCCTTCCCTATAAGCATGGTGAAAGTCTGTTGTTAACTTGTTTTCCGTAAAATAACATGTAGAAAATGTTTTTTTCCTAAAGCTTGCTAAGCACCAGTAACAGGCTGATTGGTCAGCTGTTTGAACCACTAAAGGGTTCTTCGCTATTTTGAGGCAGTGGAATGACCTTTGCCTCCCTCCTGGCCTGTGGGCACACTCCGTCTTCTAGGCTTAGATTGAAGATGTGGAAAATAGGATTCACAATGTATTCACAGAACGCGCACAACAGGCTGTGTGGTGGCCTGGACTCAGCCAGCAACTGAACAAACTTGTGCTTAACTGCAGGACATGCATCAAAGAGTGCACAAACGACCTACCATCACAACTTCCTGAGAGACCCTGGCAAAGACTGGGAGCAGACTTGTTCACTCTGAAAAGCACCACCTACAGTGTCTTGCAAAAGTATTCATCCCCCTTGCCGTTTTTCCTATTTTGTTGCATTACAACCTGTAATTTAAATGGATTTTAATTTGGATTTCATGTAATGGACATACACAAAATAGTCCAAATTGGTGAAGTGAAATGAAAAAGTTAACTTGTTTCTAAAAAATGTATAACGGAAAAGTGGTGTGTGCATATGTATTCACCCCTTTTGCTATGAAGCCCCTAAATAAGATCTGGTGCAACCAATTACCCTCAGAAGTCACATAATTAGTTACATAAAGTCCACCTGTGTGCAATCTAAGTGTCACATGATCTGTCACATGATCTCAGTATATATACACCTGTTCTGAAAGGCCCCAGAGTCTGCAACACCACAAAGCAAGGGGCACCACCAAGCAAGCGGCACCATGAAGACCAAGGAGCTCTCCAAACAGGTCAGGGACAAAGTTGTGGAGAAGTACAGATCAGGGTTGGGTTATAAAAAAATATCAGAAACTTTGAACATCCCACGGAGCACCATTAATTCCATTCTTAAAAAATGGAAAGAATATGGCACCACAACAAACCTGCCAAGAGAGGGTCGCCCACCAAAACTCACGGACCAGGCAAGGAGGGCATTAATCAGAGAGGCAACAAAGAGACCAAAGATAACCCTGAAGGAGCTGCAAAGCTCCACAGCGGAGATTTGGAGTATCTGTCCGTAGGATCACTTTAAGCTGTACACTCCACAGAGCTGGGCTTTACGGAAGAGTGGCCAGAAAAAAGCCATTGCTTAAAGAAAAACATAAGCAAACACGTTTGGTGTTCGCCAAAAGGCATGTGGGAGACTCCCCAAACATATGGAAGAAGGTACTCTGGTCAGATGAGACTAAAATTGAGCTTTTTGGCCATCAAGGAAAACGCTATCTGGCGCAACACCTCTCATCACCCCGAGAACACCATCCCACAGTGAAGCATGGTGGTGGCAGCATCATGCTGTGGGGGTGTTTTTCCATCGGCAGGGACTGGGAAACTGGTCAGAATTGAAGGAATGATGGATGGCGCTAAATACAGAGAAATTCTTGAGCGAAACCTGTTTCAGTCTTCCAGAGATTTGAGACTGGGACGGAGGTTCACCTTCCAGCGGGACAATGACCCTAAGCATACTGCTAAAGCAACACTCGAGTGGTTTAAGGGGAAACATTTAAATGTCTTGGAATGGTCTAGTCAAAGCCCAAACCTCAATTCAATTGAGAATTTGTGGTATGATTTAAAGATTGCTGTACACTAGCGGAACCCATCCAACTTGAAGGAGCTGGAGCAGTTTTGCCTTGAAGAATGGGCAAACATCCCAGTGGCTAGATGTGCCAAGCTTATAGAGACATAACACAAGAGACTTGCAGCTGTAATTGCTGCAAAAGGTGGCTCTACAAAGTATTGACTGTGGGGAGGTGAATAGTTATGCACGCTCAAGTTTTCTGTTTTTTTGTCTTATTTCTTGTTTGTTTCACAATACAAAATATTTTGCATCTTCAAAGTGGTGGGCATGTTGTATAAATAAAATTATACAAACCCCCAAAAATCTATTTTAATTCCAGGTTGTAAGGCAACAAAATAGGAAAAATGCCAAGGGGGGTGAATACTTTCGCAAGCCACTGTACATCAATAAGGGATCATAGCTTTCACCTGGTCATGGAAAGAGCAGGTGTTCATAATGTTTTGTTCACTCAGTGTACACTTTCAATGTAGATGGGGACTTCCCTGCAGCCATAAGCTCCTGGAGGAAAGTCAAAATGACAGAAATTGGGCAGGAAGATGGCGATTCTGCATGGTCGACACCACTTCCTGAACACATTCCACTTGTAGGAATACACTTGTAGGAGTACAGGATACCCTGGCTGTCACAATTGTGTCAATTACTAAGGAGGGCAACCCTGCAGCTACAAGGCGGTCATGTTCAGGGGCCACACCCACAATTTCAGTTTGGGGTGCCAAAGCTTACCGTTTGCTTGTGACAGGAGGTCAGATCGAAGAGGGAGTTCCCATGTTTGGGAGATTGTCAGCTGTACAAGGTCTGAAAACCAGTGATGCTGTGGCCAGTATGGAGCAACAAGTACAACTGATGCGCTCTCGAGACTGATCTTGCTCAAGACCTGAGGGAGCAAGGGAATTGGTGGAAACGCATACAGTAGCCCCCTTGGCCATCTTTGTGATAGGGCATCGACCCCGAGTGGGCCTGCTGGGCCCTTTATGGAGAACCACATAGGACAATGGGTTGAGTCTAGTGATACGAACAGATCGGCGATGGCCCTTCCGAATTGCGCCCAGATCATCTCCACTATTGTGGGATGTATCCTCAAGTCTGAAGGAAGCGGGCCTCCTCTGGAGAGAAGGTCTGCTGCCTGATTCTCCACCCCCGGCAGGTGTATTGGTCTGAGGGATGTAAGGTGTCTGCTTGCCCAAAGCAGTAGTTCCCTTACTACCTAGTGCAGTGCCATTGACCTCGGTTGTGTTGACTGTCCGTATCAGTACATTTTGTCCTATCAGTACTGGGAGGAAGTGCCGGAGTGCCAGGTGAACTGCCTTGAGCACCAGTACCTTGATGTGAGCCGTTGTTCATGGTGCTGACAATACACCATTGACCCCTGACTGGTTCAAGACTGCTCCCCATCCCTGTAGGGAGGCGTCTGTGGTCAAAGTCACCCAGTTGTGAACTGCGCCTAGGAGAACTCCACTGGGAGTTTGAAGTGCTAGGCACCACCATTGTATTGCTCTCCAGCAACTAATTGAAATTGTCAGCTTTTTGTGTTTGTCCCTTCTGGGACAGATTATGTCTGTTATACCAGCGCTGTATTGGCTGCATGTGGAGCAAGCCCAATGGTACAACATGGACTGCAGCAGCTAGGAGGCCTAGGAGCCACTGACTCTAGCGCTGTCATCTCTTTTCTCAGTTTGAAAGTTGAAAGACAATTTATGAAAGATACCACTCTTTCTGGAGATAGTTTTGCTCGCATGATTTGAGTGTCCAGTGTCAAGCACAGGAACACTGAGTGGAGACCAGAGAACTCTTTTCAAAGTTCCTTGTTAGTCCCAACTTGGAGAGGTGATGTGCACATATTAGCCAATTGTCTAAGTAGTTCAGAACCCTGACTCCTGCTTCCGCTTATGCACTTTGTGAAAGTGTGAGGGGCGAGCGAAAGGCCAAAGGGTAGAACGCGAAACTGAAAAAAACGTTTTCAAAGGCAAATCTCTGGTATTTTCTGTGTGCTGGTAGAATGGGCATACGAAAGTATGCGTCTTTCAGGTCCACTGTGGGGAACCAATCGCCTAATTGTACTGACTAAAGGATGGTTTTGATTGTCAGCATTTTGAAGGGAAGTGCTGAAAGATGACGACTCAGGCACCTTAGGTCAAGGATCGGACGGAGGCCTCCACTCTTTTTTGGAACCAGAAAATAGATTGAGTAGAACCCGCAGTTTTCTTTTGAGCAGGGTTGCGAGCTGTTGTTTTTAAGACACCTCTGAAGCGCAGGGGTCACTGACAAAATTGTAGTGCGTAGCCTTATGTTAGAGTGTGTAACACCCATTTGTTGGCCATTGACCTTTTCCAGCTGGAAAGGTGGTGCTTGAGGAAACTGTTGTGCTAGAGAGTCGGTCCCATCAGGGCCTTGGCTCTGCGTGCTGTGGTGCAGAGGGGACGCGGCCTGCATATGGTGCGCCTCTGCCTCTTGGGCGATGCTGCGCTCCACCTCTTCGGTGGGGCTGAGTGTGTCTGTTCCTCCACTGCTGAGCAGGTGCAGCGTGAGTCTGAGCCTGGTTTCTTGGCATTGTAGTGTATTAGGATTATGTCTTTGTTAATGTTTTTCATGAAGAAATGGAATGTTGTTTATCTTAGTTCAAAAGTAGCCGTTTGTGGGGTGACGCCCCAGGGGAGACTGGTGATTGGGCCGCAGAGGGAGCAACCCATATTTTGGCATTGTTTATAAGTATGGGCTAGTCAAAGAGGGGGCAGAAACAGACAGATTATGTTTGGGACGCTGTTTCTCCAGACCCTGCAAGTCTGTAACTCATGCTGAAAGCTTGTGATACGAATAAACTTATGATCAAAGGTTCAGTATGAGCGGACTCCTTTGTTTATCAGCAATAATTGCCAGCATTTACTCGATACGACAAATGGCGCCCAACGTGGGGCTGGTCTGCATCTCTCCTTTGCTCCATTCAGCCGCCAAGCTAACTCGTTCTGAAGTCATGGCCAGAAAAGGGTGAGTTTTTCTCACAAGCTTTGGGAGGTTGTTAGTTTGGATGCTGGTTGTGTACACTGGAGTGATGTACCATTAGGACCGAAATGTGCCTCGTGTGGCGTTATTGCTGAGAACTAGGAGTCTGTAATAATTATTCTAAAATTGTACAGCAATTGAAGGCAGATATTAACGGCAGATATTGGCAGATATGATTAAAGGCAGAGATACGTATGCAATTAGGGCATTGTGAATCTGATAAGACCCCATGGGGGCCATCATAGGATGGGCCATAAATCCTGATTATGCATTCGGTGTTTCAGGTTAGTTCTGGGAACTATGAGGTGGACGGTTATATTGTAAGTTATTCTCATCTTGTAGCCGACGGGGTATCTGCTTGGGGTAACCGCTCATATAATATCCATATCTCACGGCAGCATAAAGTTAGAAGGGGATAAATGTACGGTAGTAAGGCACAATGCAGGTTATATTGCGTCATGCCACATTGTACATAAAGGCTAATGCTAAAGGCTAATGCTGAATGCTAATTATGTTACATGCTACATGCTAACTTTTGACCTTGGAGGGCCATTGCGATGGATTAAAGCCTCTTAAATTTGTTTGTGTGTGTAGAATTCAGAGTTCTACGCAAATGTGAGCTCTGTTATGTGTAATTGTTTGATTATAAGGTATAAAATAGTGAAGCTGTAGCGGAATGCTAGCGTTCTATTGTCTGGGAATCGTATAGTTAAATGTATTTGCGCATGCGTTTAATTTTATGACACTACACTACAAAACGTGGGAGTTGGAGTTTATGGCACGAGATTATGAGACGTTGGTTTACGGTACTAAAACTACAACAAAGGGGATTGTGGGTAAAGTGTCATATTTCTGTTGGGATGCGCGCTGCAGGGGGAGACAGAGAAATAGCCACAGACAAGAGAGATTTGGACACGAATCTTTTAGTCGTTAAGGCGGCTGTTGTTTGAAAATGAAACTATTTGTTGAGATGTAGTGAATTTATAAATTAGATATATGTTGATTATAATAAATTAAATTAAATGACGATTAAAATAAATAAAAATTAAATAAAAATGTTATTGATCTATTTAGTCCTGAGTTGATTCTTAGAGCGAATGTGAACGAAGGAATATTGAATATGGTTGAAATAACTCAGTGATTGCATTAACTACAAAAATATTTTTGTGTCTCTGTTCTTTTGTCATATGAGAGGAACAATGGAGAGAGAGAGAGAAAGAGAGGGGGTGCTGACGTAACATCACGTGACGCGACAGATGATCGAGTCAAAAAGGTTTTGGTACTGGTCTGTTTGCAGAATCTTCCCCTACAGGATGTCTGATGTTATGACAATTTCACATAGGCTTGGCAAATACTGATTCATTAAAAATTGCATTTGGGAGGCTCTGTTCATCACTTGCTTTTGATTACAGTTGTGTTGGAAATCGAGTACTGACATTATTCTGTAAAATTAAGATAATTAGGTGCTTATAGAGCAAGGGGGTTTATGGGAATTGTAGTAATTGTAGGGTTAGAGGCTTTGTTTTTAGGATTGTAGTCTGAAGTTGACTACTTGCATTTGATGGGTTGTGGTAAGATAGCCACTAATTGATAAATTGGTAGGATAGGATATAGAAATAAAAAATTGATTTTAATTGTTCATAATTTTTAATTGATTTTTAATTTTAATTAAAAATGTTTTTTGAATAAAATTTTAAATATACTTTTTTGATATTCATATTTTTGTTGATTGATTTAAAAAAAAAAAATTTGGGGGGTTGTTTGGTTTATATTAATAATTAAAGGGGGGAAGCCATAGGCTATATAGTCTAAAATAAAATAAGTAATCCTTTAGTTAAAGGTATTGCGAGGTTATCCGGCAAATGGAACAAACGTTGGCCTGACATTGAACAACCATGGCCAGTGGAAGGGACTCTTAGCCCTGACGTCATCAACATCATGAAAGTGCTTCTGTCAATTTACAAGGCAGATCAGAAGAAGGGAAGAAAAGGCGACAGAAAAACTAAGGGCAGAAGTTAGTACACCTTTCTCACACACGGATTCAGCAAAAAGACACCCACCTTATGAGAAGGAAGTAGAGCTTAGGGATGTTTATCCTCAGCTTCCAGTGATCATCCAGCAGGGTGATTATTACATCAGAGATGAAGATGAACGAATAATAGAGAGAGGACAAGCAGAAACGACGATAAAGATGAATCCAAAACTCCAGAAGTAAGAAAAAACCGAGATGTCTGGAAACTAAGAGAAGAATGAGGTTCGGAAAGATGAGGATGAAGATCCAGAAGAGAAGAAAAACTGCTGAGAAAAGAATCCCAAGAATTGGAGGAGAAGAATACATTGAGGTCAAGGAAAGGCCAATAGTAGGAAGATGATGGAAGATGATATTTCGAGGACAGAACTTAGAATATAAGCTGTTGAAGAATCCTGATATGTCAACAACAAAGAGCAGGACGAAGAAACTCTCAAAAAACTCAATCATACAACTGGTGGAGAAGGAGAAGAGAAGCTTTGGTTATGAAGAATCAGAGTGAACCAAATCAACAATCACTGTTACAGCTTCAACTGAACAAGATCAAATGCAATTGTACCAGCCAAGGGGGGTACCAGGTGTTTCATACCCACAGACAGTTTCTGGACAGACACAGAATTGGAGAGGAAGAGGACGAGAAGGCTTAGAAGGAGGAGGAAGATTTCAGCTACACTTCCAGCAACTTTCAGAAGACTGTTATAATTGTGGACAGGTTGGTTACTTTACCTGTGAGTGCAATAAGTCAGGAGGAAACATCAGAGGGAATTTCAGAGGAAGATAAAGGAGCAAGTGAAGATCACCTGTTCTCCAGGTGAACCCCTACAGGGGGCCGGAGCAAGGATTCTAGAGCCTAGAAGATACGAAGGGGGGTGTCAGCTGATAGCACCGATTAGAGAAGAAGAGAAAATATCTAACAATTGAAGTAAAAACAGAGGACTATGAGAAGTGATAGTGAATAGTGGAAAAACTTTTATCTGTGTTCAGCCTAAAGAGGTTAAACATCTCACTATGTAAAATTAACTAATTAGGATAGGGATTTGACGTAGTAAAACAGCTAATTACTCTTAAGGAACCAATTGAGCTCTGCTATAAAAATCAAAGAGAAATTAAAATAGACATACTAATATTAGAACATATACCTATTGCATTGTTGGGAAGAGATGCATGGTGTAAATTGAACTATACAATAAGATGTACACTAGACGACTGTCTGGTAGAAGATTTTAAAAAGTAGGGTTTTTGGGAATCATATTGGCTTAAAAAGATAATATCATAGGAAGGATGATAATCTATTAGACTGCCTATTAGACAATCTGTCTGAAAAATAAAGTTAAAAGGGGTGACTGTTATTCTGGGTTACATTCTTACACCAAGAGATTTCAGGCTAGGCTAAAAGGTGTTTAGTCGTTTGCCAAGTCTGTGTGTAAAGAAGTCATCACATATTCTAAAATTGGTGGTAAAGGATTTTGTGAATAAATCAGTGGAAAAGGTTTTTAAAGGTTAGGAGAAAAGATTAGATTAAAAAAGTTAGGAGAACTAGGGTTGAAGGAACTCTAAGACAGTAAGCTAAGTTTCAATGTTAGGAGTTTAGATCTGTTAGGAGCAGATGCATTGCTGAATGATAAGAGAAGATTGAGGGTGATTGAGTATCTATATTACAATTCCCAGCAGGAAGATCAAGGTAATTGTGGGTGTATTTTTTATAATCAGAAGTTTGAAAGTCAGGGATTAGAGGTAGGACTGAGAGTTGAAAAAGTGACACTAGTGGTGATAGATGGAAGTACAAGCAAAGAGTTCAAAGCTTTGGGGAAAATGGATGAAGTAACAACAATGACATCAACACTTCAGTCTATTATAACAACAGTGAGAAGCAATTTAACTCTTTCAACATTGATAGTTATTAAAGCCATAAATATATCGCATTTGATTATAAGGGAACCAATAGCTCCAGCACCAATTTTGGGGGGAAAAATACTTATTAGGGTTAGGATGGGGACGTTCCTCCCACATGGAGAGATAATTATGGAGAAGAAGTATTGTTATCAGGACCAGAAGTAGAAGCTGTTGCACCTAATCAAAGGAGGTATAGGTTGTACAACAATATGAAGTGGAAGAGGGTTATGAGTGATTGTTCACTTATTTTGCGTAAATGATAAGAGAAGATTAGGGAGAATATATGTGTACTTATCTAGTGCAAGCATTAAAATTTGTTCCGGTTAAGAATTATTGGTTAAAGGGCTATGTAATTCGTAAAGTGACGCTTATAATGGAAGATTTGAAGTCTGTTGAAGTTTCCACAGTCACCAAAGGAGTTCAGGAAGAATATGTTACAGTAGTCACTCCAATAGTAAATAATGCACATAGAATATCGGTAGCTTTCCCACTAGAAGTAGTTAAGGGTGTTAATACATCAACTAAATCAACTACTTTAATGGTAACTTTGGAAAGGGATTAATGATACGACGGCGGTAGCAGATGTAGGAAGTATGACACAGACACAAACAACAACTTAGTAAGGATAGGGTTAAAATAGGAGAGCAGATAGTAGTAGAGAACAATATAGATTCATCTGAAATAGTGAAGGATACTATCATGGAGGTACAGGATGAGGTCTTTGATTTTAATGACAGACAAGGAGAGGTATCTGATCAGTACCGCTCGTTAGGGAAGAGAGAAACTAAATGCATGTGGTTTGATTCTTCTGTTGTGAAAAATTAGAGATAGCGGGGCAGGTAGAAATCTTTGGTTCCAGCTAGCTCATTCTGTAAGATCAGTGAGGAATCTTGAGGGTCCATGTCTGTTGAGAATTCCAGCACCAAACATTTTAGAGATGGTCGTTCGACCTCTATCAAGTATGTGTCAATCTTATGCTTTGTCATGACTGTGGTATCAGCAACAGTCAGTAACAGATAAAATAATGTCGTTGTCAAAACATTTGTTTAAGCCTAGGTTTAAGGGTTATTGGTTAAATGAATTACCCTATGGGAAGTTGTTAGATGGTAAGGAAAATCAGGTAACAGCGAACCCTGAAGCATTGGAGGTGAAACCAGTGAGGGCTAAAAGTTGTTTTTGTTCTAATAAAACATATGATGTAAGGGGCATGTTTATGGGAATATCAGATTGTGATGATTATATGATGACTTTGGATAAGCATGAACATAAGGTTAGAGATGACAAATATAATGTAACTTTTTATGTTCCAGTTAGTAAGAAGAGCAGGACTTTGATGGTTAAAAGATTAGCTTTTGCCTGACAATGTGACTATGGGGAATTTTAGAGATATTTTGAGGGTTTGTGGTGATAAAGCGTATATATTCTTACCCTATGGATGGACAGGATGTTGTTACATGTCAACGTTGAAGCTTCCATATGAGGCTTTTACCATTAAAAGAGGGGTACCACCGGACACAGATAAATCTAAATCTAGGTTTGGAAATAGGGTGAAAAGAGACATGGCGACATGTCATAGTCTTCAAGCCTATCATTGAAGGATAAGTCTAAGAGAGAAGGGGGGACTTTTTCCATGGTATGGTGTAACATTTGGGAAGATCATATTGATAATATTAGTTATACTTTGAGTCCAGATAGTTCAGATATTATCACTAGGGTTATATATGCATTAAAGAATATAAAGGATGCATTTGGTAGATCTGAAGGAGCTGGATGGTCAGCGAAGACTTGGTTGCAAGATCAGTTAGGCCAGTAGGAGCAGTGATGGATTACATTTTAATAGCAGCTTTGATAACACTGTGTGTGATGTTTGTAATTTGTTACTGACCTTTGAGAGAGCTATGATATTGAGATAGGTTGGAGTAGTGATGCCTGGAGACAACACTCAGATGCCGGTGTTGACTGTTCCTGATCTGGATGAAGATGGACAAGTAAAACTGGATGGATAAATATCCTTTTTGATGATTTGATCATTTTTCAAATTTTTTTTTTCAATATTAGTGTGATTTTAGTATGATTTTATGAATCAAAGGGGGGAAGTGTATGAATGAATCACATTATCCTATTTCATTATTCTATCATTTATATTGATTCATACATCATTTATATATCATTTTTATATTCTTAGTTGATATTGATGTTTAATTTGAAAGTGTTGTTTTGCAAAAGATACTGTTTGGTCTTTTCTTTTCTTCCAGAAGCATTTGGGGGAACATGTAGAGATTGAAATACTCAAACAAGGACAATATGAAGGGACAATATGAAAGGACAATGACTGTAGGAGATGAAACAAGGAGGGTGTGGAGAGATTCCGATTCCATCATCAACAATACATTGGAAGTCGAGACTACAGGGGAGATGAAGTGTAGTGGACTACATTCCAGTGTCTGCAATGAAATTTAGACATATTTGCATGTGTAATACATAATTTGTGTCATAGTCTTAGGTATTAATTTTTGTAGAATGATGTTTGATGTTATTGGATACATGTGGGGATCTTAGATGTTTTTGTTTATTTCGTGAATGCTTAGGGACAGGGAGTCTAGGCAGGGAGAGGTCCACTGTAGGGTCCAATGGGTTGACCAGCCTTAGAGTGGACATTTTTTGGATAGTATTTTGTTTGCAGGGCTTTCATGTGTATTTAATTGCATCATAGTTTCAAATGCATTTATAAAGAGTTATGAATTCATTGGGAGTACCGAGGTGGTTGCCTGGGGCAGAGGGACCGTGAGAGAATTTTACTGTCTTGATTGATAACGAAGGTTGCCAGACAGTTTTTCGCTCTCACACTCCATAAAGATTTGTTCATATTTCATAGTAATGTATTCACACTTCATAAACAGTTATTCATATTTCATAGAAAGGTATATACACTCTAGAGAAGAATGTTTCTTGGTTTAATGTTAAAGATACTCAATAAGATAAATTGTTACTTGTCATAATCCTATTCTGTTTGGTTTCGAGACTTTTAGTTCGTCTCGAAGGGGGGAATGTAGTGTATTAGGATTATGTCTTTGTTAATGTTTTTCATGAAGAAATGGAATGTTGTTTATCTTAGTTCAAAAGTAGCCGTTTGTGGGGTGACGCCCCAGGGGAGACTGGTGATTGGACCGCAGAGGGAGCAACCCATATTTTGGCATTGTTTATAAGTATGGGCTAGTCAAAGGGGGGGCAGAAACAGACAGATTATGTTTGGGACGCTGTTTCTCCAGACCCTGCAAGTCTGTAACTCATGCTGAAAGCTTGTGATACGAATAAACTTATGATCAAAGGTTCAGTATGAGCGGACTCCTTTGTTTATCAGCAATAATTGCCAGCATTTACTCGATACGACAGCATCCCAGTTGGGGCTCTGGGACGGGAGTAATGGTTTGCTGGCTGATGCATTCTAGGCTTTGGAATGAGGTGCTGAAGCTCCATCTGTGCTTCTCTGTCCTCCTTAGACATTTGGAGGATGTGGGCCGCTGCTGGACTGTAGACAGTTCTTTCATGGACCTGAGGAAAGGCGATCCTGCAGCTCCTTCTGATAGAAGGCCAGTATCACGGCTGAAGCAGTCCCGTCATGTGTCCTGCTTAGGAAGCGATAAGATGCCCTGCTTTACCATGGAAATTATTACATCACAATACCAGGCAGCCATTGTGAGTGTACCAATGAGTTTACCTGTCAAATTTCCAAGGGTAGGAAGTTCCAAGCCCGTTCTATTCATTCTTATTTCTATGGTCTGAACTGTGACGGAGAGAAGCAGGCTGAATAAGCGAAGCAAATGATTTGTCCTTATGGGGGAAATGGCAAAAACCATTCTGATCTGCACTATGAACTGTAGCTAAGCGAGTGCATATGCTTGGCATGGCAGGGGTTCTGCCATTTGGCATGCTCCAAGTGCATTGGAGCTCACATACAAAGTCTTTGAACAATGGGATGGATGTCTGTCTTTGAAGAAACTGAATTCATCAAACTTGGATGTGGACGCCATGGCAGTAGGTAGATGTTCCACGTTGCCCTCTCAAAGATTTCAGACAAGGATATTTTCTGGTTGACCGTCACTGCCAGGCCGGCAGGCTGGGACTGAACGATGCTACAGCTGTGGTACATAGCATCATCATCATCATCATCATCATCATCATCAGAGTGCACATAGTCTGTGTCAATAGAGTGGGAGACTCTTGTGGACAGTACGTTAGTGTCATCCAATTGAACAACCATGCTCCGTTCAGAGGTAGGGATTGGGTTTGGTACCAGTGGGGTACCAGTCATTGCCATATGACTGTCCAGTGACTTAATCTCCTTGCGCAACTCAGTGCGTTGACATTTGTGCCCAGGCGAGGATGGCATTTATTGGGCGGTGGATCACGAGGGGAGTGAGACCCGTCATTATACCTGGAGCATTTGGCATAATCAGACTCATCTGATGAGAATCAGGAGGCCCGTCCCCAAAGCGTGCAAATCGAGATTTAAATGCTCTTGGTTTGAATTTCTGACAGTGAGTGCATGTTCATCTCCCAAGCAAATAACGTAAAGTGTGTGCTCATCTGAGGCTGGGTGTCACGGTTTCGGCCGAGGCTGCCTCTCTCCCTTGTTCGGGCAGGTTTCGGCGTTCGTCGTCTCCGGAATTCTAGCTGCCACCGCTCTATGTTTCATGTTCGTTTGCTTTTGTCTGTTTGTTTCCACACCTGTTTCTGTTTTGGCGTAATTAGTGTCCTATAAGTTTCTCGTTGTGTTTGTCTAGTGTTGTGTGTAATTATTTTTCCGTCAGTTGTGTGTATTGCTCGGTTGAGCTTCTCTCCACTACGCTGGAGTATTTTCGCACCTGTTTGTGCGCAGTTACTATTTGTCGCACCTGTTTGTGCGCTGTTACTTTTCGCCTTCGTGCGTATTTTTGCCTTCGGGCAAAGTTGTCCTTTTGCCTTAGTTTGGGCAGTAATACAAGCCTTTGGAATATCGTTCTGAGTCCTGCGTTTGATTCCACTATTGCACCTACAGCACGCCCTGACAGAATTACACACCACCAATGGAATCAGCAGGGGCCGAAGCAGCCCAGACGAGACTGGAGGCCCAGGTTCGGGACCAACGAGATCAGATCCAGCAGATGGGGACCGCCCTGCAGGAGGTGATTTCCACCATCCGAGGCTGGGGGTACGCCTCCACCGCCTCCCTCCCTGCCAGCACCATCGGCCAGCCCGCCCATTCCAGCGCCGGAACCTCGAGGAGTCCGACTATCTCTCCCGAGGGCCTACGACGGAACCGCGGCTGGGTGTCAGGGATTCCTACTCCAGGTGGAGCTATACCTGGCCACAGTGCACCCGGCACCTTCGGGGCATGAGAGCGTGTCCGCCCTGATCTCCTGCCTGGCCGGAAAAGCGTTGGAGTGGGCCAACGCGGAGTGGAGGAAGATCGACGCCACGACGATTACCTACGACGAGTTCTCCCGCCGCTTCAGGGCGGTATTTGACCATCCCCCGGAGGGGAAAGCGGCGGGGGAGCGTCTGGTCTTCCTCCGGCAGGGGAGGAGGAGTGCCCAGGAATTCGCTCTCGAATTCCGTACTCTAGCGGCAGATGCAGGGTGGAATGATCGGGCCCTCATCGATCTATACAGATGTAGCCTACGAGAGGACGTCCGTCGGGAGCTAGCTTGTAGGGACACCAGCCTCTCTTTCGACCAGCTGGTCGACATGTCCATCAGGCTGGATAACCTGCTGGCTACCCGCGGACGTCCTGCGGAGGGTCCGTCCATTTCACCCTCCAGCGCCTCCGAGCCGTGTCCTATGGAGCTCGGGGGCGCTGGCGCTAGAGAGAGGAGGAGTCGGCAGGCTAGGGGGTCCATCCACTGCACCAACTGTGGTCGGGGAGGACACACCGCGGCTAGGTGCTGGGGATGGCCTCCTGGGGGAGATGACGACAGGTCCCGCACTGGGGATTCCCTCCAGGTGAGTAGGCGCCCCACTCACCCAGAGCTCACTGTTGCCCATTTTTGTATACCTGTCAGTTTTCCACAGGTAGCACCTCATTCCCAGCATAAGGCGCTGGTAGATTCAGGCGCGGCTGGGAATTTTATTGATAAAAAGTTTTGTTTAGCGTTAGGGATTCCCCTTATTCCTGTTGATGTTCCTTTCCCCGTTCATGCCCTAGATAGTCGTCCGTTGGGTACGGGCTTGATCAGGAAGTCACGGCGCCACTTAGGATGTGTGCGCAGGGGGATCATCAGGAGATGATTCAGCTGTTCCTGATTGACTCTCCTGCGTATCCGGTGGTGCTGGGCATGCCCTGGTTGAGTACCCATAACCCAGCTATTTCGTGGCAGGAGAGGGCTCTGATGGAGTGGTCTGCTCAGTGTGTGGGTAGATGTTTGGGCGTTTCCGTAGGGGGCTACCTCGGTGGAGAGTCCAAACCAGGTGCCCCGCATTGCACGTTCCACCTGAGTATGGGGATTTGGCTATTGCGTTTAGTAAGGCGAGGGCGACGCGGTTGCCACCCCATAGGCAGGGGATTGTGCGATAGACCTCCAGGCAGGAGCTGCGCTCCCACGGAGCCATGTGTATCCTCTGTCTCAGGAGGAGAAGAAAGCTATGGAGATTTACATAGACGAATCTCTGAGACAAGGATACATACGGCCTTCCACTTCCCCTGCGTCCTCGAGTTTCTTTTTTGTGAAGAAAAAGGATGGTGGTTTGCGCCCATGCATCGATTACCGTGGTCTCAATCAGATTACGGTGAAGTATAGTTATCCACTCCCGCTGATTGCGACCATGACTGAGTCGTTGCATGGGGCGCGTTTCTTCACGAAATTAGATCTCAGGAGCGCGTACAACTTGGTGCGCATCAGGGAGGGTGATGAATGGAAAACAGCCTTTAGTACCACCTCGGGCCATTACGAGTATCTGGTCATGCCATACGGGTTGATGAACGCTCCGTCAGTTTTCCAATCATTCGTGGATGAGATCTTCAGGGACATGCAGGGGCAGGGAGTGGTGGTGTACATTGATGACATTCTCGTGTACTCGCCTACCCGTGTCGAGCATGTGGCCCTGGTGCGTAGAGTGTTGCGGAGGCTGGTGGAGCACGACCTGTATGTGAAGGCAGAGAAGTGTCTGTTTTTCCAGGAGTCGGTCTCCTTTTTGGGTTATCAGTTGTCTGCGTCAGGGGTGAAGATGGAGGTAGACCGGGTGTCGGCCGTGCGTAATTGGCAAACACCAACTACTGTGAAGGAGGTGCAGCAGTTTTTGGGGTTTGCAAATTACTACAGGAGGTTTATCCGGGGGTTTTGGACAGGTGGCAGCTCCCATCACGTCTCTGTTGAAGGGGGGTCCGGTGCGTCTGCAGTGGTCGGCCGAGGCGGACAGGGCGTTTGGGAGGCTGAAGGACCTGTTTACCTCGGCCCCGGTGCTGGCGCATCCGGATCCCTCTTTGCCGTTCCAGGTAGAGGTGGACGCATCGGAGGCCGGTTTAGGAGCCGTGCTGTCACAACGGTCTGGCGCGCCACCTAAACTCCGCCCCTGTGCTTTTTATTCCAAGAAGCTCAGTCCGGCGGAGCGGAACTATGACGTAGGGGACAGGGAGCTGTTAGCCGTGGTACAGGCTCTAAAGGTGTGGAGGCACTGGCTTGAGGGGGCTCAACACCCTTTCCTCATTTTGACGGACCACCGTAACCTGGAGGCTGAACCCTCGCCAGGCAAGATGGAGTATGTTCTTGACCAGGTTTACTTTTAAGATCACGTACATCCCTGGGTCACAGAATGGCAAGGCAGATGCGCTGTCTCGGCGGTATGACACGGAGGAGAGGTCCGTGGAGCCCACTCCCATACTGCCTGAGTCGTGTCTGGTGGCACCGGTAGTGTGGGAGGTCGATTCTGAACTCGAGCGGGCGTTACGCACCGACCCTAGTCCACCACAGTGCCCGGAGGGTCGGAAGTACGTTCCGCTCGAGGTTCGGGATCGATTGATCTATTGGGCTCACACGTCACCCTCCTCTGGACATCCGGGTATCGGCCGGACAGTGCACTGTCTTAGTGCCAAGTACTGGTGGCCCACGTTGGCAAGGGATGTGAGGGTTTATGTTTCCTCCTGCTCGGTGTGCGCCCAGTGTAAGGCGCCTAGACATCTACCTAGGGGTAAGTTGCTACCCCTGCCCGTTCCACAACGACCATGGTCCCACCTCTCAGTGGACTTTATAACAGACCTTCCCCTCTCCCAAGGGAATACTACCATCCTGGTCGTTGTGGACCGGTTCTCTAAGGCCTGTCGTTTGCTCCCCATGCCGGGTCTTCCTACTGCCCTACAAACTGCCGAGGCACTGTTTACCCATGTGTTCCGGCACTACGGGGTACCCGAGGACATTGTGGCTGATCGGGGTCCCCAATTCACCTCCAGAGTCTGGAGAGCGTTTATGGAGCGGTTGGGGGTCTCGGTAAGCCTCACCTCGGGTTACCACCCGGAGAGTAATGGGCAGGTGGAACGCGTAAACCAGGATGTGGGTAGGTTTCTCAGAACATACTGCCGGGACCGGCCGGAGGAGTGGTCAAGGTGCGTTCCCTGGGCCGAGATGGCCCAGAATTCCCTACGCCATTCCTCCACTAACCTAACTCCATTTCAATGTGTGTTAGGTTACCAGCCGGTTCTGGCACCCTGGCAGCAGAGCCAGATCGAGGCTCCTGCGGTGGATGAGTGGGCGCGGCGCTCGGAGGAGACTTGGAACGCTGCACACGTCCACCTGCAGCGGGCCCTCCGACGTCAGAAGGCGAGCGCTGATCTCCACCGCAGTGAGGCACCGGTGTACGCACCTGGTGATCGAGTCTGGCTCTCTACCAGAGACCTGCCCCTCCGCCTGCCCTGTCGGAAACTGGGTCGGCGGTTTGTAGGGCCATTTAAAGTCCTGAGAAGGTTGAACGAGGTATGTTATAGATTACAGCTACCTGTGGAGTATAAGTGTATTAACCCCTCGTTCCATGTGTCCCTTCTCAGGCCGGTGGTAGCGGGCCCACTCCAAGAAGATGAGATCTTGGAGACTCCTCCGCCCCCGTTGGACATCGAGGGGGCACCGGCGTACTCCGTGAGATCCATCTTGGATTCGAGACGTCGGATGGGGGGTCTCCAGTATCTGGTGGAGTGGGAGGGTACGGTCCGGAGGAGCGGTGCTGGGTGCCGAGGAGAGACGTTTTGGACCCGTCGCTCCTGACGGAATTCCATCGGGGGCATCCGACGCGCCCTGCTCGCGTCCTCCTGGTCGTCCCCGAGGCCGGAGTCGGCGCACGTCTGGAGCCGCGCGTCAAGGGGGGGGTACTTTCACGGTTTCGGCCGAGGCTGCCTCTCTCCCTTGTTCGGGCAGGTTTCGGCGTTCGTCGTCTCCGAATTCTAGCTGCCACCGCTCTATGTTTCATGTTCGTTTGCTTTTGTCTGTTTGTTTCCACACCTGTTTCTGTTTTGGCGTAATTAGTGTCCTATAAGTTTCTCGTTGTGTTTGTCTAGTGTTGTGTGTAATTATTTTTCCGTCAGTTGTGTGTATTGCTCGGTTGAGCTTCTCTCCACTACGCTGGAGTATTTTCGCACCTGTTTGTGCGCAGTTACTATTTGTCGCACCTGTTTGTGCGCTGTTACTTTTCGCCTTCGTGCGTATTTTTGCCTTCGGGCAAAGTTGTCCTTTTGCCTTAGTTTGGGCAGTAATACAAGCCTTTGGAATATCGTTCTGAGTCCTGCGTTTGATTCCACTATTGCACCTACAGCACGCCCTGACACTGGGAGTTGTTTTTCACACTGTTGACATGGGTGGAACAACACCCTGTGTACACCACAGAATCAGTGTTCAAATTACGGATTTTCACATAAGAGAAGTGTGTTCCAAGAAAAAGGTAACAAAAAATAGCTTTTTGTTTTGGTGTATGCTTCGATTGCCTTGGTATCGGCTAAAAATGCTTTGAGAGAAAGTTATACTTACCTTTGGCTCTGACCCGTTGTGCTTCGGGGTCGAGGCTCCCGCCTAAATATGTATCAAGGTCCGGGCTAAATATTAAGTTATCTGACTGGCACAGTCAAGTGTGGATTGTCAGTCTCTGCGTTGGTGAACTCGGTCAAGCAAGGATTGGTAGCCTACAGCACCGCTGAGCTCCATGATCACAGCAAAACCCCAAGCGAGGGAGTGGTAATGCTGGATCAACGGGCTGGTGTGGCGGTCAAGCGGGGACTGGCAAGACACCGCAGGTCAACAAGCGCCAACAACAGGTACAACAAGCTAATTTAACTAGCTAGCTACGAGCTTACTTCAGAGGTAAAGGGATAGGCCCGAAGCTAACTAGCTAGCTAACACACAAGGATGGAAATGCCCGACAAAAGGCAATAAAGGTTAGCTAGTATGGGTAGGCACAATATTGAGAGCGAGGGGGAGTAGATTAGATCAAAATCAACTACTCACAGCACATCCTCAAGTCGTTGAAGAATCGTAATTCCGTAAGAAAGTAATCCGAAGGGATTAATAGCAATCTTGTAATGTAAAACACAAACGTGAGAGTGAAGAAAATAAAATATGTCACGCCACACCGCCTTTTATAGTGACAGGTCACGTGGGTACAGTAAGGGTGTGGCGTGACTGTAAACATCTTTGATATTAAGCATCTCAATCACATCGCGTGAAGGTGAAAGAGTTCCTATAGGTCGTTTGGCGACCCATTACGAAAATGAAAGAGAACTCAGGTTTGTAGGCACATGATTACTGCTGACAATAGCTGTCGGATTGACAGAGGCATTTAGAGGAACATAAATTAGGTTACTTACATTATGACTGAACACCCCTGAGAAAATGTAAATTTGCAGCAGCACTACGACAGCTCAACGACACAATGGTAGGGATTATCTGAGCAGGGCTTGGGTCACTGATAAGTCATTGTCTCAAGGCGGCCTTGAAATGCGAGGACCGGGTCCTCCAAGACTCCGTCATTCCTGTAGAGCATCTTCAGTTTCCAAAAGGTGTATAAGTTCTCTATAAAAGTTATGCCAACAGCACTACAGTAGTCTTTTAGCTAGATGTGTAATGCCAGTAGCCTGCTGAATCTTTCGCTGCCGCGGCCCAGCGATGGCACAGTGCCTGAAATAATCGGCCGCTTTTTGGAATCTTTCAGTTCTTTAAATCCAGTGTCAGCAGTTCAGAGCTAGCCTTCCTAATGTTGTTTGACCCCACATGGACTACGACAGCGTCAACTCCCGGCAGCTGTTGTAGAACTGGTAGGAAGCAGCCTAGTAATGTCCTGTACTTGTGTTCCAGGCTAGCACTGTTTTTTTTTTAACCGAGATGTTTCTCACCATAGAGCTGCTGATGATAATGGCTGGTGAAATGGCAGAGGAGGTCCGGCGGTTTTTGCGCCTCGGGATGGCCGCCAAACCCATTGTGGCTGACGGAGGAGCCGGTGCGTCAGACACACTTGAATAATTTGTACACTGCAAATTGACCGCAACTAAGCCCAATATTGTTGTATAGTAATAAGTAGCATCATATTAATGTCTTTACTAGCTGTTTGCTAGTTTACATAGTGAGTTTGAAAGAGGAGCCTTGGCCTAGAAACTGGATAATTTAAAGAACCAAAGACGATGTTCACTTATCTACAACCACACAGTATTACACAAGAACAAAGGATTTCTACATATTTATTTTTAGAATATACCCTAAGGATTTTTTTATGTGAGAAATGTTACAAGTTACATTGATATTTGTCTGGGAGGGCTATGACATAACCTATAACGATTTTTTGTTGTTGTTGCTGTGTGGGCCTACATGATTAATCAGTGAAAGCATAAAGGCCTATGACTTACATGTATTTTAAACGGAACACAGAACAGAGAATCAAGGAGTGTAATGTGTGGATCAGTTATATCTAAAGCTAGGAATGTGGAGTCCTATGAAGTGCCTTTACAACCATAGTACCCTGTGTATTGTGTGTCATTCATAGGGTTTGCATGTGGACACTGGGAGGGAAAACAGATACTTTTAGCACAGATACTTTTGCTTGCCTGGTGAAACCAGCCTGATCACGTGATAGCTCACATTCTGTTTCACTTGACAAGTGAAATTAAACTAAACGTGAGCCGCAGCGGTCAGTCTGCTTAACCAGGCTATACTTTTGCTGGAAGATAAAACGTTTTGAGAGGGCTTGTACCTGGAGCGGATCATCAAGGAGACCATGATACTTTTGAATAGTATTTAAATGTTTTCAAACTTCAACCATCCTTCATAGGCATTTCTCTCATTGTAAGTCACTCTCACCCTACTAAATTCTATAGACCCCCAAGAGTCTCTATTACAAGAATGGTGTCAGAAAAAAGCCTAAGAGCTATCAATGAATGTAGTGGAGTAGCATGTCTACACATATTGTAGTTTCTGTTTGGGCAGGAGCTGGTCTGACTTGAATTTGCCTTCCTTATTAGCCCATAATTTGTATTTATTTATTTTTATTTCACCTTTATTTAACCAGGTAAGCCAGTTGAGAACAAGTTCTCATTTACAACTGCGACTTGGCCAAGATAAAGCAAAGCAGTGCGATAAAAACAACAACACATAGTTACATATGGGGTAAAACAAAACATAAAGTCAAAAAATACAACAGAAAATATATATACAGTGTGTGCAAATGTAGCAAGTTATGGAGGTAAGGCAATAAATAGGCTATAGTGCAAAATAATTACAATTAGTATTAACACTGGAATGATAGATGTGCAAGAGATTATGTGCAAATAGAGATACTGGGGTGCAAATGAGCAAAATAAATCACAATATAGGGATGAGGTAGTTGGGTGGGCTAATTTAAGATGGGCTGTGTACAGGTGCAGTGATCGGTAAGGTGCTCTGACAACTGATGCTTAAAGTTAGTGAGGGAGATAAGTGTCTCCAGCTTCAGAGATTTTTGCAATTCGTTCCAGTCATTGGCAGCAGAGATCTGGAAGGAATGGCGGCCAAAGGAGGTGTTGGCTTTGGGGATGACCAGTGAGATATACCTGCTGGAGCGCATACTAGGGGTGGGTGTTGCTATGGTGACCAATGAGCTAAGATAAGGCGGGGATTTGCCTAGCAGTGATTTATAGATGGCCTGGAGCCAGTGGGTTTGACGACGAACATGTAATGAGGACCAGCCAACAAGAGCGTACAGGTCACAGTGGTGGGTAGTGTATGGGGCTTTGGAGACAAAACGGATGGCACTGTGATAGACTACATCCAATTTGCTGAGTAGAGTGTTGGAGGCTATTTTGTAAATGACATCGCCGAAGTCAAGGATCGGTAGGATAGTCAGTTTTACGAGGACATGTTTGGCAGCATGAGTGAAGGAGGCTTTGTTGCGAAATAGGAAGTCGATTCTGGATTTAACTTTGGATTGGAGATTCTTAATGTCTGGAAGGAGAGTTTACAGTCTAACCAGACACCTAGGTATTTGTAGTTGTCCACATACTCTAGGTCAGACCCGTTGAGAGTAGTGATTCTAGTCGGGTGGGCGGGTGCCAGCAGCGTTCGATTGAAGAGCATGCATTTAGTTTTACTAGTGTTTAAGAGCAGTTGGAGGCTACTGAAGGAGTGTTGTATGGCATTGAAGCTCGATTGGAGGTTTGTTAACGCAGTGTCCAATGAAGGGCCAGATGTATACAAAATGGTGTCGTCTGCGTAGAGGTGGATCTGAGAGTCACCAGCTGCAAGAGCGACATCATTGATATACACGGAGAAAAGAGTCTGCCCAAGAATTGAACCCTGTGGCACCCCCATAGAGACTGCCATAGGTCCAGACAACAGGCCCTCCGATTTGATACATTGAACTCTATCTGAGAAGTAGTTGGTGAACCAGGCGAGGCAGTCATTTGAGAAACCAAGGCTATTTAGTCTGCCAATAAGAATGCGGTGGTTGACAGAGTCGAAAGCCTTGGCCAGGTCGATGAAGACGGCTGCACAGTACTGTCTATTATCGATCGCGGTTATAATATCGTTTAGGTCCTTGAGCGTGGCTGAAGTGCACCCATGACCAGCTCGGAAACCGGATTGCATAGCGGAGAAGGTACGATGGGATTCGTAATGGTCGGTGATGGATGGATATAGGTCTGGATAATGGATAATGTGTCTTGTGATCACTTTTTTAGTTTATCGGAGCTTTTCAGACAGCAAATACCAAGGATCCTTGCGGTACTAATATTACTGGTAGGGAACATGTGATTTTAGCTATGCTTTTTCATTCATATTGTCCTTCAATTGGACGTGTGACTAATTCTCAAGGTATTTTCCAAAACCCCACAAAGCACTAATTTCCTTTTATTTTTCCTCCATCTGTCATCGAACTCATGTACCACCTCCTGCAAATTATAGACTAGACTCACTAGAGCCTATCACAACTCTTACCTCAGCAGATTCTTGAGAGGGTTAAATTCAAGAAAGCAAATGGTCAATAAACAGGGGAGCTGTTAAGTAACGATAACGGATGGTCACATTGTGATGTTTGCTCACTCCCGCCATTTGCTACATTGGTGTCAGAAGTGGGATGGTGTCCAGTGAGGCTCTGGTCTGAGGTGCCACGCAAGGTTGTGATACTGGAAGTGTTGGGACATGCTTAATGAATGGACTGGCTACTGTAACGACACTAGCCATCGTAGTCCATGACAAACTTCCCCAAGGGAGTTAAATTGTAGTTACGTTTCCTTGGGGTTAAACATCCCCTGTTGTTATCCTGACTCCCACTGTTTGCTACTGAAATTGAAAAATATATGCTTTGAAAATAAAGCCTGTGATCAATTGATTGAATCAGGTGTTAGAACTTGGCTAGAATAAAAGCATGCACACACTAGTATGTCAATGGAGCCCATACAGATGGAAAGAGGTATCTTCTTTGTATCTGTGCCATTATGGCGTCTGTGACAGCGCCATTGAGGCTATCTCCATTTGAAAGTAGTCAATTTTCTTCTTCTTTTGTGTTTAAAAAAAAGTGTAAAGCTAATATTGGTGATTTACCGCCACCTGCAATGCTGGAGTCGTGAACCAAATCTTGTGTGTCATTTATTCTGGCCACTATGGTGATGATATACTGTAGCTTAAAGCCATTTACAAACCATAGCACCCAATTTGAAGAAGAAGACAATGCTCTGATCATTGGCTGATCGCTCCCAACCCATAGAAATCCCCACCCAGTTGAATGCTTTAAAATGGTGAAAGCCCTCAATGGCAATGTACTTGCTAAAACGGGTTACATCCAAGTTGAGTCCTCTAACTATCTCTATGATGGGGCCCTGTTGCCCTCTGAAATACAGTAAAGTCACCGGCTTTCCAACGTTTTAAAACAATTAAATGTCTTGAATGTAGCCCTTACTTCAGACAGAGCCCTGCCCCGCCCCTGAAGCAGCGGGCTTGGTCAGGTGTTCCGAGAACCAAGAACGGGCGTGAACTTTTCCCTTGGAACATTGATCGTATTTCATTTGACAGTCAAACACAAATCGATAGCGACCATGCTTAGACGGATACTTCAAATGGTAAGATTCCAGAATCAAAGCGGCAGGCGTACAGTTTGTATGAAACCAAGTCGCTTTCCTTGTGTTGCACAGGCCTGCCCTTCTGTGTCTGTTGTCAGCCAGTCAGGCCGACACAACAAAACGGGCCTAGCTAGCATTAAATGTCCACGTATATAAACTAGTCAGTTTGAACAGTAGTAGACATATAGTGTGTTGGTACCGTAGAGATAAATATATGGTTGGTACAATGTGCTTACCAGCTCAGATAGTTGAGCTCATGGCTGACGTTAAAATGTAGCTAGCTAACGTTACGTAAAATGCCCGGCTAATTAGCTAACGTTACAGGTTAGTTGTTGCTAACTAGTTAGCCAGCTACCTAGCTAAACTCTTTGGAAGATGGGCATGGCTAGCTAACTTGTTCGCTCAAACACTAACCTAGGACAGTTACCTAGCCAACGACACCCGTTAAGTAGACCGGAACTGTGACCATTTGTTTCAATTGTAAACGGTTTGAGTGAGACATCTTCATTTATCCAGTATCTTTGGTTAGCCTTCCTGTTTTAAGCTACCGGTATGCGAGTAGCTATTAGCTTGCTAACAAACATGCAAGCAATGAATGGCTTATAACGTTACATGGCAATATCAGACACTCCTATGGCAGCTGTTATTTGTGTGTTGCTGAATCAAGGCCAGGTGTCATAAGACCTTGACAGTTTACGTACTCCAGTCTTTCTTTAGGCCAGTACATGCTTGCCACCAAAACAAGACATAGTTAGAGACACTGGTGAAATCAAAGCTATTGAGTGTTGTAAAAGTTAGCCCCATCCCAACACTTCCTGTTGCATGACCGCGGTTGCAGTGGTCAGCAGAACAGTCAGGTGTTCGTGAACAGCGCGTTGTCCATGCTAAACCACAGATGGACATTAATTCAGTACATATATTTATATTTAGCCTACTTGTCAGTCACCACAACAGTCTTGGCCAGCCATTTGCTAAATTCAGTCACCTCCAGCATTTCACTTTCATTTCACATTAGGTCGATTTTTCCCTATGGAAAAGGATAAATCCTCATGAAACCAGGGATCAAAATCATTCAAGCTGCAATATGTAACTTTTTGGGTGACCTGACAAAATCATCATAGAAATGTGAGTTATAGATCTGTCATTCTCATTGAAAGCAAGTCTATATAATGTGGTAGATCTGTTCTAGGTGCTCTATTTCTATGCTTCCTGTTTTTTAGGTTTAGTTTTTTGCATATTTTACTTTTGGTTTTGTACACCAGCTTCAAACAACAGAAAATACACTATTTTTGGTTATGGAAAATATATTTCACAGATGTTTAGATGGTACAATGATCCTCTACGCTATACTTGTTTGTTTTGTCTCAAACTGAAATTAGGCTAACTATTAGAATTTTACCAACCAGGAAATGGTGGAGCGATTTTGGCATAGTGCATCTTTAATACCATGATTTTCAGGAAATGTATGTAATCCATGGAATGTTCCTTTGGAGGAAGGATTGTTTACATATATTTGATAATTATATCTAAAAGCATAATTGGGAAATAATTAATAAAAATGGGCATATTATATACATGCCATTTTTGCCTTACCCATGCCTCTTTTAAGACTCCATAATGTTTCATCTGTAGGTGCCACAAAACAAAAATTGGTGTCATATGAAGCTCTACCGCTTGCTCAGATGCACTATGCCAAAAACGTTCCACCATTTCCTGGTTGGTAAAATTCAAATAGTTAGCCTAATTTTAGTTTGTTAGACAAAACAAGCAAGTAGTAGTATTTTGTTTTCACTTACAATTTTCTTATAGTCATGAATGAATATTGAAAAATATAAACATGAATATTGAAAATACACTATTTTTGATTTGGCACATTTTTCTATATATTGTTGAACATAATATACTCTTCGGGCATATCAAAGTTCCAGAGTGGGATCTCTGCTACTTTTAAAGTTATGGCCCATTTTAAACAGAGAAATTGGCATATTAGGCAATGTAGCCTAATCAATCACAGCTCTCCCATTTACTTGTGTCATTGCACATCCTTCAAATCACCAGGGTGACCGTTTTGAATACAATTTTACATTCTCTGTTGTTCATTCTTACAAATTGGATCATAACTCTAACAGTAGCAGAGATCCCACTCTGGAACTTTGATATGTGGTCCTCTGTAGCTCAATTGGTAGAGCATGGCGCTTGTAACGCCAGGGTAGTGGGTTTGATCCCCGGGACCACCCATACGTAAAAATGTATGCGCACATGACTGTAAGTCGCTTTGGATAAAAGCGTCTGCTAAATGGCATATTATTATATGCCTGTAGAGTATATTATGTCCAATAATTTGGTCACAGACTCTGCAGTGGCGCTCTAGAGCTGCAGGAGATCGGCACAAACCCACCCACCATAGCTAGCCTAAATGGATATTTATTCAATATTATCTTCTACCAAAAAGAAATAGATTCCCTAAATTCCTTACACAGTTGAAGATGACACTGCTTTGTTCTTTTGGTTAACCATCATCATGTGAACTGAATTACTTCACTACACTCAATGTTGACAATTAGTCAGTCAGACAGTAAGAAAGTAGCCTACATCTAGCCTAGTAGGCCTAGCCTACTGCTTCGAGTTGTGCTTTTGGACTCCTTAGATTTAGACTAATACAAGTAGTTTAACCTCATCAGAGTGATTCATTCATCTTTGTGTGTGAGGAGTAGCACTCCTGCTAAGGGGCGTTCTGTTTCAGCCCTCTGTGTCCTGAGGTGACACTGGTGAAAGTGCCAAGTGCAGGCAAAGCTCAGCTCTGTCTCTCTCTCTGACTCAGACGCACTCCCTTGTGATGCAGCAGCACGTAAATTAATTTGTTAACAGTTATGGGAGCTGTGTCAAAAAGGTATCTCACAGAGCTGTTCTTCAATACCCATAACATGCCAATGCTACTCGTTTGGGTAGATTTCAGCGAATGGATGGCCTAACAGGATGTCCGCTGCTGTGACTCACATTCATTTGACCATGTCACCTCCCTCCTTTGTCTTCTCTCCCTCCCACAGACTCCTGGGAAAGGAGGCTCCCAGAACACTGAGTCAGACCAGCCCAGTGCAGAACTCAACAATGACCAGACCTCCGAGGTAAAGCGTGTCTCTTACTTGTGTAATTCACCTGACGGACTGTATTGCCTGTAATCCCTATCCTGTATCCCGTAGTCTGATCATGTCTAGCCTATGTCTGTGTGCAGGGGTTCATCTGTCCCCAGTGCATGAAGTCCCACAACTCCGCAGAGGAGCTGTTTAAGCACTATGAACTGTACCACGGTTCAGGAGACCAGCCCTCCCACATGGGCCCTGGCCGGTAAGACCACCGTCTTCCTCCTGGCTCTACTGTATCACAATATAATGATACTGAGTTGTCCTGTCTTTTGGTATTTATTAGGATCCCCATTAGCCGCTGCAAAAGCATCAGCTACTCTTCTTGGGGTCCACATGAAACATTACATAATATACTGAACAAAAATATGAACGCAACAATTTCAAAGATTTTACTGAGTTACTGTTCAAATAAGGAAATCAGTCAATTTAAATAAATAAATTAGGCCCTAATATATGGATTTCCCAAGACTGGGAATACAGATATGCATCTGTTGGTAGGGGCGTGGATCAGAAAACCAGTCAGTATCTGGTGTGACCACCATTTGCCTCATGTAGCGCAACACATCTCCTTCGCATAGAGTTAATCAGGCTGTTGATTGTGGCCTGTGGAATGTTGTCCCACTCCTCTTCAATGGCTGTGCGAAGTTGCTGGATGTTGGCGGGAACTGGAACACACTTTCGTTCACATCAATCCAGAGCATTCCAAACATGCTCAATGGGTGACATGTCTGGTGAGTATGAAGGCCATGGAAGAACTGGGACATTTTCAGCTTCCAGGAATTGTGTACAGATCCTTGCGACATGAGGCCGTGCATTATCATGCTGAAACATGAGGTGATGGTGGTGGATGAATGGCATGACAATGAGCCTCAGGATCTCGTCACGGTATCTCAGCATTCAAATTGCCATTGATAAATGCAATTGTGTTCGCTGTCCATACAGTGGGGAAAAAAAGTATTTAGTCAGCCACCAATTGTGCAAGTTCTCCCACTTAAAAAGATGAGAGAGGCCTGTAATTTTCATCATAGGTACACGTCAACTATGACAGACAAATTGAGGGAAAAAAATCCAGAAAATCACATTGTAGGATTTTTAATGAATTTATTTGCAAATTATGGTGGAAAATAAGTATTTGGTCAATAACAAAAGTTTCTCAATACTTTGTTATATACCCTTTGTTGGCAATGACACAGGTCAAACGTTTTCTGTAAGTCTTCACAAGGTTTTCACACACTGTTGCTGGTATTTTGGCCCATTCCTCCATGCAGATCTCCTCTAGAGCAGTGATGTTTTGGGGCTGTCGCTGGGAAACACGGACTTTCAACTCCCTCCAAAGATTTTCTATGGGATTGAGATCTGGAGACTGGCTAGGCCACTCCAGGACCTTAAAATGCTTCTTACGAAGCCACTCCTTCGTTGCCCGGGCGGTGTGTTTGGGATCATTGTCATTCTGAAAGACCCAGCCACGTTTCATCTTCAATGCCCTTGCTGATGGAAGGAGGTTTTCACTCAAAATCTCACGATACATGGCCCCATTCATTCTTTCCTTTACACAGATCAGTCTTCCTGGTCCCTTTGCAGAAAAACAGCCCCAAAGCCTGATGTTTCCACCCCCATGCTTCACAGTAGGTATGGTGTTCTTTGGATGCAACTCAGCATTCTTTGTCCTCCAAACACGACGAGTTGAGTTTTTACCAAAAAGTTCTATTTTGGTTTCATCTGACCATATGATATTCTCCCAATCCTCTTCTGGATCATACAAATGCACTCTAGCAAACTTCAGACGGGCCTGGACATGTACTGGCTTAAGCAGGGGGACACGTCTGGCACTGCAGGATTTGAGTCCCTGGCGGCGTAGTGTGTTACTGATGGTAGGCTTTGTTACTTTGGTCCCAGCTCTCTGCAGGTCATTCACTAGGTCCCCCTGTGTGGTTCTGGGATTTTTGCTCACCGTTCTTGTGATCATTTTGACCCCACGGGGTGAGATCTTGCGTGTAGCCCCAGATCGAGGGAGATTATCAGTGGTCTTGTATGTCTTCCATTTCCTAATAATTGCTCCCACAGTTGATTTCTTCAAACCAAGCTGCTTACCTATTGCAGATTCAGTCTTCCCAGCCTGGTGCAGGTCTACAATTTTGTTTCTGGTGTCCTTTGACAGCTCTTTGGTCTTGGCCATAGTGGAGTTTGGAGTGTGACTGTTTGAGGTTGTGGACAGGTGTCTTTTATACTGATAACAAGTTCAAACAGGTGCCATTAATACAGGTAACGAGTGGAGGGCAGAGGAGCCTCTTAAAGAAGAAGTTACAGGTCTGTGAGAGCCAGAAATCTTGCTTGTTTGTAGGTGACCAAATACTTATTTTCCACCATAATTTGCAAATAAATTCATTAAAAATCCTACAATGTGATTTTCTGGATTTTTTTTCCTCAATTTGTCTGTCATAGTTGACGTGTACCTATGATGAAAATTACAGGCCTCTCTCATCTTTTTAAGTGGGAGAACTTGCACAATTGGTGGCTGACTAAATACTTTTCTTCCCCACTGTAGCTTATGCCTGCCCATACCATAACCCCACCGCCACCATGGGGCACTCTGTTCACAACATTGACATCAGCAAACCGCCCGCTCGCCCACTCGACACCATACACGTGGTCTGCGGTTGTGAGGCCGGTTGGACATACTGCCAAATTCTCTAAAACGACGTTGGAGGTGGCTTATGGTAGAGAGATTAACATTCCATTCTCTGGCAACAGCTCTGAACATTCCTGCAGTCAGCATGCCAATTGCACGCTCCCTCAACTTGAGACATCTGTGGCATTGTGTTGTGTGACAAAACTGCACATTTTTTAGGGCGGTCTTTTATTTTCCCCAGCACAAGGTGCATCTGTGTAATGATCATGCTGTTTAATCAGCTTCTTGATATGCCACACCTGTCAGGTGGATGGATTAACTAACTTTAAGAGTCAGTTGTCAGAGCAGCTTACCGATCACTGCACCTGTACACAGCCATTCTGAAATTAGCCCACCGAACTACCTCATCCCCATATTGTTATTTATTTTGCTAATTTGCACCCCAGTATCTCTATTTGCACATAATCTCTTGCACATCTATCATTCCAGTGTTAATACGAAATTGTAACTATTTTGCACTATGGCCTATTTATTGCCTTACCTCCATAACTTGCTACATTTGCACACACTGTATATATATTTTCTGTAGTATTTTTTGACTTTATGTTTTGTTTTACCCCATATGTAACTCTGTGTTGTTTTTAATCGCACTGCTTTGCTTTATCTTGGCCAGGTCGCAGTTGTAAATGAGAACTTGTTCTCAACTGGCTTACCTGGTTAAATAAAGGTGAAATATAATTAAATTAAAAATTATATTTTAAAAGGAGAAATGCTCACTAACAGGGATGTAAACAAATTTGTGATTTTATTTGTTAAAATAAATAAGCTTTTTGTGCATATGGAACATTTCTGGGGTCTTTTATTTCAGCTCATGAAACATGGGACCAACACTTTACATGTTGCGTTTGTTTTTATTCAGTGTACATAGTACAGAACATTATTAGTCAAGGACTGAAATGCATACATTTAAAACATCACACAGCCTACATATCAGTGCATACACACTATCTAGGTCTAATACATAATACAGGAAATTATAATACAACATATAAAATGTCTGTGTCTCTTCACTGTCCGTTTTGTGCAGTAAGGTGTTTTATCTGTTTTTTGAAACTGGTTTTATTGCTAGCTTGAGTTACCTGGGGTGGCAGAGAGTTACATGTAGTCATGGCTCTATTTAATACTGTGCGTTTCCTAGCCTCTGTTCTGGACCTGGGGACTGTGAAGAGACCTCTGGTTGCATGTCATGTGTTGTACCGTTGAGTGTCCGAACTTTGTGACAACTGCAAAAGACAGTTCGGTACCTGCAACACATCAATACCTTGCACAAAGACCAATAGTGATGCAGTCAGTCTCTCCTCAACTTTGAGCCAGGGGAGACTGACGTGCATGTTACTGACACTTTCCCTCCGTGTACATCTACAGTGGGGAGAACAAGTATTTGATACACTGCCGATTTTGCAGGTTTTCCTACTTACAAAGCATGTAGAGGTCTGTAATTTTTATCATAGGTAAACTTCAACTGTGAGAGACGGAATCTAAAACAAAAATCCAGAAAATCACATTGTATGATTTTTAAGTAATTAATTTGCATTTTATTGCATGACATAAGTATTTGATCACCTACCAACCAGTAAGAATTCCGATTCTCACAGACCTGTTAGTTTTTCTTTAAGAAGCCCTCCTGTTCTCCACTCATTACCTATATTAACTGCACCTGTTTGAACTTGTTACCTGTATAAAAGACACCTGTGCACACACTCAATCAAACAGACTCCAACCTCTCCACAATGGCCAAGACCAGAGAGCTGTGTAAGGACATCAGGGATAAAATTGTAGACCTGCACAAGGCTGGGATGGGCTACAGGACAATAGGCAAGCAGCTTGGTGAGAAGGCAACAACTGTTGGCGCAATTATTAGACAATGGAAGAAGTTCAAGATGACGGTCAATCACCCTCGGTTTGGGGCTCCATGCAAGATCTCACCTCGTGGGGCATCAATGATCATGAGGAAGGTGAGGGATCAGCCCAGAACTACACGGCAGGACCTGGTCAATGACCTGAAGAGAGCTGGGACCACAGTCTCAAAGAAAACCATTAGTAACACACTACGCCGTCATGGATTACAATCCTGCAGCGCATGCAAGGTCCCCCTGCTCAAGCCAGCGCATGTCCAGGCCCGTCTGAAGTTTGCCAATGACCATCTGGATGATCCAGAGGAGGAATGGGAGAAGGTCATGTGGTCTGATGAGACAAAAATAGAGCTTTTTGGTCTAAACTCCACTCGCCGTGTTTGGAGGAAGAAGAAGGATGAGTACAACCCCAAGAACACCATCCCAACCGTGAAGCATGGAGGTGGAAACATCATTCTTTGGGGATGCTTTTCTGCAAAGGGGACAGGACGACTGCACCGTATTGAGGGGAGGATGGATGGGGCCATGTATCGCGAGATCTTGGCCAACAACCTCCTAAGAGCATTGAAGATGAGTCGTGGCTGGGTCTTCCAGCATGACAACGACCCGAAACACACAGCCAGGGCAACTAAGGAGTGGCTCCGTAAGAAGCATCTCAAGGTCCTGGAGTGGCCTAGCCAGTCTCCAGACCTGAACCCAATAGAAAATCTTTGGAGGGAGCTGAAAGTCCATATTGCCCAGTGACAGCCCCGAAACCTGAAGGATCTGGAGAAGGTATGGAGGAGTGGGCCAAAATCCCTGCTGCAGTGTGTGCAAACCTGGTCAAGACCTACAGGAAACGTATGATCTCTGTAATTGCAAACAAAGGTTTCTGTACCAAATATTAAGTTCTGCTTTTCTGATGTATCAAATACTTATGTCATGCAATAAAATGCAAATTAATTACTTAAAAATCATATGTGATTTTCTGGATTTTTACAGACCTCTACATGCTTTGTAAGTAGGAAAACCTGCAAAATCGGCAGTGTATCAAATACTTGTTCTCCCCACTGTAAGTGCGATACATGTTGTTTTGTTCTGGACCAACTGCAATTTGCCTATGTCCTTCTTTGCCGCACATGACCACACAGCTGGGCAGTAGTACAGGTGCGACAAAACTAGAGCCTGTAGGACCTGTCTGAAGGCAGAGCAACGCCATATCATGGACGGAGCTCTTCCCATTTTAGCAACCATTGAGTCTATATGTTTTGACCATGACAGCTTGCTATCTAGGGTTACACCCAGCAGCTTAGTCTCCTCAACTTGCTCAATAGCCACATTATTCAATAATATACTGAACAAAAATATAAATGCAACATGCAACAATTTCAAAGATTTTACTGAGTTACAGTTCATAGAAGGAAATCAGTCAATTGAAATAAATACACTGCTCAAAAAAATAATGGGAACACACAATGTAACTCCAAGTAAATCACACTTCTGTGAAATCAAACTGTCCACTTAGGAAGCAACACTGATTGACAATACATTTCACATGCTGTTGTACAAATGGAATAGACAACAGGTGGAAATTATAGGCAATTAGCAAGACACCCTCAATAAAGGAGTGGTTCTGCAGGTGGTGACCACAGACCACTTCTCAGTTCCTATGCTTCCTGGCTGATGTTTTGGTCACTTTTGAATGCTGGCGGTGCTTTCACTCTAGTGGTAGCATGAGACGGAGTCTACAACTCACACAAGTGGCTCAGGTAGTGCAGCTCATCCAGGATGGCACATCAATGCGAGCTGTGGCAAGAAGGTTTGTTGTGTCTGTCAGCGTAGTGTCCAGAGCATGGAGGCGCTACCAGGAGACAGGCCAGTACATCAGGAGACGTGGAGGAGGCCGTAGGAGGGCAACAACCCAGCAGCAGGACCGCTACCTCCTTCTTTGTGCAAGGAGGAGCAGGAGGAGCACTGCCAGAGCCCTGCAAAATGTCCTCCAGCAGGCCACAAATGTGCATGTGTCTGCTCAAACGGTCAGAAACAGACTCCATGAGGGTGGTATGAGGGCCCGACGTCCACAGGTGGGGGTTGTGCTTACAGCCCAACACCGTGCAGGACATTTGGCATTTGCCAGAGAACACCAAGATTGGCAAATTAGCCACTGGCGCCCTGTGCTCTTCACAGATGAAAGCAGGTTCACACTGAGCACATGTGACAGACGTGACAGAGTCTGGAGACGCCATGGAGCATGACCGGTTTGGCGGTGTGTCAGTCATGGTGTGGGGTGGCATTTCTTTGGGGGGCCGCACAGCCCTCCATGTGCTCGCCAGAGGTAGCCTGACTGCCATTAGGTACCGAGATGAGATCCTCAGACCCCTTGTGAGACCATATGCTGGTGCGGTTGGCCCTGGGTTCCTCCTAATGCAAGACAATGCTAGACCTCATGTGGCTGGAGTGTGTCAGCAGTTCCTGCAAGAGGATGGCATTGATGCTATGGACTGGCCCGCCCGTTCCCCAGACCTGAATCCAATTGAGCACATCTGGGACATCATGTCTCGCTCCATCCACCAACGCCACGTTGCACCACAGACTGTCCAGGAGTTGGCGGATGCTTTAGTCCAGGTCTGGGAGGAGATCCCTCAGGAGACCATCCGCCACCTCATCAGGAGCATGCCCAGTCGTTGTAGGGAGGTCATACAGGCATGTGGAGGCCACACACACTACTGAGGACATTACATCAAAGTTGGATCAGCCTGTAGTGTGGTTTTCCACTTTAATTTTGAGTGTGACTCCAAATCCAGACCTCCATGGGTTGATACATTTGATTTTCATTGATAATTTTTGTGTGATTTTGTTGTCAGCACATTCAACTATGTAAAGAAAAAAGTATTTAATAAGATTATTTAATTCATTCAGATCTAGAATGTGTTATTTTAGTGTTCCCTAAATTTTTTTGAGCAGTGTAAATTAGGCCCTAATCTATGAATTTCACATGACTGTGCAGGGGCGCAGCCATGGATGGGCCTGGGAGGGCTTGGGCCCACCCACTTGGGAGCCAGGCCCAGCCAATCAGAATGAGTTTTTCACCACAAAAGGGCTTTATTACAGACAGAAATACTCCTTAGTTTCATCAGCTGTCGGGGTGGCTGGTCTCAGATGATCCCGCAGGTGAAGAATCTGGATTTGGACGTCCTGGGCTGGCGTGGTTACACGTGGTCTGTGGTTGTGAGGCCGGTTGGACGTACTGCCAAATTCTCTAAAACAATGTTGGAGGCAGCTTATGGTAGAGAAAGGAACATTCAATTCTCTGGCAACAGCTCTGGGGGACATTCCTGCAGTCAGCATGCCAATTGCACGCTCCCACAACTTGAGACATATGTGGCATTGTGTTTTGTGACAAAACTGCACATTTTAGAATGGCCCTTTATTTTCCCCAGCACAAGGTGCACCTGTGTAATGATCATGCTGTTTAATCAGCTTCTTGATATGCCACACCTGTCAGGTTGATGGATTATCTTGGCAAAGGAGAAATGCTCACTAACAGGGATGTAAACACATTTGTGCACAACATTTGAGAGAAATAAGCTTTTTGTGCATATGGAACATTTTCTGGGATCTTTTGTTTCACCTCATAAAACATGGGACCAACACTTTACATGTTGTGTTTATATTTATGTTCAGTATAGATCTAAATGAGGTGAGCAAGTGATTTGTCCCAAAAATGATGGTTTTAGTTTTTGAGATATTTAGCACTAACCTTTTGCTAGTTACCCATTCTAAAACTGACTGGAGCTCTATGTTAAGGGTGTCAGTTATTTATTTTACTGTTGCAGTCGAAGTGTATACTGTTGAATCGTCAGCGTACATACACACGGGCTTAATTGAAGGACATTTGTAAAAACAGAAAACATTAATGGCCCTAGCCGGCTGCCCTGCGGTACACCACACTCAACTGAATTTGCATGAGAGAGGCTTCCATTCACGAAAACCCTCTGTGTTCTATTAGATAGGTAACTCTCAATCCATAATAAGGCACAGGATGAAAATCCATAACACCTATGTTTTTTTTCAGCAATGGGTTACGATGAATGACATCAAAAGCCTTGAACTATAGGCTTTAGACCTTTTTTTCTCCCATATAGCTCCTATCATCATCATAATCATCATTATTGCCTTATTTTCTCCTTTAGTCTTGTACTGTAATTACAAAATGTCCTGTATACATTCAGAATAATAATAAACATTCAAAGTACATTTCAGGTAAATGTCCTTCTCCTTTCTTCCTCCAGGGAAGACTTTATGCTTCTCCGGCAAGAGTTGCAAGAACTGCAGACCTCGCTCAAGGTACCATCATACATTTTGGGAAGAGATTAGGCCTATAGAGAATTTTAGGTTAATTGATCTTCACTGCGTAACGTGTGTGTATGTGTGCGCACGCGTGTTTTATCTGTCAGGAGGAGCGATGGTTCTCTGGCGAGCTGAAGAAGGAGCTGGACAAAGTGCAAGGACACCTGAAGCAAGTAATTCCTCTAAGATGCCTACTATCAAATTATATCTCATTACAGCCACTCCCGTAGAAATTAAACATTTTAATATTCATTTTTCGTGGCTTCTCTCATCTTACCAGAATACCTGAGGGAGTTGACATGAAATAAGGGTGATCTGGTAGCAGTCAACCGATGATAAAATACCAAACTACAATCAATTTTGACAGTTAAGCAGTTCTTATGCGTGATACACTGCTTAGCTTGTATGGACATATCAGTGTTCCTCTCGTTTCAGGGTCCACAGAACGACGGCCAGGCAGGCTCAGAAGATTCTGGTGAGCGATTTAAGATCATGTTCATTAAGCCCCAAATGGAAGAAAACCTTCCCGAAACAGAGAAGTACTATATGTAATCGTCCAATAAGAAATGTTTGTTTTCATTTTCTCTTGCACAACGTTTTGTTATGGTGTGCCTCAAATGAACACGACCCAGTTCTTGAATTCTTACTGTCTCGTTACTTTGCTAGCGGACTTCAATCACTGAGATATTGATGCTCATTCCTTTCCGTTTCCCCGTGCAGCCCTGGCGATTAAGCTGAACCAGGCAGAGACGGAGAAGTTTAACATCAAGCAGATGAAAGACCTGTTTGAGCAGAAGGCTGCCCAGCTGGCCACAGAGATAGTGGGTTAGTGTGTGGTGGCCTGGCAGCCATCTTTAAATCCAGAGTCTGTGTGACTGGGAGCACTGTGTGTGCTGCTGGCTGCTCTGTTAGAAACCACAGTGGATGTTCTTCTCCACACTTCATATCATATTGTGAATCTATTGTGTTGTGTTCAGTGGAGTCTGATATATACAGTGAGCTCCAAAAATATTGGGACAGTGAAATCTTTTGTTGTTTTGGCTCTGTACTCCAGCACTTTAGAAATGATACATTGACGTTGAGGTTAAAGGGCAGACTGTCAGCTTAAATGTGAGGGTATTTTCATCCATATCGGGTGAACTGTTTAGAAATTACAGCACTTTCTGTACATAGTCCCCCCATTTTAGCGGACCAAAGTTATTGGGACATTCACTTGTGGATTAACGTAGTCAAAAGTTTAGTATTTGGTACCATTTTCCTAGTATGCAATGATTACATCAAACTTGTGACTCTACAAAGTTGTTGTATGCATTTGCTGTTTGTTTTGGTTGTGTTTTCAGATTATTTTGTGCCCAATTGAAATTAATGGTAAATAATGTATTGTCATTTTGTCGTCACTGTTATTGTAAGTAAGAATAGAATATGTTTATATGCGTCTACATTAATGTGGATGCTACCATGATTACGGATAAAAAATCCTAACCTCCCCTGTTATTGTAATGGTGAGAGGTTAGCATGTCTTGGGGATATGATATTTGTGCGTCTAACTTTCTCATTCATCATTATCAAATGACACTACCAAATTTACCATTACATTTCTATTGGGCACAAAATAATCTGAAACACAACCAAAACAAACAGCAAATGCGTCCAACAAGTTTGTAGAGTCACAAGCTTGATGTAATCATTAATGCACATACAGTGGGGAAAAAAAGTATTTAGTCAGCCACCAATTGTGCAAGTTCTCCCACTTAAAAAGATGAGAGAGGCCTGTAATTTTCATCATAGGTACACATCAACTATGACAGACAAAATGAGATTTTTTTTCTCCAGAAAATCACATTGTAGGATTTTTTATGAATTTATTTGCAAATTATGGTGGAAAATAAGTATTTGGTCAATAACCAAAGTTTCTCAATACTTTGTTATATACCCTTTGTTGGCAATGACACAGGTCAAACGTTTTCTGTAAGTCTTCACAAGGTTTTCACACACTGTTGCTGGTATTTTGGCCCATTCCTCCATGCAGATCTCCTCTAGAGCAGTGATGTTTTGGGGCTGTCGCTGGGCAACACGGACTTTCAACTCCCCTCCAAAGATTTTCTATGGGGTTGAGATCTGGAGACTAGCTAGGCCACTCCAGGACCTTGAAATGCTTCTTACGAAGCCACTCCTTCGTTGCCCGGGCGGTGTGTTTGGGATCATTGTCATGCTGAAAGACCCAGCCACGTTTCATCTTCAATGCCCTTGCTGATGGAAGGAGGTTTTCACTCAAAATCTCACGATACATGGCCCCATTCATTCTTTCCTTTACACGGATCAGTCGTCCTGGTCCCTTTGCAGAAAAACTGCCCCAAAGCATGATGTTTCCACCCCCATGCTTCACAGTAGGTATGGTGTTCTTTGGATGCAACTCAGCATTCTTTGTCCTCCAAACACGACGAGTTGAGTTTTTACCAAAAAGTTATATTTTGGTTTCATCTGACCATATGACATTCTCCCAATCCTCTTCTGGATCATCCAAATGCACTCTAGCAAACTTCAGACGGGCCTGGACATGTACTGGCTTAAGCAGGAGGACACGTCTGGCACTGCAGGATTTGAGTCCCTTGCGGCGTAGTGTGTTACTGATGGTAGGCTTTGTTACTTTGGTCCCAGCTCTCTGCAGGTCATTCACTAGGTCCCCCCGTGTGGTTCTGGGATTTTTGCTCACCGTTCTTGTGATCATTTTGACCCCACGGGGTGAGATCTTGCATGTAGCCCCAGATCGAGGGAGATTATCAGTGGTCTTGTATGTCTTCCATTTCCTAATAATTGCTCCCACAGTTGATTTCTTCAAACCAAGCTGCTTACCTATTGCAGATTCAGTCTTCCCAGCCTGGTGCAGGTCTACAATTTTGTTTCTGGTGTCCTTTGACAGCTCTTTGGTCTTGGCCATAGTGGAGTTTGGAGTGTGACTGTTTGAGGGTGGACAAATGGGTGGACAAAAAGTACTGTCATTTCTAAATGGTTCACCTGATATGGATGAAAATACTCTCAAATTAAAGCTGACAGTTTGCACTTTAACTTCATCGTCATTGTATCATTTCAAATCCAAAGTGCTGCAGTACAGAGCCAAAACAACAAAACATGTCACTGTCCCAGTACTTTTGGAGCTCACTGTAGTTCATTTAGCTCATCTAAAGCTGCTTTGATTGAACAAACATTTAATTTCACATTTTGGGAAAAATTGATGTTCCATAGGCAGGTATAGTACAGTGACTAGCTCAGAGGCTAGGGTTAAGATAGAAGATCAATGATAAATAGATACAGTGGGGAAAAAAAGTATTTAGTCAGCCACCAATTGTGCAAGTTCTCCCACTTAAAAAGATGAGAGAGGCCTGTAATTTTCATCATAGGTACACGTCAACTATGACAGACAAAATGAGGGAAAAAAATCCAGAAAATCACATTGTAGGATTTTTAATGAATTTATTTGCAAATTATGGTGGAAAATAAGTATTTGGTCAATAACAAAAGCTTCTCAATACTTTGTTATATACCCTTTGTTGGCAATGACACAGGTCAAACGTTTTCTGTAAGTCTTCACAAGGTTTTCACACACTGTTGCTGGTATTTTGGCCCAGTCCTCCATGCAGATCTCCTCTAGAGCAGTGATGTTTTGGGGCTGTCGCTGGGCAACACAGACTTTCAACTCCCTCCAAAGATTTTCTATGGGGTTGAGATCTGGAGACTGGCTAGGCCACTCCAGGACCTTGAAATGCTTCTTACGAAGCCACTCCTTCGTTGCCCGGGCGGTGTGTTTGGGATCATTGTCATGCTGAAAGACCCAGCCACGTTTCATCTTCAATGCCCTTGCTGATGGAAGGAGGTTTTCACTCAAAATCTCACGATACATGGCCCCATTCATTCTTTCCTTTACACGGATCAGTCGTCCTGGTCCCTTTGCAGAAAAACAGCCCCAAAGCATGATGTTTCCACCCCCATGCTTCACAGTAGGTATGGTGTTCTTTGGATGCAACTCAGCATTCTTTGTCCTCCAAACACGACGAGTTGAGTTTTTACCAAAAAGTTCTATTTTGGTTTCATCTGACCATATGACATTCTCCCAATCCTCTTCTGGATCATCCAAAGGCACTCTAGCAAACTTCAGACGGGCCAGGACATGTACTGGCTTAAGCAGGGGGACTGCAGGATTTGAGTCCCTGGCGGCGTAGTGTGTTACTGATGGTAGGCTTTGTTACTTTGGTCCCAGCTCTCTGCAGGTCATTCACTAGGTCCCCCCGTGTGGTTCTGGGATTTTTGCTCATCGTTCTTGTGATCATTTTGACCCCACGGGGTGAGCTCTTGCGTGGAGCCCCAGATCGAGGGAGATTATCAGTGGTCTTGTATGTCTTCCATTTCCTAATAATTGCTCCCACAGTTGATTTCTTCAAACCAAGCTGCTTACCTATTGCAGATTCAGTCTTCCCAGCCTGGTGCAGGTCTACAATTTTGTTTCTGGTGTCCTTTGACAGCTCTTTGGTCTTGGCCATAGTGGAGTTTGGAGTGTGACTTTTTGAGGTTGTGGACAGGTGTCTTTTATACGGATAACAAGTTCAAACAGGTGCCATTAATACAGGTAACGAGTGGAGGACAGAGGAGCCTCTTAAAGAAGAAGTTACAGGTCTGTGAGAGACAGAAATCTTGCTTGTTTGTAGGTGACCAAATACTTATTTTCCACCATAATTTGCAAATAAATTCATTAAAAATCCTACAATGTGATTTTCTGGATTTTTTTTCTCAATTTGTCTGTCATAGTTGACGTGTACCTATGATGAAAATGACAGGCCTCTCTCATCTTTTTAAGTGGGAGAACTTGCACAATTGGTGGCTGACTAAATACTTTTTTTCCCCACTGTAGATCTTATACTTTATTGTTCCGTGAAGGGATATTCAATTTAACATGGGTATGTTGGTGACCCTGACAGACATCAAGTCTCGTTATGATGAGGAGAAGAGCCTGAGGGAGGCTGCAGACCAGAGGCTGTCCAACCTGTGCCAGGAGCTGCAGAGCGAGAGGCAGGACAAGGAACGGCTCAACACAGAACTGGTAACTAACAGAGACTGCAGACAGACAGACAGACATGCATGCCTAAAAGCATACACACACTTAGACACACACAGTCATGCAAATACGCGTACACACACTCTCAGGCACACATACAGGTAGGAAACTTCCTATACATACTGTACAGCTATAGACATGTCACAGTGCACTAAAATAATAATACACTGTTATACAATATTTTAGAATAAGTCTATGTTCACTGATGAGCACTGATGATCATTTGCATGTAGCCTATATTTTACTCCCAGACTAGACTATATTTCCAGAGTTTTATTTTCACCTCTTACTCAGTACTTGTTAGTAAATAGAGATGTGACAAATGGAACATTTTTCTTAATGTTTAAAATTCTGTTTTCTTATCAGTTTTCCATTAAAACGATAAGAAAAATTCATACAATTCCACGTGTACAGTTTGGGTCTCACAGTGCGTCCCTTTCAGATGGTTAAGCATTTCACCTGTACTACCATTACTGTAACTCAATTCCACCCTGCAAAGCATGCATTTCCTTCTCATTTCTCAAAGTATTGCTGTACAGGACTTCGCTGCTGTCGCTTGTCTTTCTCTGCCGTTTTTCCAACTGTTAACGACAATGACGTAGGGCTGGAGAGTCGACTCCCAAATAATAGATTCCTCGACTCCTTGCGCGTCAACTCCTATTTCTGAGTGTCAAGATTAGATTCCGCCAGGAATCGTCTCCTAAGATTCAGTATTTTTGGAATGGAGGAGAATTATTAGTTGCCGTACATCCGAGAACACAAACGCTCGCATCTTTCATAGCGAGCTTGCAAGGGACGGAGAAAGAGGGGAGGGGCACAGTATAGGCAGGTCAGCCACCAGGCAGACAGACATGCCTAGTGCAAGGTTCTGACTCCATCGGCAATCAAAAGTGTTATCTCGCAATGGAATGCTGTCTCGCAATTTCTTGGCTTTCAATGTCTCGCAACTTCAGTAAAGCAGGGCCTATCGTCAATGAATAGGCTAGGATATTGAGATGAGCGAGATGCAACACTTCACTCACACACAGTATCTGCGTGTGTTCATGGGCTCGCTTCACGCTGTTCAGTGTGGTAGCCAGGGCACCAAAGCCTCATGCTTAGTTGTTGCTCTTAGAAATTGACCCACTATGCTGTTTATATTTAAATTACACAACTTTCCCCAGGCCTTTAAAGCCTATTGTTTAGTTAGGCTATAAAATTGTTTTGTGATAACTGCACCGTAATTATAATTTTTTTTGCAGATCCCAATTTTGTGTAACAGTTATTACTATTAGAAGTTCACACCCCTGTTTGTAAACATATTGAATGTTGGGCTTTGTTTCCAAGAGAACCATTTGTCGACAAAGAGAACAGTCACGGATAAAGCTAACAAACGGAAATTAAGCCAATTTGTTGTTGTCTGTTCGGATATCCTGGAGCCTTCATAGATGTTCGCCCCTAATGTGGTCATTTCTTCACTTTTATGTATACATGGAGATTTTATTTATATTTTTTACGAGGTCTAGTTGTCTTAACAGAGTAAAGTGTAAATAACCATGTATTTTAATATGAAGGAAGTGGAACAAGTCTTGAGGAAGGAACTATTCATGACGGATTGCTGGGGTTACCATCTCTACCTAGGTAGTTCAGATAGTTTTCATTTATGTCATTCATTTCTATGTCAGAGAGGAGAGGGCAGAAAGGGAGCTTATTATGTTATGAACTCTATACTGCCAGCAACACTTAAATTCCCAATTTACCTTTTTCTGTTTTCACCCCAAACCTACATCCTAACCCTAAAGTGGTCCAGTAACCCCTAACCCCTCTTTGCTGCCCCAAATTTCTGTCCCTCTGCCCTAAATCTCTCTGCTTCCCCCTAGCTGCAGCGGCCGGGAGTGGAGGACGTGGAGGTACTGCAGAAGGAGCTGATCCAGGTGCAGACGTTGATGGACAGTATGACACGCGAGAGGGAGGAGGAGTCGGTACGCCTCAAGAGCCAATACGAGCAGCTGCAGGCTGACCACACCACCTCAGAGGTAAGGCTGCAGGGGGAATGGCCCATCTTGGTTTAGTTTTGTGTTACTGGTCCAGTATGTACTGCTAGTATCTTCACGATCCCTCATTGCAAGGCAGGCCCAAGAGTTTAGGGCAGCTAGTCAACTAGTGATTGGCTCCTCTTCTTGCACAAGGGAGACTCTTGTAAACATGTTTGTAATCATGATTAAACACACACACACACACACACACACACACTGTCACACAGTCAGGAACCTTTGTGAATAAAAAAGGAAACGTTTTATATGCCCTTTCACAATTGTTTATCACATTCTTCATTCACATCCCGTTGACATCATAGAAGGGGTGTCCAAGTGGATATGAAGTTATGAATGTTTAACCATTTCTCAATAAAACAGAAAGCCTTTACTCTCATTCTTCAACCTTTGCCCGGTCGTAAACACTCATTAGATATTCCACTGGCTTTCCCTCACCTAGCACCTACTGTATTGCCACTCCTATTCTCTTCAATCTGAGTCTACAGGAAAATGTGCCCTCAGGCCTGGAGGGAAGAAAAAGTCATTCAGCTACCCAAGAATAGCAAAGCACAATTTACTGGTTCAAACAGCTGACCAATCAGCTTACTACTGACCATTAGTACATTTTTGGGAGAAATTGTGTTTGAACAGATGCAATGCTATTTCACAGTAAACAAATTAACAGACTTTGAGCAATCTTATAAGGAAGGGCATTCAACATGTACGGCACTAACACAAATGACTGATTGAAATACATTTATAATACGATTTTGGGGGCTGTTTTGTTATACTTCAGTACAGCTTTTGACATTATCAATCATAATCAGCTGCTGAAAAAAGCATGTGATGGCTTTACATCCTCTGCCATATCGTGGATTGAGAGCTACCTAACAGAACAGAGTGTTTTCTTTCATTGAAACCTCTCTAACGTAAACCAGGTAGTGTGGTATACGTCAAGGCAGCTGTCTTGGTCCTTTACTGTTTTCTATTTTTACTAATGACCTACCACTAGCCTTAAGTAAAGCCTGTGTGTCTATTTATGCTGATGACACAACATTATACACATCAGCTACCACAGTAAGTGAAATCACTGCAACCTTAAAGAGCTGTAGTCAGTTTTAGAATGGGTGGCTAATAATAAGCTAGTCCTTAATATATTACAAACTAAAAGCTAAGCCCTAAACCTCATCTACATCTTGTAATGTATCGTGTCAATTGAACAAGTTGAGGAGACTAAACTGCTTGGTGGAACCATAGATTGTAAACTGACATGGTCAAAACATATTGATACAACGGTTGCTAAGATGGGGAGAGATCTGGCCGTGATAAAGTGCTGCTCTGCTTTCTTGACATCACAATCAACCAAACAAGTCCTACAGGCTCTAGTTTTATCACACCTGGACTACAGCCCACTTATATGGTCAAGTGCTGCAAAGAAGGACATAGGTAAATTACAGTTGGCCCAGAACAGAGCAGCAAGGCTGGCCCTTAAATGTACACGGAGGGCTTATATCAAGAACATGCATGTCAATCTCTCATGGTTTAAAGTAGAGGAGAGATTGACTGCGTCACTGTCTTTTGTGAGAAGTATTGATGTGTTGAAAGCACCTGTTCAAACAGCTAACACACAGCTCAGACACCCATACATACCCCACAAGACATGCCACCAGTGGCCTTTTCACAGTCCCTAAGTCCAGAACAGAGGCTGGGAAATGCACAGTACTACATTGAGCCATGCTATCAGTAAAATCTGATTTTAAAAAATAAAAATAAACTTCAAACAACACAACACGGACTGTGAAGACACATTTGTTTTACTAACCTTGTGGGGACCAAACAGTTGATTCCCATTCAAAAATCCTGTTTTCCCTTTTAACCTAATCCTAACCCTAACTCAAACCTAACCCTATTTCTAACCCTAATTGTAACATTTACATTTTAGTCATTTAGCAGGCACTCTTATCCAGAGCAACTTACAGTTAGTGAGTGCATACATTTTCACCCTAAACCTAAGCCTAAAATAGCCCTGTTCCTTGTTGGAACCTGCGAAATGTCCCCACTTGTCCCAATTGGCCTTGTTTGACTATCCTTGTGAGGACTTCTGGTTCCCACAAGGATAGTAAAACCAAAAAAACACACACTCTACGCATACCCACACATTGTAATATTGTATTTTTGCAATAGTGTACATTTTGTAAATTTGGCAGCAGCTAATGGGGATCTTATTAAATACTAAATATTTAACATGGACCTTTAACAAGCTCTAGATTGGCTACAATAACCTTCATATTCAATGTTTTTTAATAAAGCGATGCTTGAACCCCCTTTCCCAATCCTTCAGTGTCTGTCTGCATAATTCTGCGATATTTCCTGCATTATTGAACCCATAAGGCTGTGGAAGGAGAAGATTAGGAGGGAGTTTTTCTGACTGTGGTTTCATCCCTAATGTCACCCTATTCCCTACATAGTGTACTACTTTTGGGCCCTGTTCAAAAACAGTGCAGTAAATAGGGAATAGGGTGCAATTTTAGATGAAACGTGTCTGATCCAGACCCCCCTCCATCTCTTTCCCTCTTTCTGCCAGTCCCCATCAGCCTCCTCTCTGGACTGCAATACAGACCTCTGGTTGATTTATTTAACTGCACAACGAGGGACTGAATGAATAATACGTTAGAATATTAAAAGACCTTGGCTTATGTTTCACTTTCTTTAATTTTTTTTACTTTTTACCCCTTTTTCTCCCCAATATCGTGATATCCAATTGGTAGTTACAGTCTTGTCCTATTGCTGAAACTCCCGTACGGACTTGGGAGAAGCGTCCTCCGAAACACGACCCTGCCAAGCCGCACTTCTTCTTGATACACTGCTTGCTTAACCCGGAAGCCAGCCGCACCAATGTGTCAGAGGAAACACAGTACAGCTGGCGACCGTGTCAGCGTGCATGCGCCTGGCCCGCCACAGGAGTCGCTAGACTGCTATGGGACAAGGACATCCTGGCCGGCCAAACCCTCCCCTAACCCGGACGATGCTGGGCCAATTGTGCACTGCTTCATGGGTCTCCCGGTCGCAGCCGGCTGCGACACAGCCTGGGATCGAACCCGGATCTGTAGTGACGCCTCAAGCACTTTTTAAACAACTAATTAATTATTTGAAGTTCATTTCATTAGGGATTTTTCTGTGAACTCAATGCGCAGTTTCTCTAGAGATTAATCAGATCAATCCTGAACTGTGCAATGTAGTAGGGAGTTGTAGTTTTCAACAGGCCAATATTCTACATAGTTTAGCACATAACTTGGTAATTAACTACAATGACCATAATCCATTGCGTGCCTACTTGTCCGGTCTGTGTGAGGCAGACACAAAGAGACAGAAGAATGTGCGATCGAGAGGGATAGCGAGCAGTTGCTTCGAGGTATCTCTACCTGAAAATACATGATCTAAGTGATTGATAGTTGGTATTCAGCAGTCATAAAAGTATGCCTTATTTACTTTGAAGAAATACTAAAATAGTGATTTTGTCAGACAGCATAGGAAGCAGCTCTATTGAGATGATGGCTTGGAATTAAATAATAAAGTCATCAAATAAAACAAATGTAATATACACAACAGCTGAACTATTTTATTTAAGTAAAGTAATGTGAATAAATGACGTTTAAGTGATAAGCAGTAATCAGCAGTCACTGCCATCATGGGACTTTTATTAATTGTTTTATTCTGTGTTACAGCATTCAACCCACATAATGCATAATGCATTTAATCTTTTTAAAAGAAATCATCAAAATCGGAAACTGTGATTATTCCTTAACTATCTAACCGAAATCGACCTCAGAAAGTACTAATCACTCAACACTACTTGGCTCAGGCTGTCTGGTGTTTTTAATTATGTAATAGCCTTCAGCTGTAATTAATAAACGAGCGCTGATGTTGTGGTGAGTTGACTGCCTGGGACAATAGTTTAGAATCCCAACTGGTTCTTCTGGGTGACACATCAGCCTCTTGTTCTGCGTTTTCTGTTTACAACATTTTAATCTCTTGGGATTTCAACTGAAGTCCAAACATATATTATTTGGCAGAAATATGCTAAATTTGCTTTAAGCACAGAAACACACACACACACACACACACACACACACACACACACACAAACACACACACACACACACTACTTTTAATTGGCTCTCCTGATAGATAACATAACTTGCATCCCTTCAGTTTATACAAATCTGAAGTACTTTGCATATGAATGCATTTTGTTAAAGGTCACTACTGTTAAGAAATCACCTTACCTTTATAACTGAATAATGAATCGTGAACAAAGCTCCTAGGTTCATGGAGATCTTGCCCGGCTCATCCTGTAGTCCTACATGGGCTAGTAGACTACATTACCCATCCACCCGCTTTCCTACCTGGGCCAGACTGTACCACCCCGTGTCTACAACCTGTTTTACCTGTAATGGACTACACTACCATCCACCCCGGCTGTAGTAGATCCCCTCAATGATAGCCAGGTGGTTGGATGTTGAGATGATTGAAACAAATCACCTAATCTCTGGGCGCCTTGCTCAGCTCAACCCTGGTGATCAAACCGTTTGTCAATGCTCTGTGGGTTTCTGTGTTTTTCTAGGCTTATGTGTGTGTCTACTAGTGCTTACCTGTTTGCTTTGTCTCTTTCCCTTCCCTTCCACTCCTCCTCACCCAATTCTCAGTTTTCCCTTTCTTGAAGATCGGTAAACTGGAGATAAAGCATTCTTGTTTTACTCTGCCCTCGATCTTTTCTCAATTTTATGGATGAATGTTTATCGGTGACAATATTTAGTTATCAGAAATGTGGTTAATTCATATTAGGTGTCTCTGCTGCCTGTTTGTTTGTGTTTGTGACTGCCTTCTAGTTGTGATGCTTTGCTCGACTCTCTCTTCGTACTGTATGGATGCTCTGTAGGCTTGCTGGCTTGCCAAGTCGTGGCATGTGAATGCTTTTTAAATAATGATGTTTAATGCAACTATGATGTTGATACGATATGGATTACAATTATAATCCTGAATATTAAGGCTATACTCACTTCATGTTACACACATAGACACTCAACCATGCAAATTGGCTGGGTTATTATTTATTTAGACGTCACACATTTATAGACTTACTCTTATCCAGACTAGGGCTATTGCGGTGACCGTATTAATGCCACACCGGCGGTCGCGAGTCATTACATTTACATTTTACATTTACGTCATTTAGCAGACGCTCTTATCCAGAGGGACTTACAAATTGGTGCATTCACCTTATAGCCAGTGGGATAACCACTTTACAATATGTTTTTATTTATTTTTTGGGGGTGGGGTAAGGGGGGGTAGAAGGATTACTTTATCCTATCCCAGGTATTCCTTAAAGAGGTGGGGTTTCAAATGTCTCCGGAAGGTGGTGAGCGACTCCGCTGTGTGTGGGGGGGGTGTAGAAGGATTACTTTATCCTATCCCAGGTATTCCTTAAAGAGGTGGGGTTTCAAGTGTCTCCGGAAGGTGGCGAGTGACTCCGCTGTCCTGGCGTCGTGAGGGAGCTTGTTCTACCATTGGGGTGCCAGAGCAGCGAACAGTTTTGACTGGGCTGAGCGGGAACTGTGCTTCCGCAGAGGTAGGGGGGCCAGCAGGCCAGAGGTGGATGAACGCAATGCCCTCGTTTGGGTGTAGGGACTGATCAGAGCCTGAAGGTACAGAGGTGCCGTTCCCCTCACAGCTCCATAGGCAAGCACCATGGTCTTGTAGCAGATGCGAGCTTCAACTGGAAGCCAGCGGAGTGTGCGGAGGAGCGGGGTGACGTGAGAGAACTTGGGAAGGTTGAACACCAGACGGGCTGCGGCATTCTGGATGAGTTGTAGGGGTTTAATGGCACAGGCAGGGAGCCCAGCCAACAGCGAGTTGCAGTAATCCAGACGGGAGATGACAAGTGCCTGGATTAGGACCTGTGCCGCTTCCTGTGTAAGGCAGGGTCGTACTCTCCGAATGTTGTAGAGCATGAACCTACAGGATCGGGTCACCGCCTTGATGTTAGCGGAGAACGACAGGGTGTTGTCCAGGGTCACGCCAAGGCTCTTCACACTCTGGGAGGAGGACACAACGGAGTTGTCAACCGTGATGGCGAGATCATGGAACGGGCAGTCCTTCCCCGGGAGGAAGAGCAGCTCCGTCTTGCTGAGGTTCAGCTTGAGGTGGTGATCCGTCATCCACGCTGATATGTCTGCCAGACATGCAGAGATGCGATTCGCCACCTGGTTATCAGAAGGGGGAAAGGAGAAGATTAGTTGTGTGTCGTCTGCGTAGCAATGATAGGAGAGGCCATGTGAGGATATGACAGAGCCAAGTGACTTGGTGTATAGCGAGAATAGGAGAGGGCCTAGAACTGAGCCCTGGGGGACACCAGTGGTGAGAGCACGTGGTGCGGAGACAGATTCTCGCCACGCCACTTGGTAGGAGCGACCGGTCAGGTAGGACGCAATCCAAGAGTGAGCCGCGCCGGAGATGCCCAACTCGGAGAGGGTGGAGAGGAGGATCTGATGGTTCACAGTATCAAAGGCAGCAGACAGGTCTAGAAGGACAAGAGCAGAGGAGAGAGAGTTAGCTTTAGCAATGCGGAGAGCCTCCGTGACACAGAGAAGAGCAGTCTCAGTTGAATGACCAGTCTTGAAACCTGACTGGTTTGGATCAAGAAGGTCATTCTGAGAGAGATAGCAAGAGAGTTGGCTAAAGACGGCACGCTCAAGAGTTTTGGAGAGAAAAGAAAGTAGGGATACTGGTCTGTAGTTGTTGACATCAGAGGGATCGAGTGTTGGTTTTGAAGGCAGTCAAATTCCACGTGACCATTTAGTCACGGTAATTAGGCTTCTCCAAGCTCTGATGCTGCTGCTGGTCATTTGTAGCCTACCAAACTTGCTAACTGCCTGGTACTCAACACTCTTGTCCCTCTAATCACTCTGACATCAATGCAAATGTAATCGAACACTTCATGAGAGCTCATGTTGTGCAACATTTCTATAGGCTGTGCAGTTGCACGAGAAAACGGAGTGCCCATCAACTTTCTAAAGGCTAGGTGAGGGAAAAAAGTATTTGATCCCCTGCTGATTTTGTACGTTTGCCCACTGACAAAGAAATGATCAGTCTATAATTTTAATGGTAGGTTTATTTGAACAGTGAGAGACAGAATAACAACAAAAATATCCAGAAAAACGCATGTCAAAAATGTTATAAATGTATTAGCATTTTAATGAGGGAAATAAGTATTTGACCCCCTCTCAATCAGAAAGATTTCCGGCTCCCAGGTGTCTTTTATACAGGTAACGAGCTGAGATTAGGAGCACACTCTTAAAGGGAGTGCTCCTAATCTCAGCTTGTTACCTGTATAAAAGACACCTGTCCACAGAAGCAATCAATCAATCAGATTCCAAACTCTCCACCATGGCCAAGACCAAAGAGCTCTCCAAGGATGTCAGGGACAAGATTGTAGACCTACACAAGGCTGGAATGGGCTACAAGACCATCGCCAAGCAGCTTGGTGATAAGGTGACAACAGTTGGTGCGATTATTCGCAAATGGAAGAAACACAAAATAACAGTCAATCTCCCTCGGCCTGGGGCTCCATGCAAGATCTCACCTCGTGGAGTTGCAATGATCATGAGAACAGTGAGGAATCAGCCCAGAACTACACGGGAGGATCTTGTCAATGATCTCAAGGCAGCTGGGACCATAGTCACCAAGAAAACAATTGGTAACACACTACGCCGTGAAGGACTGAAATCCTGCAGCGCCCGCAAGGTCCCCATGCTCAAGAAAGCACATATACAGGCCCGTCTGAAGTTTGCCAATGAACATCTGAATGATTCAGAGGAGAACTGGGTGAAAGTGTTGTGGTCAGATGAGACCAAAATCGAGCTCTTTGGCATCAACTCAACTGGCCGTGTTTGGAGGAGGAGGAATGCTGCCTATGACCCCAAGAACACCATCCCCACCGTCAAACATGGAGGTGGAAACATTTGCTTTGGGGGTGTTTTTCTGCTAAGGGGACAGGACAACTTCACCGCATCAAAGGGACGATGGACGGGGCCGTGTACCATCAAATCTTGGGTGAGAACCTCCTTCCCTCAGCCAGGGCATTGAAAATGGGTCGTGGATGGTTATTCCAGCATGACAATGACCCAAAACACATGGCCAAGGCAACAAAGGAGTGGCTCAAGAAGAAGCACATTAAGGTCCTGGAGTGGCCTAGCCAGTCTCCAGACCTTAATCCCATAGAAAATCTGTGGAGGGAGCTGAAGGTTCGAGTTGCCAAATGTCAGCCTCGAAACCTTAATGACTTGGAGAAAATCTGCAAAGTGGGATAAAATCCCTCCTGAGATGTGTGCAAACCTGGTGGCCAACTACAAGAAACGTCTGACCTCTGTGATTGCCAACAAAGGTTTTGCCATCAAGTACTAAGTCATGTTTTGCAGAGGGGTCAAATACTTATTTCCCTCATTAAAATGCAAATCAATTTATAACATTTTTGACATGCGTTTTTCTGGATTTTTTTGTTATTCTGTCTCTCACTGTTCAAATAAACCTACCATTAAAATTATAGACTGATCATTTCTTTGTCAGTGGGCAAACGTACAAAATCAGCAGGGGATCAAATACTTTTTTCCCTCACTGTATATATTTCTAAACTTTCCTAATATTAAGCACATTGCTTATATTTACAACTGGAGTATAGCCTACCTGACTGGCATGAAAATGAACCACGGGAAAAGCGTCCTCCATTTGCTATTTAAGTGCATAGATTACGTATTTTTTCCCGCTGCCCCTGTTTCGATACAGGTGCATGATAATGGTTCATTCTAAATCAAAACAATTTCACACACATATTATTTAGTATATGCAAAGACAAGATTAAATCAAGAATAGTCTGATGGGTGACAATATTAGCCTATCAATTGTGAATTATATGTTATCACTTGTGAATGATGCCCAGCATAAGAAACAATTCCTTTTTTTTCCGACTTTTTTCGAATCATGGTCGCACACCTCATGTAGCCTAGCCCATAGGCCTATATGTTTTTTAAAAGTATTATTTAACCTTTACAAGGGGTGTAGAGCCTAACTGGCATATGTAAGCAGCATGTGAGTTTCAAGTTTGGGGAAGATAATTTTCACCATAAAAATGCACCTTTATAATAAAAGCATTTCATGCATAATTGCATTTGCGGTCACTTTTGATAATGGTGTTTAACAGCTAATGGAACATTTGCGCTTATAGCATACTGCCATGTGCGCATTGCTGTGCTTATAATGTAAAGAAATAGCCTAATAGTTGATCTTTTAAGCTAAACGTTCTGATCGGTTGCGTCAGCCACATTGCGTAAAAAAGTTTTTTTGATGCTAGTGGTTGTATTAATTTGGGATCTATCGCATCCCACAACTGTCCCAGACTATGTTTGGAATATTTATTTATCGCACAGAATAGAATAGGTCGACTTTTGTAGGTACGGGGGATAGTAGATTGACAAGGCTAGTGCTTTTGCTGTTCGTTAGACCTACTCATCTTGTTGGCTGACGAAAAGTAAATGTGGACAGTTCTTCCAATATCTTCAATATGCACCTCGGAATTGGATAAGGACGCACGCAGTTGCATCCCCGATGTGTCTGTCTTCACTTGTAGCCTGTGAGAAAGACCCGATCACGCGATGGAGAGCAATGTGAGTAAGAGGTGCTTCCGAGCGCGCAGCACTCAGGGGGAAGGGCATGTCTTTTTTTAGGGTGCATTACGGCCACACAAAGGGCTGCCGCCGTGAAATTCTAGGCATTATCAAGTGCTTGTCAAATTGTGAATGAGTGACTGATGAAGTGTGTACAGCCTGCGGAAAAAAACAAAGCAGAGCTCATGCCTTTTCAAGCAACTTTTTTCAAATCATCATTAGTCGCATCATGCAGCCTTACAATGTATTAAAAATCTAAACATATAGCCCAACGTTTGTAGAACAACTAAAGTTACATTAATAACTCTAAATTAAGCATATAGGAATACCTATTTCTTTGTTAACCACTCAACATAGAATAGCCGCATGTGCGCACTCCCTCAAATCGTTTGGAGGAAATATCCTTTCTATTTTATTCAGCTTTGTTCAATTGTATTCTTCATACTATAAAATAATGCCATGGAATTCTAAGCAAATCTTATCTGCTAAATGAACTAGTGTAGCTCACAGCCATTTGGCATAGCCAGATCAAGACCTAACATAAGGACAACTCATAGTATGCTATTTTGTTCTTCTGAAATAGACTACATTTTCTTCATATCATGCTTCTTTAGACCTGTCTAAAATAAATAATGGATTTATTGCGAAGGTGTAGGCTATTACATTGATTTATTAGACTTTTTAAAATGTACAGTCGTTGTCAAAGGTTTTGAGAATGACACAAATACTAATTTTCACAAAGTCTGCTGCCTCAGTTTTGATGATGTCAATTTGCATATACTCCAGAATGTCATGAAGAGTGATCAGATGAATTGCAAAGTCCATCTTTGCCATGAAAAGAGTGTTGACGAGGACAAGGCTGGAGATCACTCTGTCATGCTGATTGAGTTAGAATAACATTTACATTTTTACATTTTTAGTCATTTAGCAGACGCTCTTATCCAGAGCGACTTACAGGCGCAATTAGGGTTAAGTGCCTTGCTCAAGGGCACATCGACAGATTTTTCACCTAGTCGGCTTGGGGATTAGAACCAGCGACCTTTCAGTTACTGGCACAACGCTCTTAACCACTAAGCTACCTGCTGGAGACTAATAACAGACTGGAAGCTTTAAAAGGAGGGTGGTGCTTGAAATCATTGTTCTTCCTCTGTTAACCATGGTTACCTGCAAGGAAACACGTGCTGTCATCATTGCTTTGCACAAAAAGGGCTTCACAGGCAAGGATATTGCTGCTAGTAAGATTGCACCTAAATCAACCATTTATCGGATCATCAAGAACTTCAAGGAGAGAGGTTCAATTGTTGTGAAGAAGGCGTCAGGGCGCCCAAGAAATCCAGCAAGCGCCAGGACCGTCTCCTAAAGTTGATTTAGCTGCGGGATCGGGGCATCACCAGTGCAGAGCTTGCTCAGGAATGGCAGCAGGCAGGTATGAGTGCATCTGCACGCACAGTGAGGCAAAGACTTTTGGAGGATGGCCTGGTGTCAAGAAGGGCAGCAAAGAAGCCACTTCTCTCCAGGAAAAACATCAGGGACAGACTGATATTCTGGCACAGGCAAACAGGCAATAATAAAATATAAAACAAATTACAAAAAAAAGCGAACAAAAAGAACATGAAAACACCAGTTGCTTTGTGCATATTGCTTGAACCTTTTTCTTGAATTCTAAACATCAGACATTTGAAATCATTAATTTTGACCGTCATCATACCTCTTATGGCAGTAGTTTTACAAGTGCTAATTATTTTAAATTTAGATTGAGAATAGTATCTAGTTATGGTAAAGGGTGAAATAAGTATAGCCAGTTATAATTGTAATATTTTAGCAGATTATAAGAACAATCAGTCTTTACGTGGCTAAAAGAAAAGGAATATGACATATACTGTTTACAGGAAACTCACTCTACATCTTTTTAGATTAAGTTGCGTGGAAAAAGGAATGGGGTGGTGAAATCATTTTCTGTCATGGACAAAGGAACTCAAAAGGTGTGATGATACTAATTAACAAAAATGCTGATCCGAATGTGCAAACAGTCAGGAATGATCCGCAAGGAAGGTGGACCCTTTTGAATATGAAAATGGAGCGAAAAACAGACTTGGCTCATTAATCTAATATGGTCTAAATAAGGATGATCCACACTTCTTCAAAAATATTTCTATACCAATCTATTGAATTTACAGGCAACAAGCGATCAAACCATTTATGGTGGGAGACAAACACCAGAGTTAAGTATATCAATGAACCGTAAAGGAAATCACTCTACAAACTATCACCATGCCCTTAAGGTGATCACAAATATAATGGACACATTAGAAATAGTGAATATTTGGAGACTAAAAAACCCTGACCTAGTGAGATATACATGGAGGAGACTTAATCAAGCTAGTCGTCTTGACTACTTTCTTGTCTCTTTCTCTCTTGCATCAAAGGTTAAAAAAGTATTGATAGGAGACAGATGGGATCGGACCATTATCTAATTGGCCTTCACATTACTCTTACAGAATTTCCTTTTGGACTGGGATATTGGAAATATAATCAAAGTCTACTGGAGGGCAATTTATGCTTAACTAAGACCAAAATACTTTAACTGAATTATTCCAGTACATTAGTTGTTCAGAAAATCCCCTTATTGTTTGGGATACCTTTAAATGTACTGTACCTTTCAGAGTTAATTCAATTCAATATTCATCAGTAAAGGAAAAGCAGTTTCTGTCTAAAGAGACAAGACTAACAAGGGAAATACAGGAACTAACAGTACAGGTAGATAGCAATAAAAACCATACTACAGAGATCCAAAACAAGTTAGAGGAAAAACAAAAAGAACTGGAGGAACTTATTCAACAACGATCTAATGTAATCAATTACAAAAATAAAGCAAACTGGATGTAAAAAAAAAATCTACCTGAATCTTCAACACAGGAATGCTACCAAAAATAATTTGCAGAAACTCATTGCTAAAGATGGAGTTATCCATGATTCTCCAAAATGATATTTTAAGAGGAAGCTAAATACACTGCTCAAAAAAAATAAAGGGAACACTAAAATAACACATCCTAGATCTGAATGAATGAAATAATCTTATTAAATACTTTTTTCTTTACATAGTTGAATGTGCTGACAACAAAATCACACAAAAATTATCAATGGCAATCAAATGTATCAACCCATGGAGGTCTGGATTTGGAGTCACCCTCAAAATTAAAGTGGAAAACCACACTACAGGCTGATCCAGCTTTGATGTAATGTCCTTAAAACAAGTCAAAATTAGGCTCAGTAGTGTGTGTGGCCTCCACGTGCCTGTATGACCTCCCTACAACGCCTGGGCATGCTCCTGATGAGGTGGCGGATGGTCTCCTGAGGGATCTCCTCCCAGACCTGGACTAAAGCATCCGCCAACTCCTGGACAGTCTGTGGTGCAACGTGGCGTTGGTGGATGGAGCGAGACATGATGTCCCAGATGTGCTCAATTGGATTCAGGTCTGGGGAACGGGCGGGCCAGTCCATAGCATCAATGCCTTCCTCTTGCAGGAACTGCTGACACACTCCAGCCACATGAGGTCTAGCATTGTCTTGCATTAGGAGGAACCCAGGGCCAACCGCTCCAGCATATGGTCTCACAAGGGGTCTGAGGATCTCATCTCGGTACCTAATGGCAGTCAGGCTACCTCTGGCGAGCACATGGAGGGCTGTGCGGCCCCCCAAAGAAATGCCACCCCACACCATGACTGACCCACCGCCAAACCGGTCATGCTGGAGGATGTTGCAGGCAGCAGAACGTTCTCCACGGCGTCTCCAGACTCTGTCACGTCTGTCATGTGCTCAGTGTGAACCTGCTTTCATCTGTGAAGAGCACAGGGCGCCAGTGGCGAATTTGCCAATCTTGGTGTTTTCTGGCAAATGCCAAACGTCCTGCACGGTGTTGGGCTGTAAGCACAACCCCCACCTGTGGACGTCGGGCCCTCATACCACCCTCATGGAGTCTGTTTCTGACCGTTTGAGCAGACACATGCACATTTGTGGCCTGCTGGAGGTCATTTTGCAGGGCTCTGGCAGTGCTCCTCCTGCTCCTCCTTGCACAAAGGCGAAGGTAGCAGTCCTGCTGCTGGGTTGTTGCCCTCCTACGGCCTCCTCCACGTCTCCTGATGTACTGGCCTGTCTCCTGGTAGCGCCTCCATGCTCTGGACACTACGCTGACAGACACAGCAAACCTTCTTGCCACAGCTCGCATTGATGTGCCATCCTGGATGAGCTGCACTACCTGAGCCACTTGTGTGAGTTGTAGACTCCGTCTCATGCTACCACTAGAGTGAAAGCACCGCCAGCATTCAAAAGTGACCAAAACATCAGCCAGGAAGCATAGGAACTGAGAAGTGGTCTGTGGTCACCACCTGCAAAACCAGTCCTTTATTGGGGGTGTCTTGCTAATTGCCTATAATTTCCACCTGTTGTCTATTCCATTTGCACAACAGCACGTGAAATGTATTGTCAGTGTTGCTTCCTAAGTGGACAGTTTGATTTCACAGAAGTGTGATTGACTTGGAGTTACATTGTGTTGTTTAAGTTTTCCCTTAATTTTTTTGAGCAGTGTATTTTAAACAGATGTTTTCTTTTCTGTCTCCTCGCCCTCTGAATGACGATTACTGTAAGGAATTCTTTCAAATTTATTTATTTTTTATTACATATTATTTACAAATGCACAATATCAGTGCGAAGGCCAAATTACAGAGGAATAACTTTTGGAGCCATTTAAATCCTTTCAGCCTGGAAAAACCCAGGGCTTGATAGCTTACCAGTAGAGGTAAATCAATATTTTTTTGATATACTCAAAGCTCCATTATTAGCTTGTTTTACTACCATTTCTATAGGAGTAGTTATGTCAGGTACTCAGCAGGAAGGTCTGATTTCACTATTATTAAAACAAATATACTATTATTAAAACAAATATAAAGATTTAAAACTGGAGGCCTCTTAAACTTAAATGTTGTGTTGCAAAAATACTAGCGAAACGCATAGCACTCAGTTTTTCACATGGATGATATATTGGTGATAATATACAACAACTACTAGAAATAGTAGAACAACATGAAACATCTAAGAAACCAGGCCTAGTTATTAATAGCGGATTTTGAAAAGGCCTTTGATAAAGTAAGACAGAATTTTATATATAAATGGCTGGATTCTTTTCAATTTTGGTGAGTCTCTTATTCAATGGGTAAAAGTAATGTATAGCAACCCCAGGTGTAAAATAGTAAATAGCGTCTACTTCTCAGAGTTTTGAACTGTCAAGAGGAGTTAAACAAGGGTGTCCGCTGTCACCATATCTATTCGTTATGGCCATCGAAATGCTAGCTATTAAAATCAGATCAAATAACAGAGGATTAGAAATCCAAGGCTTAAAAACAAAGGTGTCCATGTATGCCAATGAGTCAAGTCTGCAAGCTAGATCCCTGCAATGTCTCATTGAAGATCAAGATAACTATTCTGGCCTCTGGACTAAAACCTAATTATGATAAGTGTACCATATTACGTATTGGATCTTTAAAAAGAACACAACTTTTACATTACCCTGCAGTTTACCTATAAAATGGGCTGACGGTGAAGTAGACATACTTGGTGTTCATATCACAAAATGTATAAATGATCTCTCCACAATGAATTTCAGTAGAAAACTAGTAAAAATAGACAAGATCCTGCAACCATGGAGAGGTAAATACCTGTCTATTTATGGAAAAATGACACTGATTTAACTCCTTAGTCATATCTCAGTTTACTCACTTACTTATGGCACTGCCCACTCCTGATTATTCGTTTTTCAAATCATATGAGCAAAAAATATTTCGCTTTATCTGGGATGCTAAACCAGACAAGATAAAGCGTGCCTATCTATATAATTAATATGAACTGGGTGGGCAGAGATTCTTTAATATAAAAGCACTAAACCTCTCTCTCAAAGCTTCACTTATATAAAAGTTTTACTTGAACCCAAAATGGTTCTCAAGTAGATTACTAACAAAAGCTCATCCCTTGTTTAAAAACTGCCTTTTTGCCTTTGTGCAGATTGCCATGTCTCTTTTCCGATTAATTGACAACAACAAATATTATGGTTGAACTCAAATGTGCTTGTTGAAAAAAGACCTGTATTAATAGAAAATATGTTTGAAAAGGGTATTTTGTTTTTACATGATGTTGTAAATTGGAATGGTAGAGTTAGGTATTTCATGAAGCTATCGGAATTGGATGGGAAGGTCTGCTCAATCCAAGATTACAACCAATTGATTACAGCATTATCCCAAAAATGGAGGAGGCAGGTGGCAGCGGGAGGAGGTAGGGAACTGGTCTGACTGACCAATATAAAGGATCAAAACTGGCAGAGGAACAAAAATAGCATAAATAGGAAAGTATACCAGTTTCATTTGAGGACCTGGATGTTTACAGCCGTGCCATACAGATATCAAAATAGCTGGGAAGAGATTTTTGATGTACGGATTCAGTGGCACAGGGTGAATGACTTGATATATAAAACGACGCAAGATTCAAGACTTCTTGTACAGAAATTATTGTACAGAATTCTTGCCACCAAGAAAATGTTAACTATTTGGAGCATACAATCATCGCAGCTCTGCAGATTTTGTTGCGAGGATACAGAATCAATGGACCTTTTGTTCTGGTATTGCCCTCAGATAGCCTGTTTCTGGTCTCAGGTTCAGGAATGGCTGAAAAAGCATAACATTAGTCTAAAATTGACCCTAGAAATAGCATTGTTGGGAGATTTGGAGAGACCTGGTCTGTCAATTACTAATACTCTTAGTTAAAGTATTTACCTTCAACTTGCAATCTGTGGATTCTATTCGATTAGATAGATTCAAATTGTATGTTAAACATCACAGCATAGTTGAAAGATACACTACATGACCAAAAGTATGTGGACACCTGCTCATCGAACATATCATTACAAAGTCATGAGCATTACAATGGAGTTGGTCTCCCCTTTGCTGCTATAACCGCCTCCACTCTTCTGGGAAGGCTTTCTACTAGATGTTGGAACATTGCTGTGGGCAATTGCTTCCATTCAGTCACGAGCATTAGTGAGGTCGGGCACGGATGTTGGGTGATTAGGCCTGGCTCGCAGTCGGCCTTCCAATTCTTTCCAAAGGTGTTCGATAGGGTTGAGGTCAGGGCTCTGCGCAGGCCAGTCAAGTTCTTCCACACCGATCTCGACAAACAATTTCTGTATGGACCTCGCTTTGTGCACAGGGGCATTGTCATGCTGAAACAGGAAAGGGCCTTCTCCAAACCGTTGCCACGAAGTTGGAAGCACAGAATCGTCTAGAATGTCATTGTATGCTGTAGCGTTCCCCTGGCATCCGCCAAACCCAGATTCGTCAGTCGGACTGCCAGATGGTGAAGCGTTATTCATCACTCCAGAGAACGTGTTTCCACTGCTCCAGAGTCCAATGGCGACGAGCTTTACCCCACTCCAGCTGACGCTTGGCATTGCGCATGTTGATCTTAGGCTTGTGTGCGGTTGCTCGGCCATGGAAACCCATTTCATGAAGCTCCCAACGAACAGTTATTGTGCTGACATTGCTTCCAGAGGCAGTTTGGAACTCGGTAGTGAGTGTTGTAACCGAGGACAGAAGATTTTTTCGCGCTACTTGCTTCAGCACTCGCAGGTCCCGTTCTGTGAGCTTGTGTGGACTACCACTTCGCGGCTGAGCCGTTATTGCTCCTAGACGTTTCCACTTCACAATAACAGCACTAAATCCGTAAACATGGGCGCCCTCATAGATATCATCCTGACTAACTTACCCTCTAAATTCACCTCCGCTGTCTTCAACCAGGATCTCAGCGATCATTGCCTCATTGCCTGTGTCCGCGGTCAAACGACCACCCCTCATCACTGTCAAACGCTCCCTAAAACACTTTAGCGAGCAGGCCTTCCTAATTGACCTGGCCCAGGTATCCTGGATGGATATCGATCTCATTCCGTCAGTAGAGGATGCCTGGTTGTTCTTTAAAAGTGCTTTCCTCTCAATCTTAAATAAGCATGCCCCATTCAAAAAATTCAGAACTAAGAACAGATATAGCCCCTGGTTCTCCTCAGGCTTGACTGCCCTTGACCAGCACAAAAACATCCTGTTAGCATCGAATAGCCCCCGCGATATGCAACTTTTCAGGGAAGTTAGGAACAAGCAGTTAGGAAAGCAAAGGTTAACTTTTTCAAACATAAATTTGCATCCTGTAGCACTAACTCCAAAAAGTTTTGGGACACTGTAAAGTCCATGGAGAATAAGAGCACCTCCTCCCAGCTGCCCACTGCACTGACGCTAGGAAACACTATCACCACCGATAAATCTACAATAATCGAGAATTTCAACAAGCATTTTGCTACGGCTGGCCATGCTTTCCACCTGGCTACCACTACCCCGGCCACCAGCTCTGCACCCTCCGCTGCAACTTGTCCATGCTCCCCCCCCCCCGCTTCTCCTTCACACAAATTCAGACAGCTGATGTTCTGAAAGAGCTGCAAAATCTGGACCCCTACAAATCATATGGGCTAGACAATCTGGACCCTTTCTTTCTAAAATTAGCCGCCGAAATTGTCGCAACCCCTATTGCTAGCCTGTTCAACCTCTCTTTCGTAACGTCTGAGATCCCCAGAGATTGGAAAGCTGCCGCGGTCATCCCCCTCTTCAAAGGGGGTGACACTCTAGATCCAAACTGTTACAGACCTATATCCATCCTGCCCTGCCTTTCGAAAGTATTTGAAAGCCAAGTTAACAAACAGATCACCGACCATTTCGAATCACACCGTACCTTCTCCGCTATGCAATCCGGTTTCCGAGCTGGTCATGGGTGCACCTCAGCCACGCTCAAGGTCCTAAACGATATTATAACCGCAATCGATAATAGACAGTACTCTGCAGCTGTCTTCATCGACCTGGCCAAGGCTTTCGACTCTGTCAACCACCACATTCTTATTGGCAGACTAAATTGCCTTGGTTTCTCAAATGACTGCCTCGCCTGGTTCACCAACTACTTCTCAGATAGAGTTCAAAGTGTCAAATCGGAGGGCCTGTTGTCTGGACCTATGGCAGTCTCTATGGGGGTGCCACAGGGTTCAATTCTTGGGCCGACTCTTTTCTCCGTGTATATCAATGATGTCGCTCTTGCTGCTGGTGACTCTCAGATCCACCTCTACGCAGACGACACCATTTTGTATACATCTGGCCCTTCATTGGACACTGTTAACAAACCTCCAAACGAGCTTCAATGCCATACAACACTCCTTCTGTAGCCTCCAACTGCTCTTAAACACTAGTAAAACTAAATGCATGCTCTTCAATCGAACGCTGCTGGCACCCGCCCACCCGACTAGAATCACTACTCTCGACGGGTCTGACCTAGAGTATGTGGACAACTACAAATACCTAGGTGTCTGGTTAGACTGTAAACTCTCCTTCCAGACTCACAATAAGCATCTCCAATCCAAAGTTAAATCTAGAATCGGCTTCCTATTTCGCAACAAAGCCTCCTTCACTCATGCTGCCAAACATGCCCTCGTAAAACTGACTATCCTACCGATTTACAAAATAGCCTCCAACACTCTACTCAGCAAATTGGATGTAGTCTATCACAGTGCCACCCGTTTTGTCACCAAAGCCCCATATACTACCCACCACTGTGACCTGTACGCTCTTGTTGGCTGGTCCTCACTACATATTCGTCGCCAAACCCACTGGCTCCAGGCCATCTATAAATCACTGCTAGGCAAATCCCCGCCTTATCTTAGCTCATTGGTCACCATAGCAACACCCACCCCTAGTATGCGCTCCAGCAGGTATATCTCACTGGTCATCCCCAAAGCCAACACCTCCTTTGGCCGCCATTCCTTCCAGTTCTCTGCTGCCAATGACTGGAACGAACTGCAAAAATCTCTGAAGCTGGAGACTCTTATCTCCCTCTCTAATTTCAAGCATCAGTTGTCAGAGCACCTTACCGATCACTGCACCTGTACACAGCCCATCTGAAATTAGCCCACCCAAAAACCTCATCCCCATATTGTTATTTATTTTGCTAATTTGCACCCCAGTATCTCTATTTGCACATCATCTCTTGCACATCTATCATTCCAGTGTTAATACTAATTGTAATTATTTTGCACTATGGCCTATTTATTGCCTTACCTTCATAACTTGCTACATTAGCACACTCTGTATATATATTTTCTGTTGTATTTTTGACTTAATGCTTTGTTTTACCCCATATGTAACTCTGTGTTGTTGTTTTTATCGCACTGCTTTGCTTTATCTTGGCCAGGTCGCAGTTGTAAATGAGAACTTGTTCTCAACTGGCTTACCTGGTTAAATAAAGGTGAAATAAAAAAACACTTACAGTTGACCGGGGCAGCTCTAGCAGGGATGAAACTTGACGAACTGACTTGTTGGAAAGGTGGCATCCTATGACGGTGCCACGTTGAAAGTCACTGTTCTACTGCCAATGGTTGTCTATGGAGGATTTTATGGCTATGTGCTCGATTCGATTTTATACACCTGTCCGCAACGGGTGTGGATGAAATAGCCGAATCCACTAATTTCAAGGGGTGTCTACATACTTTTGTATATATAGTGTATATGGCGCGGGTGGCCAGCGGAGATAGGTGGGGTGAGTTGAGGGGAAACTGAAGGTTGGGATGTGGAACTTGAGACAAGTGGGGGAGGAGTTGCTGGGCAGGGGGTAGAATGATGGTCAAAGATACACGTTTTTTAAAAGTATGTTTGAATGACACTGAGGGGGAACGCTGTTACATCCAATGCCTGTTTGCCTGAGGCTGATGCATACACACACACTCATTCAAACGCACACATGTGCACACACACGGACATACACACATGTAAATAGTGCCACACATGCACTCTAACCCATAGAGTTGGCCTTGCTGTTTAGATTGTTGTTGTCCTTTATGTTTTTTGCTTTGTTTTCTATTTTTCCTCATTTGTTATTTTTGTTGGTTGTTGGCGCATTAGATGGCTGGTTGTTTTGGTTGGATTGGAGGGGGACAGTGGCTTGAGGGTGGGGAGTGGAGGGGGAGGTTTTTCGTGGGGGGGGGTGGTCTCGGATGGTTGCGGGGCAGCACTTGGGGGAACTGTGGGGGGGGGGTTGGTGGCCTGGCGGTTGGGAGCTTGGGCCGGTGGCCGAGAGGTCGCTGGTTCGGGTCCCCGATTTGACTTGGTGGGAGATCTGTCACTCTGGATGGTAGTGTCTGCTAGATGACTGAACGTAAGGTAAATGTTGAGCGGCTTCACTGCAGGTAGATTGATTGTATGTTTTAAAATTCCATAAAAAAAGCATTCTGTATAAGATTCCCAAGACTGTGCTTAAACCCCCATCGCCAGTGGGTATGTGAAGTCCTCCTGAGTCTGGAGCGTTGACCACTCGACCAGAATCTAGCACATGATTTGTGAATGTTTTTTTCATGTATACAAAGTAAAGTGTCTCACATTGATTTTGTGTGTGTTCCAGATGACCATCTCCCAGCTGAAGGCAGAGCTAGAGAAGGGACCTCAGGAGGCAGCAGTGTACACCCAGCAGATCCACCAACTACAGAGCTCTCTGATCAACCTGCAGCAACAGAGCCAGGTCTCTCTAACACACACACACACACACACACACACACACCAACAACTAGTACTTCCCCTCCCATAGTTGAATCGATGCTCCATCAGTCCATGTCACCACCATCACAAATTCACCTCCCGTTAAGACACTTTGATCGTTTAACAGCTTTACAATCCTAACAACAGATGAAACACAAATACAAACACTCACACTTCCACTGTAGGATGTGCTACACGAAATAGCAATAGACACGTAGTACCCAATTTACTGTGACTGCAGTAATTTGTACAATCCATGCCAACTGCCATTTGCTAAAACATGCCAGCCTTGCCAGGCCGTTATTTTAGTCTCTTAATTAACCCAGCCGCCTCATATACCACCGTCTCATCACAGTGCTCTGCTGTCACCAGCCTGAGATGAGCGTGCATTGGCAACATCGACATGTTGACAAAACACACACACAGGCCTATAATTAAACCAGCAGTGGTTCATATCTGCCATACCCCTGCCCTGGCAACCCGTCACTTTGGGCTGAAATACGATCGCAGGTAACCGCAGTGATGCGCCAGTGTGGCTTTTTAGCTTTAAACTCTCTGGCAACCCCAACAACGGCCCTTAAAGCCCCCCTGTGTCAACCGTGTTAGTCGTGCTGCCGGCACAGCTGCTCTCCATTCCCCAAGTAGGTGTCTGGGAGAGAGGGGTGATTAGAGAGGTAGCCCACCATGGAAGTTAGCCCACCACAGACCTTCCACAAAAAAAATAGAATCTCAATGTGACTTCCCTGGTTAAATAGAGTATAAATAAATGAAATGTAAATCAGTCTGTCTGCATGGAGACTGGATACACACATGCGCTTCTAGGACCACCCACAACGTGGAAATTAAATGGGATGTATTGGTTGAACAGAGAGAGGAGAGTTGGGTAAAAATAGAGAGAAGAGGTAGATACTAGAGAGAGAGGAGAGCGGTACAGTGGATAGAAAGAGGGAAACAGAGAGAGGGGGGGAAATGTCCAAATAAAAGATGCATAAAGACAGTAGATGGAGAGAGACAATTGAGGGAGAGACAAACAAAGGTTTAAACAAGGACATTGGAAGGAAAAGGATGGACAGAGGTGTTGAAAGAAGAGAGGGAGAGATGGAGCCACAGCTGCTGTGGGACAGGAGGAGGACCGGAGAGTGGAGGGGAAAAAGGATCTGTGTGTGGGATGTATTATGTCCTTGTCACATCCCCCACTTAGCAGCACTGTCATTAACAACGTTGTATTCTTTCATCGCCCTTGTGCCAAGTTTACTACACACAGTCACATACATGTCAGAGACACACACACCCCGGAATTCAAGTACCTTTCGTAAAACATGTGCTCAGAAATATAATTCCCCCCCTCACCGCTCTGCCTTGCATGCAGGTCTGTAAGGATGCTCTGTTCTTTTCAGAGGTTGAATGACCAACATCACTATGATACGTGAGATGGCATCTGCACATTTTGTTTTGCCAATTGGGAACTGAACTGTTAATTAGACTCCTATTATATGAATCCTCATATCCTCACTTTGGTAAACATCTCCCAACAGCAACTATTCTAAGGGTGTGTATAATACTTTCCATAACACATGACCTCAATCAGAAGAGGGAAGGTTCATATGCCCTCTAGCAGATCGCCCCTCATGCTAATCGGTTCGGAGTATCCATTTCTGTCTTTCAAAACATTCTGAAACTAAAGTTCTCTTCACAACCTGTAGGCCATTTAGCAGACTCTTTTATCCAAAGCAACTTGCGTTTGTGATGATCCCTGCCCGGAATTGAACCCGCAACCTTGGCGTTGCTAGCGCCGTACTCTTACCAAGGGAGTTACACAGGACCATAATCACTAATCACTATTCCCCCTCTGGTTCCCTCCCCCAGAGGCTTTCAGAGAAGCTTGGGCGCAGGGAGAAGGAGTTCCAGGAGCTGGAGGACTGCCTGGGGGCTGAGCAGGCCTCCAACAAGACAGCCCAGGCTAGCCTGCACCAGACGGAGCTGGAGGTGCAAGAGCTCCAGGCCCGGGCAGCAGGGGCTGAAGCCAGCCTGCAGAGAGCCCAAGCAGAGCTGGGGGAGAAGGGGGAGGAGGCAGGGAGGCTCCGGAGGGAGGTGGCTGAGCTGGAGGCCAAGCATGGTGAGGTGAAGGTGGAGAGGAAGCAGCTACAGCAGCAGAGGGAGGAGAGGGAGAGCCAGGGCCTGGCGCAGCAGAGTGAGATCAGCCAGGTTAGTAGTGACACGGGCACGCACACACATGTCAGACACACACGCATGTCAGAAACACACACACAGGACAGACAGACAGACATGCGCACAAACACACACGGCCGTGCACACACACACACACGTACACAGGTCAGACACACAGAGGTGAAACACACACACGCACGTGCACACACAGGTCAACCACACACACATTCACCTTCACACCCGCACACACATCCGCACACGCACAAACAGGTCACACACACATACAGGTGAGACACACATGCACATCTAACAAACTCAGACACTGTCTTTGATCAATTGTCAGCCTACCTCTTCCTCCTACTCCCCCTCTTTCTCCTACTCCCCCTCTTTCTCCTACTCCCCCTCTTTCTCCTACTCCCCCTCTTTCTCCTACTCCCCCTCTTCCTCCTACTCCCCCTCTTTCTCCTACTCCCCCTCTTCCTCCTACTCCCCCTCTTCCTCCTACTCCCCCTCTTCCTCCTACTCCCCCTCTTCCTCCTACTCCCCCTCTTCCTCCTACTCCTCTGTGTTGTAGCTACATGCTAAGCTCCTGGAGGCGGAGCGTCAGCTGGGGGAGGTGCAGGGCCGTCTGAAGGAGCAGAGGCAGCTCTCTGGGGAGAAACTGAAGGACCGCGAGCAGCAAGCCGCCGACCTGCAGATCAAACTGTCCCGCTCAGAGGAACAGGTAGGGACATCACATGAGTTTCATATAGGATGGGTATCCACATAGACATAGAATTACTAGAACCGACATTCAAATCAATGTCCTGTGATTGGTGGAGCATCAGTCATATTGGCCCTTTTTATTTTTATGGGATCAGTAGAGTTGAACAGAGACCGATATTGTTATAGGATGTATATGGATATATGAAGACCTGGGATTGTTGCACAAGCTTGTTTATAGATTGGCCTGTAGTAGAAGTGGGTCTCTATAGGTGGGGGGGTTTCAGAATAAGGCCATAAACTGAGGTACTGTATTGGGACTGACCACTGTATGTGTGTCCTGCTGTAGTTGAAGGAGAACAGCAGTAAGACGTTGGACCTGCAGCACCAGCTGGAGAAAGCTAAGCAGCAACACCAGGAGCTCCAGGGCCTGCAGCAGAACACCAACACCAAGCTCAGAGAGGCACAGGTACTACCAGACATGTCAACGTAGCGCTTAAAGAAAATAGTTTTGTGTCAGTATAACTCACCTCTTCCACTGTGTGTATAGTAGAACCTATGTGAAGTGATGTTCAGCACCAGAAAACCCACCACACATTAGTACAGGGTTGTATTTAATACGGCACACCTTAGCAAAACAGAAAACAACATTTCATATTGGACAAGTCCATGTCGTCCCATCCTGTTCGTCTATTTGTTTTCTGTCTGATGCCTTATGAACACGACCCAGGACCACTGGGGCTTTAAATTAAACATGTTCATTGGTAGCACTGGTGCTCTCCAAAAAATATATATCTATATATATTAAATAAATAAATTAGGAGCACAACATAAAAGGAGTACCAGATACACTACCGTTCAAAAGTTTGGGGTCACTTAGAAATGTCCTTGTTTTTGAAAGAAAAGCAATGTTTTTGTCCATTAAAATAACATCAAATTGATCAGAAATACAGTGTAGACATTGTTAATGTTGTAAATGGCTGGAAAATTGCTGATTTTTAATGGAATATTTACATAGGCGTACAGAGGCCCATTATCAGCAACCATCAGTCCTGTGTTCCAATGGCACGTTGTGTTTGCTAATCCAAGTTTATCATTTTAAAAGGCTAATTGATCATTAGTAAACCCTTTTGCAATTATGTTAGCACAGCTGAAAACTGTAGTGCTGATTAAAGAAGCAATAAAACTGGCCTTCTTGAGACTAGTTGAGTATCTGGAGCATCAGCAATTGTGGGTTAGATTACAGGCTCAAAATGTCCAGAAACAAATAACTTTCTCCTGAAACTCGTCAGTCTATTCTTGTTATGAGAAATGAAGGCTATTCCATGCGAGAAATTGCCAAGGAACTCGTACAACGCTGTGTACTACTCCCTTCACAGAACAGCGCAAACTGGCTCTAACCAGAATAGAAAGAGGAGTGGGAGGCCCCGGTGCACAACTGAGCAAGGGGACAAATACATTAGTGTCTAGTTTGAGAAACAGACGCCTCACAGGTCCTCAACTGGCAGCTTCATTAAATAGTACCCACAAAACACCAGTCTCAACGTCAACAGTGAAGAGGCGACTCTGGGATGCTGACCTTCTAGGCAAAGTTGCAAAGAAAAAACCATATCTCAGACTGGCCAATAAAAAGATTAAGATGGGCAGTCTGAGATATGGCTTTTTCTTTGGGTTAGAAAAAAGCCGTTTTCGCTTTATTAATAGTGCAAGCATGACGCTAATGAATCTGAGCTTGGGAAACAATGGTACAGTGAAGCCTTATCATTACAACAATTATCATATAAAAAATATATAATTTGTTTTGCACTGTGCTCCCAAATTAAAACTCAAGGTCGCACAGCAAAATATTTGGTCTCCTATGCGACTAAATTGGTCGCACTTTAGAGCCCTGCCCTGGACTCCTATTTAGAAAGTGCTTCAGACAACACGTTTGTTTGACTCTTCTCCCTCTGGCTCTTCGTCCCTGTCTTATTAGAATGACCTGGAGCAGGTGCTGCGTCAGATCGGTGACAAGGACCAGAAGATCCAGAACCTGGAGGCCCTGCTGCAGAAGACCAAGGACAGCGTGAGCCAGCTGGAGGCCGAGAGGGAGGACCTGGTAGCCAAGATCCAGGCTGGGGAGGGAGAGACGGCCGTGCTCAACCAGCTGCAGGAGAAGAACCACACGCTACAGACGCAGGTAGGAGCAAAAGCACACACACATGCACAGACAGGCATATACATAATTAATACAGAGTGCACACACACACACACAGTGCACACACACACGTATTATTCAATTAGTGTGCTTAGGAGTTGTGTTAAAAAGAACACTACTGATGTGATACAATGTACCACAGTAAAAACATACAATAGCTTAATCAACTAATTCTCTCTTTCTTTCTGTTTTGGGGGCTATAGGTCACACACTTGACAGACAAGCTGAAGAACCAATCGGAGAGCCACAAGCAGGCTCAGGACAACCTCCACAAGCAGGTGCAGGAGCAGAAGAGCCTCCTCCGGGCAGCCCAGGACCGAGCCCAGGCTATGGAGACCTCTCTAGGGGAACTGAACGCCCAGCTGACAGAGAGCAGGGAGAAGGTGGCCCAACTGGACACGCAGGTAGGGTCAATGGACTGATGGATGGATAAATATTATTCCTATCCCTTTACCATTGACTGGAGTGAGGGATATACAAATAGGGGCACAGATAGATCCCCCATCGCTAGGGGGGTTTATGACCCAGAGTTAAGAGTGTTACGCTTTCAACCAGATTCCAGCACAAAAAAGTTGTTGTCTTGTTGTTTCCCCAGTTGAAGTCTAAGACGGAGATGCTGCTGTCGGCCGAGGCAGCCAAGGCAGCCCAGAGAGTAGACCTGGAGAACCACCTGGAGACAGCCCAGCATGCACTGCAGGACAAGCAGCAGGTCAGCCATAGGTTGGATGACAACAGCAGAATATACTCATGCTGGATGAATATAGTATCTACCAGAATACTCCTTCAATGGAGACCCATCTATTGACATAATATATCACTGATTGTCATCTTTTCTCAAATAAACCTGCGTCTGTAGGACAAAATGCCCTAGCTGAGTGCTAGGCCCCATTCCAATTCTTTAAAAGTGCATCCTTCTTCGCTCCCTTGAAGTAATCACTGATTAGACATGACAGTACAGGGGAAAGTCATGAGATGAGCCCTTGTGTTCACTTGTCCAATCATATCATATTGGCGGTTGTGGCCTGCACGCAGCCGGCGTCTCAGCAGTCCTCTTCTCAGGTGAGTTCTGTTGCTCTGGCCTCACAATCTGCTTCAAGACACGGCAGAGGCCGGATCATTCCGGAGATTGTGATAGGGAGTTCGATGGTGAGGCATATATCTGTACCTGGGGCAAAGACTTTGTGTTTTCCTGGGGCAAAAGTTCAGGATATCACCAGGTTGATTTCCGAGGCTGTGAGTCAGTCACCGGGGGCTGATATTGTCATGGTTCATGTGGGGTCAAATGACATTATGAAGGGCAGCTCAGAACAGCTCCTAGGGGCGTTGGAACACACAATGTAAATAACCTAATTTATGTCCCTCTAACTGCCCTGAATGCCTCTGCTGATCCTACAGCTATTGTATGCAATAATCATATGCCTATGAACCAGAGTAATACTGTAAGCACTGAGGTGGTGTGCCCTAGTAGGAAGTCCACTGTGTGCAGCTCACCCTGCACTAATAAAAATAACCCAAGTATGTCTACCTCTGCAAAGCTTCCCAGTAAAGCAAGAACAATTATCAAGCTTCCCAGAAAAGTGTTAAAAATAGCCCACGTTAACATATGTAACTTAAGAAACAAGGTTCATAATAATTTGCCAGTAACAGATGACATTCATATTCTGACTATCTCTGAAACTCACTTAGATAATACCTTTGATGATACAGTGGTAGCAATACAAGGTTATAACATTTACAGAAAAGACAGAAATGCCAATTACGGCGATGTTGCGGTCTATATTCAGAACCACATACCTGTAAAGCTTAGAGAGGATCTTATTTGAAATACTGTTGAAGTAATATGGCTACAGGTTCACCTGCCTCACCTAAAGCCCATTCTGGTGGGAAGCTACTATAGACCACCAAGTGCTAACAGTCAGTATCTGGATAACGTGTGAAATGCTTGATAATATATGTGATATCAATAGAGAGGTATACTTTCTGAGTGATTTAAATATTGACTGGCTTTCATCAGGCTGCCCACTCAAGAGAGAGCTTCAAACTGTAACTAGTGCCTGCAACCTGGTTCAGGTTATCAGTCAACCTACCAGGGTAGTTACCAACAGTACAGGAATCAAATCATCAACATGTATTGATCATATACTAATGCTGCAGACATTTGTTTGAAAGCAGTATCCAAATCCATCGGATGTAGTGATCACAATATAGTAGACATACCTAGGAAAACCAAAGTTCCAAAGGCTGGGCCTAATATTGTGTATAAGAGGTCATACAATAAGTTTTGTAGTGATTACTATGTTGTTGATGTGAATAATATTTGTTGGTCTGACGCTGCACTTGACACATTTATGAAATTGCTTATCCCAGTTACTAATAAGCATGCACCCATTAAGAAAATGACTGTAAAAACTGTTAAGTCCCCTTGGATTGATGAATTTAAAAAATGTATGGTTGAGAGGGATGAGGCAAAAGAGATTGCAAATAGGTCTGGCTGTACAACCGATTGGCAAACGTACTGCAAATTGAGAAATCCTGTGACAAACTGAATAAAAAGAAGAAACTACACTATGAAACAAAGATGAATGACGTAAAGAATGATAGTAAAAAGCTTTGAAGCACCTTAAATGAAATTTTGGGCAAAGAGGCGAACTCCGCTTCATCATTCATTGAATCAGATGGCTCATTCATCACAAAAGCCACTGATATTGCCAACTACTTTAATTATTTTTTCATTGGCAAGATTAGCAGATTTAGGCATGACATGCCAGCAACAAACGCTGACACACCACACACATCCAAGTATATCTGACCAAATTATGAAAGACAAATATTGTAATTTTGAATTCCGTAAAGTGAGTGTGGAAGAAGTGAAAAAAATTGTCTATCAACAATGACTGGATGGAAAATTACTGAGGATAATAGTGGACGATATTGCCACTCCTATTTGCCATATCTTCAATTTAAGCCTTCTAGAAAGTGTGTGCCCTCAGGCCTGGAGGGAAGCAAAAGTTATTCCCCTACCTAAAAATAGTAAAGTCCCCTTAACTGGCTCAAATAGCCGACAAATCAGCCTGTTAACAACCCTTAGTAAACTTTTGGAGAGAAAAAATTATTTGACCAGATAAAATGATATTTTAAAGTAAACAAACAAATTGACAAAACAGACTTTCAGCACGCTTATAGGGAAGGACATTCAACAAGCACAGCACTGACACAAATGACTGATGATTGGCTGAGAGAAATTGATAAAAAGATTGTGGGGGCTGTTTTGTTAGACTTCTGTGCGGCTTTTGACATTATCGATCATAGTCTGTTTACACCCCCTGCTATATTGTGGATAAAGAGTTACCTGTCTAACAGAACACAGAGGGTGTTCTTTAATGGAAGTCTCTCCAACAAAATCCAGGTAGAATCAGGAATTCCCAGGGCAGCTGTCTAGGCCCCTTGCTTTTTTCAATCTTTACTGACGCCAGTGTGTCTGTATGCAGATGACTCAACACTATACATGTCAGCTACCACAGCGACTGAAATGACAGCAACACTTAACAAAGAGCTGCAGTTAGTTTCAGGATGGGTGGCAAGGAATAAGTTAGTCCTAAATATTTCAAAAACTAAAAGCATTGTATTTGGGACAAATCATTTACTAAACCCTAAACCTCAAATAAATCTTGTAATGAATAATGTGGAGACTAAATTGCTTGGAGTAACCCTGGATTGTAAACTGTCATAGTCAAAACATATTGATACAACAGTAGCAAGGATGGGGAGAAGTCTGTCTATAATAAAGCGCTGCTCTGCATTCTTAACAGCACTATCAACAAGGCAGGTCCTACAGGCCCTAGTTTTGTCGCACCTGGACTACTGTTCAGTCGTGTGGTCAGGTGCCACATAGAGGGACTTAATAAAATTGCAATTGGCTCAGAACAGGGCACCATGGCTAGCCCTTGGATGTACACAGAGAGCTAACATTAATATACATGTCAATCTCTCCTGGCTCAAAGTGGAGGAGAGATTGACTTCATCACTACTTGTATTTGTGAGAGGTATTAACATGTTGAATGCACTGAGCTGTCTGTTTGAACTACTGGCACACAGCTCGGACACCCATGCATACCCCACAAGACATGCCACCAGAGGTCTCTTCACAGTCCCCAAGTCAAGAACAGACTATGGGAGGTGCACAGTACTACATAGAGCCATGACCACATGGAACTCTATTCCACATCAAGTAACTCATGCCAGAAGTAAAATTTGATATATTTTTTTAAACATACAAATACACCTTATGGAACAGCGGGACTGTGAAGTAACACAAACATAGACACATGCTTACAAACACACGATAACATACGCACCATACACACGTACACATGTATTTTATGTTATAGATATGTGGTAGTAGAGGCCTGAGGGCACACACTTAATATGTTGTGAAATCTGTTATGAATATATTGTAATGTTTTTAAAATGTATAACTACCTTCATTTTGCTGGACCCCAGAAATAGTGGATCCATAATAAAAACAAATACAAATATCTAGTCAATGATTACTTCAAGGAAGGAAGATAATTCCTAGGAATGCCTCTTCTCTCCTGTCCTTATAGGAGCTGAGTAAGAGCCAGGCGTGTGTAGAGGAGCAGGGCCGGAGGCTGCAGGAGAGACGGGAGCAGTGTGGCCAGCTGGAGGCCAGTTTGAAGGAGGTCAAAGACAAACTACTGACCTCAGAACAGTGCATAGAGCAGCTGGAAGGACGGGCCAAGGTCAGTTACACTCACACGCTCACAAGTGGAGTTCCTAGGGGAGGTTCTTGTACATTTATAGTACTGTGTGTATTACCTTTACACATTTCATACATTTTTGTGTGCAGATTTTTGTTTCTAACGATATGAAGGGGGTTTAGCTCATACACACATCTTGGTATCAGGGTTGCAGTAGAGACTGAGAGTCACTGTGATGTCTCTGAAATGGCAGTGTGTGTGTTCTCTGTGCGTGTGTTAAAGAAAGCGGAGGCGGAGGGGGTGGAGCTGAGGGCGGCCAGGGAGCAGGCCCAGCAGGAAGTGCAGAAGCTCCAGAAGCAGGGGTCAGAGGTCAAGGGAAAGCTGAAGGAGCTGGGTCGCCTATTAGAGACTGAGAAGGCCGGGTAAGCGTTAAGTGCAGCTTTCTGATGCTGTCACAGTCAGGTTACCATTCCGACGGACACAATGACAGGGTCAAAGTTCAACATATCATCTCTCATCAACAAGGAAAGTGACCATTGCCGCAGCAGTCTATAGACAGTTCACCTGAAATATGAATTAATTATGGTTCTGGCCACAGACTATAAACCAAGCTTATTTCCTTTTTATTGGTCATTGATCCACATCCAGTACTCTTTGTGACCAGTCTCTGCTTCTCTCAGGGCTGCTGTGTTACAGGAGGAGCTGAAGAGAAAGACAGCCTCCCTGAGCGACACGCGGCAGCAGCTGGAGCGCTGTGAGCAGGAGAAGACTTCCCTCCAGGCCAACCTGGACAAGCTAGCCCAGGAGGGGCAGGCGCGGCAGGCAGAGCTGGACAGGAAAGCCCAGGGCTTGGCCAGAGACCTCCAGAAGGCCCAGCAGGAGAAGGAGGCCCAGGGGAAAGAGATGGCAGCGGCCAACGACATCCTGGCTAAAGCCTCCAAGGCCCTGAAGGAGAGCCAGAGCCAACTGGACAAGGAGAGGAAGAGCAGCAAGATAGTTATGGAGGAGAAGGTGTGGTGTAGCGTGGTTGACCTCCGTGTGGGAGGTACAGACTGCAACGTGAAGGAGTCCGGTAGCTCCTTGGGGCTGTATTCATAACGGTTCTCAGAGTAGGAATGCTCATATAGGATCAGTTTTGCCTTTTGGATCACAATGAATAAGATTGCATGGACGGGGGGGACCGGATCCTAGATCAGCACTCCTACTCTGAGACCCTTTATGAATAGGGGCCCTGTTCTTCTCAAATTGGTGTTGGTGTCAGTATTATCACCAGAAGTCTCTTAGTCTGGACTAGGTCAAATCCAACAGTACATACAGTACCAGTCAAAAGTTTGGACACACCTACTCATTCAAGGGTTTTTCTTTATTTTTACTATTTTCTACATTGTAGAATAATAGTGAAGACATCAAAACGATAAAATAACACATATGGAATCATGTAGTAACCAAAAAAGTGTTAAACAAATCAAAATATATTATATATGTGAGATTCTTCAAATAGCCACCCTTTGCCTTGATGACAGCTTTGCACACTCTTGGCATTCTCTCAACCAGCTTCACCTGGGTTCCCACATATGCTGAGCACTTGTTGGCTGCTTTTCCTTCACTCTGCGGTCCAACTCATCCCAAACCATCTCAATTGGGTTGAGGTCGGGTGATTGTGGAGGCCAGGTCATCTGATGCAGCACTCCATCACTCTCCTTCTTGGTAAAATAGCCCTTACACCGCCTGGAGGTGTGTTGTGTCATTGTCCTGTTGAAAAACAAATGATAGTCCCACTAAGCCCAAACCAGATGGGATGGCGTGTCGCTGCAGAATGCTGTGGTACCCATGCTGGTTAAGTGTGCCTTGAATTCTAAATAAATCACAGACAGTGTCACCAGCAAAGCACCCCCACACAATAACACCTCCTCCTCCATGCTTTACGGTGGGAACTACACATGCGGAGATCATCCGTTCACCCACACCGCGTCTCACAAAGACACAGCGGTTGGAACAAAAAATCTAAAATTTGGACTCCAGGCCAAAGGACAAATTTCCACCGGTCTAATGTCCATTGCTCGTGTTTCTTGGCCCAAGCAGGTCTCTTCTTCTAATTGGTGTCCTTTAGTAGTGGTTTCTTTGCAGAAATTCGACCATGAAGGCCTGATTCACACAGTCCTCTCTGAACAGTTGATGTTGAGATGTGTCTGTTACTTGAACTCTGTGAAGCATTTATTTGGGCTGCAATTTATGAGGCTGGTAACTCTGATGAACCTATCCTCTGGAGCAGAGGTAACTCTGGGTCTTCCTTTCCTGTGGCGGTCCTCATGAGAGCCTGTTTCATCTTGATGGTTTTTGCGACTGCACTTGAAGAAACTTTCAAAGTTCTTGAAATGTTCCGTATTGACTGACCTTCATGTCTTAAAGTAATGATGGACTGTCGTTTCTCTTTGCTTATTTGAGCTGTTCTTGCCATAAAATGGACTTGGTCTTTTACCAAATAGGGCTATCTTCTGTAAACACCCCTACCTTGTCACAACACAACTGATTGGCTCAAACGCATTAAGAAGGAAAGAAATTCCACAAATCAACTTTTAAGAAGGCACACCTATTAATTGAAATGCATTCCAGGTGACTACCTCATGAATCTGGTTGAGGGAATGCCAAGAGTGTGCAAAGTTGTCATCAAGGCAAAGGGTGGCTATTTGAAGAATCTCAAATATAAAATATATTTTGATTTGTTTAACACTTTTTTTGCTTACTACATGAATATATATGTTATTTCATAGTTTTGATGTCTTCACTATTATTCTACAATGTAAAAATAAAGAAAAACCCTTGAATGAGTAGGTGTCCAACCTTTTGACTGGTAGTGTATTTGTGTAAATGTGAAAAAGAAAATGTCTCCACTGTTTTCCTGTTTCAGGAGAAGTCCCATGAGATGGCCAGACAGGAGCTGCTGAAGGCCACAGAGGCCACCACCAAGGAGATGGCAGAGGTCAAAGGGCAGCTGGAGAAGATCCGAGAGGTAAGCAGCCCATAGACATGAATACAGTGTCCTATTCATTAGGCACTAAATGTAAGAAAACTGACAAACAAGGAGGGACTACTTGAATTTGTCCAATATGAAACACACATTTTTGTATCCATTGTGAATGTTTTGCTATGGTGTGCCCTAATGAACACGACCCAGATACCTTACAAGGCCTGATTGTCCGTACTCTCACAATGGGTTCCATTTTGTGTCTGACTGGCAGGCAGAGAAAGGTTTGAAGATGAAGCTGACTGTATTAACAGAGCAGCACACTGAGACCCAGGATGCCCTGAAAGAGAAAGAGAAGGGGGTGAAGCAGCTGCAGGCACAGCTGAGGACAGCCCAGGGGTCCTTCAACCAGGAAAATAAGAAACTGGAGAGCCAAGTCATCGAGCTGCAAGGACTACATGCCAAGAAGGTAAGAAGTCACACACACACACACACACACACACACACACACACACACACACACACTTCATTCCATGTATCTCCACATTTTCGACTAAATGTGTGTGTTCAAGGCTGAGGAGGAGGGTCGTCTGAAGGAGCAGGTGGCAGGCCTGGGCCAGGAGCTGACTTCTGAGAGGACCAGGACCACTGAGCTGCAGAAGGCCCTAGAGCAGAGTCAGGAGGGACTGGCCAAGCTGCAGTCTGACTACTACGGCAAGGAGTCAGAGGTGTCATCTCTCAGACAGGACCTCGAGGTGAGTGGGAGAACATGCATGCATAGAAATAGAATTACTAAAATGGGCATCCTCATTCAATTCTATTTATATGGATGCAGGACAGGGTCAGTGGCAGTTGGACAAGAATAATCATTTTATGAGGAGAAAATGTTTTGTGTGAGTGAAGAATATATGTGAGAAGACCAAGGTAGTTAAGAGGAATCAATGGAGATACCAGTGTCAGACCGCATGCAAATATTGATCATCAACATCAGACACAAGTGTCTGCCTAACCTACTACCAGGACACCATAGGTGTAGGATCATGCAAATCATAGCCTTTTTAACTTTTTACATAATGCTAATTTGAAAGTATGGTATGCACGCACACCTCTCTAGTGTGTGTGACCTGAGCCTGTTTGCTGTGTGTTTGTATGAACCATGTGCTGTATGTGACACATGCTTGTGTGTATACTCTGTCCAGGCATCTGAGGAGAGGCTGACTCTGTCCCAGGAGGAGTTGGCTGCTAACCGGACCCAGCTGACTGGTCTGGAGGGGCAGATCCAGGAAGTGGAGGCTGCCCGGGCCTCCCTGGAGCAGGAGCTTGCTAAACGGGACCAGAGGCTGGGCCAGCAGGAGACATCCCTCAAAGAGCTGCAGAAACATCAGGTCAGACCCAGGATTGTGTTCAAAAAGCATCTGAGTTCCCGGTCCATATAATCGTATTCATTATGATCTAAAAGGCTAAACTAATCCTTGATAAGGAGGGAAGACTCCGACTGTATGTCTGACTGGGGGGTATCCCGGTTGGATTTGTGTAATGAATCTCTTGTTATAGTTGTTGTAAGTCTTGTTCCAAACCATAGTCAGAGCATCATGTTATTTGGGGACTTTGATCCATCTCTGACCCCGTCTCTTACCCCTAATGGGACTTAGGATGTGCGTTGTATGATTGCTCCCCTCATGCTGTAACCCCCTCCTCCACGCAGGGTGTGACCCAAGAGGAGCTGCAGAAGGAGAGGAGCAGAGCAAAGGAGCTGAGCCAGACTAAGGCTGCCCTGGAGAAGGACACGACCAAACTGGGCTCTGAGCTGAAGGCACTCAGGGAGAGGAGTGAGAAGGTGAGAGACTCCTTATCCAGAGATTTACGAGTGGGTCCTCGTTCTGGGATCATTGAACAGCTCACAGGGGAGTGGAAGGGGGAGGGGTTGATTCGGAATTGAACCAACTGAATCCCATATCAACCTCTACCCCCTAGGTACTACTGTAGATCTGAGATGATTGGATAGGTCTTAGCAAAATGGTGACAATTCCATCATATTGCTTACACCTATCCATCCATCTCTCCCTCCTCACCCCTTCTCTTCTTCCCCCCAGGAGTTGAGGGAGCTGCGGGAGGCCAAGCAGCTGTTGATCCAGCAGAAGCTGGAGGTGCAGGGCCGTGTGGAGGAGGTGCAGGCAGCCCTGGAGCAGGAGAAGACCCAGCACCAGGCCACCAGGGACAGTGTTACCCAGAGAGAGGAGAAGTCTCGGGTGGAGACCCAGGAGGTCCAGGCCCAGCTAGTACGCTTAGTCGTTTACCTACCTACTAACGTTCCAGATGGCATCAACACTTATTAAAGGAGCTACATGTGATGTTTGACATTGAAGTACTATTTGCTGGTGGAAATGTTACACACACAGAACACCTCCAGTGCTTTTAAATGCTGTGTTTTGTAGACACCATGCAGGCTCTCTGTCATTTTCTGTGTTTCACAAATGTGTGGTGGTGTCTTTTTTAGGTATTATCACTCAGATGTTTTGTAGAGCTGTAGGTGTGTGGCTTTTCTCCTCTGAACTTCTAAATACCCTGTCATCTCTCTACCCCTCACTCCCTCCCATTCCCTCCTCCTCCCCCTTCCTCCTCCCCATCCCCCGCCCCTCCCCAGGCGTCAGAACGTAAAGCCCGGGAGGAGCAGGCGAAGCGGGGAGAGGAGGCGGAGGCGCGGCTGGGCCTGCAGGTGACTGCGCTCAACGAGAACGTGGCCACGCTAAAGAGGGAATGGCAGGGCAGCCAGCGGCGCTGTGGCGAACTGGAGAAGCAGACTGATGAACTGCGGGGCGAGATCGCTGTGCTAGAGGCCACCGTGCAGAACAACCAGGACGAGAGACGCGCGCTGCTGGAGAGGTGAAGGGGAGGAGTGGGTGTGAAGTTGTCTTCAGAATTGCAGCCGCTAATGTCGTGGTTTTACCAGAAACTATAATGTAGCTAGGAATCGCCTAGATCTCCCCTCATGGATGTCTTCCAAATCAAATCAAAATGTATTTGTCACATGCTTCTTAAACAACAGGTGTAGACTAACAGTGAAATGCTTACTTACGGACCCTTCCCAAACAGCGTGCAAAAGAGCACGTTGGCTGTTAGCCTATCCAGCAAGGTGTCAGAGATAACTGATTTCCGGTAGTTTGGCCTGTAATGCAGCAGAGCTTGCATTGGAGGTGTTTTAGTGCTTTCATTGGGTTTTTTCTCTCTGTCACTCTCTATCCTTTTTTCTCTCTCCTCCTATGGTAGCTTTTAGCCTTTCACCATTGTGCCTGTGTGTAATGGTTGTGTTTCAGGTGTGTGAAGGGTGAGGGGGAGATGGAGAAACTGCAGTCCAAGGTGGTGGAGATGCGCAGGAAACTGGATGATACAACCGCTGCCATGCAGGAGCTGGGCAGAGAAAACCAGTCACTACAGGTAACAATACAGGATACATAACGCCATGTTAGACATATGTATTATGACTTCAGTTGCATCATTCTGTGTGACCTGTAGCTGAACTAGACAATACAACACAGTACACATACACCAGTCTACGTGTATTTAGTATTTTATTAGAATCCCCATTAGCTGTTGCCAAGGCAGCAGCTACTCTTCCTGGGGTCCAAATGTATTAGACCCAACAGAGTCCACAGCCGTGGAGCCACGATAGTCTGACGACCCATTATTACATAATTTACTGATCTCATTTAATTGTCGAGCTGTGGACGTGTCACAATATACTGCGCAGCTCTGCTGGTTAGAACTCTGTAGGACTCGTTCGATGGGTACTTAAAGTCAATAGAGCTGTGTGTGTTAGTGTGTACATGCCTGTTTGTATAGGTGCAGACGTGCAGTGGAGCTGGTTTTCCTGTGTGTATGTATATGGACTAACCCCTCTCTCTCCCTGTCCCCATCTGTAGATAAAGCAGTCACAGTCTCTGACCAGGAAGTGGGCGGAGGACCACGAGGTACAGAACTGCATGGCCTGTGAGAAGGGCTTCTCTCTTGCCATCAGGAAGGTGAGTTGTGTTGCATGTCGTTCTGTTCATCTGGGGTGTGTTCATTATGGCATGCTCAGAGAGTTTTGCAATGGAAAATTCCAGGTAGTCCCAGTCAGTTTTCTTCTGTTTGGTTCCTAATGAACACAACCATGGTAAGAGGGTTGAAGGAGGTGCCACAAAGGAGTTCTACAAAGTGTTATATCATCAGGACAGTCAGACTGTCCTGCCCATCCTCCTAACTGACTCTCTCTCTACTCTCTCCCCCCACAGCACCACTGCAGACACTGTGGCAACATCTTCTGTGCAGAGTGCTCTGCCAAGAACGCTCTCACACCCTCCTCCAAGAAGCCTGTGCGGGTGTGTGAGACGTGCTTCGAAGATCTCCAGGGCTGACACCTCTCTCTCTCGGCCCCCTGGCCCCTCCAGTGACGGCATGTCTCATCGTTTCCTACGTGCATTCTTACAAACTGACTTTGAGAAATCAACACCTGTCTTTCTATGACTTCATGGATCATTGGAACCAATCAGACCTAGTGTGCTTTGAAGAGGAGGTACCTGGTGATGGGATGGGAGTGCAGGACAAGGGGCCACAGTCACTGTATGGGCCACAGTCGTTCTAGGGGCCAGTGGTCTTAGCAAGGGGGTTAGCTGGGGTCTCTGTGTCACACAAGATAGGAACATGATGGAAGAAGCACAGCAGACATGCCAGAGCTATGGGACAGAATGGGAAGGGCCAAATCTGTATAGTGCCTTTGCTGCTTATGAGGCCGGCTGGTTGGTCAGAGGGTGGTAACGGGGAGAGCTCAACAGCACTAACCATCTTTACTCTACATGTCTAGCTAAGACGGCGGTCATCTTGGTTTGGCATCGTTAGCATCTTTAACATTTAGGAAGACAAGGCGGTTGACTGTAAGTGTACGTTGTGTCTAGAAGAGTTGTGAAGGCAGGTGTAAGAAAGGGGTTAAATACCGAATGGGTTAAGTTGTTTTAACAAAAGGATATAGAGTTACGTTAAAGGGTTGAAAGCAGTGGTTCTGTTTGTTTTAAGATAAGTATTTTGTTCACGACCAAAGAATGTCCCAACTGGAGGAGTCCAACTGTCCTGAGATGGTAGGATATGAGGCAAAACGGAAAGCCTGGATTTTTCTTTACCTTAATTTCTTCTCAATTACTTTTTTAATCTAGCCGAAAGCTTTGAGTTTTTGACTTGTAAGGTCCTACATTTTATCATGAATTCAGACATGCTTGAACGTGGCTGGCATTTATAATGTACATCAGATTTTTATGATCATTTTTCTACAAAATGGAATGACGTCTTTGTTTTGCACCGTCGTTGATCTCCTGCAAACAACAAATGTAAACAACTACTTGTGGTGCTTCTTTTTCTCATTGAATGCAGACGTGATGAGATCCACGTGGTTGCATGTGATGTTTTTTGTCGCCTGTATCCCATTCAACATCATGACTACTTACTGCAGGAGCTGTGTGTGCTCTGCTTTGAAGCAATAACTGTCTGCGTGTATCTTGTATGTGTGGTGTTTTAGGAATAATGTGTAGTGTGTGTGTAGGGTGGCAGTGTTGTCTGTCTGTACAGCACCTCTACAGCAGTGGATTTCAACCTTTGGTCTGCGGACCACCAGGGTACTGTTTTTATTTTTGTATTTATTTTTATAAAAATAGTTGGGAGTATTAAAGGGGGGCTGAACTTCCTGATTTAGCTTCGTTTTCAATTCTCATAAGGAAATGCGACTGAGAACAAGATTTGGGTCTTGGAGGCGTGCTTTGATGTGGGTGTCTCGTGTGTGTGTGTGTGTGTGTTCGAATGTGGGAAGCGTTTGTACTTTCACTATGCCAAAACAGTACACAGTTAGTCACTCACCCTTTTAGATGACGTGAAACAGTTTAACCATTTCTTATGGCCTAGACTAGCTAGCAAGCTAGCCAACTTCTTTCGCTAATTAGCTTCAGCCTGCCGGTGTGCGACCATGGCAAAGTTTGTTTGACTTTGGATAGCCTGTCTATGGGGCTAGTTAGGGGCTGTCAATAAATTACACAATGTAAATGGGACAATATTTTCATGTTGCACGTCTTTTAGTTGTCTCATTAAAAGCTTTCAATATTTGTATATGAATTTCTACAATTTTCAGTTGGTTTGAGGTTTTCAATTCATAGAATTTTGGAGCTATTGACGTTTTAAAATGTTGTCCCATGTACATTGTGTAATTTACTGATGGTCCCTAACTAGCCCCATAGGGATATCTATTGTCAAACCAAATTGACCATGGGGCATTACAATCGGGTTGTGTGCAGCTGCACTCCGAATTGATGATTACTTGGGTGCTGCCAGTTGTGGGCATGTGTTGCGTTCTGTGATACAATTTTTTCTTAATTATCTCATGAATCTCAGTTTTGGACGAGACTGACTTTATGACCAAAATTAGCCTATTTACTCTTTGTAGTCAATTTTGACACTACAATAAATATTTCGGACTAATATCGATGCCACATAGGCTGTTTTCTAACAGATAAGTTGTTTATTGCCTTCAGTTGCGCTTTCATGGTATTATAAGCAATTTTACATTACTTTTCACAAAAGTTAAATTCATTGATCAAATTGACTATAAATTTGACCGGCAAGATATTTGTGAAAACAATTCTGTGATTCCACGAATGGTGGTCCTCGAGCTTTTGGCGGTGATTTGGTGGTCCCCGGAATGGAGAAGGTTGGGAAACGCTGCTCTACAGTATATGCATGGTGGCTGTTAACCTTCTCTCTGCGACACATTTGGACGTGTCAGTGTTGATTTACGCTAACTGCTAACACTTTACCACCAGTCAAATAGAACTGATAACTGAAAAATGTAATCCTCGTTGAAGTGTTTTATTGTCTTTTTGACGAGCTCTTAATACTGATTGAACTGCTCCTGCATTGTCTGGTCAATCCACAGTAAATGATTGTATTAAGAGTTTGTGAGTGACTTGTTTGTGTGGCGTGGTTTGCTGTCTGGCTGTGTCCGGCTAGCTGTCTTTTGGCGGACTGAACATCCTTTACTCTCTCTATAACAGTCCTTCCTCTACTCTGGGTTCCAGAAAATATATACGCCATTTAGCAGACGCTTTTCCAAAGCGATTTAGTCATTCGTGCACACATTTTACGTATATGGGAGGGTCCCGGGAATCGAACCCACTACCCTGGCATTACAAGCGACATGCTCTACCAACTGAGCTACAAACGACCACTCAGAAGGAGGTCATTCTCAAACACATGGCTTTGTACCAGGTCACTTTGATCAAGTAGACTCCTGTGTTAGTATCCATGTCTGTATTACATTGGTTTTGTTTCGTCTACCTCAGATTGGCACAGGCATATAAATAGCACTATGGTTAACCTGAAAGATAATGAAAGTATTCTTTCCCTGCTGGCCTGTCCCTGCAGATCAAGTTCCCCAGCTTGCGATGGGTGTCGTTAAGTGTTGTCACTAAGGCCAAGAGATTGGCGGTCTAGACCACCACTTTTATCAGAATCTGGGATAAGAACCCACACATCAGAATAGTGTTGGCTAGTCTCAGAGTCACAGCCTCTGTCTCTCTCAGTGCCATGGAGGTGTCAATCCCTGAGGAAGCCGCAAGTATTGCCCCACTAACTATCGCCCCATTCCACCCCTACAGTTGAGCGATGGTCACAAACCCTGGTTCTGGAGAGAGCTACAAGGTGTGCAGGCTTTTGTTCCAGCCCAGCACTAGCACCTGTTTCATATCAATTGCTCATTAAGACTTTAATTAGTTGAAACTCTTGTTTCAGTGCTCGGCTGGAACAAAAGCCCTCCCCACCCCCGTAACTCTGCCGTAGGGTTTACCATCTTACTGTATTACATTATCACTCACTAATACCTGGCTATTGTATTATCTTTGTAAAATTGTTACATTTTCTTATGGAAGAAAATGAAAATAAAAAAGTATGTTAAATAACACTTGTATATAAATAAACGCGTCGACAACAAATGTAATGTAAATCCATAATTGTCTTACTGAATTAATTTTAGTGAATGGTACTACTACACTAATTAATCTGTGGCTTGTTTCACGTGGATGTCAGTCGTCATGCATGATGTATCGATTGGCTTTATAGTTCATTGTTCTTCATCCACTTTGGAGGATATCATGGCCCCGTTCATATACTTTAGAAATGTCTTTCCTAATTTCCTTCAGGTAAGCACAGATCTATAAGTAGATGGATAGGTGAAAACAAGGTTACGACCCTATCACTTCCACCTATCCAACCAATTGAGATCTGTGACTACTTCAAGGAAGGTAGGAAGGATGCATTTCTGGAGTATTGTAACAGGGCCCATATGTAGTAGCTGTGCCTTAAGTCAAGGTCTTGTTTGTCAGGCTCTCTGTGTTCTTAGAACACTGCCACCACAGACTCTGTCATGGACTACCTGACCTGGAAGGAGGAACGTGTGTGTGATTTAAGGAAGGAAAGAAAGGATAATTACATTTATGTCCAGATGTACCATTTATTGTCAAATTGTCCATCATTACTAAGAGTAAATAAAACTAGTTGTTTCTATTTTCCTTGGTGGTCAGTGTCTGTTTATACCAGTGTGTTAAGCCACAGTATGTGTGATGTATCATGATTTGTTACCCACTGGGATGATGATAATGACATGGGTCAGTACTTATTGTGATGTTATGACTGTATATGTTGTTACAGTTGACTGTATACTGCTGTTGTACTGTTCGCCACAGACACATTGAATGCCTACATGTACCCGGAGCACCCATCAGCAACACAGGACAGTCATCTTCTCATTTTCTATTATGGTACCGCAATACATTTTCAAAGCAAACATTAATTTTACAAAAGTTATCCTGCTAGTATTTTACAAGGGCTTGGGAGGGACCATAGTGCATGATACAGTTATAGAAGTCCTTGTTTTAGCCAGAGTCTATGGCAGTGGTCACCAACCCTGGTACTGGAGAGATCCATCATGTGTGGATGTGTTTGTTCCAGCCCAGCACCAACTAACACACCTGATTCAACTAATCAAGGGTCTCGACTAGTAGCTAGTTTTAAAAGTTCAATCAAGTGTATTTGTGCTAGTCGGTACATAGAGCCTGCACACTTATACCCCTTTCACACTACTGAGCCAAGTTCTACTGGGCTGGCCTGGTCACTCTTCCACCATCCACCTAGTTTCTGGAACTGTGCTGGAAAGGACAGTGTGAAAAGAAAATATCAAGAGCCACCTATGGTTCAGGAGCTATAGTGGGGATCAGGCACCGGTAGCTGTCCAGAAGCAGTGTTTGTGGTCCTCTGTTCTAGTAGTGAAAGTCAGACTGCTCAGATCTGGGAGGACTCTAGCCACAGTGAGGAGCTTTTCACCCGGGGAGGCTGCTGGGAATCCAATCTCAGCAGCATTGCCACAGCACCCTCTATCTCTGACATCCACACCCTCTGGAAACACACATACATTTGTATTGTTATTGTTGGTTTTTATTTTTGTTATACATTGTTTTGTTCTTCCCTTTTTAATCATGTAAAGTGTGTTGTGACGTTTGTGAAATGCACTTTAAATGAACTTGACACATGCAGGGTACCATGACGATACTCAGCTAACTCATGCCTAGTAATGAAGGAAATTCCACCTAACCTAGAAGTATCAGAGAGCAAGGTGACTTCGACAGTATTAGAATAAGCTATCCAGACAGTGGGGAAAAAAAGTAACTTCTCTGCTAGTGTAGTCTAATGATGACCCAACACTAGCTGGAGTGAGTCACTTGATTTCTGGGGTGATAGCAATTAGTATGTTTGTTAAGTGAAAATCTCCCGGACAGATATAGACTGTAAATAGCTGAACAATGATTTATCAGGTGTGGGAATGAAACATGGTGATGAATTATATAACACAGGAATTTATATGGCAGTTATCAACCAGCAACTAATCAAAAATGTATAAACTTTGACCCTGCTATGAGTATATTGAGATGGCAGTTTCCTGATAGTGATAGATCCATGCCTTACATAAGATACCACTGTTATGTGGTATTTCATGTTATGTGATGCTCTGCGATGTTGGCAGCTGTTGTCATGCCAATGGAATGTTGCCAGTCGCCATGGTACAATTATAAGCACCCAGCTACACATGAACAGCAAAACGGTATGCAATCCAATTCTCACTGTAAAAACACTGCTGTTCATAGTGTTTTTGTTTGGCCTACAACACGCAGTGTGTTTAACGTCAAGTCAGACTGCTCTTACTGTACCTTGACGGCCTCGGACGGAGCTTGTAGGATGAAGGCAGCGATACACTGCTGGTAGCGGTTCTGGTGCATGATGATGAAGGATTGGGGTAGCCCTGACACTGAGAAGAGAAGGATGAAACATTCATTAGTGCACACCGTTGAAAAACTTAGCAAAAAAATGTGTAACAGATCATGAAAACAAGCGTTTCTTATTGGACAAGTTCAGTTAGTCCCTCCCTGTTTTGGCCCGTTTGCGTCTGTTTTGTTCCTAATGAATACAAACCAGTTCTCTTGTTGCCGACACAGTAGTACAGAAGAAAGAGTACTGAACAAATAACTCCGGACTGATACTGTAATCGATTACAGATTACTAATCTGCTGTTTAGATAACTGTTGATTACACAATATGTTTTTATCATAGGCTTGATTATTGATATCAAATCCAGATTTTATCAGTAAAGCATGAGGTGTGAAACAAGTGACAAGGGGTGTGGGAATCCCTAGCCTAAATGTAATGTATTAGTAGATGTTTAATAGGCCTGTTGAAAATCTATGTTGAAATCAGTGATGAGATCCTGGAATCAGGTTGTTGATTCTTTTGCACACACACACACAGTTGAGAGGAGAGTAAGCATTACATTTTACAATTTTCACCCCGCTGTATCCTGTGCATATGACCAATAAACTTTGATTTGACACACACACTAAGGTAGACAAAAGCCGAGATGTTTGTGTGTGTTACTAGGACAGGCTGCCTTAAAAGAACTGTGGTAACTATATAAGTGAGTGCTGGCCTTTTTTAACTCCTATATCATGCAGGTGTTGATCCCTCCCCACCTGCTGCGTTGAGTTGGTCTACGTTCTTGAGCTGGAGGCGGTCCAGCGAGATGGGCTGATCCAGGACAGTGAAGGTACAGCCCTCCTTCAGCAGCTGGTCCAATTCCTGGTTCTGAGGTGGACGCAGAGGACTCTGTTCAGGACCTGTGGACTTCTGGAGGGAGAAAGAGAGAAGGAAGTAAGTAAGGAAATAAGGAAGTAGATAAGTATATGCAACAAATCAGATATTGGGAGCACCTTTTTGTTCCTCTTGATCTTGGTGATGAGGAGGAACTCGTCAAACAGAAACAGGTACACATCGTGCAGCTTGCCGTTCTCTAGAATCACATATAGAGATGACATGGCTAAAATATGTAGAACTACAGTACTTCAAACTATTTTAATTAGTCTTGTCTAATTCCTCTGTATGTCACTGACCTGTAAGCACTAGTTTTCCCTTGTGCAGCAGGCTCCGATGAGAGATGAGGTTTTCGAGGGTGACAGACTTTAGGAGATGCTTCAGATTCTGTTTGTAGCCAAATGAAGGGCTGAGGTTATGTTGTGGGAAATTTGTTTGCGTTCTTATAAGTTCATACTGTATGTGGTGTCAGTATATATATTTTTTCTTATACAACGGGTGGGTCTAATGCTGAATGCTGATTGGTTAAAAGCGCATTCCAGCCGGTGTCTATTCCACAAGTTACCACCGGCTAAATCTATGACATTAAAATGCCTATTTACCTCTGTTCCATCTGACTGCGCAATCCACTGTCTCATCAGCCCAGCCAAGCAATTTATAAACTTGATCTCCACTATAAAAAGCATCTAGACATTATCTCACATTTCTTTTAGACTAACATTTAGTTTTCAACAGCAGAGGTTTGTTTAAACCTTGCTGTCTGTCTCTGACATTTGCAACATTGTTTCAAGATTCAAATGTGATCTCCAGCTGTCCCATGGTAATGAACATGTCAGGAGTCAGGACGAGACAGGCAGGCAGGCAGCCTTTCTCAACCAGTCGAAATCATGAATCAGCTGGCATCATTTTTATGGACATATACAAAGAAATGTCAATTGAAAAAAGGTCAAACAAAGTGCAGCTAGTTTGCAGTCTTTCCAGCTTCAGTTTGAAGTGATTGTGTTAGCTGTGTTGTTGGCTAGCTCCTCTGAATAACAGTGTCTATCCAAATAAATCTCTCTAGAAAACAGCTTAAACAAATGCAAATGCATCTACTTTGCTGTTATTCTGGCTTTTTGACGTGACTGTAAGTTAGCCGTAGTTGGCTAGCTAGCAAGCAAGGGATAAGAACGTTGCCAAACCGGGTCGCGTCTCTGGCAACCAAACCAATAAAAAGAATGACCAGACGTCTTGGGTAGCAACCCTAGATCTGTGTCGGGACTATATCTTGTGGAAGGATGAAATAGTATGAATAAATTCATCAAAATAATGTTTTTTAATTAAAATATGTCAATCATTATTTGAATATGTTGGGAACCTGTTGTATAAAAGTGATAATGCCCGAGAAGCCGGTGTTTGGAGGATATATTGGCACGGTTTGCCGGCCCTCGTCTTCGTCTCGGGCCTAACAACACCCATGCCAATATATCCTCCAAACACCGGCTTCTCGGGCAGTATCATTTAAATTTCACACTGTAATATCTCATCTGTGTGTCTATGTAGCTTTGCGGATCCTGATGTTAGGTATCACTTGATACTTATCTGAAAACCCCCCCACTAAAAAGCTTTAGACAGCTTTCTCTTTCCTTTACATCAGTGCTATGATCTCTGATTTAAGATACAGCTAAGTTATTGTAGTATCTGACTTGTTTAAGAAACATTAACCATATGATCTGTTCTATTCTATTCAGAACTCAAGAATATCCACTTGTCATGGCAAGAGGCAAACAAAGCAGCCTAAGACTGACAATAGTGGAAAACTTTAGTACAGGCCCTATGTTCCTCCAGGAACCAAGAGGATTAAGTAAATTGAGTAAGTTCTATTCTATTCTGTATTTGTGCAAACCAAGTTTGGTATTCAAAGCTCAACTCTCCCAGTATAGTGAAAGCAGCCTTACCTCAGGGACGAAGGCCCGCTTGTCTCTCTCCCACACTGGCAGCCACACCAGGGAATCCCTCAGCTGTTTCACCTTCTGGTAGTTGTCCAGCCATTTCACCTTCCCCTCCAGATCACCTGCGCGCACACACACAACACATACACACACAGAGGGGGAAGAGTGTGTGTGAATGAGTCCAAACGCATAGCAGATGTTTTGGCGGTGTTGGAGCGGTATGAGCTGACATATTGGTATGCAGCTGGTCTTGTGTATTATCCCTACCGCGTAAGAAGTTCAAAGCGGCGGTAGAAAGTGTAGGCTCTATCGATCATAGGAATAATGACTCAAATGTCAAACCATTTCTGATAATTTGGATGGGGGATTTATAGCCTATCAATCTAATTCAAGTGTTTGAACATGGTCGGATTATAGTCAGGTGTGGTATCGTTGCATCCAATGGCAGTGTCTGCGATAAGGTAACGCAAAGAGACCTTTGTGGATTTGACAGCTCTGACGCCGCGTGCACACCGGCTGCATTATTACATTGCCGTACGGTACATTTTACGTAATCATCGCAATCCATGCGCCTCATCACAACAAAAAGAATCACGCACCTTCGGTGGCTTATCTACTTCCATTTCTGATAATGCATGGCAAAGCAACGCACAAGTTAGAAAATTCCAGCCTAGTCCGGCAGATGAGTCACAGCGGTGCGGATTGCCTCCGATTGAAATTAATGGACTTCCACCGGAACGCATACAGTTTACCGCAGTTGGTGTGCACAAGGCTTAATGCAGTTCCACCTTCGACAACGCTATGCCGATGTCAATCTGATTGAATCTAGCCCTCAAATGTTTGGTTGTGAGCAGTGCACACACAAGTTAGGAACATCGATTCTGGCTGGCTTATCCCAGGCATTAGAACACACACAGAAACCTCAACAAGGATGTCACTTCGTTGTCATCAAGTTAAATTAATATTATTTATGTAACTTCGTATTAGTTTTACTTTGTAACATTTTCAGCTACATTCTTAATTGAACTATCAATTTGTCTGGTATTGGCAATGAAACAAATCAATTTGAAATAGTATCTCTGATGTTGCATCTCAAAGTTCTTGATACGGATATCATTAAACGATTACGACAGTTCACTGTGTGTCGCAACATGGGTGTGATCTATAATGCTCCATTACTGCGCCCACCTTTTACTTAAAACACCCTCCACACCCATGAGACATTGACCTATTCAGCCCAGCATGCCATGGTGACAATGTTATTCCCAGGTCACACTGACTCACTGTACACCTCTGTTGTTGTCAGTAGTCACACCCTGTTAAAGCCTGGCTATGGGAAAGAACCTATAAGCACATTGTGAAAGCACTGTGAAACCAGATAGCAATGAAAGATGGGTTTGATATAAAAGAACAATTACATTCAAGGTACAATACTGTTACATATTTTCTCCCAGCCGGTCCTGTCCATCTATAGAGTAAACAAACAAAACGAGTCTGCAAGTACAGGCACGCAGAGAAGACTTCAATTGTCACAGCTTTTGGCTGCTGTCCAACAAACAAACTGGCTATTTGGTAAGCCATTTCTAAAAGACTTGTATTTGTATATCTCCCTTGGTTGTATTTGCTTATAAATAACTTTTCCACAATGTATATTTTGCAACAGGCGTGAAGATGTGAGTTAAAGGACAACTGCCCCTTAGAACCAACTTCTCTGGTTTTAAACAGTCAATGTAGGATTGATATGAGTCAGAAACATTCATTCTAGTGTCAAAATTGACTACAAAGTGTAAATAGGATAATTTTGGTCATAAAGTCAATCTCGTCCAAAACTGAGTTTTGTAAGTGAGTTCGTCACGACTTACTGGAGAGTTGTCTATGGATGCACAATGCCCACTAACACGAGAGAAGCAGCTGTGCTGATTGTGCTCTATCAGCTGTGCACGCTCTATCCAATAATAGTAGCCAGAACTTCCAGACAGTGAGACAGATCTGCCCTTTCCTCAGCCCCTCAGACTTGTTTACATAAGATAACATGTCGCCAATTTTATGTTGAAATAACCCTTAGACCTAAGCCCTTTATGGAGTGGCCACATGCTGATGTGTTTGATAGTGTCAATCACGCGAGTCTGCCACTTTTTAGGCAAAATTACAATTGAGACGATCAGAGCGCACTTGTATCCCAACTGCAACTTGTATTCGCGAGCATTCGCGAGCAGGTAAACAGCGCGTAGCTTGTGCTTTATTTATGATAGTTTGCCAGTTTGCAGATTATGTTGTAGACATGTTATTGTTCTCAGAAATCAATACCAGACTTTCCTGACTAGATAGACTTTGTGCAGTGCACTGACTAGTTTTCATGCACATTTGTTGACTTGAGAAATACTGCACCAAACACCTTAACTAGATGTAAAATTGCGCGACTAAGACCTTGGCAAAAATGTCTAAATTATTTACAGATTTCTTGATTTATCTTACTATTAATTCTGACTATTTTGAGGAAGGGGCTATGTTGTTGCTACGGTGACTCAGGGGGGACAAACAACAGTACCTGCCAGGGTATGATATGCAAAAATAACACCCACATCAAACCACACCCCCAAGACAACTCTTGTTTGGCTTCAGTCATGGCGGCTTCTTAATGAGCAATCTTCAAAACGAGTCCAAATCAGGAAGTGCAGTCACCCTTTAAGCCAGGAGATATGTGTAAGTGGCTGTCAAAAGCATAGCGCTGTCAGGAAAACCCCTAGAGCCCTGATGGCCTGATAACCTGAATGGCAGGTCTGCTTTTTCCTACATAGAAAAATAGAACTCCTAGAACAAGCAGGCAGCCCCATTCAAGTCAATGGTCTCCTCCATAGTAAGACACAGGAGAGGCTAGTATGTTCAAGTTTCCTTACATGGCAAAAACATTAATGTTGTGGTTAGGGACCGAGAAGAGCCACTGGTGATGACTGACTACTGTTAAATTAGGTTTAGATGAGACATCTCGGCTGATAGTCGGCCATTATGCAAATCACCCAGATCATCTAATAATGAGCAGCCTGTGTAGTGATATGGGGTACTACAATACACTGTTCCAGTGAAGTGGGTGAAGGAGGGGGGATGCTCACATATGGAGGTGTCCACCTGCTCCACCACGCTCTGCAGGGCGCTCTCCTCCTCCTCCGTCCGGCTCCTCTTCCCCACGTTCTTCAGCAGCAGGGGGTAGCGGGTCAGACGCTGCAACGGCGCTACTAACAGGTCACGCAACTGCAGCCTCCGGCACTCCGGGTTCCTCTCACACCACTAGAAAAGAGAGAGAGAGAGAGAGCACGAGAGCGAGAGAGAGCACGAGAGAGAGAGAGAGAGAGAGAGCACGAGAGAGAGAGAGCGCATGAGAGAGAGAGAGCGCACGAGAGCGAGAGAGCGCACGAGAGAGAGAGCGCACGAGAGAGAGAGCGCACGAGAGAGAGAGCGCACGAGAGAGAGAGCGCACGAGAGAGAGCGCACGAGAGAGTGCACGAGAGAGAGAGACAGCGCACGAGAGAGAGAGCACGAGAGAGAGAGCATGAGAGAGAGAGCATGAGAGAGAGAAAGAGAGCACGAGAGAGAGCGCGCACGAGAGAGAGCGCGCACGAGAGAGAGCGCGCACGAGAGAGAGCGCACGAGAGAGAGAAAGAGCGCACGAGAGAGAGAGCGCACGAGAGAGAGAGCGCACGAGAGAGCGTGCGAGAGAGAGAGCATGAGAGAGAGAGAGTGCACGACAACAACACATTTAGACCCAACCAAATCATGAGAAAACAAAAAGAGAATTACTTGACACATTGGAAAGAATTAACAAAAAAACTGAGCAAACTAGAATACTATTTGGCCCTAAACAGAGAGTACACAGTGGCAGAATACCTGACCACTGTGACTGACCCAAACTTAAGGAAAGCTTTGACAATGTACAGACTCCGTGAGCATAGCCTTGCTATTGAGAAAGGCCGCCGTAGGCAGACCTGGCTCTCAAGAGAAGACATGCTATGTGCACACTGCCCACAAAAGGTGGAAACTGAGCTGCACTTCCTAAACTCCTGCTAAATGTATGACCATATTACAGACACATATTTCCCTTAGATTACAGAGATCCACAAAGAATTCGAAAACAAACCCAATTTTGATAAACTCCCTTATCTACTGGGTGAAAAACCACAGTGTGCCATCACAGCACCAATATTTGTGACCTGTTGCCACAAGAAAAGGGCAACCAGTGAAGAACAAACACCATTGTAAATACAACCCATATTTATGTTGAACAGTCCGCAGCACCCGGCCTCACCCTACTAGAATCTGAAGTCAAATGTCTACTGTTTGCTGTTTGCTGATGATCTGGTGCTTCTGTCCCCAACCAAGGATGGCCTACAGCAGCACCTAAATCTTCTGCATAGATTCTGTCAGACCTGGGCCATGACAGTAAATCTCAGTAAGACAAAAATAATGGCGTTCCAAAAAAGACCCAGTTGCCAGGACCACAAATACAAATTCCATCTAGACACCGTTGCCCTAGAGCACACAGAGAACTATACATACCTCGGCCTAAACGTCAGCACCACAGGTAACTTCCACAAGGCTGTGAACGATCTGAATGACAAGGCAAGAAGGGCCTTCTATGCCATCAAAAGGAACATAAAATTCAACATACCAATTAGGATTGTGCTAAAAATGTATATACACTGCTCAAAAAAATAAAGGGAACACTAAAATAACACATCCTAGATCTGAATGAATGAAATAATCTTATTAAATACTTTTTTCTTTAGTTGAATGTGCTGACAACAAAATCACACAAAAATTATCAATGGAAATCAAATTTATCAACCAATGGAGGTCTGGATTTGGAGTCACCCTCAAAATTAAAGTGGAAAACCACACTACAGGCTGATCCAACTTTGATGTAATGTCCTTAAAACAAGTCAAAATGAGGCTCAGTAGTGTGTGTGGCCTCCACGTGCCTGTATGACCTCCCTACAACGCCTGGGCATGCTCCTGATGAGGTGACGGATGGTCTCCTGAGGGATCTCCTCCCAGACCTGGACTAAAGCATCCGCCAACTCCTGGACAGTGGCGTTGGTGGATGGAGCGAGACATGATGTCCCAGATGTGCTCAATTGGATTCAGGTCTGGGGAACGGGCGGGCAAGTCCATAGCATCAATGCCTTCCTCTTGCAGGAACTGCTGACACACTCCAGCCACATGAGGTCTAGCATTGTCTTGCATTAGGAGGAACCCAGGGCCAACCGCACCAGCATATGGTCTCACAAGGGGTCTGAGGATCTCATCTCGATACCTAATGGCAGTCAGGCTACCTCTGGCGAGCACATGGAGGGCTGTGCGGCCCCCCAAAGAAATGCCACCCCACACCATGACTGACCCACCGCCAAACCGGTCATGCTGGAGGATGTTGCAGGCAGCAGAACGTTCTCCACGGCGTCTCCAGACTCTGTCACGTCTGTCACGTGCTCAGTGTGAACCTGCTTTAATCTGTGAAGAGCACAAGGCGCCAGTGGCGAATTTGCCAAACTTGGTGTTCTCTGGCAAATGCCAAACGTCCTGCACGGTGTTGGGCTGTAAGCACAACCCCCACCTGTGGACGTCGGGCCCTCATACCACCCTCATGGAGTCTGTTTCTGACCGTTTGAGCAGACACATGCACATTTGTGGCCTGCTGGAAGTCATTTTGCAGGGCTCTGGCAGTGCTCCTCCTGCTCCTCCTTGCACAAAGGTCGGAGGTAGCAGTCCTGCTGCTGGGTTGTTGCCCTCCTACGGCCTCCTCCACGTCTCCTGATGTACTGGCCTGTCTCTTGGTAGCGCCTCCATGCTCTGGACACTACGCTGACAGACACAGCAAACCTTCATCCCACAGCTCGCATTGATGTGCCATCCTGGATGAGCTGCACTACCTGAGCCACTTGTGTGGGTTGTAGACTCCGTCTCATGCTACCACTAGAGTGAAAGCACCGCCAGCATTCAAAAGTGACCAAAACATCAGCCAGGAAGCATAGGAACTGAGAAGTGGTCTGTGGTCACCAACTGCAAAACCAGTCCTTTATTGGGGGTGTCTTGCTAATTGCCTATAATTTCCACCTGTTGTCTATTCCATTTGCACAACAGCATGTGAAATGTATTGTCAATCAGTGTTGCTTCCTAAGTGGACAGTTTGATTTCACAGAAGTGTGATTGACTTGGAGTTACATTGTGTTGTTTAAGTGTTCCCTTTATTTTTTTGAGCAGTGTATATTTTTTACCTTTATTTAACTAGGCAAGTCAGTTAAGAACAAATTCTTATTTACAATGACGGCCTACAACGGCCAAACCCGGACGACGCTGGGCCAATTGTGCGCCGCCCTATGGGACTCCCAATCACGGCCGGTTGTGATACAGCCTGGAATCGAACCAGGGGGTCTGTAGTGACGCCTCAAGCACTGAGATGCAGTGCCTTAGACCGCTGCGCCACTCGGGAGCCAGTTATAGAACCCATTGCCCTTTATGGTTGTGAGGTCTGGGGTCCGTTCACCAACCAAGAATGAACAAAATGGGACAAACACCAAATTGAGACTCTGCATGCAGAATTCTGCAAAAATATCCTCAGTGTACAATGTAAAACACCAAATAATGCATGCAGAGCATTAGGCCGATACCCGCTAATTATCAAAATCCAGAAAAGAGATGTTAAATTCTACAACCACCTAAAAGGAAGTGATTCACAAACCTTCCATAACAAAGCCATCACCTACAGAGAGTTTGAACCTGGAGAAGAGTCCCCTAAGCAAACACAAACAGACCCCACAGAGCCCCAGGACAGCAACACAATTAGACCCATCCAAATCATGAGAAAACAAAAAGATAATTACTTGACACATTGGAAAGAATTAACAAAAAAACAGTGCAAACTAGAATGCTATTTGGCCCTAAACAGAGAGTACACAGTGGCAGAATACCTGACCACTGTTACTGACCCAAAATTAAGGAAAGCTTTGACTGTACAGACTCAGTGAGCATAGACTTGCTATTGAGAAAGGCCGCCTTAGGCAGACAGGCTATGGCTATGTGCACACTGCCCACAAAATTAGGTGGAAACTGAGCTGCACTTCCTAACCTCCTCCCAAATGTATGACCATATTAGAGACACATTTCCCTCAGATTGCACAGACCCACAAATCCAATTTTGATAAACTCCCATATCTGTTGGGTGAAATACAGAGTGTACAATCACAGCAGTAAGATGTGTGACCTGTTGCCACAAGAAAAGGGCAACCAGTGAATAAAACCCATATTTATGTTTATTTATTTTCCCTTTTGTACTCTTGCACATCGTTACAACACTGTATATAGACATAATGCCATTTGAAATGTCGTTATTCTTTTGGAATAGTGTAATGTTTACTGTTTAGAGAGAGAGAGAGTGTACTGTACTGTAAGTAGGTAGATAAGTGTGTGTGTGACACAATCTGATAGAGAGAAAAAGCGATTAAGTAAGAGTGTGGGAGAAAATAAGACAGAGAGAGAAGATACAGGTTAGTGGGTAAGAGTGAAATAGAGAGAGTATTAGAGAGAACAGAGGGATGGGGGGAGGTAGAGTAAAGTGGTTGAGGAAGAAAATATATCTCAGTTGAGAGCAAAAAAAGAAAGAGAGTCACAATAGCAGAAGACAAATTGTCACATTCCAAATTGTCAGCATGCACCAGTACAGCGCGACCTTGCCCCAAACAACACTGATTTACAGTTCAAAATAAGCAGCGCTCGGCGGCTCCGGCCTGCAGTACAGTAGAGTGTACCTTAACGTAGGAGCCAAAGTCCTCTCTGTTCTTCAGGCTGTCCAGATAAAATAGTGCAGTGGAATAGTTGAGGCAGTACTTCTGCAGACAGTGGCATATGCTCTCCTGGAAAGCCTGCCGACAGATCGAGATAGAGAGACGTAGTGGTTATCTAACTAGCACAGAGACACAGAAAGCTGGGCCACAGGAAAAACAAGTGAGATATGTGTTCATATTGTACATTTCATGTAGGGAGATAAAGAGATGTACGTCTAGTATATCATGTTCGTGTAGGTCACATTTTCAAACAATGATATGGCTTATATTGAGGCTTCTGATTATTTGTGTAATAATTCTTTAGTTATTTATAGTAATATTTGAGAGAGAGAGAGAGAGAGAGAGAGAGAGAGAGAGAGAGAGAGAGAGAGAGAGAGAGAGAGAGAGAGAGAGAGAGAGAGAGAGAGAGAGAGAGAGAGAGAATATGAATGTATGTGTCAGCTGTACCTACCTTAGTGAGAAGCTCCAGCAGGTTGGACCCTCCTCCTGCCACAGGGATCTCCCAGGACTCCTTGATGACACGCAGCAGGCTGGTGAGGAAGCCAAAGCTCACCTTGGGAACAACAAATCATATTACAGAGTCCGCATGATGATGTCATGCCATAGCCTATTGCTGTGTAGTCTACTTTAATACACATATAAGTGAAGCGTTTTTCTTATTTTGGCTCTATACTCCAGAAATCAAAAAATTACTATGAAGTTCAAGTGCAAACTGACAGCTTTAATTTGAAGGTATTTTCATCCATATCGGGTGAACTGTTTAGAAATTACAGCACTTTCTGTACATACTGCCCCCATTGTAGGGGAGCAAAAGTATTGGGACAAATTCACTTATGTGTATTAAAGTAGTAAAAAGTGAAGTATTTTGGTCCCATATTCATAGCACGGAAAGACTACATCAACGTTGTGACTCTACAAATTTGTTGGATGCATTTGCTGTTTGTTTTGGTTGTGTTTCAGATTATTTTGTGCCCAATAGAAATGAATGGTAAATAATGTACTGTGTCATTTTGGAGTCACTTTTATTGTAAATAAGAATAGAATATGTTTCTAAACACTTCTACATTAATGTGGATGCTACTATGATTACGGATAATCCTGAATGAATCGTGAATAATGATGAGTGAGAAAGTTGCTCCCCAAAATGGTGGGACTATGTACAAAATGTGCTGTATTTCTAAATGAAAATACACTCAAATTAAATCGGACAGTCTGCACTTTAACCTCATAGTCATTGTTTGATTTAACAAAAAAACTTTTTTAAGTATCTCGCCAAAAGAAGAAAAAATGCTTCACTGTCACAATTACGGAGGGCACTGTAAATACAGTGCCTTCGGAAAGTATTCAGACGGCTTGACTTTTTCCACGTTTTGTTACATTACAGCCTTATTGTAAAATGGATTAAATAAATATAAAAAATCCTCAGCAACCTACAGTCGTGGTCAAAAGTTTTGAGAGTTAATTTTCACAAAGTATGCTACCTCAGTTTTTAGGATGGCAATTTGCATATACTCCAGAATGTTATGAAGAGTGATCAGATTAATTGCAATTAATTGCAAAGTCCCTCTTTGCCATGAAAATGAACTTAATCCCAAAAAAACATTTCCACTGCATTTCAGCCCTGCCACAAAAGGACCAGCTGACATCATGTCAGTGATTCTCTCGTTAACACAGGTGAGAGTGTTGACGAGGACAAGGCTGGAGATCACTCTGTCATGCTGATTGAGTTAGAATAACAGACCGGAAGCTTTAAAAGGAGGGTGGTGCTTGAAATCATTGTTCTTCCTCTGTTAACCATGGTTACCTGTAAGGAAACACGTGCCGTCATCATTGCTTTGCACAAAAAGGGCTTCACAGGCAAGTATATTGCTGCTAGTAAGATTGCACCTAAATCAACCATTTATCGGATCATCAAGAACTTCAAGGAGAGAGGTTCAATTGTTGTGAAGAAGGCTTCAGGGCGCCCAAAAAAGTCCAGCAAGCGCCAGGACCGTCTCCTAAAGTTGATTCAGCTGCGGGATCGGGGCACCACCAGTGCAGAGCTTGCTCAGGAATGGCAGCAGGCAGGTATGAGTTCATCTGTGGTCCTCTGTAGCTCAATTGGTAGAGCATGGCGCTTGTAACGCCAGGGTAGTGGGTTCGATCCCCGGGACCACCCATACGTAAAAATGTATGCACACATGACTGTAAGTCGCTTTGGATAAAAGCGTCTGCTAAATGGCATATTATTATTATTATTATTATCTGCACGCACAGTGAGGCAAAGACTTTTGGAGGATGGCCTGGTGTCAAGAAGGGCAGCGAGAAAGCCACTTCTCTCCAGGAAAAACATCAGGGACAGACTGATATTCTGCAAAAGGTACAGGGATTGGACTGCTGAGCCTGGGGTAAAGTCATTTTCTCTGATGAATCCCCTTTCCGATTGTTTGGGGCATCCGGAAAACACCTTGTCCGGAGAAGACAAGGTGAGCGCTACCATCAGTCCTGTGTCATGCCAACAGTAAAGCATCCTGAGGCCATTCATGTGTGGGGTTGCTTCTCAGCCAAGTGAGTGGGCTCACTCACAATTTTGCCTAAGAACACAGCCATGAATAAAGAATGGTACCAACACATTCTCCGAGAACAACTTCTCCCAACCATCCAAGAACAGTTTGGTGACGAACAATGCCTTTTCCAGCATGCTGGAGCACCTTGCCATAAGGCAAAAGTGATAACTAAGTGGCTCGGGGAACAAAACATCGACATTTTGGGTCCATGGCCATTTTGGGTCCATGGCCAGGAAACTCCCCAGACCTTAATTCCATTGAGAACTTGTGGTCAATCCTCAAGAGGCGGGTGGACAAACAAAAACCCACAAATTCGGACAAACTCCAAGCATTGATTATGCAATAATGGGCTGCCATCAGTCAGGATGTGGCCCAGAAGTTAATTGACAGCATGCCAGGGTGGATTGCAGAGGTCTTGAAAAAGAAGGGTCAACACTGCAAATATTTACTCTTTGCGTAAACAATGTAATTGTCAATAAAAGCCTTTGACGCTTATGGAATGCTTGTAAATACACTTCAGTATACCATAGCAACATCTGACAAAAATATCTAAAAACACTGAAGCAGCAAACTTTGTGAAGACCAATACTTGTCATTCTCAAAACGTTTGACCACGACTGTACACACAATACCCCATAATGACAAAGCGAAAACAGGTTTTTAGAATTGTTTGCAAATCTATTACAAATAATAGATATAAGATATAGATATAAGTATTCAGACCCTTTGCTATGAGACTCGAAATTGAGCTCAGATGCATCCTGTTTCCATTGATCATCCTTGAGATGTTTCTACAACTTGATTGGAGTCCACCTGTGGTAAATTCGATTGATTGGACATGATTTGGAAAGGCGCACACATGTCTATATAAGGTCCCACAGTTGACAGTGTATGTCAGAGCAAAATCCAAGCCATGAGGTCGAAGGAATTGTCCGTAGCGCTCCGAAACAGGATTGTGTCGAGGCACAGATCTGGGGAAGGGTACCAAAAAATGTCTGCAGCATTGAAGGACACAGTGGCCTCCATCATTCTTAAATGGAAGAAGTTTGGAACCACCAAGACTCTTCCTAGAGCTGGCCGCCCGGCCAAACTGAGCAATCGGGGGAGAAGGGCCTTGGTCAGGGAGGTGACCCAGAACCCGATGGTCACGCTGACAGAGCTCTAGAGTTCCTCTGTGGAGATGGACAACCATCTCTGCAACACTCCAACAATAAGGCCTTTATGGTAGAGCGGCCAGACGGAAGCCACTCCTCAGTGAAAGGCACATGACAGCCCACTTGGAGTTTGCCAAAAGGCACCTAAAGACTCTCAGACCATGACAAACGAGATTCTCTGGTCTGATGAAACCAAGATTGAACTCTTTGGCCTGAATGCCAAGCGTCACGTCTGGAGGAAACATGGCACCATCCCTACGGGGAAGCATGGTGGTGGCAGCATCATTCTGTGGGGATGTTTTTTAGCGGCAGGGACTGGGAGACTAGTCAGGATCGAGGCAAAGATGAACGGAGCAAAGAACAGAGAGATCTGCTCCAGAGCACTCACAACCTCAGACGGGGGCGAACGTTCACCTTCCAACAGGACAATGACCCTAAGCACACACAATACAACGCAGGACTGGCTTCGGGACAAGTCTCTGAATGTCCTTGAGTGGCCCAGCCAGAGCCCGGACTTGAACCCGATCGAACATCTCTGGAGAGCTTGAGAGGATCTGCAAAGAAGAATGGGAAAAACTCCCCAAATACAGGTGTGCCAAGCTTGTAGCGTCATACCCAAGAAGACTCGATTCTGTAATTGCTGCCAAAGGTGCTTCAACAAAGTACTGAGTAAAGGGTCTGAATACTTATGTAAATGTTATATTTCTGTTTTTTATTTGTAATAAATTAGCAAAAAATTATAAAAACCTGTTTTTACTTTGTCATTATGGGGTATTGTGTGTAGATTGAATAAATTTTAGAATAATGTGGAAAAAGTTAAGAGGGCTTACTACTTTCCGAAGGCACTGTATGATGGCAAGGACTGATAATTAAACCTCCAATGTCTCGCCTCAGTCGCCTGCAGCACTCTCTATTTTCTTTGGTAAAATAACCAGATGATGTGATATTATGAAAACTCAAACCTTCAACATATAGCCTAGAGTAAGATGATGTCAAAGATTTGATGTTGTGATAGGGAATATTTTGTGATTTATCTTTGGAATTTCATTTTGATAGCTTGTGGTAAACCATCTCCCTCTAGGAGCTGGATAACTACTTTCCACACACTAGTGACTGCCTCACTGCCCCATGATAGCACACCATGGCCCTATCATCTTATCATTCTGCATGGAAGACCGCATCCACTGCACCCGTTCAGGACCAGTTCTAATCTGAGTGGTGTTTTTTTACATTTTTAGTCATTTTAGCAGACGCTCTTATCCAGAGCGACTTACAGTTAGTGAGCGCATACATTATTTTTTATACTGGCCCCCCGTGGGAATCGAACCCACAACCCTGGCGTTGCAAACGCCATGCTCTACCAACTGAGCTACATCCCTGCCGGCCATTCCCTCCCCTACGCTGGACCAATTGTGCGCCGCCCCATGGGTCTCCCGGTCGCGGCCGGCTACGACAGAGTCTGGATTTGAACCAGGATCTCTAGTGGCACAGCTAGCACTGCGATGCAGTGCCTTAGACCACTGCGCCACTCGGAGAGTGTGTTGGCATGGCGACAGCACTAAATAGAACACTTGCTATAATATAATAGGACACAATAATGATATTTTGTGTTTTAATTATGTTGTGTCTCTTAACATGCCAAACTAATTTCCCAAGCTTGGGATAATAAATATATTTTAATCTAATCCAACCTAATGTAATATATGTATATCTATGGTCTTACCAGACCCAGCTCGTTGAGGTTGCCAAACAGCCTCCAGGAGTCCACGTCAGGCAGGCAGTCCCTCATCTGCAGGTTGGTCAGCATGGCCAGAAACACCTGAGGGACACAATAGAAACACAACCAGAAACACAAACACATTAGAAACGCATTAGAAACACAAACAAATACATTAGACACACCAACTAAAACACATTAGAAACACAAACACATTACAAAAACAAACAAATACATTAGAAACACCAACAAAAACACATTAGAAACAAACACATTAAACACTGCGCCCGGCCCACCACAGGAGTCGCTAGTGCACGATGGGATAAGAACATCCCTTCCGGCCAAACCCTCCCCTACCCTGGGCCAATTGTGCGCCACCCCATGGGTCTCCCGGTCGCGACAGAGCCTGAACTCGAACCAGGATCTCTAGTGGCACAGCGATGCAGTGCCTTAGACCACTGCGCCACTTGGGAGGCTAATAATACTTTCAGCAAAAATGTTTATTTTCAATTTACAATCTGTAGAAACAATGAGAATAGAAGGGTTCAGAACTTTTGTAAAACATCACAGTACAGTTGAAAAATATATGGCAAATAGAAATCCAATATGGATGGTGTTAAGAGATAGATGGGAGGTGTTGAATTTAGTTGAATGATGGGACTAATAACATCTAACAACAATTAATAACAACAAGATAACTAATGTAAAGCATACTGTGTCCATAATAAGTATATAGGTTATAGGTTGAGAGCTTTTGTGAAAGAGCACAGTTAGAAAGAAATGGCATATAGAAGCAAACCGGATGGACATCATGAAAATGATCGGAGAGGTTGAGGGTAGAGGAAGTTCAGGAGTAAAAACAAACAAAATAGAATTATTGTAAAATTGACTGTGTCCATAAAATGTATATAGTATGTATAAGCTGGAAATAGAGGCCTAAGCATTGTTGTTCACTAGTTTACTCCAATTAGGGAAGGGGTGGAGGGCTTGGAAAGTAATAAAGGAAAATATATTTAAAAACAGGATATGTATATGTATGTATTTGTATTTATACAGTGGGGAAAAAAAGTATTTAGTCAGCAACCAATTGTGCAAGTTCTCCCACTTAAAAAGATGAGAGAGGCCTGTAATTTTCATCATAGGTACACGTCAACTATGACAGACAAATTGAGGAAAAAAAATCCAGAAAATCCCATTGTAGGATTTTTAATGAATTTATTTGCAAATTATGGTGGAAAATAAGTATTTGGTCACCTACAAACAAGCAAGATTTCTGGCTCTCACAGACCTGTAACTTCTTCTTTAAGAGGCTCCTCTGTCCTCCACTCGTCACCTGTATTAATGGCACCTGTTTGAACTTGTTATCAGTATAAAAGACACCTGTCCACAACCTCAAACAGTCACACTCCAAACTTCACAATGGCCAAGACCAAAGAGCTGTCAAAGGACACCAAAAACTAAATTGTAGACCTGCACCAGGCTGGGAAGACTGCATCTGCAATAGGTAAGCAGCTTGGTTTGAAGAAATCAACTGTGGGAGCAATTATTAGGAAATGGAAGACATACAAGACCACTGATAATCTCCCTCGATCTGGGGCTCCACGCAAGATCTCACCCCGTAGGGTCAAAATTATCACAAGAACGGTGAGCAAAAATCCCAGAACCACACGGGGGGACCTAGTGAATGACCTGCAGAGAGCTGGGACCAAAGTAACAAAGCCAACCATCAGTAACACACTACGCCGCCAGGGACTCAAATCCTGCAGTGCGAGACGTGTCCCCCTGCTTAAGCCAGTACATGTCCAGGCCCGTCTGAAGTGCATTTGGATGATCCAGAAGAGGATTGGGAGAATGTCATATGGTCAGATGAAACCAAAATAGAACTTTTGGTAAAAACTCAACTCGTCATGTTTGGAGGACAAAGAATGCTGAGTTGCATCCAAAGAACACCATACCTACTGTGAAGCATGGGGTTGGAAACATCATGCTTTGGGGCTGTTTTTCTGCAAAGGGACCAGGACGACTGAACCGTGTAAAGGAAAGAATGAATGGGGCCATGTATCGTGAGATTTTGAGTGAAACCCTCCTTCCATCAGCAAGGGCATTGAAGATGAAACGTGGCTGGGTCTTTCAGCATGACAATGATCCCAAACACACCGCCCGGGCAACGAAGGAGTGGCTTCGTAAGAAGCATTTCAAGGTCCTGGAGTGGCCTAGCCAGTCTCCAGATCTCAACCCCATAGAAAATCTTTGGAGGGAGTTGAAAGTCTGTGTTGCCCAGCGACAGCCCCAAAACATCACTGCTCTAGAGGAGATCTGCATGGAGGAATGGGCCAAAATACCAGCAACAGTGTGTGAAAACCTTGTGAAGACTTACAGAAAACGTTTGACCTGTGTCATTGCCAACAAAGGGTATATAACAAAGTATTGAGAAACTTTTGTTATTGACCAAATACTTATTTTCCACCATCATATGCCAATAAATTCATTAAAAATCCTACAATGTGATTTTCTGGATTTTTTCTTCTCATTTTGTCTGTCATAGTTGACGTGTACCTATGATGAAAATTACAGGCCTCTCTCATCTTTTTAAGTGGGAGAACTTGCACAATTGGTGGCTGACTAAATACTTTTTTTCCCCACTGTATGTATGTATGTGTATATGTGTGTGTATGTATGTACAGTTGAAGTCAGAAGTTTACATACACCTTAGCCAAATACATTTAAACTCAGTTGTTCACAATTCATGACATTTAATCCTAGTAAGAATTCCCTGTCTTTGGTCAGTTAGGATCACCACTTTAGTTTAAGAATGTGAAATGTCAGAATAATAGTAGAGAGAATGATTTATTTAAGCTTTTATTTATTTAATCACATTCCCAGTGGGTCAGAAGTTTACACTCAATTAGTATTTGGTAGCATTGCCTTTAAATTGTTTAACTTGGGTCAAACGTTTCGGGTAGCCTTCCACAAGCTTCCCACAATAAGTTGGGTGAATTTTGGCCCATTCCTCCTGACAGAGCTGGTGTAACTGAGTCAGGTTTGTAGGCCTCCTTGCTCGCGCACACTTTTTCAGTTCTGCCCACACATTTTCTATAGGATTAAGGTCAGGGCTTTGTGATGGCCACTCCAATACCTTGACTTTGTTGTCCTTAATCCATTTTGCCACAACTTTGGAAGTATGGTTGGGGTCATTGTCCATTTGGAAGACCCATTTGCGACCAAGCTTTAACTTCCTAACTGATGTCTTGAGATGTTGCTTCAATATATCCACATAATTTTCCTTCCTCATGATGCCATCTATTTTGTGAAGTGCACCAGTCCCTCCTGCAGCAAGGCACCCCCACAACATGATGCTGCCACCCCTGTGCTTCACGGTTGGGATGGTGTTCTTCGGCTTGCGAGCACCCCCTTTTTCCTCCAAACATAACGATGGTCATTATGGCCAAACAGTTCTATTTTTGTTTCATCAGACCAGAGAACATTTCTCCAAAAAGTACGATCTTTGTCCCCATGTGCAGTTGCAAACAGTTGTCTGGCTTTTTTATGGCGGTTTTGGAGCAGTGGCTTCTTCCTTGCTGAGCGGCCTTTCAGGTTATGTCGATATTGGTCTTGTTTTACTGTGGATATAGATAGTTTTGTACCTGTTTCCTCCAGCATCTTCACAAGATCATTTACTGTTGTTCTGGGATTTATTTGCACTTTTCGCACCAAAGTACGTTCATCTCTAGGAGACAGATCGCGTCTCCTTCCTGAGCAGTATGACGGCTGCGTGGTCCCATGGTTTATACTTGCGTACTATTGTTTGTACAGATTAACGTGGTACCTTCAAGTGTTTGGAAATTGCTCCCAAGGATGAACCAGACTTTTTTTTCTGAGGTCTTGGCTGATTTCTTTTGATTTTCCCATGATGTCAAGCAAAGAGGCACTGAGTTTGAAGGTAGGCCTTGAAATACATCCACAGGTACACCTCCAATTATAATATAATATGCCATTTAGCAGACGCTTTTATCCAAAGCGACTTAACGTCATGTGTGCATACATTTTTACGTATGGGTGATCCCGGGGATCGAACCCACTACCCTGGCGTTACAAGTGCCATGCTCTACCAATTGAGCTACAGAGGAGCAATTGACTCAAATTATGTCAATTAGCTTATGTCAGAAGCTTCTAAAGCCATGATATAATTTTCTGGAATTTTCCAAGCTGTTTAAAGGCACAGTCAACTTAGTGTATGTAAACTTCTGACCCACTGGAATTGTGATAGTGAATTATAAGTGAAATAATCTGTCTGTAAACAATTGTTGGAAAAATTACTTGTGTCATGCACAAAGTAGATGTCCTAACCGACTTGCCAAAACTACACTTGCCAGTTGGTCAGCACATGCTCGGAGTACACGTCCTGGTAATCCGTCTGGCCCTGCGGCCTTGTGAATGTTGACCTGCTTAAAAGTCTTACTCACATCGGCTATGGAGAGCGTGATCACATAGTCATCCGGAACAGCTGGTGCTCTCATGCATGCTTCAGTGTTGCTTGCCTCGAAGCGAGCATAGAAGTGATTTAGCTCCTCTGGTAGGCTTGTGTCACTGGGCAGCTCGCGGCTGTCCTTCCTTTTGTAGTCTGTAATAATTTTCAAGCCCTGCCACATCCGACGAGTGTCAGAGCCGGTGTTGTACGATTCAATCTTAGTCCGGTATTGACTCTTTGCCTGCTTGATGGTTCGTCGGAGGGCATAGCGGGATTTCTTATAAGCGTCCGGGTTAGAGTCCCGCTCCTTGAAAGCGGCAGCTCTACCCTTTAGCTCAGTGCGGATGTTGCCTGTAATCCATGGCTTCTGGTTGGGGTATGTACTTACGGTCACTGTGGGGACGACGTCATCGATGCACTTATTGATGAAGCCAGTGACTGATGTGGTGTACTCCTCAATGCTATCTGAAGAATCCCGGAACATATTCCAGTCTGTGCTAGCAAAACAGTCCTGTAGCTTAGCATCTGCATCAGCTGACCACTTTTTTATTAACCAAGTCACTGGTGCTTCCTGCTTTAGTTTTTGCTTATAAGCAGGAATCAGGAGGATAGAGTTATGGTCAGATTTGCCAAATGGAGGGCGAGGGAGAGCTTTGTATGTGTCTCTGTGTGTGGAGTTAAGGTGGTCTAGAGTTTTTTTTCTCCTGTGGTTGCACATTTAACATGCTGGAATTTAACATATAAGAATTTATATATTTATATTTTGGCTAGGCTAGTTTGAAGCAAGGTAAAACATGCCTCATAATATAAAGTAAAACTTTCAGGTTTCAAATGATTAAGTAAATGTTTTCAAAATGCGTACTGCCTCCAGCTCATTGCAAAGTGACGCTCGTCGGATGTGGCAGGGCTTGAAAACTATTACAGACTACAAAGGGAAGCACAGCCGCGAGCTGCCCAGTGACACAAGCCTACCAGACGAGCTAAACCACTTCTATGCTCGCTTCGAGGCAAGCAACACTGAAACATGCATGAGAGCACCAGCTGTTCCGGATGACTATGTGATCACGCTCTCCGTAGCCGATGTGAGTAAGACTTTTAAGCAGGTCAACATTCACAAGGCCGCAGGGCCAGACGGATTACCAGGGACGTGTACTCCGAGCATGTGCTGACCAACTGGCAAGTGTCTTCACTGACATTTTCAACATGTCCCTGACTGAGTCTGTAATACCAACATGTTTCAAGCAGACCACCATAGTCCCCGTGCCCAAGGACTCTAAGATAACATGCCTAAATGACTACCGACCCGTAGCACTGACGTCTGTAGCCATGAAGTGCTTTGAAAGGCTGGTCATGGCTCACATCAACAGCATTATCCCAGAAACCCTAGACCCACTCCAATTTGCATACCGCCCCAACAGATCAACAGATGATGCAATCTCTATTGCACTCCACACTGCCCTTTCCCACCTGGACAAGAGGAACACCTACGTGAGAATGCTATTCATTGACTACAGCTCAGCATTCAACACCATAGTGCCCTCTAAGCTCATCACTAAGCTAAGGATCCTGGGACTAAACACCTCCCTCTGCAACTGGATCCTGGACTTCCTGACGGGCCGCCCCCAGGTGGTAAGGGTAGGTAACAACACATCTGCCACACTGATCCTCAACACGGGGCCCCTCAGGGGTGCGTGCTCAGTCCCCTCCTGTACTCTCTGTTCACCCATGACTGCATGGCCAGGCACGAATCCAACACCATCATTAAGTTTGCCGACGACACAACAGTGGTAGGCCTGATCACCGACAATGATGAGACAGCCTATAGGGAGGAGGTCAGAGATCTGGCCGTGTGGTGCCAGGACAACAACCTCTCCCTCAACGTGACCAAGACAAAGGAGATGATTGTGGACTACAGGAAAAAAAAGAGGACTGAGCACGCCCCCATTCTCATCGACGGGGCTGTAGTGGAACAGGTTGAGAGCTTCAAGTTCCTTGGTGTCCACATCACCAACGAACTATCATGGTCCAAACACACCAAGACAGTCGTGAAGAGGGCACGACAAAGCCTATTCCCCCTCAGGAGACTGAAAAGATTTGGCATGGGTCCTCAGATCCTCAAAAAATTATACAGCTGCACCATCGAGAGCATCCTGACTGGTTGCATCACCGCCTGGTATGGCAACTGCTTGGCCTCCGACCGCAAGGCACTACAGAGGGTAGTGCGTACGGCCCAGTACATCACTGGGGCAAAGCTTCCTGCCATCCAGGACCTCTATACCAGGCGGTGTCAGAGGAAGGCCCTCAAAATTGTCAAAGACTCCAGCCACCCTAGTCATAGACTGTTCTCTCTGCTACCGCACGGCAAGCGGTACCGGAGTGCCAAGTCTAGGTCCAAAAGACTTCTCAACAGCTTCTACCCCCAAGCCATAAGACTCCTGAACAGCTAATCATGGCTACCCGGACTATTTGCACTGCCCCCCCCACCCCATCCTTTTTTACGCTGCTGCTACTCTGTTAAGTATTTATGCATAGTCACTTTAACTCTACCCGCATGTACATATTACCTCAACTACCTCAACTAGCCGGTGCCCCCGCACATTGACTCTGCAACGGTACCCCCCTGTATATATAGCCTCCCTATTGTCACTTTATTTTACTTCTGCTCTTTTTTTCTCAACACTTTTTTTTGTTGTTGTTTTATTTTTACTTTTTTTTGTTTAAAATAAATGCACTGTTGGTTAAGGGCTGTAAGTAAGCATTTCACTGTAATGTCTGCACCTGTTGTATTCGGCGCATGTGACCAATAACATTTGATTTGATTTGATTTGAAAGTGGTGTGACACAAAATATTAGCTCTTTTTAATTTTGGCTATCAAAACGTTTTTTTTTAAACATGCAATTGCATTTAGAATTGTTGCGCAATGATTTGGTTTATAAAAGCACATGTTTAACTCGGCAACGAACAAACTGTTTGAGGAGCTGTAGCAGCAGCTCTCGCGCTGTCTGACAGATTTTCCACTCAAACTAGGCTCTGTATCTGTATGCTGTACGTGTGATAAATAAGATATATGACGACTAAGGAAAATACACGCGGCAATTTTAATTCCACTAAATTATGCAAATTAACTATAGACCGATAAGCATGACCGGTCAAATGTATTTCCAGCGACTGGTATTTCCATCAATGAATAGGCTAAAAAGCATTATTTCGCAATGGAATTTTGTTTCTTCTCCCAGACAATTGGGCGGCAACAACAATAAAAAAATCCTGCTTTTCATTTTTTTTGGGGGGGCCAAAAGCCGGCTATTACCGGCTAACGGAAACCCTGGTGTGTGATTTCAATTATTAGGATCCCCATTAGCCGATGCCAATGGCAACAGCTAGTCTGGCTGGGGATGACATCCACTACCGTTGAAAAGTTTGGGGTCACTTAGAAATGTCCTTGTTTTCCATGAAAATATACATGAAATGAGTTTGAATAGGAAATATAGCAAAATGCATAGGAAATGTGTCATTGACAAGGTTAGAAATAATGATTTTTTTATTGAAATAATAATTGTGTCCTTCAAACTTTGCTTTCGTCAAAGAATCCTCCATTTGCAGCAATTACAGCCTTGCAGACCTTTGGCATTCTAGTTGTCAATTTGTTGAGGTCATCTGAAGAGATTTCACCCCATGCTTCCTGAAGCACCTCCCACAAGTTGGATTGGCTTGGTGGGCACTTCTTACGTACCATATGGTCAAGCTGCTCCCACAACAGCTCAATAGGGTTGAGATCCGGTGACTGTGCTGGCCACTCCATTATAGACAGAATACCAGCTGACTGCTTCTTCCCTAAATAGTTATTGCATAGTTTGGAGTAGTGCTTTGGGTCATTGTCCTGTTGTAGGAGGAAATTGGCTCCAATCAAGCGCTGTCAACAGGGTATGGCATGACGTTGCAAAATGGAGTGATAGCCTTCCTTCTTCAAGATCCCTTTTACCCTGTACAAATCTCCCACTCTCTTACCACCACCAAAGCACCCCCAGACCATCACATTGCCTCCACCATGCTTGACAGATGGCATCAAGCACTCCTCCAGCATCTTTTCATTTGGTCTGTGTCTCACAAATGTTATTCTTTGTGATCCGAACACCTCAAACTTTGATTTGTCTGTCCATAACTTTTTCACAATCTTCCTCTGTCCAGTGTCTGTGTTATTTTGCCCATCTTAATATTTTATTTTTATTGGCCAGTCTGATAAATTGCTTTTTCTTTGCAACTCTGCCTAGAAAGTCAGCATGCCGGAGTCGCCTCTTCACTGTTGACGCTGAGACTGGTGTTTTGCGGGTACTATTTAATGAAGCTGCCAATTGAGGACCTGTGAGGGTCTGTTTCTCAAACTAGACACTCTAATGTATTTTGTCCTCTTGCTCAGTTGTGCACCGGGGCCTCCCACTCCTCTTTCTATTCTGGTTCGAGACAGTTTACGCTGTTCTGTGAAGGGAGTAGTACACAGCGTTGTACGAGATCTTCAGTTTCTTGGCAATTTCTCGCATGGAATAGCCTTCATTTCTCAGAACAAGAATAGACTGACGAGTTTCAGAAGAAAGTTATTTGTTTCTGGCCATTTTGATTCTGTAATCGAACCCACAATTGCTGATGCTCCAGATACTCAACTAGTCTCAAGAAGGCCAGTTTAATTGCTTCTTTAATCAGCACAACCGTTTTCAGCTGTGCTAACATAATTGCAAAAGGGTTTTCTAATGATCAATTAGCCAATTCCAATAAAAATCAGCCGTTTCCAGCTACAATAGCCATTTACAACATTAACAATGTCTACACTGTATTTCTGATCAATTTTATGTTATTTTAATGGACAAAAAAATTGCTTTTCTTTCGAGAACAAGGACATTTCTAAGTGTACCCCAAACTTTTGAACAGTAGTGTATAACGAAAAATACATTACACACAAAATACTTTACAATTTACATACATTTAAAAACATGAACATGTAGTGTGTGTGTGCATCTATCAGTTACACATAAATATCAGTACATACACACAACAAGTAGGTCGTGTGTGTGTGTGAGGAGGCGTACATCATGTAAGTCACCTCTTTGAGCACCATGAGCTGATCCAGGAAGTAAACACACTCGCTGGTGAAGAGTTCCCAGATGGCTTCCTGTCTCTTATAGTCCTGAGGGTCACTGTCAGACCTCAGCTGAGACGAATCACAGTCCCTCAGGAACTCCTCTAGAGAACAATCCTGTGGATGGAGGGGATGATAGACAGAGGGATGGTTGGATAGACGTTATTTGAATAATACACAAGGGGAGGGTGATTAATTGTGGTTTTCGCAAGGCTAGGCTGGTGAGGTCATAAGTACGAGGCGACAGCATTCTTTAGCGTGTCTTGTTACTATGCCCAATGCTGTAACTTAGTCTTATCTTCTGCTGTCTAGCTAGAGTTTATAAGTGTACGGTTGTCATGTGCGTAGGCTAACAATAAAGTTTTGTTCCCGTCCAATGTGTAATTTATATGTTTCAGGGGCTTCATTGTTCCTGAAGTACTTCCTAGGAGCACTGACTCAATTATGACTGGCTGCCAAGTTACAACGCAGACATGTAACTATTAGATATTACATAGCTAAGAGAAAAAAGGGCTTATTCAGCATGGATCATATGTTCATATGGCTTTCCTCACCTTGTACTTCTGGAAGTCTGTGTCCCTCCAGTCTTGAATCTGTTCCGTCAAGAGATATTTCTCAATATCAGAGGCAGAGCATGTTGTCTTCCCTTTAGTCTGAGAGGAACAAATACAGGCTCAACGTTAAACGTTCCTTGAACAGTCAATCAGGTTTTCCTACTATAGGTAGGAGTGTCTGTTTGTCTAAGTAAGAGTAAGTAATGTCAATGTGTGTATGTTTACAGTAAGAGTGAATGTGTGTATGTGCGTGTGTGTGTGTTCGCGCACACATGTGCTTGCCCGTGTGTGTGCACGGTCATGCACTTATGGAAGTGAACAGTGGAACAGTGAACTACAGTACACACCAACAGTGTTTTGTGCAAATATTTGCCCATCTATCTATCAGTCTGGTCAAACACATTTAACTAAATAATTGAGTTGGATTTAATTGGTTTGGCTCAGTGTTGTTGACTCATTATGAAATCTCAGGAGGCCATGAGAACAGAGGGGAGGAAAGCGTATTAATTAATGCTGTGATTAAAAGTGGGTCAGAGAACAATGTCCTTAATTCCATTGCAGCTCACCTGAGCACACTGGCAGCTTCACAGCCCTAGCAAACAAACCACAAACAACTAAACTGACCGGTGGCAGGGCAGGCTAGCTAGGGTGAGTAGCAGGGGAAAAACAACGAACAAACAGCACACCTACCGTGCCACGTCTGGAGAAAGGCCACCTGGGTTTCTTTGTGTCTGTGGAAATGGAGAAACGGGTATTGTGATTATCTACAAAGGCCTGGCTTCATAGGTCTGCTGTTTATAAAATAGTGATTTATTGAAAGAAAGAAAAAAGTTATGAAAAAAAGTGTTCACACTCCAAAGGATCTATGTATGTGGTCCTCTGTAGCTCAATTGGTAGAGCATGGCGCTTGTAACGCCAGGGTAGTGGGTTCGATCCCCGGGACCACCCATACGGAAAAATTTATGCACACATGACTGTAAGTCACTTTGGATAAAAGCGTCTGCTAAATGGCATATTATTTATTTTTATTTTTATGTAAAATAGTACAAACAGCCTTATCATTTTGCCTGAATGTGGTAATAATCTGAAAATAGTTTAATGTTGCTTATATTTGTGTAAGAAGTGAACTCCTGATGCAGTTACTAATGTCATAGCTAGGTAACTGTAAAATAATAGTTATAACAAATAACTCTGATCACTGTAGGCCTACAATCTGGTCTTAAAAGTAATCAACAAGCTGTTGACAAAAATGTAGCAATAAAGTGCAGAAAAGCAGCTTCAGTGTTAACCTGAGAAGTTGGAGAGGTTCAGTATGTCTGCCGCCCCATTGGACACAAACAGGTCCCCCGGCGAAACGTCCAATCCGGGCAGACTGACCACCACAGAACTCCGCCTCCTCTCCTGCAATCTTGGGAACAGGGTATGAAGAGAGAGACAGTTTCTAGAACATTCTGACCAATAACAGCCAGTTTCTAGAACATTCTGATCAATAAGAGACAGTTTATATCAAAACTGACCAATAAGGCCCCATAGTATCCAAGGACTTTATTTTTATTTATTTTCCATTTTTTAGGGGGTAGATCAGCTATAATATTGTAGATAGATTGTGGCTTCTATCGATGTAATTGTCTGCAACATTTCCAATCCCCTATATATATTTTTGGGTAAATATACAGTATATATTAATTTAAATATATTTTTTATATACACAACCGTTCAAAAGTTTGGAGTCAATTAGAAATATCCTTGTTTTCGAAAGAAAATAAAAAAAATTGTCCATTAAAATAACATCAAATTGATCAGAAATTCAGTGTAGACATTGTTAATGTTGTAAAAGGCTAATTGATCATTAGAAAACCCTTTTGCAATTATGTTAGCACAGCTGAAAACTGTTGTGCTGATTAAAGAAACAATAAAACTGGCCTTCTTGAGACTAGTTCAGTATCTGGAGCATCAGCAATTGTGGGTTCGATTACAGGCTCAAAATGGCCAGAAACAAACAACTTTATTCTGAAACTCGTCAGTCTATTCTTGTTCCGAGAAATTAAGGCTATTCCATGCGAGAAATTGCCAAGAAACTGAAGATCTCGTACAACGCTGTGTACTACTCCCTTCACAGAAGAGCGCAAACTGGCTCAAACCAGAATAGAAAGAGGAGTGGGAGGCCCCGGTGCACAACTGAGAGGACAAATACATTAGAGTGTCTAGTTTGAGAAACAGACGCCTCACAGGTCCTCAATTGGCAGCTTCATTAAATAGTACCCGCAAAACACCAGTCTCAACGTCAACAGTGAAGAGGCGACTCCGGGATGCTGACCTTCTAGGCAGAGTTGCAAAGAAAAAGCCATATCTCAGACTGCCCATCTTAATATTTTATTTTTATTGGCCAGTCTGAGATATGGCTTTTTCTTTGGTGTTTTGCGGGTACTATTAAATGAAGCTGCCAGTTGAGGACCTGTGAGGGGTCTGTTTCTCAAACTAGACAGTCTAATATATTTGTCCTCTTGCTCAGTTGTGCACCGGGGCCTCCCACTCCTCTGTCTATTCTGGTTAGAGCCAGTTTGCTCTGTTCTGTGAAGGGAGTAGTACACAGCATTGTACGAGATCTTCAGTTTGTGTTGTTGTTGTTGTTGAGAGTAAACTGCAGGTACACGCAGAAGGCAAATATCCAAATTCAAATCAAGCAGAATTAATGGATTAGAGACCGCCAATTAAGGAATGTATGTATTGTTGACATCTTATGCATTCGTTATGTAGTTTGCTATGGTAATAAAAAGTGTATACCTACTTGAATTGACTTCCTTACCACTGCATAAATATACTGAGTGTACAAAACATTAAAACATTCCTAAAATGTAGTTGCACCAACCCCCCTTTTTGCCCTCAGAACAGCCTCAATTCGTCGGTGCATGGACTGTCAAAAGCATTCCACAGGGATGCTGGCCCATGTTGACTCCAATGATTCCCACAGTTGTGTCAAGTTGGCTGGATGTCCTTTGGTTGGTGAACCATTCTTGATACACACGGGAAACTGTTGAGTGTGAAAAACCCAGCAGCGTTGCAGTTCTTGACACAAACCGGTGCGCCTGGCACCTACTAGCATACCCCGTTCAACGGCACTTAAATATTTTGTCAATCCATGTCTCAATTGTCTGAAGGCTTACAAATCCTTCTTTAACCTGTATCCTCCCCTTCAACTAGTCTGATTGAAGTGGATTTAACAAATGACATCAATAAAGGATCATAGCTTTCGACTGGATTCACCTGGTCAGTCTATGTCATGGAAAGAGCAGGTGTCCTTAATGTTTTGTACACTCAGTGTATGCTCACACTATAAAACCAACCACAGTAGCTACCTCTGACTGAGTTTACAAGTTAGATGTCAGTTGTCTTTCCGGAGAATAGTGAGAGTAGTAATGATGAGCCAAATAACAACCTGATAGGCTGGTCTTTAGCCAGTCAGTTTAAGGTTCACTCCCAGTGCTGTGACTAGACTACTCACTGGCTTTAGAGCTTTCATAGTGAGGCCTTGATGAACTATCTTTCCTGTTTCTCTATTAAACTAAAAGCTCATGGGTTAGAGTTAATGTACCCATGATTCCAGACTTTTTCCTATTTGTTATTCCTTCCCAATAGCTGAGTAATGAACGACAATTGAGAGTATAGTAATGTGAGACACAATCCAGTGTTTGATTGATTGAAGACAGAGTAAAACATACTCAATCATTTGGTTGTTTTTCAGAATGTGAATGGTGTTATAACCTTGTTATCATGTATACTGCACCATAAGATAGACTGAGTAAAGATTTTCGCTGTGCTTGGTGAAAGGTTATCTAGAAATGACGACACCATAAGGAAGGCAGACAGCTGAAGATCTCTGGCTGTTTATGATGGCGTAAACAGAACCCACAAACAGGAACAGTTATACAACTACAGGGAAGGGAAGTATGTTGGTTCTTGATTTTATTTTATGGTCTGTTACCAAAATGCCTCACCCTATCCAAAAAGGAGACCCATTGTCATTGTCCTTGGACTGTATGGACGTCCTCAGGAAACTGCTGTGCATCTGTAATGGTATGCTTATATACCTAGCCGTACTTATCTTATGTAAACCACCAACAGAAGACTGACTGACTTGAGTCTAGATGAGGTGCAGCAAGCCAATATGTACACTTCAACAGTGTCCTTCTGTAAGTGTACAATGAGACCTGAGTAATGTGGTATGTTAGTTCTCCCCTGGCCACTTCTGTTAACGCCTCAGCGCAGATAATACCTCTGAGTGCAACCACTGTTCTTTGTCCTCTCTAGGACTATGTTCTCTCTAGTAAACTAATATCAGTCACGGTAATGCGGACCCTGGCGCATCTTATGGGCCTTATATGTATAGGCACACAAAGTGTGCTGAGTTAACAATACATAGCTCAGTTGGTAGAGCATGGGACTTGTAACGGCAGGGTAGTGGGTTCGATTCCCAGGACCACCCATACGTAAAATGCATGCAAGCATAACTGTAAGTCGCTTTGGATAAAAGTATCTGCTAAATGGTATATATTATATATTATAGTTAACCAAAACATTGAGGAGGCTTTAAGTCTTACAGTAAATGCAATTGGATGATGATGATGGTGGTGGTGGAAGAGTACTGCATGAGGATCTGTCAAAAACAGTTCAACACTAATTGCAGTTTATTTCCAAGCAGGTCACAAAGACATCATGTCTCATTGTGGCCAGTCAGAATGCTCTCTGTGCGTCGACCCCTCTGCCACTGAGTCGAGCCCCCGCAAAGAGGGGTGCTTCATCCCCCAAACCACCCCCTGCCCAGGCCCCTACAGCAAAATAACGATGCCCGAAAACAAAGCAGTTCCGACCAATTGTCTTGCTGAGCCCGGCCACCATGTGGGGGGACAGTAGGGGGATGGCGCCAGGGTGTAATTATAATAATTACAAGGACAATAGCTGCCTAATTATCCAGTAGAAGAGCCCTGCCTGGGCGGCCCATTAGGAGGGGTGGTGGTGGTGCTACTGCTGGCAGTGGGGGAAAAACAGCCCTAATGAGGCCTTGTCTAGTCCACACAGACAGATGTAGGATCTTCATTTGATCACCCTGTTGCAGAAAACTTTGTGTATTTTAAGGTTTAAAAGGGTTTTTGAAGTTTGGAATTTCCACTTTGAATTTTTTCCCTTATAAAAAATGTATTGGCTACAAAAAAGTATATTAATTATAATCCACATAATAAATCACATGTCCTGTTGCTGTAGGATTATTTTACTGCTGTAGCAAACTGGCTCAAATTAAGATTCTACATCTGTAACCATGGGACTCTCATAACTTCACCCACTGAGCTTATGTTGCTCCGCTAACAGTTTCACTAACAAGCCCAAAGCACAATGAATGCACAATGGGGCGCCCTCTACTCTGGGTCCAATCGTATTTTGCCATTGAGTGCCAAATGTCCAATGAGTGGATGCAATTCGAGCAACAAGGCCCAGCTTGGGGAAATTTTTCCCTTAATATGTTTCCATACAAACAAACTCCTGGGATCACTAGAACGGTTCGCCAAATTAGAGATAGCAAACGAAACGAACAACACGGTTTAGGATGCAATCATGCAAATTAGAACGTTTGGCTCATAAGTTGCTTGTTCACTGAATGGAGAGAAAGTGGAATCATCTCTGTTTTGGTCCCATTCATGCTGGGTCATATTCATTAGGGCACACCGTAGCAAAACATTTTGCAATGGAAAACAGTTTTCTTCCGTTTGGAGCCTAATGAATACAACTCTGGTTTCCTAATTGTGTGTCATAGTTCAGAGTTAGTCAGTTATAGGCAAATTCCCCTCCTGCCATGCAAATAATGTCCAGGCAGTATATGGTAATTGCAGGCCACAGTGCAGGTATTTTTGCCTAAACCAAGTGGGGACACAGATAACACTCAAATCACCTACCTATTATGGCAAGCCTCCTTGTCCTGTAAAAAGAGACGAAGGCAGCTCGGTTAGGATAATTATGTTGAAAATGGCTTGTTATACAGCAGATACTACTGTGAAAGAGCAAACACATAGACAGTGAACAATAGCACAGCACAGGATATCTATCTATACATTAGGGGTTGGTTTCTCTGGCACAGATGAAGCCTTGGCCTAAGAAGTACTTTCAACAGAGAATATCCATTGAACATGCTTTTTAGGGCAGGACTAAGATTAATCTGGGTCTGGTTAACCGGCCGTATGAGGTCAATTATGATTTTAGAGCCTTGAGTGTGATAGACTAGAGAAACCCAAGGCCCTGGCTGATTTTAAAGGTGTAGAAATCCATGCAGAGTACATAACACTAAATCAACATTACACAGGCCTCCTGCTCCTACAGTGCATGTAACTGCTGATTAATTTGCTGTCAAAAGCTGACATTGTGAGCAGCCATCACAGGAGGCCAGGGAGAATGAGGGGGAGAGGGCTGCGACCCAGGAGGAATGTGGTGGAGCTACTGGCCATCTGCTTTATAAAGCTCAGATAAAAACTCATTATAAAGCCACAGTGTTGCATATGGCCGCCAGTCATGCTCAACTGAAAGTTTACCATTTTGGTCATGATAACATTAACTCACCTGATCATCGCTATCATCAGGAAATTCAAAGTCTTTACTAACACTTTGCACACTCCGTGCACCCAGAGATCCTTGTCTCGTGCAAGTGATACCATTGTCAAAAGTCTTTGATCTATGCGATCTGCTTTTCCCCCAGCCCGCGGATGAATTGGGCAGATTATCGAGATGGTTTTCTCTGTCGGGAAGGGGGCTGGCCGCCAGCGGAGACTTGTGCCTTTGTACTGGGGAGAGGGGACTCAACCGGGACGGTGTATCTTCCGTACCCGACTCCTCCTGTGTGCTGTCCATCCTCACCGGGTCCCGGAAGTCCACCTGCGGACGCCGTGTGCTCCTCATCCTCCTCAAGGTGGGGGAGGTTGAGATGCGAGCCGGGGCCTGTCGGTCAAACTGTGTGAGCAAGCCGTCTGCCTCGACCAAAGACGCATGTTTCAGTTTGGAGTGCGTTCTGGCCAAATCTATATGCATGATAAAGGGGTTCCTGGTCTGCGTCTCCTTGTCCTCGGTTGGTTTTGAGACCGTTTGCGTCTCGACATTGGTCACCCCTGTCACTTCCTTGTTCTCGTTCTCTAACCACTCAATGTAACTCCAGTCCAAGCTTTTCTCTTTGTCCTGGCCATTCTCGCGCACTATGACCTGTTTCAGCGTAGACATCTTGCGCAAGACGACATTGTAGGCCTAATTATGTCAGGAACATAGTTGTCTGTTGGTCCTTATTTTTCCCAGGTGTGTTGGGGTCAGATCATCCACTGGCAGTTTAGCAGCAAGCAACCACGTTTCAGAGACGTTTCTGGGGTATAAATAAAATGTATCTGTATTAGGTCTAATACAATAAATAGCCTACAAAACACAAAGCAGTCTGGGCGAGCCGTCAAGTCATAATCTTTTTTGTTCAGAGTTCATACCACTCACATTGTGAAACAGTGAAATTATGGATTTGAGAGCTGCTTCTTTTGTCGATAGAGGGTGGGGGTAGGGGAAGTTCGCACTAAGCACTGACCTACGCATAGCGACAGGAAGGTGTTTGCGGGTGGGGGTGCTGCAGAATGTATTTGTTTTGCCCGTGCTACAGATGGCTTATTCGGTCCGCTAATGAATACAGCGCAACAGTATAACTGTGATGCTGCACTACACTGCAACATTGTATCAATTCAGTGTCACGCCTCAAGGTCGGCACAAGACCCCCATGCACCTGATCCAACTTTCCCATACGCGGCATTATGGATCCTAATTTAGACTTTTACAATGGGCCTCTCCAGGCCATGTAAAGTGCTATTAAATCAACTCAGGTAGTTTTGTTTCATTAGAACTCCCAACAGTAAAAGTATTTAGAGACCGATTGTAGTTTTCGTGGTGTGCGGGCTGCAGAAGAGAACCCGCACGCACACCCACGACGTGAATACGGTGGGGAAAACATTAGAAACTAAGCCTAGATTATCTAGGCTACAATTATTATCAACCAACGATACGCTAAATAATAACACATTATTTACATGACAAAAGTTAAAAGGAGTAGACTGAAGAAGAGCAAAGCCCTGCGTTTACTCACGGCAGTGTGTCCTGCTCCGCAACGGATCATCCACTGCGCTGGTGCTGTAGCGACGACTTTGGGGTGCTGCACTCGGGGTTGCCTTGTCATGTCAATGTGACCGCCCTGAGAAACAAAGTGGAGCCAACTCCTGGCGCTAGTCACTGCCGCTGTTCTTTCTGTGCTCAAAGAGATTTATTTGTGGAATGCCTGGGAAAGATTTAATGATTGCGTGCCAATTGTTTCCTACCCGAAATTTGAATGTGTTATGAGTCAATGAGAAAGCTTAGTTCAGACAATGAATAGGTCCGCAATATTATTGTGGCAACCCGTATAATTAGTGGCTGGGACTGGACTAAAAGAAGGTTACAATGTATTCATTTTTATCCAGCATCCACGAGGTGAGGTAAAGGTGTGTGTGTGTATGTGAACAAAGAGAAGCATAGTCCAAAAATCCTATAGGATTAGCTATTTACTTTCCAATAATATCCTATAGGATTCTCACAATCATATAGGATTTTGTGTCACCTCTATCAGAATCCTATCAGAATCATATTGGACTACTTTTTTCCTATTGGAAATCAAAAGTAATCCTATTGAATCTTATAGGGTTTGATAAATCTTGTAGGATTTTGTCACCCCAATCAGAATCCTATTAGAACAGTTTGTTCTTAATTGAACCCATTAAATTATAGTTTGTTGTCATTTGTTCCAGTACAATGCAACAACATTAATTACAACATTTTCTTTGATTTGAGAAAAAAAAAACAGTTGGTTTTATTCACCACCACAATATGGGAGGGATTCAAGGCTGCACGTTAATTTGCAGTATGACCACCAGTACAGTACATATTTTTCAACAAAACACTCACTTGAGTTATTTGATTTGATTCTTATTCATGCAACTTCTTATCTTTCAATAATACATTACAATATGACATACAATACTATATACAATGTTACAATCACATACTTTTTTTTGGGGGGGTTGCCCTTAGAATGCAAAGCATCTTTACATTGCTTATATGCAAATAAAAAGTAGAAGGAAAATAAATGTTTAGGTAGAGGAAGATATGAGCATTTCTTTCATTTCATGTATATAATAGTCAGCTATGCACACAAAAAAGAGAATGTTTCCTTTACCCGTGTGTGGCAGGGTCTACAGACAATCACGGACTACAAAAGGAAAACCAGCCACGTCGCGGACACCGACGTCTCGCTTCCAGACAAGCTAAACACCTTCTTCGCCCACTTTGAGGATAACACAGTGCCACTGACGAGGCCCACTACCAAGGACTGTGGCGTCTCCATCTCCGTGGCCGACGTGATTAAAACGGCATCCCTAGCCGCGTCCTCAGAGCATGCGCAGACCAGCTTGCTGGTGTGCTTATGGACATATTCAATCTCTCCCTTTCCCAGTCTGCTGTTCCCACATGCTTCAAGATGGCCACCATTGTTCCTGTACCCAAGAAAGCAAAGGTAACTGAACTAAATGACTATCGCCCTGTAGCACTCACCTCTGTCATCATGAAGTGCTTTGAGAGTCAAGGATCATATCACATCTACCTTACCTGTCACCCTAGACCCACTTCAAGTTGGTTACCGCCCCAATAGATCCACAGACGATGCAATCGCCATCACACTGCACACTCCCCTATCCCATCTGGACAAGTCGAATACCTACAGTTGAAGTCGGTTTACATACACCTTAGCCAAATACATTTAAACTCAGTTTTTCACAATTCCTGACATTTAATTATAGTAAAAAATCCCTGTCTTAGGTCAGTTAGGATCACCACTTTATTTTAAGAATGTGAAATGTCAGAATAATAGTAGAGAGAATTATTTATTTCAGCTTTTATTTCTTTCATCACATTCCCAGTGGGTCAGAAGTTTACATACACTCAATTAGTATTTGGTAGCATTGCCTTTCAATTGTTTAACTTGGGTCAAACGTTTTGGGTAGCCTTCCACAAGCTTCCCACAATAAATTGGGAGAATTTTGGCCCATTCCTCCTGACAGAGCTGGTGTAACTGAGTCAGGTTTGTAGGCATCCTTGCTCGCACATGCTTTTTCAGTTCTGCCCACACATTTTCTATTGGATTGAGGTCAGGGCTTTGAAATGGCCACTCCAATACCTTGACTTTGTTGTCCTTAAGCCATTTTGCCACAATTTTGGAAGTATGCTTGGGGTCATTGTCCATTTGGAAGACCCATTTGCGACCAAGCTTTAACTTCCTTACTGATGTCTTGAGATGTTGCTTCAATATAGCCACATAATTTTCCTTCCTCATGATGCCATCTATTTAGTGAAGTGCACCAGTCCCTCCTGCAGCAAAGCACCCCCACAGCATGATGCTGCCATCCCCGTGCTTCACGGTTGGGATGGTGTTCTTCGGCTTGCAAGTCACCCCCTTTTTCCTCCAAACATAACGGTGGTCATTATGGCCAAACAGTTCTAATTTTGTTTCATCAGACCAGAGGACATTTCTCCAAAAAGTACGATCTTTGTCCCCATGTGCAGTTGCAAACCATAGTCTGGCTTTTTTATGGCGGTTTTGGAGCAGTGGCTTCTTCCTTGCTGAGTGGCCTTTCAGGTTATGTCGATATAGGACTCGTTTTACTGTGGATATAGATACATTTGTACCGGTTTCCTCCAGCATCTTCACAAGGTCCTTTGCTGTTGTTCTGGGATTGATTTGCACTTTTCGCACCAAAGTACGTTCATCTCTAGCAGACAGAACGCGTCTCCATCCTGCGCGGTATGACGGCTGCGTGGTCCGATGGTGTTTATACTTATGTACTATTGCTTGTACAGATGAACGTGGTACCTTCAGGCGTTTGAAAATTGCTCCCAAGGATGAACCAGACTTGTGGAGGTCTACAATTTCTTTTCTGAGGTCTTGGCTGATTTCTTTTGATTTCCCCATGATGTCAAGCAAAGAGCCACTGAGTTTGAAGGTAGGCCTTGAAATACATCCAATCAAATGATGTCAATTAGCCTATCAGAAGCTTCTAAAGCCATGACATCATTTTCTGGAATTTTCCAAGCTGTTTAAAGGCACAGTCAACTTAGTGTATGTAAACTTCTGACCCACTGGAATTGTGATACAGTGAATTATAAATGAAATAATCAGTCTGTAAACAATTGTTGGAAAAATTACTTGTGTCATGCACAAAGTAGATGTCCTAACCGACTTGCCAAAACAATAGTTTGTTAACAAGACATTTGTGGAGTGGTTGAAAAACAAGTTTTAATGAGTCCAACCTAAGAGTCCAACCTCCCGCGACCGGGAGACCCATGGGGCGGCGCACAATTGGCCCAGCGTCGTCCAGGGTAGGGGAGGGAATGGCCGGCAGGGCTGTAGCTCAGTTGGTAGAGCATGGCGTTTGCAACGCCAGGGTTGTGGGTTCGATTCCCACGGGGGTGCCAGTATGAAAAATAAAAAAATAATGTATGCACTCACTAACTGTAAGTCGCTCTGGATAAGAGCGTCTGCTAAATGACTAAAATGTAAATGTATGTAAACTTCCGACTTCAACTGTATGTAAGAATGCTGTTCTTTGACTATAGCTCAGCATTCAACACCATAGTACCCTCCAAGCTCATCATCAAGCTTGAGGCCCTGGGTCTGAACCCCGCCCTGTGCAACTGGGTCCTGGACTTCCTGACGGGCCGCCCCCAGGTGGTGAAGGTAGGAAACAACATCTCCACTTCGCTGATTCTCAACACTGTGGCCCCACAAGGGTGCGTGCTCAGCCCCCTCCTGTACTCCCTGTTCACCCATGACTGCGTGGCCAAGCACGCCTCCAACTCAATCATAAAGTTTGCAGACGACACAACAGTAGTAGGCTTGATTACCAACAATGACGAGACCGCCTACAGGGAGGAGGTGAGGGCTCTGGGAGTGTGGTGCCAGGAAAATAACCTCTCACTCAGCGTCAACAAAACAAAGGAGATGATCGTGGACTTCAGGAAACAGTAGAGGGTGCACCCCCCTATCCACATCGACGGAACCGCAGTTGAGAAGGTGGAAAGCTTCAAGTTCCTTGGCGTACACATCACCAACAAACTGAAATGGTCCACCCACGCAGACAGTGTGGTGAAGAAGGAGCAACAGAGCCTCTTCAACCTCAGGAGGCTGAAGAAATTTGGCTTGGCACCTAAAACCCTCACAAACTTTTACAGATGCGCAATTGAGAGCATCCTGTCGGGCTGTATCACCACCTGGTACGGCAACTGCACCGCCCGCAACCGCAGGGCTCTCCAGAGGGTGGTGCGGTCTGCCGAACGCATTATCGGGGGCAAACTACCCGCCCTCCAGGACACATACAGCACCTGATGTATGAAGGCCAAAAAGATCATCAAGGACATCAACCACCCGAGCCACTGCCTGTTCACCCCACTATCATCCAGAAGGCGAGGTCAGTACAGATGCATCAAAGCTGGGACCGAGAGAATGAAAACCAGCTTCTATCTCAAGGCCATCAGACTGTTAAATAGCCATCACTAGCACAGTAGAGGCTGCTGCTGCCTATTGAAATCACTGGCCACTTTAAGAAATGGAACACTAGTCACTTTAATAATGTTTACAGTCACTTTAATAATGTTTACATATCTTGCACTACTAATCTCATATGTACAGTGGGGAGAACAAGTATTTGATACACTGCCGATTTTGCAGGTTTTCCTACTTACAAAGCATGTAGAGGTCTGTAATTTTTATCATAGGTACACTTCAGCTGTGAGAGACGGAATCTAAAACAAAAATCCAGAAAATCACATTGTATGATTTTTAAGTAATTAATTTGCATTTTATTGCATGACATAAGTATTTAATCACATACCAACCAGTAAGAATTCCGGCTCTCACAGACCTGTTAGTTTTTCTTTAAGAAGCCCTCCTGTTCTCCACTCATTACCTGTATTAACTGCACCTGTTTGAACTCGTTACCTGTATAAAAGACACCTGTCCACACACTCAATCAAACAGACTCCAACCTCTCCACAATGGCCAAGACCAGAGAGCTGTGTAAGGACATCAGGGGATAAAATTGTAGACCTGCACAAGGCTGTGATGGGCTACAGGACAATAGGCAAGCAGCTTGGTGAGAAGGCAACAACTGTTGGCGCAATTATTAGAAAATGGAAGAAGTTCAAGATGACGGTCAATCACCCTCGGTCTGGGGCTCCATGCAAGATCTCACCTCGTGGGGCATCAATGATCATAAGGAAGGTGAGGGATCAGCCCAGAACTACACAGCAGGACCTGGTCAATGACCTGAAGAGAGCTGGGTCCACAGTCTCAAAGAAAACCATTAGTAACACACTACGCCGTCATGGATTAAAATCCTGCAGCCCACGCAAGGTCCTCCTGCTCAAGCCAGCGTATGTCCAGACCCGTCTTAAGTTTGCCAATGACCATCTGGATGATCCAGAGGAGGAATGGGAGAAGGTCATGTGGTCTGATGAGACAAAAATAGAGCTTTTTGGTCTAAACTCCACTCGCCGTGTTTGGAGGAAGAAGAAGGATGAGTACAACCCCAAGAACACCATCCCAACCGTGAAGCATGGAGGTGGAAACATCATTCTTTGGGGATGCTTTTCTGCAAAGGGGACAGGACGACTGCACCGTACTGAGGGGAGGATGGATGGGGCCATGTATCGCGAGATCTTGGCCAACAACCTCCTTCCCTCAGTAAGAACATTGAAGATGGGTCGTGGCTGGGTCTTCCAGCATGACAATGACCCAAAACACACAGCCAGGGCAACTAAGGAGTGGCTCCATAAGAAGCATCTCAAGGTCCTGAGGTGGCCTAGCCAGTCTCCAGACCTGAACCCAATAGAAAATCTTTGGAGGGAGCTGAATGTCCGTATTGCCCAGCGACAGCCCCGAAACCTGAAGGATCTGGAGAAGGTCTGTATGGAGGAGTGGGCCAAAATCCCTGCTGCAGTGTGTGCAAACCTGGTCAAGACCTACAGGAAACATATGATCTCTGTAATTGCAAACAAAGGTTTCTGTACCAAATATTTAGTTCTGCTTTTCTGATGTATCAAATACTTATGTCATGCAATAAAATGCAAATTAATTACTTAAAAATCATACAATGTGATTTTCTGGATTTTTTATACCTATGATAAAAATTACAGACCTCTACATGCTTTGTAAGTAGGAAAACCTGCAAAATCGGCAGTGTATCAAATACTTGTTCTCCCCACTGTATATACTGCATTCTATTCTATAATATTCTATTGTATCTTAGTCCATGCCGCTCTGTCATTGCTTGTCCATATATGTATATTTTCTTAAATTCCATTCCTTACTAGTTTTGTGTGTATTAGGTATATGTTGTGAAATTGTTAGATATTACTTGTTAGATATTACTGCACTGTCGGAGCTAGAAGCACAAGCATTTCGCTACACCCGCTCTAACATCTGCTAAACACGTGTATGTGACAAATTAAATTTGATTTGATTTGAAATTGTTAATCTAGGTATATGCGTTTTGACTGTAATGCCATATAGCACACCTTTTTGACACAAATGTAAACAACCTTGCGGACAGTCTCAGTAGGTTTCACAGCTATTGTTGTTGCAGTTGGCACAATAACTTTAATCTGTGATGCAGATGCACCAGATGCAAATGTTTATTCATGTTGTGTCCCTTGGACCTTTAGGGGGATGGGGCTGCATGAGATAGCTACTTGGTAGAGGGTACATTGCCAGCGGTTCCCACCTATAGGGTCACCAACTCAAGTGGCAAGGGTGGCAGTTTAATATTGGTTGCTTATGATGGTATTATACTTCACTTGTCCACTGTCCATCTTCATAGGTAATTGTCTGAGAGGTTTGGAGGGTGGGTGCTCCATATTATAAGCAGACAAGTTAACAATAGTGTATTGACAAGTCTAAGGATAAATCCTTTAGAATGTAATTTAAATATCTGTACAATTCCCATCTACAAAATGCACAGAAATCCTATAGGAGTTTGAGCCACGGCTCGGCCGACTGTCTGTGCCCTTAACCACTTTCTGTACCCCTCTCTACTGTATAGCTGTATATCTGTAGGCCACTTACATCTGTCCTGTAATGTTTTTTTTTTCTTTCAATAACTGATCTCCAAACAATAAAAACATGTTTTACCCTAGTTGAAAAATCCTATAGGATTCCAATGAGAAAATCCTATTAGAATCCAAAATAAAATCCTATCAGATTTTGGAACCAGTACTATTGGACTCCTTTAGGATTCTATCCTATTCATGCAACCCAGGAGTCCAATAGTACTGCCCACCATTCTACTCAATGCATCGTCATTGAGCGCTGATGAAGATTTCATCAAAAGTACATTACAGTGGCTTGGAAATACAATGCCATTCAAAAGGAGGCAAATAATGAGTAGGAAAACCTTTGTCCTCATTTTGATGTCGCCAGATTGATTTTAGATGCAGTATAACCACAGATATTTCACTGGATGTAGAAATGGGAAGCATCCGCTTGGCGTTTCCACTCACTACCAAATATGTTAGGGAGAGGAAGCCCACTGGCGGGCAGTGGGAGAAGATGGAACGAGATGGATTTTGGCCGATATTCTGCACATTTTCTCATCGATTAAACATTTTCTCTCAATACAGTTTTCTGTTTCCAAAACTAGAATCTGCTCTGAAAAGAGTGGACTACGTTTTGTAGACTTTACCCTTCGCAAAGGTTTTTTTAAATCGCGCTGTGTAGAAGGAGTGCAAAGGCGAATTGAGTTATTGCACACGCGCACTTCACAGAGTAGGCATTCCCCAACGGAAATATGCAGATGAATGCTAGAACGCACCAATAGGATCTCGCAAACTCGTGCTTGGCTTTGCCCACCTCCGTGCTTGTTCTGCCCACTGTGACTCATTTGTTCCCATTGGAAACGACAGGCAGTGGTCTATCTTGGTTTAATTATTAATCTTCGATATTACGTTAGCTAGTTAGTTAAGATTGAGGGGAGGTCACCGGATTTTACCTAGCTAACGTTATCATTGCTAGCTATTTTTGATTAACTTTGCTAGCAAATGACAACATTGCCATCTATCTAAAGTAAATTTGACGACATGCTAATGCTGGCGAAGTTGTTTCCTACTAAACATTTGACAACATTAGCAATGTCATCGTATTTCCAGGTAATTTAGACTAAACAGTGGTTAGCCTCCGTCCAGAATAACTGGGTTTATCACGACTTTAGCGCACCACTATTGCGCCGCCGGTAGACCGCGGCTTGAGAACGTTCATAACAATGGCATGACGCAACCTATAAATTGGAGGATTAAGTCCTTTCTATCCTATAGGATAGGTTCCAAAATCTGATAGGATTTTCCTTTGGATTTTAATAGGATATATATTTTTTGAATCCTATAGTATTTTTTGACTAGGGAGGATCCATTACATCACGTGTGTGTTCGAGAGTGTGAGAATGAAAAAAATAAAGAGAATGTGAATCATTTACACATATTCAGAATTTGAGTTAGTGAATAGGTGGTGCCAGCAATACACAATGTACAGACAGAATTTGCACAAAGTCAACATACAGAATATACAATATAAATACAGTAAACATAAATGGTAATTCATTTATTGATTTATTCATGTTTGAACAATAAATGAGTAGCCCTACTCCATTAAAATATAGTAAATAAATAACTACATGTGCAAAAATAGGAATATTTGAGTGGCAGGCAATACATTTAATCCATGCCTGTATTCTATACTGGCCCTGCCTCACTAGCTGGTGCATTATTGTGGTAGTTGACTGAACACTAGGTGGCAATGTAGGCTAGATTATATCACTATGTCACCACTGGCTGTGTGGTTTTACATGATTATCGATGCCCCCTTGTGTTTGGCGTCCTCTGGTGTCAGTATTTGTCATCATTATAATCATCCGCAGCAGCTTTCTACTTCCCAGATGTAGGAGATAGACATTTAATAAACACAATTTCTTATAAACACAATTCCTTATTCTACATTTTTTTTTAGTCATTTTTTAGCAGATGCTCTTATCCAGAGCAACTTACAGTTAGTGAGTGCATACATTATTTTTCATACTGGCCCCCTGTGGGAATCGAACCCACAACCCTGGCATTGCAAACGCCATGTTCTACCAACTGAGCTACATCCCTGCCGGCCATTCCCTCCCCTACCCTGGACCAATTGTGCATCGCCCCATGGCTCTCCCAGAGCCTGGATTCGAACCAGGATCTCTTGTGGCACAGCTAGCACTGCGATGCAGTGCCTTAGAACACTGCGCCACTCGGGAGATACATGGCAGACAATCATGCTGTTCTACACTTATACTGAACAAAAAAAAAAGTGTTGGTTCCATGAGCTGAAATAAAAGATCCCAGAAATTTTCCATATGCACAAAAAGCTTATTTCTCTCAAATTTGGTGCACAAATCTGTTTACATCCCTGTTAGTGAGCATTTCTCATTTGCCAAGATAATCCATCAACCTGACAGGTGTGGCATATCAAGAAGATGATTAAATAGCATGATCATTACACAGGTGCACCTTGTGCTGGGGACAATAAAAGGCCACTCTAAAATGTGCAGTTTTGTCACACAACACAGTGCCACAGATGTCACAAGTTTTAGGGGAGTGTGCAATTGGCATGCTGACTGCAGGAATGTCCCCCAGAGCTGTTGCCAGATAATTTAATGTTAATTTCTCTACCATAAGCCGCCTCCAACGTTGTTTTAGAGAATTTGGCAATACGTCCAACCAGCCTCACAACCGCAGACCACGTGTAACCACGCCAGCCCAGGATCTCCACATCCGGCTCCTTCACCTGCGGGAGGATCGTCTGAGGCCAGTCACCAAGACATCTGATGAAACTGAGGAGTATTTCTGTCTGTAATAAAGCCCTTTTGTGGGTAAAAACTCATTTTGATTGCCTGGGCCTGGCTCCCCCAGTGGGTGGGCCTGGCTCCCAAGTGGGTGGGCCTATTCCCTCCCAGGCCTACCCATGGCTGCGCCCCTGCCCAGTCATGTGAAATCCATAGATTAGGGCCTAATTCATTTATATTGACTGATTTCCTTATATGAACTCTAACTCAGTATAATTGTTGAAATGATTGCATGTTGTGTTTATATTTTTGTTCAGTATATAATGGAAACCCAAACATTATTACAATCTTGCGTAATTGCGTCGGATGCTCTATGCCATCCTATGTTACGTGTGTCTGTCCACAAGAGATCAGTTCTATACAATACATCGAGGGAAAGATGTAGTTAGAAATTATTCAGAGATCTTTACTTTTTCCACATTTTGTTACGTTACAGCCTTATTCTAAAATTGAGTAAATTGTTTCCCCCCCCCTCATCAAGCTATACAAAATACCCTATAATGACAAAGCAAAAACAGGTTTTTAGAAATTTGGCTGTGTGCTTATGGTCGTTGTCCTGTTGGAAGGTGAACCTTCACCCCGCTCTGGAGCAGGTTTTCATCAAGGATCTCTGTACTTTGCTCCGTTCATCTTTCCCTCGATCCTGACTAGTCTCCCAGTCCCTGAAAAACATCCCCACAGCATGATGTTGCCACCACCATGCTTCACCGTAGGGATGGAGCCGGGTTTCCTCCAGACGTGATGCTTGGCATTCAGGCCAAATAGTTCAATCTTGGTTTCATCAGACCAGAGAATCTTGTTTCTCATGGTCTGAGAGTTCTTTAGGTGCCTTTTGGCATACTCCAAGTGGGCTGTCATGTGCCTTTTACTGAGGAGTGGCTTCCGTCTGTCCACTCTACCATAAAGGCCTGATTGGTGGAGGGCTGCAGTGATGGTTGTCCTTCTGGAAGTTTCTCCCATCTCTACAGAGGAACTCTGGAGCTCTGTCAGAGTGACCATCAGGTTCTTGGTCACCTCCCTGACCAAGGACCTTCTCCCCCGATTGCTCAGTTTGGCCGGGCGGCCAGCTCTAGGAAGAGTCTTGGTGATTCCAAACTTCTTCCATTTAAGAATGATGGAGGCCACTTTGTTCTTGGGGATCTTCAATGCTGCAGACCTTTTTTGGCCTCGACACAATCCTGTCTCGGCGCTCTACGGACAATTCCTTCGACCGCATGTCTTGGTTTTTGCTCTGACATGCACTGTCAACTGTGTGACCTTATATAGAAATGTAATTGACCACAGGTGGACTCCAATCAAGTTGTAGAAACAGCTCAAGGATGACCAATGGAAACAGGTTGCACCTGAGCTCAATTTTGAGTCTCATAGCAAAGGGTCTAAATACTTATGTAAATAAGGTATTTCTGTTTTTTCATTATGGGTATTGTGTGTAGATTGATGAGGAAAAATGTGCATTTAATCCATTTTAGAATATGCCTGTAACGTAACAAAATGTGGAAAATGTAAAGGGGGCTGAATACTTTCCGAATGCACTGTATATAACAGTACACCTTCCTGAACACATGCCCCCTGATCAGTCCTTCATATGAAAAGGGAGGTTGTTACAGACCAACACATTACATCTCCTAATGTGCAAGCTGGCCCATGGAACCCAGACTCCCTGGAGATCACCAGGGGTCACCAAGGGGTTAAAGGTTAAATAGTCAGAGGCAAATATCATTCAGAGAGTTTGCCTCTTTCCATTTAGAAATGGTTCTAATTGTAATTCTTCAAAGTTCAACTTCTCATACATACAATAGACTCAAAGATTGTGTCAATACCTTTATATGGATCATGTGATGCAGTGATAACACACACAAGCACACTTATGGTGCTTTCAAGACAACTGGGAACTCGGAAAAATATGAGGTCAAATCATGACGTCAGTGATCTTCAGGTCGGAAAGTCGGAGATTTTTTATTCCCAGTTGTCTTGAACGCACTGAATTCGGAGATTTCTGACTTCCGAGTTCCCAGTTGTTTTTAACGCGGCAACACACACATACCCAGGCACAAGCACTCACAGCATTGCATAACCCGGAACACCAGGCCATTGATGTCCACAAATGTATCTCATTAAAGAGCAAGTTTGCACGAAATAGCCAGGAAATGTTCTATTATAGTCTTTATTGCTGTGTCTACTCATGTAAGCACTGACATAGCAGAATTGTATATCCATTTCTTCTCAAAGCATTTGGATATGAGTAGGCTACTTTAGACGGGATAGGCTGGCTGGCTCTATCTGCTCCTCCGACAGAACCAGTCTCCTCCCCTAAAGTTGATGTGAAAGAGAGAACATTATGCTGTCTGTCACACGGGAAGAAGTTGGGTTCATAAACTAAATCAACAGTTTGTTTACAGTAACTCAGTTTTTGCATTGTCGTCTTTCTCATTTGGACTGGTAAAAACGGGAAAACATGTCTCGTTTCGGGACGTTGTTGTTCGCAATTTGACGAGTGATACGCAGGATTGTTGCCAAGATACATTGTAACGTGTCAGCGGACAACTTCATCAAACCAAGACGACTGCACGTCACCTGGAAAGACGACTTTTGGGCAGAATTAAGCGAAAATGTCAGACAACAGATCTAGTTTTCTTCATATTGGAGACATTGTGTCGCTGTACGCAGAAGGCACTGTCAATGGCTTCATCAGTACATTGGGGTATGTTCCCTTTAATAATCTAATTAAATATTATGTAAATCTAAAACCATGTTTAATTAAAATCTGTGACAAACCGGTACAGCCTCGTTTGGCGTCTGATGCATGAAATGGGTCAATGTAACATGCAATGTGAGATGGGTGTCTGTGGATCTGGGGTTGAGAAGTCGGAAGTTGAAAAGGCCTTAACACAACCAATTGTATCAAGGAGGAAATGAAGACGAGTAACATTGCACGGTTATGCAAGTATAATAGGAATGCAACACACAATGAAGCAAACGGAATGTGCATGTACCTCGCTAGTGTAACCAATGCGTGCGCAATGTCCTGTACACATGCAGCCACTTTATTACTCTCTGGGCGTCAAATGCCAAATGGTTTACTGGTTAAAGATTATGTGCTGTAATCATGACATAATCAAAATAGCATTAACAGTGTTTTGACAGAGGTCGTGGCCCTTTTGTCAGTAGTAGCACGCGCTGTGAGACAGCTGAAGAATTGTACTTGATTGCTCACACCTGTTTGATGTTTGATGTCTTGATGAGCTGTAATGTGTGGAATTTGTGTGATATATTCACCAGGGTGTCCCCCAATGCAACATTAATAATTGTTAGGTTGTTGAATTCACCCTTACGGAAAACATTGCAGTTTGAGTGCAGTATAACTGCGTTATGATGCAAATATATATACTTTTTTACTGCAGTAATTGTGCAGTAACTGCAAGTTCAACTGCAGTTATTCTGCAATTATTGCATCCAAAATACCACAGTCGACTGCAGTTACTGCAGTTTCAAAACTGCAATATTTGTTTGTAAGGGCACTAGTGTGGCCAATACTTTAATCTGCTGCTGAAAGTCATGACAGAAAACCTTCAAGAATAGATATACAGTACCAGTCAAAAGTTTGGACACCTACTCATTCAAGGGTTTTTCTTTATTTTTACTATTTTCTACATTGTAGAATAATAGTGAAGACATAACAACTATGAAATAACACATATGGAATCATGTAGTAACCAAAAAATTGTTAAACAAATCAAAATATATTTTATATTTGAGATTCTTCAAAGTAGCCACCCTTTGCCTTGATGACAGCTTTGCACACTCTTGGCATTCTCTCAATCAGCTTCACCCGGAATGCTTTTCCAACAGTCTTGAAGGAGTTCCCACATGCTGAGCATTCCTTCACTCTGCAGTCCAACTCATCCCAAACCATCTCAACTGGGTTGAGGTCCGGTGATTGTGGAGGCCAGGTCATCTGATGCAGCACTCCATTCTCCTTCTTGGTCAAATAGCCCTTACACAGCCTGGAGGTGTGTTTTGGGTCATTGTCCTGTTGAAAAACAAATGATAGTCCCACTAAGCCCGAAACCAGATGGGATGGCGTATCGCTGCAGAATGCTGTGGTAGCCATGCTGGTTAATTGTGCCTTGAATTCTAAATAAATCACAGACAGTGTCACCAGCAAAGCACCATCACACATCCTCCTCCATGCTTCACAGTGGGGACCACACATGCAGAGATCATTTGTTCACCTACTCTGCGTCTCACAAAGACATGGCGGTTGGAACCAAAAATCTCAAATTTGGACTCCAGACCAAAGGACACATTTCCACCGGTCTAATGTCCATTGCCTGTGTTTCTTGGCCCAAGCAAGTCTTCTTCTTATTGTTGGCCTTTTAGTTGTGGTTTCTTTGCAGCAATTCAACCATGAAGGCCTGATCCACACAGTCTCCTCAACATCAACTGTTCAGAGATGTGTCTGTTACTTTAACTCTGCGAAGCATTTATTTGGGCTGCAATCTGAGGTGCAGTTAACTCTAATGAACTTATCCTCTGCAGCAGAGGTAACTCTGGGTCTTCCTTTCCTGTGGCAGTGCTCATGAGAGCCAGTTTCATCATGGCGCTTGATGGTTTTTGAGACTGCACTAGAAGAAACTTTCAAAGTTCTTCAGTTTCTTGGCAATTTCTCGCATGCAAAAGCCTTCATTTCTCAGAACAAGAACAGACTGACGAATTTCAGAACAAAGTTATTTGTTTCTGGCTACTTTGAGCCTGTAATCGAACCCACAATTGCTGATGCTCCAGATTCTCAACTGGTCTCAAGAAGGCCAGTTTTATTGCTTCTTTAATCAGCACAACAGTTTTCAACTGTGCTAACATAATTGCAAAAAGGTTTTCTAATTATCAATTAGCCTTTTAAAATGATAAACTTTGTTAATGTTGTAAATGGCTATTGTAGCTGGAAATGGCTGATTTTTAATGGAATATCTACATAGGCGTGCAGAGGCTCATTATCAGCAACCATCAGTCCTGTGTTCCAATGGCACGTTGTGTTAGCTAATCCATGTCTACACTGTATTTCTGATCAATTTGATGTTATTTTGATGGACAAAAAAATTGCTTTTTTTTTGATAACAAGGACATTTCTAAGTGACCCTAAACTTTTGAATGGTAGTGTATCTAAATAAATGTCACTAGAAAACCGCTGAAACAAATGCAAATGCAGCTACTTTGCTGTTATTCTGGCTGCACTTGACGTGGCTAAGTTAGCCATAATTGGCTAGTTAGCAAGCAAGGGATAAGTACGTTGCCAGCCAGTATGGCAATGGAACATTTAGAACTAACGACTGGGTCGCGTCCATAGATACTGAATGGCTGGGTCGTGTCTCTGGCAACCGAACCGATAGAACGAACGACCAGCCGGCTTGGGTAGCAACCCTAGATTTGTGATGGGACTATATTTTGTGGAAGGATGAAATAGTATGAATAAATTCATCAAAGTAAAGTTTTTAATGAAAATCATTAATTGAATATGTTGGTAACCCATTGTATAAAAGTGATAATGCCCTCGAAGCTGGTGTTTGGAGGATATATTGGCATGGTTTGCTGGCCCTTGACTTTCTCGGGCCTAACAATACCCAATACCCTTGCAAAAGTATTCATCCCCCTTGGCGTTTTTCCTATTTTTTTTGCATTACAACCTGTAATTTAAATGGATTTTTATTTGGATTTCATGTAATGGACATACACAAAATAGTCCAAATTGGTGAAGTGAAATGAAAAAAATAACTTGTTTCAAAAAATTCTAATAAATAAATAACGGAAAAGTGGTGCGTGCATATGTATTCACCCCCTTTGCTATGAAGCCCCTAAATAAGATCTGGTGCAACCAATTACCTTCAGAAGTCACATAATTAGTTAAATAAAGTCCACCTGTGTGCAATCTAAGTGTCACATGATCTGTCACAGGATCTCAGTGTATATATACACCTGTTCTGAAAATCCCCAGAGTCTACAACACCGCTAAGCAAGGGGCACCACCAAGCAAGCGGCACCATGAAGACCAAGGAGCTCTCCAAACAGGTCAGGGACAAAGTTGTGGAGAAGTACAGATCAGGGTTGGGTTATAAAAAAATATCAGAAACTTTGAGCATCCCACAGAGCACCATTAAATCCATTCTTAAAAAATTGAAAGAATATGGCACCACAACAAACCTGCCAAGAGAGGGCCACCACCAAAACTGACGGACCAGGCAAGGAGGGCATTAATCAGAGGCAACAAAGAGACATAATAATAATAATAATAATAACAAAGATAACCCTGAAGGAGCTGCAAAGCTCCACAGCGGAGATTGGAGTATCTGTCCATAGGACCACTTTAAGCCTTACACTCCACAGAGCTGGGATTTACAGAAGAGTGGGCAGAAAAAAGCCATTGCTTAAAGAAAAAAATAAGCAAACATTTGGTGTTCGCCAAAAGGCATGTGGGAGACTCCCCAAACATATGGAAGAAGGATCTCTGGTCAGATGAGACTCAAATTTAGCTTTTTGGCCATCAAGGAAAACACTATGTCTGGCGCAAACCCAACACCTCTCATCACCCCGAGAACACCATCCCCACAGTGAAGCATGGTGGTGGCAGCATCATGCTGTGGGGATGTTTTTCATCGGCAGGCACTGGGAAACTGGTCAGAATTGAAGGAATGATGGATGGACTAAATACAGAGAAATTCTTGAGGGAAACCTGTTTCAGTCTTCCAGAGATTTGAGACTGGGACGGAGGTTCACCTTCCAGCAGGACAATGACCCTAAGCATACTGCTAAAGCAACACTCAAGTGGTTTAAGGGGAAACATTTCAATGCCTTGGAATGGCCTAGTCAAAGCCCATACCTCAATCCAATTGAGAATCTTGTGGCATGACTTAAAGATTGCTGTACGCGAGCGGAACCCAACCAACTTCAATGAGCTGGAGCAGTTTTGCTTTGAAGAATGGGCAAAAATCCCAGTGACTAGATGTGCCAAGCTTATAGAGACATACCCCAAGAGACTTGCAGCTGTAATTGCTGCAAAAGGTGGCTCTACCAAATATTGACTTTGGGGGGGTGAATAGTTCTGCACACTCAAGTTTTCAGTTTTTTTGTCTTATTTCTTGTTTGTTTCACAATAACAAATATTTTACATCTTCAAAGTGGTAGGCATGTTGTGCAAATCAAATGATACACACCCCCCAAAAATCCATTTTAATTCCAGGTTGTAAGGCAACAAAATAGGAAAAATGCCAAGGGGGGGTGAAATACTTTCGCAAGCCACTGTATCCTCCAAACACCGGCTTCTCTGGCTTTATCACTTAATTGTACAGTTTTTTTCAAGCCATTGAAGGTTTACCATCATGAATAACAGTTAATTCCAAGGATCATCTGAGAATTTCTACAAATATTGACTCAGAAGAGAATTGACTAATGCACCAAATAGACAAGCTGAGTTTCTTCTTGTAATCACTATAAGTAAGTTAAAATGTCTCCAGCACTTTAGTGAATTTCTCAGCTCTGCACTCTTCCCTCTAGGCCTAGAACAGGCTTGTATAGACAGACTCCCTCTGTGGAATGAATTTGCCCCACCCACCTCCCTCGCTTTCTCACATTCTCTCCCTCGCTTTCATTCTCTCAATCTACTTTCTCTTTCTGTGCTTTCAAACAGCCACTCCAAAAGCATAGCAGGCATGAGCAGAGGATCACTCCTCCTGAATTTCACTCTCCTATCGATCATGATGGTCACTCAGAACCCCAGTGTGTTCATGAGACACAAAATCCCTGTTTAAATACCTTCAATGTTTCCTTGAGGTAATCACTGATGTGTAAAATTAGTGGATAGGTGAAATCCCATTGCTTTCAGCAATCATACTGTGTCAGATCAGAAATTTCAAGCAGGAAGGAAGGGAAATGGGGACAATGTTTATATAGGGACAGACTGGCTTGTAACCTGGGCAGATGAAGCCTATAAAGGCCACAGATGGACCTATGCCAACAATATGAATCATATGACCTACTCTATGTAACTGAAAAGTAACTGGTCAAAGCCAATCTCCATGCAAATGTCAGGGACATACAATGTCTGAATGCAAAGTGCATAGTAGAGAGCTCAGCTGTTTTAAAGCAAAGGTATAAAGTCTATCAGTGATTCATTAACTGATGCAGTTTGACAGCCAGGTCTGTGTGGTGTGCTTTATCAACACTACACACACCTAAAAATAAGCCTCATTCAAGGCCCAGGAAATCATTGGCAGAGATCCTGCCTGACTACATTGCAGGTGCATGCTCGATCTTACAACGTCTGGATATGTACAATTGAAGTCGGAAGTTTACATACACCTTAGCCAAATACATTTAAACTCAGTTTTTCACAATTCCTGACATTTAATCCTAGTACAAATTCCCTGTTTTAGGTCAGTTAGGATCACCACTTTATTTTAAGAATGTGAAATGTCAGAATAATAGTAGAGGGAATGATTTATTTCAGCTGTTATTTCTTTCATCACATTACCAGTGGGTCAGAAGTTTACATACACTCAATTAGTATTTGGTAGCATTGCCTTTAAATTCTTTAACTTGGGTCAGCTTCCACAAGCTTCCCACAATAAGTTGGGTGAATTTTGGCCCATTCCTCCTGACAGAGCTGGTGTAACTGAGTCAGGTTTGTAGGCCTCCTTGCTCACACACGCTTTTTCAGTTCTGCCCACACATTTTCTATAGGATTGAGGTCAGGGCTTTGTGATGGCCACTCCAATACCTTGACTTTGTTGTCCTTAAGCCATTTTGCCACAACTTTGGAAGTATGCTTGGGGTCATTGTCCATTTGGAAGACCCATTTGTGACCAAGCTTTAACTTCCTGACTGATGCCATCTATTTTGTGAAGTGCACCATTCCCTCCTGCAGCCTTGCAAAATCCAAAACGTGCACCCCTTGGGACCCGAGGACTGAGTTTAGTTAACACTGAGCTAACCACATCATATGTAGGACCATGCTTTTTGGTTCGGAAATGGAGGCACTGTGCTTTTACTGGTATTTTCAGCATTATCCACAAGTGTTGCTGCAGGTAGAAAATCCTAGGAAATGTTGTGTAATTGACACAAGTTGTGTCCGCTCAATCCAATCAATCAATCAATCAATGTCTGGTTGTGCATGTGTGTTTGACGGGGGGATTGCCTGAGCCAGGGGAGGCGTAGCTCTGCGAATATTTATCACACTAAACCTATTATTTGGCAGGGAATACTGTTTCTAGATCAAGTTGATCTTCTCCAATGGACTCGGAAGTTGTAGCTAGAAATGAGTCAAATAGGGGCAATTTAAAGGGTAGCGTCAATGGTCATGTCCTAATACCCATACTTGCGTCCTAAATAGTAGGCCGTTTGAGTATGTGAAAAAATCAAGTTTAATATTATGTGACATTTCGAAAATGTTGTATACTTTAAATGCCTGGATGTAATACTCATTTCGGCTTTGACAACAGCTGATCAATTAGATATGTGGATGCGCCACTGAAATCAACGAATAGCGGGAAACAACTCAATGACGCATTCTCAGTATGCAATAAGAGAATGTTAAATAGTATGTGACATTTCGAAAATTTAGTATGGTTTAAGTGGTAGGATGTTGGTCATTTTGGCTCTTCATCTAGTAGAATTAGATGCACCCTTTTCCACAATGCATTGGAAGAGGTGGGCTGCGAGTGATGGGCCCTAGTTCTCTTCAAGTAGCCAACCAACAAAACTAAGTAGCTTAATTGGGAAGATGCCCGAAGCTAATGCGGTGGTGTTCAAATGTAGGCTAAGTAGTTTTTGTTCTCTTTAAAATGATCACTAGTATTGATTGCATCGTAGGTTACATCTTTTTACCCAAAGTGGATTTCTGTTTTCTCACAGTGTTTCTTGTTCTCTTGGCCTGAATGTGTCAGCACCAGGGACTCGGGATGTGGCTGCGTTATTGATGTCATGTTAATCAGGCCTTTTGATTTGAACATATGGAGTGTTTTAGTTTTGTAGGTTAGGCTACCTATTTAATTTATGGATCAAGCCTTAACAGTAATTCTGATCTCGTTCCCAATGATCAGTGCTTTAGTATATGTTGCTGTCCAGTGGTTCTGAATTTGCGATGCACCCAACTCTCCTCGTTTTTCTGTGTAATAGCCTTTTGGTTTGAACATTTGAAAAGTTTTGGTGTGTGTACTAGTCAATTTAATTTAATGTATATATGCTACAGCACTTTGGTTACACAAATATGTTGAAATGGAACCAAATAATGTTTTGTCTTCAGTCCTTTTGAAATAGGATAGATGGGCTATATGGTCTATAACCAGCCTGAGTAGGCCTAGAACGCCATTCCTATTCTATTCAGAGTTTAGAGAAATTAATCAAATTGGAAATGAGCTGTTATCAGGCTGGTTAATGCGATGCATGTCTGTTGAATTTGGAAAAATTTACCTGCACTCGGCCCTGCCCCACCTACTCAGCCAATCAGGAGCCTCTACTGCGTTGCGGCCGTGGCAAACTGCATACTTTTTACTAAACGGTACGTGCTAAATAGTATGCGATGATGAGTAAATAGTATGCAGTTTAAGTATGTAGTACGCTAGTGTGGGTATTTGGACATGGCCACTGAAACCAACCATGGAAGTATATTGTAGCGAATTTGGGGTGTAGCTCCAACCGGGATTCTAACCTGGGTCCAGCGACTGACGAGCTTGCTAGGTATTGGGTTAAGGTCGCAACATTACCCCCTACCTTCGGGAGAGTGTGTGTCCACTCCCCACGCTTGTCTATACCAAGTTCCTCACATGTACATGCCTCTCGGATGGCGCCATCCCACTTCTGACACCAGTGTTGAGAATTTGGGGTGAAGCCCCGAACAGGACTCGAGCCCGACTCCAGCGACTGTCAAGCGAGTACCGGTCAGGGCTACCCCCGAATTCACTACAATATACTTCCATGGTTGGTTTAATTGCACCTAATTTACCAATTTTTAGCAGTTGGAGAGGATCAGCTTGAGCAAAGTGAGGTGTAGAATCACTGATCTACAAATAGTATTCCTTGCCAAACGTGGCATGCAACCATTGGTTGATGCAATGCAATGCCTGAGCATCTATTTGGGCAGGAACTCAACCATTGTGCATCTTTAATGGCACCCTATTGACTATAGTCCTCGTTCCTCCAATTCTTCACCTCCCCCTCAAAGCACATTGCAGGAGAGGATCCTAGTTCCCTCCCCTGGACATCCTCCTCCAATTAGATTTGAGAATCATATAAGGCGAGGAATTAAGGAAAAGGTTGGAATAAGCAATGATTTGACGGCTAGTAATGTTTTCAGACACAGCCATGGTATCATGAATGTTTGCTGGTGTCGCCATTACTGTATGTGTCACATGCAACCTCGGCTCGACTGGCTTTGATAAGTCTATAAATCCATATTGACATATGATAGTAGCCTATATGATAGTAAGTATAAGCGCTTACTTAAATAAGTTCCTCAGCTCACACCTAATTTACAAACACTCAGTTCCCATGAGGCTGATCCTCTGCCTAGGTCCAATCCTCTTCTTCTGTTGTGCTTATCTATCTTTCAAGCAAACAGACAAGTCCACACATTTCAGTTTAGTAGTCACTTGCTACTTTATACAACCATAAGGTAGCCTGAATTGTGTATGAACTGTTCATAGACCTGTAATTTAGCTACACAGGCTAAATTACTGTGGTTAACCTCATCCTCAGGCCTGCTTTTAATCTTATTAAAAGCATTCAAGCTCCATTGGTGACATTTCAAGCTAGCTGTGGTATGCGCTTACCCAACATTCTTATCTCCATTGTCTTTATCAAGTTGAAGTGTGTCCTTATGGCAGAGATCTGCTATAGATTTAAAAACTACTCTTTCAAAAAACAAATGTGAAGCTAACATTCTACTGTTATACAATGAATGTACAAAACATTAAGGACACCTGCTCTTCCCATGACAGACTGAAGAGGTGAATCCATCCTTATTGATGTCACTTGTTAAATCAACTTCAATCAGTATAGATGAAGGGAATGAGACTGGTTAAAGAATGATTTTTAAGCCTACAGTGAGGGAAAAAAGTATTTGATCCCCTGCTGATTTTGTACGTTTGCCCACTGACAAAGACATGATCAGTCTATAATTTTAATGGTAGGTTTATTTGAACAGTGAGAGACAGAATAACAACAGAAAAATGCATGTCAAAAATATTATAAATTGATTTGCATTTTCATGAGGGAAATAAGTATTTGACCCCTCTGCAAAACATGACTTAGTACTTGGTGGCAAAACCCTTGTTGGCAATCACAGAGGTCAGATGTTTCTTGTAGTTAGCCACCAGGTTTGCACACATCTCAGGAGGGATTTTGTCCCACTCCTCTTTGCAGATCTTCTCCAAGTCATTAAGTTTTCGAGGCTGACGTTTGGCAACTCGAACCTTCAGCTCCCTCCACAGATTTTCTATGGGATTAAGGTCTGGAGACTGGCTAGGCCACTCCAGGACCTTAATGTGCTTCTTCTTGAGCCACTCCTTTGTTGCCTTGGCCGTGTGTTTTGGGTCATTGTCATGCTGGAATACCCATCCACGACCCATTTTCAATGCCCTGGCTGAGGGAAGGAGGTTCTCACCCAAGATTTGACGGTACATGGCCCCGTCCATCGTCCCTTTGATGCGGTGAAGTTGTCCTGTCCCCTTAGCAGAAAAACACCCCCAAAGAATAATGTTTCCACCTCCATGTTTGATGGTGGGGATGGTGTTCTTGGGGTCATAGGCAGCATTCCTCCTCCTCCAAACACGGCGAGTTGAGTTGATGGCAAAGAGCTCGATTTTGGTCTCATCTGACCACAACACTTTCACCCAGTTCTCCTCTGAATCATTTTAGATGTTCATTGGCAAACTTCAGATGGGCCTGTATATGTGCTTTCTTGAGCAGGGGGACCTTGCGGGCGCTGCAGGATTTCAGTCCTTCACGGCGTAGTGTGTTACCAATTGTTTTCTTGGTGACTATGGTCCCAGCTGCCTTGAGATCATTGACAAGATCCTCCCGTGTAGTTCTGGGCTGATTCCTCACCGTTCTCATGATCATTGCAACTCCACGAGGTGAGATCTTGCATGGCCGAGGGAGATTGACAGTTCTTTTGTGTTTCTTCCATTTGCGAATAATCGCACCAACTGTTGTCACCTTCTCACCAAGCTGCTTGGCGATGGTCTTGTAGCCCATTCCAGCCTTGTGTAGGTCTACAATCTTGTCCCTGACATCCTTGGATAGCTCTTTGGTCTTGGCCATGGTGGAGAGTTTGGAATCTGATTGATTGATTGCTTCTGTGGACAGATGTCTTTTATACAGGTAACAAACTGAGATTAGGAGCACTCCCTTTAAGAGTGTGCTCCTAATCTCAGCTCGTTACCTGTATAAAAGACACCTGGGAGCCAGAAATCTTTCTGATTGAGAGGGGGTCAAATACTTATTTCCCTCATTTAAAATGCAAATCAATTTATAACATTTTTGACATGCGTTTTTCTGGATATTTTTGTTGTTATTCTGTCTCTCACTGTTCAAATCAACCTACCATTAAAAGTATAGACTGATAATGTCTTTGTCAGTTGGCAAACGTACAAAATCAGCAGGGGATCAAATACTTTTTTCCCTCACTGTATGTGTGTCATTCAGAGGGTGAATTGGCAAGACAAAATATTAAAGTACCTTTTGAATGGGGTCGGTAGGTGGCAATGTTACCTCTAAGCTGCATGCATGCACAGGCTCGCAGTAGCACCAAGACTGCCGCACAGCTCCCCTGGACTGCTGGGCAGAGCACAGAAAAACTATCAGCCCATGGAGAGAAGCACGAAATTGAACTTCAACTTTCTAGAGTTTTCCCTGTTAGTTAACACTATCAATGTTTTCCTTTACTGGGGCAATTGTGATCAAATCAATGCCATATTAGCCACTTTCAATGCAACATACCGAAACAAAACTAACTATGCAAGAGATTTTGTTGTAGGCAGAACGCATTGGAGTAGGATTCTGTTGCGCAAGACTCAGCATGTACTCTACTCAGACCGGTGTGGCATAACCAATCAGAGCTGCAGTAGGCCTATATACAAATAGACCATTGCCATATATGGATCTGTGCAATTTACTTTGAACTGGACTGTGTTTACAGCTGTGGTTGAGTAGATGTGCTTATTTTGAGTTCAAAGCAAGAGCTGTATGTAGCCATTTGTGCACATTTCTGTTCATATCCTTTGCTAGTTAGTGAGTTATTAGCCCAGTTATAGATAATTTGTAGTCAGCAAAAGAGGAGTGATTGGTTCCTACAAGAGCACAAAACGTGTACATTCTAGACATCTTTGAAAAGCAAGTCAGGTAAAGAGCTTAGAGGGAACATTGGTAGTAGGTGCCAGGCAGTGGAGGCTGCTGAGGGGAGGACGGCTCATAATAATGCCTTGAATGGAGCAACTGTAATGGCATCAAACCATGTGTTTGTTGTTTTTAATACCATTCCACCAATTCCGCTCCAGCCATTACCACGAGCCTGTCCTCCCCAATTAAGGTGCCAGGCGCACGGTTTGTGTGAAGAACTGCAACACTGCTGGGTTTTTCGCGCTCAACAGTTTCCCGTGTGTATCAAGAATGGTCCACCACCCAAAGGACATCCAGCCAATTTGACAACTGTGGGAAGCATTGGGGCTCCCAAGTGGCGCAGCGGTCTAAGGCACTGCATCTCAGTGCTTGAGGCGTCACTACAGACCCCCTGGTTCGATTCCAGGCTGTATCACAACCGGCTGTGATTGGGAGTCCCATGGCCCAGCGTCGTCCGGGTTTGGCTGGTGTAGGCCGTCATTGTAAATAAGAATTTGTTCTTAACTGACTTGCATAGTTAAATAAAGGTAAAATATAAAAAGAATTGCAGTCAACATGGGATGCAACTCAATATTAGGAAGGTGTTACTAATATTTGGTATACTCTGTGTATATCGTATTCTGTATCATGCTTCATCTGAGCAGTAAGTTGGCCATTCTACTGCACTCTACTATCAGAAGATCTTAGTGTGGTCACACGTTGATTTTCTCAGCCTGGTCATCACGGCCTGGGGTCCTTTGCCTTGCCATAATGTGTAATGGAGATATAATTAGCTTGCCCATATTCTGTTGGCTGGATGAACCGCTGGTTGATGTTGAACTTAGTTCCAGGACCAGGGTCGCATTAATTAAGTCATGCAATGGAAAGCATTTTAAAATTAGCGTTTCTTATTGGACGAGTATTAGTAGTCCCTCCCTGTTTAGGTCAGTTTTCTTCCGTTTAGTTCCTAATGAATAGGGCCCTAGCTCTTTGAAATGCGCTGTCATGGCACTGGTAAAGCTCCACTGTTTCAACTGAGCAGAGTCATAGGCCTATTCATTCGGGCACACTGTAGAAAAGCGTTTTGCAACAGAAAAAATGAAAAAGTATGTTTCTTATTGGACAAGCTTCAGGCAGTCCCTCCCTGTTTGTCACATGAATGAAGCCCTGGGCTCTAGGGAACATTTATTAGCTAAACAGGCTGAGTAATGAGTAGGCTGTATCCTGTTTTGTTGTGTAGCACTTGATTTGAAATCCTATTGGACCCCATTGTTTCTACTTTAGATGGGACTTTGATATGGTAGCTGAGGAATAGGACATATGCACAGACACAGCCAGACAGTTGGGACTGAATGATCAAGAGCCATGGCAGCAATAGAAAATACCCAACTGACTCACTGCAGTTGGACTGCCAGCTTTGTGTAAACCAGAAGGACTGTGCCTTGCATTTCCCCCTTAGTAGGGTAGATGAATGGCTACGTCTGTGTAGTCCAGTGAAGACTTGTCTATGATGAATGTGATTATGACAGGCTAGTGCATGAAGATGCCAGGGGCCTGTTCAGGAGGGTGCAGAATGTTCAGATGGAAATAGATTGGGTAGAACAATCCTGTCATTGTCTGTCTAATCGTTGTAAGCTCTATGCTATCTGCATTGCAACATTCTGAATGTTCCACATCACTGAATACACCCCTACTGTTTGAGTCAGAGCCTTAGCTCTATGGATGTGTTAAAATCTGGAGTCAGATGAGGATATGAATATCACAGAGGAAGAGCGATACAAAAGTTAGTGTGCTAGAAGTAATTTGCGGAAACGAGAACACTCCAGGCTTTTGCTTGGTGATGATAAGCTATTTGTAAATATTGTTCAATTGTAGGTCAAGAGCATGGAACTGCATTGGATACAATAATCTGCTGGTTATTTCTGTAGCAATGCAGACTAGCAGAGAACACACACACCAAGGATGAAACCGACCACAAGGATAAGCTCCAGTCAACACATTAAGAGGAGGCCTCACACTGGGCTTCCTTCCCCATACCGGGTGGAACTTTACATGTTGACTCACAGTTTTGTTTTTGTCTCAGTCTGGCATCAGCTAGCCTGGTCCCAGATCTGTTTGTGCTGTCATGCCAAATCCTATGTTCATTGGTGTGGCAATGATCACCATAGGAGTTGGCAAGAAAGCACAAACAGATCTGGGACCAGGCTAGCATAAGCTGAAATGTGATGATATAATAAATACTTGTTTCACATGATGCAGCCAGGTCACATAAAAGTTAGAAGTGAAGAACCAAGGCACATTCTCTGCCAAGTGCCAACAGAATCATGTTGAGGTGATACAGTTTTGAAGCTTCTGTGAGAATGTAATAAAAACAGTGACATATTATATCAGGGTGTGTTAGTTGAGTGTGGATGGACAGTATGTTATGTGGAGTTCACCAGTCTTCTGGACTATTCTCTAAAGATACTGTAGTTTTATTGTAGCTGTAAAACTTTAAGCAGAACAATTGCTGTGGCAGACTCGTTGACTATACATTGACATTGACTATAAAATCCAGGCATGCAGTGTGGAGACAAGGCGGTTCGATGTCAACCCATCAACATTTAGGACTAATCAGCCACACACAGAAGCCAAGTGCATTTCCTGTGGCCCCACCATGTCCTTTACACAACTCACTGTTTCTTTTTCAGCTAGACCAGGGCCTGTATTCACTAAGGGAAATTCCACAGAAACAGAATGATGCTGAGATTTATCACTTTAAAATGTATGTCAAACAATGATTGCAAACTTAATCAAACCAAACAACTATATACACAATGACTACTTTTTGTTATTAAAGTTGTATTTATTTTTTCATTTCTTCCACAAACAAACAAATAAAAAATAAAAACATTGTACAGCATAAAAACATTGAGCATGACATCCAGACATATCCTCCAACATAGCATACATAAACAGTCAAATAGTATCTTACAAGCTACAAAACAGAAGTACATGGGTTCACAAGCATAAGTAATCACCTCCCAGTCTTAGAAACATGACAAATTAAAACGCTTCCAGCTTCTAGAATTGTCGTTTCTACAAGTGAACCTAGCAAGCATTTGTTCATAAGATGCTACTTCCAACATTGATTATATCCACTGTTCTAGAGTAGGAGTGACATTACCCTTCCCAATTCTAAGGATTACTCTAGCTGCTGTGACGATACCAACAGTGATCAGTGCAAATTCCTCATTTTGTTACATTAGGTAACTCTGTTCTATCGCCCAAGAGACATATTATCAGTGAAACTGGAATTGTTAACCCCAACCATTCCTCCAGATATTTCAAAACATCCTTCCAGAAAGATGGCACTAATGTACATTTCCATATTGCGTGTAAAAAATGTCCCAGTGTCTTTTTGGCATTTCCAACACAGAGAATTGTTGGTCAGCCCCATCTTATGAAGCCTTGTTGGGGTCCAATAAAACCTATGTAGTATCTTATATTGAGTAAGCTTCCCTTATGTTCCTCCCTGAGCTGGACAAGATCTTCAACCAGGTATTCTCTCAATTTCACACTTACGGTCAATTTGCCATATTGTTCTGAGGTTTTTACATTCTTTACTCTGCAGATGACTAAATATTGAATAAGAAATTGCTGCTTTATATTTGGGTCATTCCAAATACTCAGCTATTGGGTTCTTTCCTGGATTTTGTTGATAGCCGGTTAACAAACATTCTCTCAATTATAAATATTTCCAGAAATGTCCCTTGTCTCCTACATCATATTTTTGTACCAAATGTGAGTATGACATTAAAACATTTTCATTGTACATATCACCTATAGTATGAATTTCTTTCATTAGCCACTGTTTCCAGTACACAGACTTCTTTCCTATCCGTAGCCTAGGATTGGCCAACAATGAGGAGTATCCTTGTGTTAGATGTGTACTGTTCTCCACACCTCTTTTGAGTGTAACAAAATTGGGTTGGGAGTTTCAACAGACCTCTCCTATGTAAGACTATGTGACAGAGTATCAACAGGGGTGAAAGGATAACTTAGTTCCCGTTCTATTGTTATCCAAGCTAGCATCCCTTTTGCCCCAATGGTTTGCCAATTTAGCCATTTCAAATGATAAATTGTACAATTTAACATCTGGTAAAGCCAAGCCTCCTACATCCCTTGGTGAGCACATCTTCTTCATATTAATCTGGGGTTTGTTCCTATCCCAGAAAAAGTATTTTGTTAATTTGTCATATTGTTTAAAATACCGGTCTGGAATATTCATAGGTAACATTGCAGAGACATAATTAAATTGTGGGACCACAACCATTTTAATCACATTGATCTTTCCACATAAAGAAAGTTGTATATTTTCCAATTTTTCTAAATTCATCTTAATCATGACTAGTAGTGGCTCAAAATGTAGTCCCATCACTTCCTCCAAATCTGAGCTCAACTTAATCCCCAAATATTTCATCCCAGTAGGAACCAATTTGAAATTAAATGGGGTAACTGTTCCAGAGTAACATATGGCATTTAATTGGCATTGCTTCTGACTTATTCCAATTAATTTTGTAGCCTGACATACTAGAATATAAAATTCAATACAAGTAAGCAATGGTGGTACAGACTGAAGAGGATCAGAGACCAGCAGTAGAATATCATCTGCATACCGAGCAACCCTGCCTTGTGCCTCTAGAAAGACTAAAAAAAAGGAGACATAATTCCATTTGTAAGTACTGTTGCTTTAGGATTGGAATAGAGGACCCATATCCATTTACAAAAGTCAGGTCCAAAACCACATTTTTCTAGGGTTCTTAAGAGAAAAGCCCACTCTACCCTATCAAATGCCTTTTCAGCATCTAAGGAGGCCGCAGCGGTAGGAACTATATTTGAGCAGTTTAACCACATGAGATGTACAGTGAGGGGAAAAAGTATTTGATCCCCTGCTGATTTTGTACGTTTGCCCACTGACAAAGAAATGATCAGTCTATAATTTTAATGGTAGGTTTATTTGAACAGTGAGAGACAGAATAAAAACAAAAAAATCCAGAAAAACGCATGTCAAAAATGCTATAAATTGATTTGCATTTTAATGAGGGAAATAAGTATTTGACCCCTCTGCAAAACATGACTTAGTACTTGGTGGCAAAACCCTTGTTGGCAATCACAGAGGTCAGACGTTTCTTGTAGTTGGCCACCAGGTTTGCACATATCTTAGGAGGGATTTTGTCCCACTCCTCTTTGCAGATCTTCTCCATGTCATTAAGGTTTCGAGGCTGACGTTTGGCAACTCGAACCTTCAGCTCCCTCCACAGATTTTCTATGGGATTAAGGTCTGGAGACTGGCTAGGCCACTCCAGGACCTTAATGTGCTTCTTCTTGAGCCACTCCTTTGTTGCCTTGTGTTTTGGGTCATTGTCATGCTGGAATACCCATCCACGACTCATTTTCAATGCCCTGGCTGAGGGAAGGGGGTTCTCACCAAAGATTTGACGGTACAGGGCCCCATCCATCGTCCCTTTGATGCAGTGAAGTTGTCCTGTCCCCTTAGTAGAAAAACACCCCCAAAGCATAATGTTTCCACCTCCATGTTTGATGGTGGGGATGGTGTTCTTGGGGTCATAGGCAGCATTCCTCCTCCTCCAAAAACGGCGAGTTGAGTTGATGCCAAAGAGCTCCATTTTGGTCCAAGAACCACAACACTTTCACCCAGTTCTCCTCTGCCAATGAACATCTGAATGATTCAAACTTCAGACGGGCCTGTATATGTGCTTTCTTGAGTAGGGGGACCTTGCAGGCGCTGCAGGATTTCAGTCCTTCACGGCGTAGTGTGTTACCAATTGTTTTCTTGGTGACTATGGTCCCAGCTGCCTTGAGATCATTGACAAGATCCTCCTGTGTAGTTCTGGGCTGATTCCTCACCGTTCTCATGATCATTGCAACTCCACGAGGTGAGATCTTGCATGGAGCCCCAAGCCGAGGGAGATTGACAGTTATTTTGTGTTTCTTCCATTTGCGAATAATCGCACCAACTGTTGTTACCTTCTCACCAAGCTGCTTGGCGATGGTCTTGTAGCCCATTCCAGCCTTGTGTAGGTCTACAATCTTGTCCCTGACATCCTTGGAGAGCTCTTTGGTCTTGGCCATGGTGGAGAGTTTGGAATCTGATTGATTGATTGCTTCTATGGACAGGTGTCTTTTATACAGGTAACAAGCTGAGATTAGGAGCACTCCCTTTAAGAGTGTGCTCCTAATCTCAGCTCGTTACCTGTATAAAAGACACCTGGAGCCAGAAATCTTTCTGATTGAGAGGGGGTCAAATACTTATTTCCCTCATTAAAATGCGAATAAATTTATAAAAAATTTTACATGCGTTTTTCTGGATTATTTTGTTGTTATTCTGTCTCTCACTGTTCAAATAAACCTACCATTAAAATTATAGACTGATCATTTCTTTGTCAGTGGGCAAACGTATAAAATCAGCAGGGGATCAAATACTGTTTTCCCTCACTGTAAGAGCCTCCTCATATTATCTGTTGAGGTCCTGTTCTTAATAAATCCTACTTGGTCACTATGTATGATTTTAGGTAGTGCCTTCTCTAAGCGTATCGCAAGGGTCTTAGTAAGAATCTGACAATCCACATTAAGGAGGCTGATAGGTCTAAAATTCCCAGGTTTTAGTTGTCTTGCTAGTAGCCTGTCTGTCTTCTCACCTCCCTCATAAAAACTGTTTCTAAGTCTAAACAGTGCATATTCTGCCTTTTTGTTATACATTTTGTGCAACTGAAATTTCAATTTGCAGGCAGTTTGAAATGGGCTATCTATGAAATGTCTTTCCAAATCCCTTTCCAAGACACATCTCAGTTTCTAATCTTTTTACTGCTTCAGCCCCTTCTCTCTTCTTTTTGGATGCATGTGATATTGTTTTCCCTCTAATATATGCTTAGAGGTTTCCCATACTGTGGAAACCTTTTCAGTTGAGCCTATGTTGATCTCAAAAAAGGATCTAAGATAATCTGCTAGTGACTGGCTAAATATCTCATCTTGTAATAGCATGGTGTTGAGTCTAAATCTACCCTTCCTCACATTGTCAGAGTTTATATCAACATGTAACTCTACTATAGCATGATCTCTGAGGGCAATGGGACCAATCTTGCAATCAATCACATGAATAACCATGCAATTAGATATCAATAAGAAATCTATTCTGGAGTGTGTCTTATGACAGTGGGAGAAAAAGTATTTTCTCTATCATTAGGATGGACTAATCTCCAGATGTCTATAAGGCCCATATCTTCTGCTAGCATATGTATTGCAAGTCTATCCATTGGCGTGGAGTTACCTGTAAATGTACTTCTATCAATCATATTGTCCATCACTTGGTTAAAGTCTCCAGCAAGGACAATCTGCCCCTCCATATTACCCAGTATAACTTTGACCTCATGAAAAAAATCAGATGTTGTGGCAGGACTTGAAACGAGCAGTTCATGCTTGAAAACCCACACGTCACAGAGTTAAAGCAGTTCTGCATGGAAGAGTGGGCCAAAATTCCTCCACAGCAACGTGAGAGACTGATCGACAACTACAGGAAGCATTTGGTTGGAGTCATTGCAGCTAAAGGTGGCACAACCAGTTATTGAGTGTAAGGGGGCAATTACTTTTTCAAACAGGGGAATTGGGTGTTGCATAACTCTGTTTATAAAATAAATATGTAATTGTTGTGTTATTTGTTCACTTATGTTCCCTTTATCTAATATTAGGTTTTGGTTGAAGATCTGATAACATTCAGTATCACAAATATGCAAAAGTAGAGAAAATTAGAAAGGGGGCAAATACTTTTTCATTGCACCGTGTGTGTGTGTGTGTATGTATGTATGTATGTATGTATGTATATATATATATATATATATATATATATATATATATATATATATATATATATATATATATATATAATTGTAGGAAAGATGTGTGTTATGTTCTCTCCCATATGAACTGTAGAAATTATGTGGGTTATGTTGTCTCCCCAGGCTTGTTGATGACAGGTGTGTGGTGCAACCCGATGCAGGAGACCTGGCCAATCCGCCCAAAAAGTTCAGAGGTGAGTGGGAGGAGTCGATGACCAGCTTCCCAATCACAAAGGCCCAATTCCTAACTAAATAAGAGTTGTTTGAATTAATTTACTCACTGCTTCTCTGAACGATGGCTGTGAGGGGCAGTCTCTAGTAATGCAGTGTGCCAAGGTTACTGCAGACACACACACACACACACACACACACACACACACACACACACACACACACACACTGAGCAGGCCATTAAGGCCCCCATGTTGTTTTAACAGTTTGGTTTTCACAGGAGGTTGTGTTTAACTGACTTTATAGACTCTCAGTGAATTAACAGCCATTAACCACAAACATGCTATTTACCCCTAACCAGTCACCTAGACTCAATTGACAGTTAGTGTCACTTTGCCGTTGAAATGAGTATGTATTAGTAAGCCTTTTGTGAATTAACACTTGGACTTGACTTTTCCTTCCCCCCTTACTAGTTCTGACTTTGCTGATAGCTACTTTATTGAGGAAAATGTACTTACTATGACTGAGATATATGGTCGCCCCACCTAGCTATCGTAAGATTAATGCACTAACTGTAAGTCGATCTGGATAAATGACTAAAATTTAGAAAAATTTTCTGGAAGAAAAAGTGTTTGATTCATGTTTGTATTCCTCTCTCTAACACACCTCCCTCCCGGTTTCTGTTTCATTATATCTTTCTACATCGTTTTCTCCCCATTTCTTTCTTCCTCTCCATATCTCTCTTTGTCTCTCTCTCCAGACTGCCTGTTCAAGGTGTGTCCGATGAACAGGTACTCGGCTCAGAAGCAGTTCTGGAAGGCCAAACAGGGCAAACAAGGCAACAACGACACACAAGAAGACCTATTCAAGAAGTTACAGGTATGACCTGTCTCCAAGACCTAGTGTTCTTCATTCACAGTCCTGGGCAAGGCAACCACAGGATGTGGAGGATTTTGATCCATCCCACACTAACACAACTGATTCACCTAATCAAGGGCTTAATCATTACTATAGTTAAGTAGTCAAATCAAGTATGTTAGTGCTGGTCTGGAAAAAAAGTCTGCTTACCCTGTCGGTCCCCAGGACCTGGATCGAAAAACACTGCTTTAAAGGGCCAATCAGCATTAGAAACAATAACAAGGCGTTCTTCCTGCCACTATTTCAGTAAAAAGCTGAGGGATGGGGCTGGGGAAGTGTAATCACTCTCAAATTCATAGACCGAGCTATGGATACAAGGGCTGAACCTCCATGATATCAAAATGATAGTTTTAACCATGTTTTGAGACTAAACAGTGCTTGTTTACAATTACTTTGTTTCCAAAAATTGGAGTACAACAAACATATATTTTGGGTTCTGATTGAGTACGTCAGTTAAACTATGGCATTGAGGCATTTATATGTTATATTCTTCAAGATTCAATGGGTACAAAATGGATGTAGCAACTGCTGATTGCCCCTTTTAAGTCAACCAAGATCAGTTTGAGCAAGACGAGGCACAGAATCGCTAATCTTGATCACACAAGTAGTCATTTGGGATGCAAGGTGATTAGATCAGTGATTCTGCACAATGTGACTGCAATGTAATCAGTCCCAAACATGTTTTTGTTCATGTCTCAGCATGCAGCAGAACTGGAACAAAAGCAGAATGAGACGGAGAATAAGAAGCTGCTGGGAGAGGTGGTGAAGTACAGTAACGTCATCCAGGTAAAAGTCAACTACAGACAACTCCTTCTTCTTATCAGAAGCTATATCTCTGTTTGCTTTGTGCCCAGAACCTTGTGTTTGTTTTCACTTGGTCACCAAGGCTGCCTTTCTGTTTGTTTTCTGGCCTCTAGTGCCTCACATTGCCAATGATGAATGGCATAGAGTACATTTTCAATTTAGTGCAGGTTTGTTCTGTGTGCTTTCAAAAGGCTTGTGGCCTCTAACTGTGGTTTAAACAGTCGTATTAAAATAAGTGGTTTGGTCAGGTCCAGTCTCTTGCTGTTAAAATATGGTGTTTTTTTCATGTAGTGCTCTGTGTACGTCTTTCATGCTAAAGCCAATATTTGAATGATCTGTCCAGAAAAGGGAAACTTTTATTTAAAAAAGGTTATATATATATATATATATATATATATATATATATATATATATATATATATATATATATATATATATATATACAGTACCAGTCAAAGGTTTGGACACACCTACTCATTCAAGGGTTTTTCTTTATTTTCACAATTTTTTACATTGTAGAATAATAGTGAAGACATCAAAACTATGAAATAACACATATGGAATCATATAGTAACCAAAAAAGTGTTAAACAAATCAAAATATTTTATATTTGAGATTCTTCAAATAGCCACCCTTTGCCTTGATGACAGCTTTGACACTCTTGGCATTCTCTCAACCAGCTTCATGAGATAGTCACCTGGAATGCGTTTCAATTAACAGGTGTGCCTTGTTAAAAGTTTAATTTGTGGAATTTCTTTCCTTCTTAATGCGTTTGAGCCAGTCAGTTGTGTTGTGACAAGGTAGGGGGGGTATACAGAAGATAGCCCTATTTGGTAAAAGACCAAGTCTATATTAAGCAAAGAGAAACAGTCCATCATTACTTTAAGACATGAAGGTCAGTCAAACCTTCAGTCGGAACGTTTCTTCAAGTGCAGTCCCGAAAACCATCAAACGCTATGATGAAACTGGCTCTCATGAGGACCGCCACAGGAATGGAAGACCCAGAGTTACCTCTGCTGCAGAGGATAAGTTCATTAGAGTTAACTGCACCTCAGAAATTGCAGCCCAAATAAATGCTTCACAGAGTTCAAGTAACAGACACATCTCAACATCAACTGTTCAGAGGAGACTGTGTGAATCAGGCCTTCATGGTTGAATTGTTACAAAGAAACCACTGCTAAAGGACACCAATAAGAAGAAGAGACCTGCTTGGGCCAAGAAACACGAGCTATGGACATTAGACCGGTGGAAATGTGTCCTTTGGTCTGGAGTCCAAATTTGAGATTTTAGGTTCAAACCGCCATGTCTTTGTGAGACGCGCTGTGGGTGAACGGATGATCTCCGCATGGAGGAGGAGGTGTTATGGTGTGGGGGTGCTTTGCTGGTGACACTGTCTGTGATTTATTTAGAATTCAAGGCACACTTAACCAGCGTGGCTACCACAGCAGTCTGCAGTGATACGCCATCCCATCTGGTTTGGGCTTAGTGGGACTATCATTTGTTTTTCAATAGGACAATGACCCAACACACCTCCCGGCTGTGTAAGGGCTATTTTACCAAGAAGGAGAGTGATGGAGTGCTGCATCAGATGACCTGGCCTCCACAATCCCCCGACCTCAACCCAATTGAGATGGTTTGGGATGAGTCGGACCGCAGAGTGAAGGAAAAGCAGCCAACAAGTGCTCAGCATATGTGGGAACTCCTTCAAGACTGTTGGAAAAGCATTCCAGGTGAAGCTGGTTGAGAGAATGCCAAGAGTGTGCAAAACTGTCATCAAGGCAAAGGGTGGCTGTTTGAAGAATCTAAAATTTAAAATATATTTTGATTTGTTTAACACTTTTTTGGTTACTACATGATTCCAAATGTGTTATTTCATAGTTTTGATGTCTTCACTATTGTTCTACAATGTAGAAAATAGTAAAAATAAAGAAAAACCCTTGAATGAGTAGGTGTGTCCAAACTTTTGACTGGTACTGTATAAATAATTTGGGTAATGTTCTTATCCCTTATCCCAAGCGGAAACTAAATTGAAAGGCTTTTGAGGTAAATTCCAAATCAAGTAAAATCTGAGCTCATAATTAATTGGTCTGGTGAAATAAAAATTATGAACTAGCCCTACATCTCACTTTAATAAAAAAAAGTACCAATTTCATACGGTAACTGTTTCCTAGCACTAAAGAAATGTGATTGGTTAAGATTAGAGTTAGGTGTTGTGGTGGGATTCTAACCATGGACCTTGTGTATGATGTGTCCTTGTAAATTGGCCCCATTTATTTCTCCCTCAGCTTCTGCATATAAAGAGTAACAAGTACTTGACGGTGAATAAGCGTTTGCCGGCGCTGCTGGAGAAGAACGCCATGCGTGTGTCTCTGGACCCAGCCGGCAATGAGGGCTCCTGGTTCTACATCCAGCCCTTCTGGAAACTCCGCAGCGAGGGGGATAATGTAGGTACCCCTGTTAGTGCTGATCTTGGATCAAGTCCCCCTTGTCTTTATAATCCTCTTCATTATTATCTGAAAGGCAAAACTGATCCTAGATCAGCACTTTTACTGAGCCGCTTTATGAAAAGGGGCCCTGACCTGACTCACTACAGGCCACTGCTTTGAAGGGCCAGGAGTTTTTCCCGAACATGTGACCCGATGATGAAAAACTCCTAGCCCTACTTACCATAGATATGTTATTGTAAACCAAACTTCATGATGAACCTCAGTATTGTTAATAATTATTTTATATTTTTATGGGCCGTCTTAATATTGAACATGTCATATTTTAATTAGATTGGTATTATGTCCATGTCAAAGTAATATCTTCATCCTTCTGAAATAACTTGATTGGTTTTCTCCTTTCCTTTTGCTTTAGCATCCTATGGTGGAAGGTATTCTTCTTGTTTGAAGTGCATGGTGTGTGTGTTCGGCCATGAGACTTGCTGTGAAAGCATGTTAGCACTAGCCTTGCATGTAGTCATTGAGCATTGAAAAACTTAAGTACGTGTGTGCATTTCCACTAGTCTTGTACAATTTCCTATTTTTTCCCTTAAAAGGCCATTCCGCCACTTTTCAACCTCATATTCACCAAACCAGTGTCTACATATGTGAAAACTGCGCTTTTCTATGATCTGTGGTTCAAAAGATAAGAAGAAAGGTCAAAGAAAATGCTTCTCTGTGACATCACAGGGTAGGATTAAAACAAAAAAAACCAGTGGTTTTTCTAAACCTGCAACGAGTTTCTAGCCCAAGGGAGGGTATTTTCTTGCTCCCACATCACCGCTAATATCATAGTGTTTGAAAATCAGCGTTTTTTTTTTGTTATAACTTTTGATGTCACCAGGTCGAACATTTTAACTTTATATTATTTTCTACAAAACGTAGAAATGCGCAGTTTTCCATATGTTGACACACTTATTGTGCTGGAGATAATGAAAATTAGGTTGAAAAGTGGTGGAGTTGCCCTTTAACTGTTATTGACTGGAAGTTTTAGATTACAGCAATGCTATCGATAGATACAGTGCATTGGGAAAGTATTAAGACCACTTGACTTTTTCCACATCCTCATCAAGCTACACACAATACCCCATAACGACATAGCGAAAACAGTTTTTATTTTCTTCGAAAAACTGAAATACCTTTATTTATATAAGTATTCAGACCCTTTGCCATGAGACTTGTAATTGAGCTCAGGTGCATCCTGTTTCCATTGGTCATCCTTGAGATGTTTCTACAACTTGATTGGAGTCCAACTGTGGTAAATTGAATTGATTGGACATGATTTGGAAAGGCACACACCTGTCTATATAAGGTCCCACAGTTGACCGTGCATGTCAGAGCAAAAACCAAGCCATGAGGTCGAAGGAATTGTGGGGGGGAAGGGTACAAAAACATTTCTGCAGCATTGAAGGTCCCCAAGAACAAAGTGGCCTCCATCATTCTTAAATGGAAGAAGTTTGGAACCACCAAGACTCTTCCTAGAGCTGGCCACCCGGTCAAACTGAGCAATCGGGGGAGAAGGGCCTTGGTCAGGGAGGTGACCAAGAACCCGATGGTCACTTTGACGGAGCTCCAGAGTTCCTCTGTGGAGATGGGAGAACCTTCCAGAAGGACAAACATCTCTGCAGCACTCCACCAATCAGGCCTTTATGGTAGAGTGGCCAGACGGAAGTCACTCCTCAGTAAAAGGCACATGACAGCCCGCTTGGAGTTTGCCAAAAGGCACATAAAGACTCTCAGACCATGAGAAACAAGATTCTCTGGTCTGATGAAACCAAGATTGAACTCTTTGGCTTGAATGCCCAGTGTCATGTCTGGAGGAAACCTGGCACAATCCCTACGGTGAAGCATGGTGGTGGCAGCATCATGCTGTGTGGATGTTTTTCAGCGGCAGGGAGTGGGAGACTAGTCAGGATCGAGGGAAAGATGAACAGAGCAAAGTACAGAGAGATCCTTGATGAAAACCTGCTCCAGAGCGCTCAGGACCTCATAGGCCAGTCTAGTTCTTCCACACCAATCTCAACAAATAATTTCTGTATGGACCTCGCTTTATGCAAGGGGGCATTGTCATGCTGAAACAGGAAACTGTTGCCAAAAAGTTGGAGGAACAGAATCTTCTAGAATGTCATTGTATGCTGTAGCGTTAAGATTTCCCTTGACTGGAACTAAGGGGCCTAGTCTGAACCATGAAAAACAGCCCCAGACCATTATTCTTCCTCCACCAAACTTTACAGTTGGTGCTATGCATTCGGGCAGGTAGCGTTTTCCTGCCGTCCGCCAAACCCGGATTCGTCT